>NW_024870836.1:2132500-2798750 GCF_019054845.1 Dipodomys spectabilis | reverse complement strand
AATGTCATGTCAAAACCAGCTTTACAATATTGGTGTGGGGGGGAGGGGGGTATGATTGGGTGGGGGGGAGGGGGGAGGCTGGGAAGGGAGGTGAAGGGTAAACAAAGGAGGAGGCTGCAATGCTTGGTAAGAAATATATGCATTATCCTGCCCATGTAATTGTAACCCCTCTGTACAATATGTTCTCAAATAAAATAAAATTAAATTAAAAAAAAAATAAAAGAAATTGGTAAGATCAACTATCTCTTGAGCCAACTGTAGCTGATATTTTAAGTAAAATTGGACCACAATAGTGTGTCTTGATTTGCCAAAATGAAAACTGGTCAATATTTGGAAAGCCATTTTTTGTACATGTGGTTGGAGTGACAAATACTGGTTTGTTCAAGTGACAGCAGAAGGGTACAATTTTAGCAAAATGATGGAAGTCTTTCAAGGATCTGGCAGATTTTCCTATTGTCTTCAATTTCCTTTTTTTCTGAGAACTAAAATAGCATTACTGGAAGCCAGTCCTAAATTGTACCTTTGTCAAGTTATCAGATATTCAGTCTATCACATGCCCAAATAATAGAGAATGGGAACAGGTATACATTGAGCACCCACAAGTCTCTGGACTTTCTCAGGAAGAGCCTTCTGCCATTGTGAGATGGATAGGCCTGGGTAATTTACAAAATATTCATCATAGATTGAAAGTATTCTGCTAAGTTGACACCTGAGATATTGGATGTTTTAATTGCATTTTATTGATTTTTATGAATCAGTTAATCAGATTCTTTATACTATATGATGTTACTAGACTGTGAAATGCATGTTTATTGCATTTCTTTGTATAATATATAGTATGTTTTGAAATTTTGTATAAATCATTCATCTTTTTATTTTTTTTCAATATGGATTACTCCTAGTTCTCAAGAGTGGGGAAATGCCCAGGAACTTTGTAACTTGAAGTCATATGTGTCATGTGACATATCATATTTTCCTTGTAGAGAGTTGGTAAGAAATTATAAGTAATTTATTTTTTATTTTTATTTATTGTCTATTGCAGAGTTTGAACTCAGGGCCTGGGCACTGTTCCTGAGGTCTTTGACTCAAGGTTAGCTCTCTACAACATCGAGCCACAGTATCAATTTTAGTCTTAATGATTAATTTGAGATAAGTGTCTCACGGGAACTTTTCTGCCCAAGCTGGCTTTGAACTGTGATCCTCAGATATCAGCCTCCAGATTAGCCAAGATTATAGGCATGAGCTACTAGCACCTGGCCATATGTAATTTAAACTGTAGTTTTCTTCAAGTGTTTCATCCTACATTGAAGTTATTTTTCTTACAAACTTTCTAATAAATATATAATCTATTCAATTTTGAAAATTACTGCTGTACCTCCCACTTATTTGTGGCATTTCTGAAATCCAAGTTCCTCTGTGTGTCAGAGTGGATACTGTTGCCTGTAACAAGTATTGTTGTTGAATACATAGCATCTGCTACTTAGAGAGCAAAGGATGTGAAGCTACAGTAGCCAGATAAAGAACTTCCAGGACAACTAAAGGGACAATCATGTACTCTCTGTGTAGGTGAATAGGGCACATAGAAAAAAAAAAGTCTTATATTTGAAAGTGATTGAGTGTGTGTGCACATATGTGTTCACTTATGTAACTGTTGCTATAATTTTACACATTCACTAGTATAAATATACATATATATTCATACACATACACACACACACACACACACACACACACACACACACACACACACACACATATATATATACATGCAGATCACAGTTTCCAAAATCCAGAGAACCACCTCCATGGGCATCGCGTTCCTATGTTGCTCTTTGGGTAATAAGAATGAAACTTGGATTTGTCCAGTGGTAGAGAAATTACTCAGAGATTCAAGCATATGTCTTTCAATATGTTGCTTGTACCTAACACTAAAATTAGGAAGTCTGTTAATATATAACATGTTATATTATAATATATTTAATATATCATATATAATGCATTTGTATATTATATATTATTTATAATACCTGACAGTATTATAAATTTATGAGGAAAAATACAATAAACATATCAATGTCCATACTTTCCTAGCCATGATTAGGTTCAGTAGAGTTAGGTGCATTACATCTCAACAAGAAAAGTCTACTGAAATGCTGATGACATTGAGCTAGATAAGGAAAATTCCTGTAAATGAAGCCATGCCTCAATTTTGAGAAAAGATAAGTTTCGAAGCTTTTTTTCTGTTTTATTTTTTTTTTGGGGGGGGGTTTCTTTTGCCGGTCATGGGACCTTATCTCTGGGCCTGGTTGCTGTCCCTCACCTCTTCACCTCAAGGCTAGTGTTCTACCACTCCAGCCATAGCGCCACTTCTGATTGAGGAATCAAACCCAGGGCCTTATGCTTATAAGGCAAGCACTCTAACTACTGAGCAACCTTCCCAGCCCAAGTTTGGTAGTTTTCCAGAGAGGAATTTGGCATTTGTTTTCCATCCTTGATTAGTAATGAATAGGTATTATTTTGCTCCAAATTTTGTCTCCTTTTATGTTCCCTAAATAGTTACACAGGATCATCATTCCATCACATATATTTAAGTCCTTCTTTTATTTCTTTTTATCATTGGTGTTTTGTTGGTGTTGTTTTGCTGATCCTGTATCTTGAACTCAGGGGCTAGGCAGTGTCCTTGAGCTCCAGGCTAGTGCTCTACCACATGAGCCACACCACCACTTCTGGCTTTTTCTGCCTGGGCTTCATTTAAATCATAATACTCAGATCTCACGCTCCTGGGTAGCTTGGATTACATGTGTGAGTCACCAGTGCCCAACAATCCCTCTCTTTTAGATATTATTCTAAAAGCCTCCTATCCAAGGTCACTCCTAAGATAGTAAATGGAACTATGCCAATAGTTCCTTCACACTCTCATCTCCTGTAATGGCTATGGTGTGTCTTTTCCATCTTATCTTGAACCTACTTCACTGTTCTCTTCCTAACCCATGGTTCTAGATGTGTCACAAATAATTACCTAAATTTAGTAGCTATAAACCCTGAATCAATCAACTATTAATTTCATTTAATTTTTTCCAATACGATTGTTTTTCAGCACAAATCTGAGCTTATACTCACCTTCTTGCATCTACCTCTTGGCCTAGGCCTATTCTACCTCAAATGCAAAGGTTAGCCAAAGTATAGCCTACAGTATTCCTGCCTAGGAGTCAGGACAAGTTTTTGAGTGCCTGCAAGAAGCAATTAATTCCTAGCATGGGAATTGGTGGGAGAGACAACTGCCTAAAGAGCAAACTGGTAGTCGGTAGTCACAACATTTAACAACTTCTCCTTTGGGGAAACTGACCTCCTGTAAAGGGGCAGTGAGATAACTCACCTAGTATACTTTCATATTTTAATGAAGTTGTCATGTTTCACTACACAACTCACTTGTAGTCAAATAGAAGGTCATTCTTTTGTGTCCTCCTTAGACCCAGTCTCAATCTCCATCTTAGACTTTGCTCAGACTCTATTCCTACCAGAAGGTCCCTGATGAGGAGGAAAGTGTGATCTCTTGGGCTTCTGAATGGCCCTGTGGGAACTGAGGCCAATTTAGTTTTCAACCTCTTCCTCCTGACAAGACTGTTGTGGGTGGTGGGAAAACTCATTCTCTGAATTGTGCCCTAGTACCAAATCTCTTCAGAGAAAATCAAAGAATGACAGATTCTGCCTGAAGGAGTGAGTTTCTCCCTTTCCAAAAAGGTCAATTAATATCTGATTCTGAGGCCCAGGTGGAGTTCTTCACCAGATCCTCCAAGCTGGAGTGGATGTTAGGTCAGAATCCAGGCCATCCATCCTATTTCTCCAGCCCTTTCTCATGAACCAAAAAGTCACAGGAGTTGAGTTCAGAAACAAGGAGAATTGAGAGTAACAGAGGAATCATTGGCAGGGGGAGGAATTAGAAACTTGGTGTGAGAAAGGCTCAGATAATCTAGGATCACTCACATCATTTGGGAATCACATCATAAGATTAGGAAATAAAAGTAATAAATTACTACCTAAATTAGTAACACCACTGCTCTGACTATATAACAACTGCTCTGTCAAAAAGTAGCTGTCCTAGCTCTCTTTAGATGAGGAAAATGGTGCACATTCTATCCTCACAATGTTCTACTGAGTATCTTCATCCATACCCTAGGTTGTTCTTATTCTCTACTTCTCTGTTGCTTTCCTTTCCTGAGTTCAATCAATTACACTTAAATGTTTTATCATCTTCAGACATGAAATCACATTTTTTAATCCATTTGTTATAAAATAAAACAAATTATGGAGAAACATATGTCGATGGTACATTTTCTTCCATGGCATATTTATTTGATATTATTAAGTATTATTTTAATAGTTTCATTTTTAAAACCTGAGGGAAATGTTTTGTTACTATTAGCACTAATTATTTGCACATTTTTTTTTGTATTTTTCCATGTCTGCATATTTGTTATTAATCTTCTAACATTGTCTTTTCCCCCAATTTTTGCCTTCTTAAAATTGCTTCAAATTATAAACTATATATGATGGTCCTGGATGTGTTCATTTATATATTTAAATTTTGCTTTAATATCCACGTATTATAGGATATCTTCAACATATTTTAACTGTTCTGAAAATCAATATGGAGCTCCCTCATTAAAACAAAAACACAATGTTACAAAACCCTATGAAATTAGGGTTAGGTATATATCCGAAAATATTTAACAATGATGCAGGAGAAACAATCACTTCTCTTATATAACAGAATATGTTTATAGCTATGAATAGAGCATTTTCTTTATTCCCTCTTTCTTGTGCATCTAGGTTGATTACATAGCTTGGTTGCTATGAATATTGCTGCCATGATCATGGATGTTCATGTTGACTTGTGTTCCTTCAATATGTATCCAAGTTGCCGAAAAGGTCATTAACATATGTGTCTTTTTGGTATTATGTAAACTTCCATTATGTTCTCCATATGGGTTGCTCTAGTTTACAATGCCACAAAACCAAATACAGTTCTTGATTTATTTCAACCTCTCTAGCAGTTTATTTATTTGAGTGGTAATATCTATTCTGGTGTGTAAGATGGGATCTCAGTGACCTTCTTATTTATTTTCCTATGTATTCCCTATGTGGATAAGAATCTCAAACATTTCATTTACTTATTAAAAACTTACATTTGTACTTCATTCCTGATCAGTGACTTTCTTTTTCTTTTAGTATTTGATCAATTCTTAAATTCTATAATATTTGATTTTTTCCCATTATAAATACTCACTTTCGTCAAAAGATTTTTTTTCATTACAATGGTGCACAATTAACAAAAACAACTGATTGTACATTTATTTCACTGGATTTTTTTTTTGTTTTTAAAGCCATGAAATTATTACAATAAAGATGCTGAACTTCTTTCACTATATAGACTGAAAGGATAGTATCTCATATTGGCCTAATCTAATCTCAGAATTAACAGTCACAGCTTGGGCCATATAAGTCTGGCCTATGTAAAACAACTAACAAAGCATAAACTACATCTAAAGAGAGCAAAGGGCTTCATAAAGGTTAAAAGAAAGGCACCACTTTCATGAAGCAAATGCTGAAGTTCACAAGCAGACCGTAGGAATCTGAATATCAAGAAGATCAAAGGATAAAAGTATATGAAGGACAACTTTAGAACTCAGAATTCGGGAGGGGGAACAACCACTAGATACAAAACATAATGCTGAAAGGAAGAAGTGTTTTACCCCAAAGCTCAGCTGACTCTCTCACATCTCACACACACACACACACACACAACACACACACACACACACACACACACACACACACACACACACACACACACACACACACCTAGTGAGAGGTTTTAGCCAAAGTACAGCCATTCTGGACTTAGACTTCATTTTGAAGGCCTTTACAGAAAGTATCCATTGTGAAGTCCTTTACTGAAAGACTTTTACTGAAAGTTATAAATCAGGTTCCTGGAAAAAATGGGAAATGTCCCAATAATGTTCTGCTCGTTACTCCCCTAGCAATAGCCATGGATGACAGGTTCATATGGATGACGAATGACAGGAAGGTACCTAAAAGTACAGATGTTTCTTAAGATATCATAGTTAACTTAGTTTGCTGCTTACTGCTTAGCCTGTGCACGCTAGCCAATAAGATTGTTACAATATTCACTCACTAAATGTCAACCAATAATGAAACTGCCAAGCTAGGAACCCCCTAACCTCAGCCCTATACCCTATAAAAACCCTGTTAACTGAAGGGTCGGGGCTCTCAACTCTGACCCGCTGGGATGGTGACAGTTGTGAGTCCAGTCTCAAGTTTGCAATAAATGATTCTCATGTGCTCGCATGGGAATTGGCTCCTTGGTGGTCTTTGGGGATCCTTATCTCAGCACAAGACTAGTGTACATTGAGAACTCCAATGGCAGCTCTATCTGTGACAATGAAGCTTTTTCCTCTTCCTTTTAAATTATCAAACATAATGGGGTGGTTGGCTCCACAGTTACCCCACACCTGAACAGGAGGAGTCACATCATGACTTAGACTGCAGGACAGCCTTGTGTTCCCCTGGCTTTCTGTGTAAGAATGCAGTTTGTATTCCCTTAAGCAGGGTGGCCAAGCTGAAATGGGAGTACACTTTGCCTGGAGGATGGCACCCTGTGAGCCCTGCATGCATGGTGAACCATAAGGGGGCAGCTCTGTGAGCATCTCCGGGATGGCATCTCAGAGGCCAGGAGAAGATGACTCTTATAGATGGACATGGCACGAGGTTTGAGGACAGCAGGAATCCAAAAGATGGGAGAAGAACAGGAACAAATGCGCCTCTCTGTGGAGACTCCTCAGCCATGTTAAGGAAGTTCCAAGCCCACACTTGGCAGCCACCACGCAGGTCACCAGAGACCACTTGTCTGGAGGTCAGTCCCTGGTCCTGATCCAGAGCCAGAACTTCCGCAGTGGCCCTGGGCCTGGTGGTATGGAGCAGTGCCCACCAACCATTCTTCTTTTGCCCTGCTGCACAAAGCCTCCCAGCAGCTGCCTGGTCTGCAGCACCCACACCAGGCAAGGTCTGTGGGGCAGACTGAGACTCTGCTGGCAATTCCTGATGCCTGCTTCAAGGGGAGACTGAGGCCTAGCCCACAGCAAAGCTGGCCCTCACTCACTTCCAAGGGCCTCCAGAGAAGCATGACCACCACTGGCCCAGCATTGCTGCCCTCCCAGACCCCAGAGTTTACCTACAAGTCCCTGCCTTTGTTCTTGAAATTCTTCAGCCATGGTTGTCTCATTTCTCATTGTCTCGGTATGATTTGAAACTCCTTCCTCTCTTCACCCAGCCACCGGGCCCCAGGGGCCAAACTCCGCACCTCACAGACACTCTCCAGAACCCAGCTGCCTTTGGGGCTGCTGCTTTCTGAGCCACTGGCCTACTGCCTCCTTCCTCCCTTCACCAGCATCTGCCAGGGCCTCCCGTCCTCTCCTTACCATCCCCAGCCCCAACCCCAGCTCGGCCTCCCCCGTGGCCTCCCAACCTATCCACAGAGCTCGCAACTCCAACCCCAACATGGCCATGGCTCTGGGGAAGACAACTGTGGGCTTAGCCCAGCAGAATCAAAGGTGCCACAGTGTGCAATCGGCTGAGAACTGGAGGCAGCATAGGTCTCTGATCAGTGTCTTTCACTTCACTTACACAAGTATTAATTGTATTAATTTGGTATTTAATTTTGGATTTCATAACTTCTTATTAAGCCTTTGCAGAATAGCTGGTAGAAATATAGTCCCAAAATTCAGATAGTCTCTTGTTTAATTCTTTCAAGATTCAAAAATGTTTAAGTAGTTATAACCACCATGAATTCTCATTTCCATATCAGAGTGTTATTCAGAAAATAATTGCTTATGAATCTGTTATCAATTATTTACAAGACTTAAAACTTTTAAAGTTTCAAATATTACAGGATGATCTTTGATTCATGTTGAATGGATGTGAGTAGGTTGAGTTGTTGCATACATTCTTGTGTGTGTGGGTGTGTGTGTGTGCTTGTGTGTGTGTGTGTGTGTGTGTGTAGGGGGATGGATGTGTATCAAAGGTTATCCTTTGTTGAGCCCTGGTCTGAAATTTTTCTTTTTTCTGAGGTATACATTATGGTGTTTCTTTGTTGGTGGTGGACTCTGATTGCTTATCTTTGTCCTATGTGCATATTCCAGCTCAATTTTTCAATTAAGGCTTCTTATTTATTATTGAGCACATAGAGCTCTGATATTGCTTTGACTTTAGTCTGCCATCTAGGATCTTCTTTTCTTCTTTAAAAATTAACATTCAATATAAATTTTACCTCCTGACTGATTTTCCCTTTAATTTGCATTTTGAAATAAGTATTATAAGACCTTTGATCTCTGTATTCATGAAGAAAAACCATTTTGAATTTTCTGTTTAATGTAATAACACCTGGACATATTTGTTAGTATCAAGATCTTAAAATTTATTTTGTAGTTTTAGTTTAAAATACCTCCTCTATGTTTTTATCATGGGGAGACAAAAAATTCCTAGTAACAATGATAGTTTTATTCATTAAAATATCAGATAATTCATAATTTTGAATATGTCTAGTGGCAAATGAATACATTTGCTCAATATATTTTCTTGATACACCCCTGCACAAAAATACCACTCATAAGGGCTGAGAAGGTGGATCAATGGTTAACAGCTTACCTTGAATGCGTGAGACCCTGGGTTTGATTCCTCAGCACCATCTAAGCAGAAAAAGGTGGAAGTGGTACTGTGGCTTAAGTGGTAGAGCACTAGTCTTGAGCTGAAGAGCTGAAGGACAGCAACTAGGCCCAGAGTTCACCAACATCAACTAATAAAATAAATAAATAATACTCATACTCAAGTACATTAGTTTTAAAGGTTGATTATCATTTTATTTAGGGGCAGGGTGCCAAGATATAGCAGACATCTGTTGCAAAGCTTTCAGAAGGATTTCAACACCTCACAAGTACTGAAAAAAGACTAAAAAAAATCTCTGCCAACAACATATAGAATTGCCACTCAAAGAGAAACTGGTAGTAAGAATGAAATACTTTTTATAACATTTCTTAAGAGATTCTGGCTCTATATTCATTATCATATAAATTGACCTTTAAAAACTCCATTGGTGGGCCTGAGTCTTAAGGGCACCTACAAAAACTGGAGGAAAGAATCAGAAACCTGGATTTTTCAAATTGTTATTGTTAAAGGTAGTATACATATGGATCACCATTTTGTAAGTCAGGTAATGAGTTCATTTCTTGTTTGACAATCTCATCACTTCCTTTGCACTCTCTCTCTGATTTTCCCTCCTGTCCCTGTCCACAGTGTTATACCTCATTGTGAACATAATATCTACAGAGTACAACTGCTGCATTTGTTTCCCTGTTCTCTTTGAATATCTCTGGCTCCCTCAATGCCCATAAATGGATAAACAAGAATAGGAAAATCCCTCTTGTTTCGAATTCCTGGAATTCATTTCATATAAATATCAGTAGTTTTATGAGAGTGTCAGACTCTGTCCACACATCCTGAACACTTACACTTCCTGTACTCAGTCATAACTCCCACCAGATTCTAAGGTCCACAAAGTAATTCTTTTCACTTTCCACACAGGAAGAAGCTGAGATTCAGAAAGATTAAGTAACTTACAGGAAATACTGGGCTAAGCATAGTGGCTCACACTCATACATTACCTATTCCATACAGTAAGATCTGAAGGTCATAGTTTGTACAAATCCAGGTTGACATATCCAATACATGTTTATCTAGTTAACCAGAAGAAAGCGAGAATTGTGTTTTTCAAGTGGTAGAGCTAGAAAGCTACCAGACTTGAATGGGAAACCTAAAGGATAGGGTCAATATGATGATTTTTAAGAACCAATGCTGTCCCATATATAATCTCAGACCACCATCCCCACACACACTCCTTAAAATACATGTTAGTACTGAAATCTAAATAGGTGTTTTTTATTTTTATGTTATATTTTTAGCTTTAGTGAGGTTTGATTTGATAGTTTGTACTGATGAGCCACAACTTACATTTTTGTTATAATTATATCCATGTCCATATTCAGAGAAACGTTCTCCTAGTTGTCTTCCTCCTTTTCCAGCAATGATAAGTTTTCTCTTCTTGGTCCAGTTTCTTCTTTGGGGACTCAATATCTTACACTTTTCTGACTTGTACTGTCTGTAAGTTCATTGATCCAGTAGATTTTAGCCATAGTAATAACCTGGACAGAACCTGCTTGGGAAAATTTTTCTAAGCTCACCATTCTGTGGAAGTTGTTAGTACTCACCCATAATCATTTTGTCTTCAGAATTTGGAACATGTTGGGTCCAGGAATTCAGCAGAAGCACTTACTTGTGCTATTTTATTCTTTTTGGATTTAATAGCAGCTTCCAGCTATTGTCTACTTTAAGCTTTGTGTGAAGAGAAAGATTGTACCTAAGAGACAGAAGCACTGTACTAGATGTTGCTCTCAAAACATAGGAGGAGGGAAAGAAGTTCTGAAGGAGCCATATAGCCTAGAAACTGAGTTCTTAGAAACTCAAGCTGCCTTTTATCTTACCTTCAACATAGAAAGTCAGAGATTTCAGTGACTTGTAAGCTCCAATTATATTCCTGTGCATGGGGCTCCCTTCCCCTTTGTCTTTCTGACCTTTTACATTAGGGGCAGATGGGAAGATGTAACAAGAACACCTAGAGTTTGGGCCTGGGATTAAAAACTTCATTTTGTGATCATAAACATTCCACCACTTCCTGAATTTGATCTGAGGGGCAGAGGAAGTTAGGTTAGGAATTCAGAAACTTATAATTACTTCTAAGTTTGCTATCTAAACTCATCCTTTCCCACCCTCAGAATCCTATTTCTCAATTGTGTAGACAGCCTTACACTCTGTTCTTCTGGAGCATTTGAGTGTGGGGTATCATCTGTTTCTTATGTCTACTCCCAATGGAGATTTTCTCCTAGGCTCAAAACGATTTCATTGATGGGGGCACTGTGTAATAAGCTAATCAAGGTTGTTCATGTGTTCATACCCGAGGTAGAACTAGTAAGGGCTGAGTAGTAGTCAGTGCTCACTTGCTGCCAGTGGTATTGCTCTGAGGAGTTTCTGTCAATGTTGCCCACATATATAGTACACGGCCTCTCAGAAAGGCTCCAGACCAAAACTATTTGAGTCTCTATGTTAGCTAATCATCATTGAGCAACTATGTTCCATGGTTTGTGAGACATTCACTTCTCTGAGTATATGCATATGAGGGCCCCAGAAGAGAATTATCTGGAAGGAAGGTCCTAGAAGGGAAAACGTCTACTAGCATAATGGAAACCCATGGTTTGGCATGCTAATATTTTAACCTGTGCACTGAACTAATAGGAGAAAATGACACACTAAGAAACCTACCAATTATGCCAAATAAAGAGATATGGTGAAGGTCAGAGAAAGGACATTGATTTAATGGTAATCATGACAAGACAACAGATTATCACACCTTCAGAATACTAATCCATACTCGCCTACTTTTCTATTCACCCATGTCATTAGGTCTGTGTTGTATGTAGGAGTCCTCAGGCCTTCAGATCAGGAAGATCTAGGGGAAAGCCTAAGATTGGTCTGCCACTTGGGACATAAAATAACTAGTTTGATGAAAGCCCTTAGTAGTTTCCTACAAATATGTGGGTTTATCCTACTACATTTGATAAGTATCCCCTCACTAAATTATCTTTGGTTGGGTCACTTGCTGACATAGCAGCTGTCTAGTATCCCCATTGTGACTTCACTTTATTCTACTGAACAAGAAATGGAGAAGGAGAGACTGACCACCACACATTTGCATCTTTCTCAATGAGCAGTGAATGGCAGCGGAGTATTTAAGATGTTCCCCATGTTCTCAGTTAGCTAGTACCACCTGGGATTCCAGGTCAAATCTTGATAAACAGATAAAAAAAGTTACACGTAGCTTGTTGTGCTAGATTCACAGCTAGAGAGATAGATGAGAAAGTGGAAGGGCTTGGTGTGATAGCCACAGGTTGACATGAAGCGCAATTCAAAGGAAGTGGAGATGAAGCGAGCTACCTGGAGGGAAATGGAAAGGCAGCTGAAGATGATGAGCACCTAGAGAGAGAAGATGGAGCTAATTCGAGGCTTCCTGGACATCAAAGTATCCCATCTGAGGTAGAACAGTCTGGCTGTCTAAAGCCACAGAGAGAAGTTGGAAGAGCATCAGTAAATGCTCTTGCCCATTTCTAGGGAGCTCCCAGAATGCCAGGGTAAGATTTGGCAACTTCTCAGAGCACTGCTGTTGAGCACATCTCAGATCCCTTTCTATCATGATAATTGACACTAGAGAGGAGCAGCAAGTGTTGTTTGAGGTGATTGCAACTCACTATGTGGAGCCTGTTCTGCAGCATTGTGGAGTGTGGTCTCTCAGGATGCTTAGGGCAAAGATAATATAGCTGGTGTCAAAGAATGCAATCTACTTGGAGTAGGTATTTATAGATGGCACGTGCCTGAACACAACAAGCTGATAATGAGCTGCTAGAGGTAGTTCCCTAAAGATCTAACAGCCAAAACTGGAGAGGCAAACCCAGAGTTTTGAACCACATCAGCCCACCATTCCAATTGCTTCTAGCATAGTACTGGCTACCCATTTTCACACCCATGACCTTGTTGCCCTGATTGTGCCCCACAATCCCTCACAACTTTTACTCTTTCACTTTTTCTATGCTTTCTTGTCCTTGCTAAACAGTTTTGTATGCCAGTATTAACTGTTGTTGCTACCCAATTTCCTGCCACTGCAACTCAGCAATTACAGTCACAATTACCATTTCCCTGGTATCCTAGTCTCTGCTACTCTTTTCTGCTACCATAATTCATAATACCATGGTTCCAGCCACCTGATCCATGAAACCCTTGTCTCTGATACCCCATCCCCAAACAAAGTAAGTGATGAGTGGTTACAGACAGTCGACTTGGATACTCCTCTTGCAGGCACATTGGGACAAGTAATTCCTCAGGTATTTAACACGAGGGACTAACTGGCAGTGGAAAGAAAAGATGTTACTCAGAGATGACTAAAATCCAAGGACATGACTTATAACTTGTTGCTAGCAAAAGAAGGCCCTAAGGTGAATGTTAATGAGAAAAGAAAATTCTACATAAATTATTGGGGGTGATATAAAAGGCTTAGCTTAATCTCTTCTACTAGTATTCTGAATTATTTTATGACATAGATATGGAACTACTTTGCATTTTAAAAGTTATATGAAGATACAAATTATGTGGTACTTATATTAATTGGTGGAATAGTTGCATAGGATCACAATAATGATATTAAATAGTTTATGCTCTGTGATATGGTCATGAGCCTGACTTTGGCAATATTAATTGAGCTTTCTAACAACAAATGGAATTTCATTGTCAAATACTACAAGGAGATTACGGATGCTGGTACCAAAACAAAAGCTGGAACAAGAAAACTGAATAAAGCTACAAGTTTGAAGGGAGGGGTCAGTGTCAAGGTTATGATAAAAGAGAAATTATTCACCATGGAATCTTGGAAGAATAGAATGTGTTTTGTTGAATTACTAGCTTTTAAAACATTATTAGACAGCAGAACATTGTTTTTTATTCTTGCTATTTGGAACCTCTTTAATGAATGGTTTAAAAAATTAATAAAATAAATTTGAAAATTCACTGGTGTGAATTTTCGGATTAAGCTACTCAAAGTTGCCTTGAGATGCAGGCAGGCCGCATTCCTTTTCTATTAAATTAATGGAATAAGCTTCCTTTGAATGTTTGGACAGTCCATGACACTTGTTCCAGAACAAGAAAAGATAGTAGAGAGAAAAAAAATAGGAAGGAGACTCAAGGCTGCTGAAATTAGCATATTTCCCATTTGGACTTTAATGGAATTTATCTACAAAGAATAAGAATTTCATCTTAACATAAGAATTTCAAAAAGATGTTCTACAATATAGCTTCTAAATGTAATTTTTAATGCTGTTGGATTATTTGAAAACAAAAGTTTACAGAAAACTTTAAATTTCAGAAAAACTGTAATGTTCCAATAAACAAGTAGAAGAAAAATAATTTTAAAATTCATGGTTCAAATCAAACCCTAGCAAGAAAGTCTGAGAGTCACTTATCTAGAAACAGTAAGTGGCACTGTGGCTCAAGTGGTAGAGTGCTTCCCTGGAGCTGAAGAACTCAGGGATATGTTACACCCTGGTCTTGATTTCAATCCCTATGACTGACAAAAATAAATTTAAAAGAATTAAAGCATTGGGGCCGGGAAGGAGATTCAGTGGTAGAGTGCTTGTCTTGCATGCATGATGTCCTGGGTTCAATTCCTCAGCACCACATAAGCAGAGAAAAGTGGAAATGGCATTGGGCTCAAGTGGTAGAGCACAAGTCTTGAGCTGAAGAGCTCAGGGACAGCACCAAGACCTAGAGTTCAGGCCCCCTACCACAACCACCACCAACAACCAATTAAAGCATCAAATAACCTGAAAATGATGTCCAGAATAATGAGTATCGCATTATCCGTTTACATGACTTAGTGACTTGAAACCTAGTTTACCAGGGGAGGTGGTGGGCAACTTTTGTGTGCCAAAACCTGCAAAATTATTTTGTACTTTCCCAGGGAGGAAGAAAGGAGAGAATGGAGGGAGGAAAGTAGCTGTTTGGTGACCTTGCCTTTTGGTTCAGTGATTGTTTTCTGGAGTCAAATTCAGAGAAATTCTGCTTGCAATCCTTGTTGCATTGGGAATTAAGAAGCCATGTCCTGGAAGTGGTTTTGTCTAGTCCTTGGCCTGGTTCCAACCACCACTGGATAAGCCAAGTCCCAGTTCATGACCAAGATGCCTTGAAGACTACTGATCCACTGGGCAGGTGGACATAACCACAGCCAGAAAAGGCAAAAAATGCAATGCCAAGGGCAGCGCTGGAAATTAACACCAGGCAGAGGGTTTTTATATATTTTTATTGTAAAAGTGCTGCATATAGAGTTTACAATTACATGAGTATGGTAATGAGTATATTTCCAATCGAGCATTGTTACCTACTCCTTTGTTTTTCCCCTACTATCCCTTCCCTCCCCACCTCTCCAACTCCTCCTTCCTTTACCCCTGCCTGACATTGTAAATTCATTTTCGACACAGTGTTCTGCACATCTCACCATCACAATGGGTGAATCTCCATCCACATTTATGCATTCTGCTATATCCCTTACACTCCCCAAATTACAAAAATGTATATACAAGATGCAGAACACTGGAATCAAATACAGTGAAAACAAGGGTTATACTGTGATGGGATAAACCTACAAAGGAATCACATAGCGCATTATAAGTATATTAAAAACAAAAGCAAGAAAGGAAAACCCACTGTGTCTCTGATTTGGGGTACATTTCGCTTATCATCATCTTATATGGTCAGATGTGCATTAGCCTTTGATCTTCTCTGCTTGTCCTAGACATGTACTAGTCCTTGCAAACAAAGAAAACCATGGGACCTATATTTTTTGGGGGCTGGATTACTTCATTTAATATCATTTTTACCAAGTTTATCCATTTCCTAAAAAATGGGGCAATGTCATTCTTTCTGATGGAGGCATAGATTTCCATTTTCTCTCTCTCTCTCTTTATATACAACTATATGTATATATATTTATATATATATATATACACACACACATATAGTTGTGTGTGTGTATATATATATATCACATTTTCTTGATCCGTTCATCTACTGAGGAGCATTGAGGTTGGTTCCATATCATAGCTAAGGTGAATAATGCTGCAATAAACATGGTTGTGCTGGGAGCTTAAGTATGACCTAGTTTGTGATCATTTGGGTAAATACACAGAAGTGGGATTGATGGGTCATAGGGCAGGTCTACGTGGAATATTTTGAAGTACTCCCATACTGAATTCCTAGAACCTAAAATATGTTCAGATTTACTAAATATTTATCCCATTCCTTTTTTTTCTTTTTGTTGGTAGTGGGGCATCATTTCTGGGCCTGGGTACTATCCCTGAGTTCTAGGCATGGGCACAATCCCTGAGTTCTTTAACTCAATGTGTACACTTTACCTCTTGAGCCACAGCACCACTTTCTTTTTTTCTGGTGGTTAAATGGAGATAAAATTCTCACAGACTTTCCTGCCTGGGATGGCTTTGAACTGTGATCCTCAGAAATGAGCTTCCTGAGTATCTAGGATAACAGGCGTGAGCCATGAGTTTAATCCATTTCTTTACTCTATCCTCAACCCCCTTTAACCAGAAACCAAATCCTAATCACAATCTGAGTTAACAACAAATGGTTAATGTAAGTAAAATTGTTTGGATTCTATTGAATCACTCAATTTTTTTGCTTCTACTTCTTAGTGGAAAAGTAAATTTTACCCTAAAGCTTATTCTTCCCTAATCCTAACAAGAACTAAAACAGTAACTCACAGTTTAAACCAAATTATATCTGAATGTTTAAAATTACACCTACATTGGTTTTCATTCATTCTAACTTTGATGCCATTCATTCTTCTTAAAATATGTTGCAGTTTTATACAATATCTTACATCTTTTTTCTTATCCTAACCCCAGCTCTAACTGGAACACCTTGCCTAATCCTAAGCCTACATATAACTGAATCATAATATTAATAGCAAGCCTCTATTTCACATTTATCATATCTCTTGCTCAGCGTGTAGGTCTAAATTTTACTTGCATTTTGAACCTAAATTTTTAAAGTTTTAAAGTGTTTTTCTATTTCATTTTCCATTTATAATTTCTATTTATATATCTATGTCAGGTTTTATTTTTCATTAATTTTTAAATCTTATTTTATTGTAAAGAGGCTTACAAAGGGATTACAATTACATGTGTAAGGTAATTCGTTCTTTTCTTGCAGAGCATTGTTATCCCCTTCTTTGTAGTTGTCCCACTATCCTTTCCCTCTCCTACCTCCCTCAGTCTTCTCTCTCGATGGTGTAAAATTCATTCTCAATAGAGTGTGTTGTGAGTATCATTGTTTCAATGGGTCATCCTGTGTTGAACCTAAATTTTCTGTTACTCTAACCCTAATTCTAATTCTGTCTAGGATCCTAACCCTAACCAAAATAATAATGATAGCTCAATTCAGAAGTTAACTGAAAATACTCAAGGTTTTGTTCATCCTGTTTATCCACTGTACATCTTGAATTAAGTTGCAGTTCACATTAAATTTTCCAAATTAGATTATATGTGCATATATAAAGATGTAATTTGATGTGAAAAATAGAAGATCTTTGGAGAAAAGAGTAATAAAAAGGAAATGGAGTATAATCAAAAGTTTTAAATATATTATGGAAAGAGCATAATGAAAATGCCACTACTGAAAATTAATAACCATTAACAAAATAACTAAAAATTAATAAATACATAACACGGCCTTCCAGTGTTCTTTTTTTTTGGGGGGGGTCCGGTCGTGGGGCCTGAACTATGGGCCGGGGCGCTGTCCCTCAGCTCTTCAGCTCAAGGCTAGCACTCTACCACTTGAGCCACAGCGCCACTTCCAGCTTTTTTCTTTTTGCTTATGTGGTGCTGAGGAATAGAACCCAGGGCCTCAGGCATGCAAGGCAAACACTCTACCACTGAGCTACCTTCCCAGCCCCCTTCCAGTGTTCTTTAAGAGTGACATTGGTCTATTGAAAAAAATACATGTGTTAGATAAACTTTGTTTATGCAAATTTATATTGTTATTGGCTAATTATTTAATTTAATGAATAAAAATCAAATAAGATTCCATGACAGAAAATATAAACAATTACTTAGTAATTGCTTGAGAAAAAGTTGTAGTAATGAGTTTTAGGAAACTAAACTAAATTTCTATTTCTCTACAAAGCAATGATTTAGGGTTAGTAATCTAGTATTTCTAGTAAGTTTAGAGAACATAACTGGCATGAAAAGCAAAGAACTGTACATCTTTTGTCTTGCATGAGTGATATTTTAAACATTGTATTTTATTCAAATATATACTTAGGTTTACTTTTTAAAAATAAATGCAATTTTATCTCCTTTCAGAACAAGTACTTACCCTGCAATTAAATGTATTACTATATTCAGATATTTGAATGCTAAGTTTTCTGTTTAATATATGATCTAAATATTCAGAATGACATGATTTTTGTATTTGTAAATGTCTAAGCTCTAGGATTTTTGCTTCATCAATATAAATTATCTCATGAGTTTGTTGTGAAGGCTCCAGTAACCAGTGTGGTCAAAAACATTTCTTAAATTCTAAATTTAAAAACTAATCATTTTTAGCCTTTTATTATATCAGTTCTTGTCTCTTAACAGTAATTAAACTAAAATAAATACTATTTTTAAACATTTCACTCACATTGTAAATAATGTTAACATAGTTCACAAAGAGACTAATCATTTCAAAGTCACCATATTTGATGATCTTAGTGTGACGAATGTAGAGAGTATAAGAACCTTATACTCAATAATAGTTTCGGTTAAATTAAATTAAATCATATATCTGGATTTCTAATTTGGAGGTAAATCACATGGAAATAGGAAAATAAAAAGAAAAATAATTACTTTGGGATTATTTTCTTCTTAAAATTATTTTTTTATTGTGAAAATACCGTACAGAGGGGTTACAATTACATGGGCAAGGTAATGAGTACATTTCTTATCAAGCATTGTTGCCTCCTCTTTTGTTTTCCCTTCCCATACCTTCCCATTTCCACCCCCCAGCCAAAGTTGTAAAGTTCGTTTTTCGACATAATGACTTGTCCATCTCATTGTTGCAATCAGTCCACCTGTATCCCTAATATTATGAAGCAAAAATATCTCTAAGAAATATACTTTTCAATGAAGTGTTTCAATACTTGGGTAAAGGGAATTATGCTCTAATATAAAATTTATCTCAAATTAGAAATTCTGCAACTAATCTAATGTATGTTTTCCTACACAAAATGCTGTGTCTTCTATTCTTGTCATTTGATGTAAATTATATATTTCATTTGTGACATGTTCCCTACTTACATTTATTACAAACTTCTATAATTTTACAAATCATGCCTGTACCCATTAATTTATGTAATTTAATATTCAAACAAAATTATCTTTTTTCCTGTCTCCCACAGGGAAGGATGAGGTGCTGCAGTATATTAAATGAAAGCACTCTAAAAGAGAGTCTGTATGGAATGGAAATTTGAAACATGAGGATGGGATCATGAGCATTTTCTATTTTGCTGAACAGTACAGTACTTTCCTACAGTACTTTCCTACCATTTGATCACACAGGGAAAGCCACAAAATTTGAAGTTCATATGAACGAATTACATTCCTAAAAGATGTGGCAACCTGCTCAAAAGTTCGATCTTATCACTAGTACTTTGTGCTTGCTGGCTGATCTATTTCTCCATCATATGTTTCATATTATTAAGCACATTAATAATTTAGCTGTCACTACATTTCAAGAGACTCCTGAAATCACATCTATTGCTGTGTAACATTCAGAAGAGAGGAATAAGTTTAAACTGATCTCTGATTCCTCCCTTTGGCCTTCAATATGCTAATTAATTTTCAAAGCAATCGCGTTAGATATTAGTTTATTTTCCCTATTTAATTAGAGATTAAGCAATTGTTTTTCGCAGTAAAAAGTGATGACAATGGTATCAGAGCTCTGATATGAGCACCCCCTCCCTAATAAGTAATGCTCTATTGTCTATAAATATGGAAGCCACACTAAAATTCTCTCTCTCTCACTCTCTCTCTCTACACACACACACACACACACACACACACACACACACACACACACACACACACACACACACACATGCAAACACACACAGCTGCTACCCAGAAACATCAGAGATCAGTTCCATTCCTTTGTAATTATAGTTGATTGGTGTTTTCTACATTGATTTTTCTTTGCTTCAGGATCTTGCCTGGACCTGTATGTTTCCCTGAGATCAAGTCCCTTCTTCTTAGTATAGTGGGTGTCTTTGTATGCTTCAGGCCAATTAACAGTAACCTGAATACAATACCTACAATCTTGACATTCAAGTCAAACTCCATGAATTAATATTATTCCAAAATTCTAAAATGTATTGGATCTAGAGACCAAAAAAAATCCACCTTGTTATTTTAGTAGGAATTGACATCATGAAATAGAAGAATATTGATCAGGAACTGAGGTAAGAGAACGGGAGTATGTGGAAAAATGCCGAATATTGTATGTGAGTTAGAAATACAGAATTACATTCTATGGGCCCATTATTGAAAACTTGCCATCTTATATTGAAAGCTCAATTTACATATACAGTTTTCCAGTTACTTTGCTTACCTATCATTTCTGAACATAAATCCTCTCATGAATTTTTATAGTATCTTTGAATATATCACCTGATTTGCAGGTACTTATCATCTTAAGGATAGACAGTCTACTTCTACATCTTACATTCTGTGTCAAACCCTTATTTTTATTTCCCTGTTTGCTGAAAAAATGTATTCCTGGAAACAGGATATTGTCAGCAAATCTGGGTATAATTTTCATTTTGTAAACTTCAAATATAATGTAAACTTTGTATTGACTAGTCATTTTCTAATAATAAGTGATATTCATGAACACAATCTTTTGGTGCCTTTAAGTCAATTGAGAATTCGTGTGGTAGTCCTTGAGTCTAATTGTCTTAACCATTATATTATTTATATATGAACATGTGCATTGCACTTTTATATTTTTATATGTAAAATAGTTTCCAGGGGTTTATGTTAAAGTGATAATGGAGGGGGGGTGGCTTCCAGTTCCAAACCTTATATTTCATTAAAAGTACTAGACACATGATGTTTACTGGAGCAATATAAAAGATGAGAACATATTTCTAAAGAGAATGCATTTATTGCTTAAAACATATAATAGAGTAAAATAGGTTTCTTGCTTGAGACTGCATAAATTACATATGAATGTAGATCAAGATGAGGCTCAGAGATAAATTCGTATTTATATTACTGAGATTTATAACACAATATAAGAAATATAGGTATTTTAAGGAATTGGTCATTCAAAGATATGTAATGGATGAAGAATGGAATTGAAAATAGCAGAGGAAAACAATTCAACATGCAGGTATTATGATTTTCTAATATTAATATGAAAGAAATGGAGCTTTTGCCTTTCTGAAGAAGAATGTTTAGCCAGTAATTTCAATATAAGGCATAAGTTGCTATGAGTCTAAAGTCTTTTCCTCCAGGATATTCCCCAGTACTATACTCGTCCTCTGTAGAGTAAGAAGTAATTATTTTCATTATCTTTGCTTAATACTAATTTACTTGTAGCAAATAGGTTAAAATGTCTTCTCTATTTCTCTTAATGTAATAACAAATATTTCTCTATTTCTGTCTCTTCATAGAAGCCTGAAATAACTACTTCAAAATAACACAAGCAGAAAAACAAAAATAACCTGATACAACCATCACAAATCCCAAATTATGTGAAAAAATCAACAATATATAAAGTAAATCTGAGGAAGAGGAAAAACAATGGCAGAATAACAACAGAAAATTTCCCTAACTCTCTCTAATGAACCAGAGATTTAGAGTCCTTGCCAGTACTCCACTTCTAGAGGTCACACCAAGATAGCTATAATTATAGATATAAAGCTATAATTATAGATATAATTATAGACATAAAATTTATAAGAAGATTTTATACTATCTTCACTAGAAAACAGAAATCTTTGAAAACGTGCCCAGCCAGGCAGGTGACTGCTGTGACTCTATTGGCCAACATATTCAAAAGCACATCTGCAGTGTAGAAATAAAAGGGCCACATAGAAAAAAGTAGGAACAGAAATGTACATCAGAGAAAGCCACATGCATACACAGAGACAATTCAACATACCATTGGACAGTCCGAACTGTCACTGGAAGCATAAGTATTAACATCACAACATCTCACCACAAGTGATTTATACTTCTACACTTAATTGTATAGACAAAAACCTAATTCCAGAAAAAAAAATCAAAACAGAAGACCAAACCAACACCTGGCAAATCAACCAAGAACATAGAGAATCAATTATTAACATCATAGTTTCCCCAAGAGAAAACCTCCAAATGGACACAACCAATCAGAAAAAAAATACAAGAAAAATTATGTCAGGGTACTTCAATTCACACAGTAAATAACCAGGCATTAGAACAGACAATCAAGGACCTAGAAGATAGTTATCAAAATAAATTTCAAATGCTGCTGAAAATGTGATTAATGAAAAGATAGAAAACCTCTACAAGGAAATTTGTGAACCAGATGAGACCAAACAAAGATTAGCAAAATAATTCATGGTGATAAGAAACAAAGATAAATAAATTCTGAGAAGTAAAGGGAGTCCAAGGAAAAAATGGATGCCTAGTTAAAAGATATGAGACAAGACACAGCTAAAAAAACAACCTTTGAAACCTCCCCACCCAAAGAAAAAATGTACAGAAATTCCATACAAGACCTAAAACTAATCTTTAATAAAGAGATAGAAGCCCTAAAAAAGGACCAATTAGAAGTCAGGGAAATCAAAAACAAAATAGAAAGTCTCCACATAAATGACATGGAAGATAATCTCAGGGTCAAAGACAAAATAGGTTTAACAGGAAAGAGGAAATTATAATTTAGAACAAATACAAGAAATAAGAAATGATATTGCCAGAAGTACAAGACTCATTTAGAAATAAAATTTTGGGTAGATAGGTATCAAGAATGAGAAGAGCAGGAAACTAAATGGATGGGAAACATATTACAGAAATATAGCAGAGAACATGCCGAACATCCAGAGAGATAGGCTCATTCAGAAAAGAGAAAACTTTAGTACACCAAACAGAGAAGTCTAGAACTGAATAATCAACCACTACATTATAATCCATTAGAAGATCATTAAAGATCAAGGAAAGGATTCTTAAAGCTGCTACAGAGAAAAGACTGATTATTTATAAAGGATATACAGTGTGATAAATTACAGGTATTTTAGCTGATATGGCAAAAAGGAAAGCCTGGCATGATATATGACAAACATTAAAGGTAAACAACTACCAATCGTTAATACGGGCCCAAGCCAAACTTCTTTGCATTTAAAGGAAATATAAAAATATTTCATTACAAAACAACTTAAAGCAATGTATCTCCACCAAATCAGCAGGATAGAAGTTAATCAAATATATCCTACACAGAGAAGATCAAGAAGAACAGCAACTGATTATGGAAAATGCTCCCTATCAGAGAACAAAGTAAGTAGATTAAGAGTAGATGAGGCACAGCTCCTAACAGCAAATGTATAACCTAGCAGGACTTATCAGGCAATTCTCAGTCTTAACTCTACATCAGTGGACTTAAATTTCCAAATAGAAGACATAGATTAAATAGTGGTATCAAAAAACACGTCACATCCATCTAGCACCTACAAGAGACATATTTTATTGACAAAAACAAACACATACTCAAACTGAAAGGCTGGAAGGAAAATTTTCAAGCAAATGGACACCATAAACAGGCTGCAGTAGAATTACTAACATAAGATAAAATAGAATTAAATTAAAATTAGTACAAAGAGACATTACATATTGATAAAGACAACGCTCAATTAGGAGGATATAACATGTCTAAATATCAATAGCTTGAATCCTGGAGCATTCCACATCATCAACAAATACTACTTAACCTAAAAACACATCTCAACACATCATTGTCATCCATGAATGACCCATTCAGGCAAAACTCAACCAAGAAACTACAGACTTAAATAACTACATTGACCACCTAGCCCTAACAGACATCTACGGAATATACATTCATCATCAGAATACACATTCTTCACAGCAGCTCATGGAAGATTATCCAAAATAGAACATATCCTATGTCACTCAGAAATTTTGTCCAAATTGAAAGAAAAATTACTTGAATTCCCATATCTTGTCAGACTGTAACAGAATAAACTTAGAATTAAACAGCTAAAGCAAAAAAAACAAAAAACAAAAAAAACATTGTAAAACCCATGAAGACTGAATAACACGTTGTTGAATGACCAGTGGGACATTGAAGGGATTAGAAAAATACTGAAAGTTTCTGGAATTTAACAAAAATGAACACATACAATACTAATTTCTCTGGGACACAGGAAATGCAGTAGTTAGAGGAAAATTTATAGCTCTGAGTGCCTACTTCAAGCAATTGGGGAAATCTCAAATAAATATTTTAATGATGTACCTCAAACTCCTTGAAAACAGGAGCAAGCCCTAACCCAAAGCAGTAGACAGAAACAAATTTTAAAAAATCAGAAATAAATAAAGACAAAATAAAACATTGAAAGAATAAAAAAAACCAGAGTTGCTTTTTTAAATAAATTAACAGACTTGACACAACCATACCAAGTCTGAGTAGGAAGAGAACTTATATAGATAAGTAAATAAAAAGCCAGCAGATTAGGAGAAGATCTTTACTTGCTCTGCAACACACTATGGCCTCATATCTCAAATATATTTAGAGCCCCAAAAGTTAAATCCCCCAAATAAAAACATATCCGCAAAGAAATAACAACTCTCTTAATAAGTGGGCTAAAGATTTAAGGAGAGACTTCTCTGAAGAGGAAATATGCATGGCCAATAGACGCATGAAGAAATATGCAACATTTCTGGCCATAAAAGAAGTGTGAATCAAAGCAACATTGAGCTTCCACCTCACCCCAGTTAGAGTGACCATTATGAAGAAAACTAAACATAACAGATGCTGGGCTGGTGGGGATGTGGCCAAAAAGGAACATTAGTACAGTATTGGTGAAAATGTAAACTTGTTCAAATACTCTGTAAAGAAGTATGGAGGTTCCTCAATAGAGCTCCCTTATGAGCCAGCAATGAGGGATCAAGAAAATGTCATATATGTTCACAACAAAACTCTATGCTTCCATCAGAATGAATGACATTGCCCCATTTGTAAGGAAATGGAATCACTTCGAAAATATAATAAGTCAAACAAGCAAGACTCAAAGAATCATAGGCCACCGATTTTCACTCCTTTGGAAACAATAGAATATGTCTACAATATTCACAATAGCTCAAAAGCAATATGCATATCACCATATAAAATAATGCTTATCGAAATGAGTTCCAAGAAATGGATACAAGATGATTGTATAGTGAGCTGTTTTGGGTTATTTGTATTTAGTTTTTACCCTTTGGTTTATTCCTTGTACTCACTATTTTTTATTTCTGTACACTTTGTTTTATACATGTTTATCTGATTTGGAGAAAGGGAAGAAAAATCACAGAAATGGTGGCACAAAGATTAACCAAAGCAAAAGTGATATACACTAGACACTATGTTAGAAATTAACTTTACAACTTTGGGGGAGTGGGATGTCAGGGTTGGAGGAAGCAAGAAAAAATGGGGAAGGGTTAACACTTTAAAATTGTACTCATTACTTATGTAACTGTAATGACCCCTCTGTATATCACTTTCATAATAAAAAAAAATAAGAGGACTCACCTCAAATAGAGAAAATTAGAGACAAAATGAGACAACACAACAGAAATAAGCAAAATTGAGAATGTTATAAGAGAAGACTTTGAAAACCTTATGCCAATAATCTCGAGAATCCTGGAGAAATTGATGCTTTCCTATACTGAATCTGAAGCAAGAAGTAACACATAAGAAGTAATGAATATTAAATGTCAATAAAACACTTCCCATTCCAGAAAAAGCTAGGATTCAATGAATTTACCATGAAATTAAGGCCTGCAAAGAACTTACAATATGCAGGTCTAATTCTTCAATGGAATGGAAAGGGAAAGGGAATTATCAAACACATTCTATGAAGATAGAATTACACACTTCCCCAAATCACATAGGGACTCAACAAAGAAAGAGAACTCTTTGATAAGCATTAAAACAGAACTTCTTAATAAAATTCTCACCAGCCAATTTCAGTAACTAACAAAAAATACATATAGTATGATCAAATAGGGTTCATCCTAAGATACAATTTGATTCAATATTTTTGTCAATAACCATAGCACAAACCATCAGCAGAAGCAGGGGTGAGAAACACATGATCATCTATATGGATATAGAAATAGCTTTTAAAAACCTCCAATACCCCTTTATGATTAAAAAAGTCTGAGAAGCTAGGAATGCATGGAACACTCCTCAATATAATACAGAGTATGGTTATGATAGAGATAATTAGCCTTTACCTAACGGTGGAAGCATTAAGACAAAATCACGAATGAGACAAGGATGTTCGCTCTCTACTACTCGTCAAAATGGTAGTGGACTTTCTAGCAAGAGCAATTGGAAAGAGAAAAAAAGGGGATACAAATAGGGAAGAAGTAAAACTATCCCTTTTTACAGATGAAATGATCCTGTATTTAGAAGTGCTTATAGCTTCCTCCCTAAAGTTAGTAAAGGTGATGCTAACCTTGAGTTATGTAGCACGGTATAAAACTCACAAGAATCAGTTTTTCTGTGTTACCAACAATGGGAAGAACCAACCTGAAATCCAAAATACAACCTCATATGTATTAGCCTCAAAATCAAATCAAATCTAATCTAAACTAAACTAAACAACAATAAAACTAGGAATTAATTAATTTAACTAAAAATGTGAAGGGACTCTACTGTGAAAACATTCAAATCTAAAACGGGAAATTGAAGGAGATTCAAGGATATGGAAAATCTTTCAATGTTCCTGGTTGGAGGAATTAAAGTGGCAAAAACTGCAATACTGCCCCAAACAATTGACCATGCGATACTCATCAAAATCCTAACAATATTCTTCAATGCAGTAAAGAAAGCAATCCAAATTTAATATGGAATTACAAAAGTACACATGAAACAGAAGACATAGAAATGAACTCATGGGCCGATAATCATCACACACACACACACACACACACATGTACATGTGCACGCACGCAAGCGCACACTGGAATTCTATTCACCCATCAGAAAGGATGACTTTTCACCAGTATTAAGGAAAATGAAAGGCTTGGGAAAATTATACTAAGAGAAAAGAGAAAGGAATGCAGACTCTGAGCAATATAGATTTCATGGATTCATTCATGGTAGCTAGAAGGTGCCCACAAATCTACAAGTAAACAAGACAGATTCTACCTCATCCTAATTAGAATGGCCATTATCAGGAAAACTAGCAATAGAAAATGCTGGCATGGATGTAACCAATTGGGAACTCTATTACACTGTTGGTGGGAAACTAAACTTGTTCAACCACTGTGGAATGCAGTACGGAGTTTCCTGAAAAGACTAAACATTGATCTCCCTTTAGACCCAGTAATTACCCTCATTGGCAGTATTCCAATAAATAACAAACAAGCTCACATGAAAACTACCAGCATAACCATGTTCTGGGCCCAGGCCCAGAGTTCAAGGACTGGAAAAAAAAACTTACAACTGCTGGTATTTGTTTCCGCAAATATGAACCTTTTGACATAGGATAGCAAATCATTCTATTTGCAGTAGCTAGAATAGGACTTAAATGTAGTGGTTGACAAAATGGCTTCTTTGTTGAATGTTAGTAAATGATGTAGGCAGTCCAAGAAAAGGGAGATTTTTGTTGTTGGCCGAGGGGCTTGGAGTATGGACTTGGACACTGTCCCTGAGCTCTTCAAGTCAAGGTGAGTGCTCCACCTCTTGAGCCACAGTGCCACTTCTGGTTTTCTGGTGGTTAAATGGAGGTAAGAGTCTCAGGAACTTTCCTGCCTAGGTTGGCTCTGAACCGCCGTCCTCAGATCTCAGCTTCCTGAGTAGGTAAGATTACAGCTGTGAGCCACTGGCACCAGGCTAAAAATGGGGGATTTTTAGAAAAGAAAATCGACCTCATCACCTGTGTCTAAACCTCAGATATCACTATTAGAACACTTCACCCTCTACTCATTTCACCAGACATTTGTAAATTTTCTCTTTTCCTTCATGTGGGAATACTGCGGTCAGTATTAACTCAGCTGTGGGACTGGATCAATTGTATGGTAATTGCTAGCACCTAAATCAAGAACTGTTAGATCAAAACAAATGAAGCTCTCATCTGGAATAATTATTTACTCTTGTTTTTAATTTAATTTTATTTTATTTGAGAACATACTGTACAGAGATACTCTTTTATTACAAATCTGTGCTTGATTACTTCCTAATGTGATGTTGGACCTCCTAACAGAGTGATGGCATTTTCTTTCTCTTCAGCCTTCTTCCACATGTCGTCAAATATTTAAGAATTCAAATATTTCCATTGATAATTCATTAAGCCGACCTCTAAGAAAATGTGCATTTCTGGAATTTGGTCTGCTGTCTTGTTCTTATATGTGCAGGCTTACTATGATTTATTTGTTCTGCAAGGAATTTTATTTTCCAATTTTTGTGTGACCAATTTTAGTCTCTCTGATCAGTCTTCCTGACCCTCTCTCTGGGGTCTCATTTCAGTCTGCCTCATAAAAAATATATTAGTTATCATCTAAATAACTCTCAGCTTCTCTTTTTTTGCCTGATTTTATGTAGGCTGTGATAGCAGACCTGACTGGCTGTACTAACTGGAATTTTTTTGTTTGTTTGATTGTTTGATTTGTGTGTATGTGTGTGTGTGTGTGTGTTTAGTTTTAGAGGTCTAGGATTACTATTCAAGGTATTAGCATCTCTGGGCCCCAGTGATTCCCTGGCCTAGAGTCAATTGGTTTTTCCCTGGAAGATACAAAGAACTGGTGACTAAATTCCTGTTAAATTGTCTCAAAATGAGGCAATCTGGCATCTTTACAAAGCCATGAATAACTCTGTAGTAATACACTTACAGAAATGGTCTATCAAGATGGCTTTTCAAGGTTGACTGTGAAAAATGTTCATTTTCAATTAACCACCATAAAGCAGATCACAAGCCTGGAAGCAGACTTTTGGAAGGGAGGTTCCACATCCTTCCTTCTCTTATGATAGATCAAACCATAATATTCTGCAGTTGTGGCCAGCCTGGAGCACATTTTCCCAAGGATATTCTGTAGTGTAAAAGAGGACCAGCTATCAAAATAAAGGTGAAAATACTTTTCTACTTCAGACTGATTTATCTTGCTTATATCTGTTGTTATTTCCATTACTTCTAACACATGGATAAATTATATTAGTATTAGACAACTGGCAAAGGATTAATGGCAAAGAATTACTTTCATAATACCAACATAATACACTTAACCCAGTTATGGAAAATTAAATTTAACTGTAGAAACAATATCAGGAATATAAAATAAGCCTCAATATGCATAATCTGGCCTACATACACCATCATCTAATCAGAAATTCAGTCTCTCTATAAATATTTATTTGGTACAAAATCATAAAAATTTAATTAATGAATATGACTTTTAAGTATCATCTGAAGTACTCCTCATGCATATAATTGTATATACTTGTATAGATGTCACCTAGACAGAAATTTAACATTCATGTAGAAATCAAATTTCCACAACTTAAACTTGATGAGAGGGGTAATTCCCTCGTGTATTGTGTGGTGTGAATTTTACCACAGTTCTGAATCCTTCCACCTAAAACCGAGTCATGTGAAATAATTTATTATTTGATGTTAAGATGAGTGTTAAGTGTAGAATACACTTTGAATTATTACATTAATTCACAGAAATAAAACAATAATGATAAATTATTTGTTTAAATTCTAATGTTTCTCAGTTTTACAATTCATGAAATATATCATTAAAATTAGTTTCACTTTCTTCTTTTCTATAGCTGCTAAAATTAAAATTATATATTAAACATTCAATATTAAGAAATCAAAAATAAATACCATTATAAAAATGATATATTATTTAACTGTGATTTGAATTATAGTGCTAACAAATTGTGATGTAAACAACATTTAACAGAATTATGGGTAATACTTTTTAAACTTACCAGCTTGTTATTTGTTACCTAATTGTGTCATTTGTTATTGTTGGTCCAAGTCATCCCTTCAACTTGCTTAATTTTCTATTTTATCTCTATTGGTTTGCTGATTGTGCATTTTGTTTTCCCTTTTTAATGACTGACATGAGACTGAAAATCTGTGTGCTAGTTTATTACTTCCTATGTAAAAGTAACATTTCTGGTCTCCACAGCTGTTTTATTGCACTATACTACAGTATTTCCCCCTTTCCTATCTCCTGTATTGCTGCTCTCATATATTTTATTTTTTATTTAAATTCTATTGTTAAGGTAAAGTACAGAGTGGTTATACTTACACAAGTAAAGTAAGGAATTCATTTCTTTTCTAACTTGTTACCCCTTCTACAATTTTTCACCCTCTTCCCTCCCAACGTCCCCCCAAGATTATTTCCAACATATTGTCTTGTGAGTATGACATTTGCATAGGTTACTCATTTGTCCTTTGTCTCACCATTTTGTTTTTTCTCTTTCCATTCCCAAGTTCAAATCAACATATTTACAATACCCAGGGCATCAGATTAAAATACAGTGACTTCAGGCAATAAACCATAGGTGGGGAAAACACAAACGGATAAAAACAAATCACATAGTACATTAAGAACAACAAAATGATAAATTAACAAAGTTAAATCAACATTTGTTGATTTAAATTTGAATCACCTTATAGAGTCATATGTACATAGCTATTGAGCTATTCTGCTCAACTATTAATATTATCCTTGATGTACACAATACTGGTCCCCTATTACCCAGTAATCCCACTTCTGGGCATTTACCCTAGTGACCACAAACAAGGCCACACTAAAGCTACCAGCCCAATTATGTTTATCACAGTAGTATTTACCGTAGTTAAGATATGGAATCAACCCAGATGCCCCTCAGTAGATGAATGGATCAAGAAAGTGAAACACACACACACACACAACAGAGAGATATACGTTCATGCAATACTATGCTTTCATCAGAAAGAAAGGTACCATCTCATTTTTAAGGAAATGGAAGAACTTGGAAAAAATCATATTAAGTGAAGTAAACTAGACAAAGAAACATAGGCCCCGTGGTTTCCTTTATTTGCAGTAATTAGTTTACACCCAGGATAATATCATGTATTTTAATTTGACATTTTGTTCTGTATTGAGCATGCATCATTATGTTCATCTTATCCATTACTGAAGGAAGCACAACAAAAAGAGCAACCCCTACTCATAAGAACAACTCCTACTTAATTAGCTTCATTCCTTTCTTTTTTTAGTTGTGAAAATACTGTACAGAGGGATTACAATTACATGGGCAAGATAATGAGTACATTTCTTATCAAGCATTGTAGCCTCCTCCTTTGTTTCCCCTTCCCATCCTCCCTCCTCCCCCCTTACCCAGTCCTCCCCGCTCCCCCCCCACCAAAATTGTAAAGTTCATTTTTGACATAACGACTTGTACATTTCATTTTTGCAATGGGTCCACCTGTATCCCTATTTAAATGATTTTTTTCCCCTTTCCCTCCACAAATTATACCGACATCAAATACAGTGAAAGCAGGAGTTATACTGTGGGGGAGGGACATACGAACAACAATGAAATAGTCTTATAAATGTGTTAGAAACAATCGCATGAAAGAAAAAAAATGAATACATATCTTAGGGTTCATTTCCCTAACATCACCTTATCTGACCTTTTCTGCTTGACTCAGACATATACTAGATATTGCAAATCAGGGAAACCATGTAAGGCCAGTGTTGTCCCCTGTATCCTCATGTTGTACATTACAACTCTATACCGGTTCATCCTGTATATCTACTATCTTCTACATTGTGACCTAAATGCCCCAACAATTCCACGTTGTTTTACTTGTTAAAAATTTCTCTCTTAATGATTGATGTTGGTTTGTGTGTTTGTGTGTGTGTGTGTGTGTGTGTGTGTGTGTGTGTGTGTGTTTACAAAGATCAGAAGACAATATTTTTCTTCATTTTCTTCATCTTTCAGGTCATTGTAAGTTGTGGCTAATGGGAGAAGTCTCTTGCTATTTTAGGGATGAAACAGAAAAAGATATTTGTGCATGTACCACAGTTGCTTTATTAGTCTGTAGGTCAACACTGAACTTCGATTTATATCTTGGCTGTTGTTGTGAATGATGAATACAATGAACTGCAGATATATTTGAGTTACGAATAGAGAAATAATCACATGATTGGTGGGGCAGATTATATTTCAACTTTGGAAAGCTGCATATTACCTTCTACAAGGAGAATACTAACCTGCATTTTGTTGAAGAGTGTAGAAAATTTCCTTTTCTCCACACTCTCAACATTATTACCTTTGTTAAAAGGTAATAAAGGGCAGGTTTTTATTCTCTTCAGTACTCCAAACTGGCCTTTGACTTAAATCGAACCTCCTAAATGCTTGGAGTTAAAAGCCTTTACCACCACACCTGATTCCTTTGATTTTTTTGATAAAAGTTACTGTTAGGTTTTTAAAAAGAGGTAGCCAAGTAAGAACAGCACCACCCACGCGGTATTCAGGTAAGGGGTAGGTTTATTCAGTAGACCTGCTGGGACCAGGCAATGTTGGCACTCTACGTGGCTGGGAAAGGCCTGGGAAAGAGAGAGATCTGGGAAAGAGAGAGGAAAGAGCTAGAAAAGAGCTAGAAAAAAAGCAGAGAGAGCTAGAAAAGAGCAGAGAGAGAGCAGAGAGAGAGAAGAGTGAGAGAGCAGAGAGAGCTAGAAAAGAACAGAGAGAGGAGAGAGAAGAAAGCTGAGAAAGAGCTAGAAAAGCAGAGAGAGCTTCGGGGCCTGGGCTAGGCCTTATCTAGGGTATGGGCGGAGAAATGTGTTTCCACATCAAAATCAGATGTGATCTCTTCCAGGTGTCCCAGTTGCCTAGGTAACGCAGATACTAGGTGGAGACTTTGCTGTGAGGAGGGTGGAGTCTGCTCACCATCCAGGAACGGACCTTACATTTACAATAATTATGAAGTAGTATCATAGTAATTTTGAATTACATTTCTCTAATGACTTCTGCTCAAAAAGAATTAAACCAGAATAGCAGTGGTATTAAAGAACTTTGTAAACCCACTGGAAATTTTCAGGGCTTTAAGGAGAACATGTCTATTCAGAACTTTTGTCCACTTTAATCAAGTTTCTTGTTAATATCATCTTTAATCTTTCAATACAAAATCAATAATTAATTCAAGGTATTAGAAAGTAACAATATTAAGCAACTCCTAACATTTTCAATTTTAAATAACATGATATTGCTTAATCATTTTCTGTTTATGCTTGAGACTATATAACTCACTTTAGTCAGACCTTTTACAAGGCTGTATGCATTTTATTTATTTCACATTGTTTGTTCTTTCCAAAGACTGCGTGTCTAATTTCCTTGTTTTCTTTCAGTCTCAAGTAGTTCAAATTTCAAATGAAGAATAAATGGACAGAAGCAAACAAAAAATAATATAGTTCCCCTCATCTGATGATGCCTTTACAAGAATGAGGAAAATGTTCATCCAAGAACCTATGATAGGACATCGAAAAGAGAATCCATTCTTCTTGGTCTTTCTTAACTTTGCAATGTACCTTAAATGATGTAAAACACAATATAATTCTCAGATACTTTTAAGTTTTATCAGTTTTGCACATTTTCATATGAACTTCACCTCAGTCTACAACATTCCTTCATTATTTTGTCCCTGATATTTTTACACTATCAAGACATAAGATAACCAGTTTGATTTACAACATGAGAAATAATCCACCTGGCTTCTTTGGAAGAAGATTATGGTCAACAGATAATATTCTGTTTGCTCACTATATGCAATGGTTTCTGTAATACTTACAGCATTCTTTTTAGTATTTTTTAAAAACTGCTGGCTAAACTCAAAACTCATTCATGGAAGTTTATGTTAAGTATTTCACAAGTTTTATTTTCCTTAATTCTTAAGATATCATTTTCTATAATGCTAATGTTATTACCATTTTAGTGTTGGGAAAAATTGTAATTAAAGGCAGTAAGTGCATGGCCCAAATACACACTGTGAGGAAGAAAATGAGTCAAAGTTTCCAAAAGTCTTTCAGCAATACACAAAAGGTAGGTAAAATCTTTCCATTCTCTTACATTCTCAATTCAATATTCATATTGTCCAAGAAATAATACCATAGCAATTATTGCCCATGGTGATTGTTTTCTGTTACATGTTGTCTTCAACACAGACTGTGTTGGTGACATTGGGTTATCATGCACAGAGCTGAGCTAATAAGAGAGACAAATATATTCTGTCCCATTTTTCCAGGTTCCATTTTAAAAAGTACTAAACTTTTAAATATCATCACTTACTTTCTTAAGAATCCAAAAAAAGGAAAAAAATTCACAAATAATCACTCCAAAAGGCTTTAAAAGTAGGAGATGATAAAACAGGCCCCCATGAAGTAAACTTTCTTCTACTTTTAAAATTATTCTGAAAGCCTTGTGCTGGTTGATCACACCTTTAATCCTAACTACTCGGCATATTTACTCAGGAGCCAGAGATCTGTGGATAACAGTGGAAGCCAATTAGGGCAAAATAAATTCATGAGATTATTTTTCAAAAATTTCAATGAGTTAGCAAAGAGCCAGGAATGGAGATGTAGCTCATATAGTAGCTCACCAATCTAGAGAGGAAAGGCCTAGCAAGACTTTGAAGCCCTTTTTTCAAACTGTGAGCACACCAACATACATGCAAGTGCATGAGAACATGTGCACGTGCACACACACACATTCATTCAAAATACCTTCATATCAGTTTTTTGCATTAATTTCTTTGTTAGCCATATTGTATGAGTAAAATAAAGGAAATAAACTCTCCCATCGCAGAACATTTTCGTACTTTTTATTTTAAAAATACTGTACAGAGAGGTCACATTTACATGAGCAAGTAATGAGTACATTTCTTAACAAGGATTGTTACCTCCTCCTTTATTTTCCCTCTACCGTCCCTTCCCTCCCACCTCTACAAGTAAACTCCCCTCACCACTTCCCCTGCCTAAATTGTAAAGTTCATTTTTCACCATAGTGTCTTGTACATCTCATTGTTACAATGGGTCAACCTGAATCCCTATTTAAGCATTTTGTTTTTTTCCTTCCCCTCCCCAAATTAGAGGAGCGTATATACAAGAGGTGGGCACACCAAATTCAAACACAGTGAAAACAGGGGTTATAGCATGAGGGAGGAACATATAAAGGTACAAAAAAAATCACATAGTCTGTTATAAGTACGTTCGAAACAATAGCAAGAAAAGAAAAACACTTGTATTCCTATTTGGGGGTTCATTTCCCTTAACATCATCTTATCTGGTCATATGTGCATAGATTTTGACCTTTTCTGTTTATCCCAGACATATATTAGTTATTAAAATTTAGGGAAACCCTGGGACCTATGTTTTTTTGGACCTTGCTTACTTCACTTAATTTTTTTCCAAGTCTTTCCATTTTCTAACAAATTGGGCGATGCCATTCTTTCTTATGGGGCATAGAATTTCATTGGTATAAATAGCACATTTTTCTTGATCTATTTAACTGATGAGGGGCATCGGGGTTGATCCTATATCTTAGCTATCTTAAACAATGCTGCAATATATATAATTGTGCTGATAGTTTTAGTACCGTCTTGTTTGTGATATTTTGGGTAAATGCCCAAAAGTGGGATTGCTATGTCATAGAGGAGTTCTATCTGGAGTCTTTTGAGGAACCTCTATACTACTTTCCAAAGTGGTTGAACAAGTTTACACTCCCACCAAGAGTGCAGTACAGTTCCCTTGTGGCCACATCCCCTCCAGCGTCTGTTGTTGTAAAAGTATGGAATGGTACAGGAATTTGCCTATCATCCTTGCGCAGGGGCCATTCAAATCTTCTCTGTATCGTTCCAGTGTTAGAGTACGTGATGCTGAATGGAGCATAGAACATGTTTTATATATAAAGTGTAATTGATTTTCTTAAACTAGACAATTCAACAAACAGTAAGTATAAAAGAATTTTCATGAAATTTTAGAGCCATGTACTTCTTACATAAGCACACATTTAAGAATAAAGCCAAGATTGACAAGTCAAAAACAAAATAATTCCCGATATTTGTTGTTCAAGAGATGTGTAGGAGGAGGAATTCAATTATTCTATACAAGGCTTCTGTCATAATGAACACTGCAGCAAGTGTTAAGTTTTGTTAAAAGTTTTAATGGTTTAAATTTATTTAATTTTGGGAATTTGCTTATATATGCTAAAACTAGGACTGTTTGGCAGGTCATAAAACTTATTGATAAAGTATTTAAGATTTATGGTAACAGACATATGCTACTATATATTTCAGAGTTTATAGAAACATTACTGAGAAGTTGCCAAGTCTTTGTGTAAAGGAGCAGAATAAAGAGTTTAGACTTTGTTAACTACACAGTTTCTGTTAAAACTATAGGGACTCCTTATTTTATTTTATGTTTTTTAATTTTTGGGGGGTCTGGTCGTGGGACCTGAACTCTAGGCCTGGGCGCTGTCCCTCAGCTCTTCAGCTCAAGGCTAGAGCACTACCACTTGAGCCACAGCGCCACTTCCAGCTTTTTTCTTTTTGCTTATGTGGTGTTGAGGAATCGAACCCAGGGCTTCATGCATGCAAGGCAGCTCTACCACTGAGCTACCTACCCAGCCCCTAGTTTCCTTATTTTATATGTTAGCAAGGAACAAATGATGATATAAGCCATATACAAATGATTAGATGAGCCATAAATAGTAATCTTAGTGGGTAACTTTAAAGATTACTCATAACCTAAAAACCTCTTGTTGAATATCATAAGCTTAGCCCGTTTTAAATGTACAGGAATATGAGAAAATAGTAAAATCTATTAGGTAGTACCCTTCAAATACTGAAAACACTGATAATTATTTTAGTTTTTATTTTAATCATTAATATATTGTTATTGGTTTTCCTTATTTGTAGCACTGTTTTCCTTGTAATATAAGACAACTTTTTGAAAGTCTTCAGTAGGAGGTACTCTGAGAAGGTTACTGGGATGGCCAAATCATTTTTTATAGGGCATGTGAATTTACAAAGAGGAAAATTAAGAACAACATATTTATTTAAAGAATGATTAAGTAGAGTCTGAATCAGGAGTGTTGGTATATGTCCACATCTAAAATCTTAGCCCTAGGCTGAAGCAGTGATATTACAGAGTTGAGGCCACAAAAGTGAGAGACTGTGTTTTGTTTTGTTAAATATTTTGATTTTTCTGGCCATGGGGCTTGAACTCTGGATCTTAGGTGCTCTCCCTCAGCTCCAGGCTAGTGCTACCACTTGAGCCACAACACACTTCTATCTTTTTCTGCTTATGTCATGCTGAGGAATCAAACCCAGGGCCTCCTGCAGGCAAGGCAGGCACTCTACCACTGAGCCACCTTCCCAGCACCTGAGAGACTGTGTTTTAAAAATCATCTAAACAATATTTGCTTTCTTCTTTGGGTTATATAATGAAATACATTAATATCCTTTTATGTCTTTGTGAATTGTCATACTTCTAAATTTATACTAACTTCAGCCACTTTATCCTTTTCAAAGTGATGAAATATTTCTGAGAGTTGGCTTCTGTGAAGATTGTTTTTGCATTTATAATTTCTTCTGAGTCATTTTTTTTTTATCAAAATAACTTTATATTTCATCTTGATGGGTTATCATATATCAAATAACTCCAAAAGTACATGTAGAGTCTAAAGATAGCAGTATGAATATTCTCATACAGCTCTTGTTTATCTGTTATGCACTTTCAGTATTGTGATATTTCTCTTTCTCTTTCTCTCTCTTATTTTCACTCTTTTTCTTTCATGCTCCATGTCTGGTACCTAGAATTTCTGTTGGTCTAATATTATACTCCAGAATCCACTGGTGATGTGGAAACATGATAGCGACCATCAGTTACCCTTGCATTCTTTAAGAGTTATAACAGTGATGTGATGTTATTCTTAGCTATGATAAATAATGCTGCAATAAACATAGTTGTGTTGGTAGCTTTAGTGTGGTCTTGTTTGTAAACATTTGGGTAAATGCCCAAAAGTGGGATTGCTGGGTCGTAGGGGAGCTCTATGTGAAGTCTTTTGAGGAACCTCCATACTGCTTTCCAAAGTGGTTGAACAAGTTTACACTCCCACCAACAATGAAGTAAGGTTCCCTTCTGTCCACATCCCGTCCAGCATCTGTTGTTGTTAGAGTTCTTGATTTTTGCCATTCTAATTGGGGTGAGGTGGTATCTCAATGTTGTTTTGATTTGCATTTCTTTTATGGCTAGGGAGGTTGTATCTATTGGCCATCCTTCTTTCTTCTTCAGAGAAGTTTCTCCTTAAGTCTTTAGCCCAATTATTTATTGGGCAGTTGTTTCTTGGAGGATTTATTGTTGGGGGATTTATTTTTTTTGAGTTCCAAGTATATCTTAGATATGAAACCCTTGTCCGTTGTATGGCTAGTGAAGATCTTCTCCCAATCCGTGGGCTTTCTATTGATCTTGGTAGCTATGTCCTTTGCCATGCAGAAGCTCTGCAACTTCATGCAATCCCATTTGTCCAACCTTTCTTTGATTTGTTGTGTTTCCGGGTCTCTAGTAAGAAAATTTCCCATGCTCCTGGATTGGAAAGATTTAACATCATGAAAATGGCAATACGTCCCAAGTCTATCTACAAATTCAATGCGATACCTATCAAAATTCCAAAGTCATTCTTCAAGGAAATAGAAGAGGCAATCCAAAAATTCACATGGAACAATAAAAGACCCCGAATAGCAACAATACTCCTCAACGGAAAGAACACTGCTGGAGGAATATCAACACCAAATTTCAAACTCTCTTGGTCCTGGCCCAAGAACAGACCTCAGGACCAATGGAATAGAATTGAAAACCCAGAAATGAACCTACAGACCTATAGCCATCTAATCTTTGATAAGGGAGCTAAAAAATTAGAATGGAAGAAAGACAGCCTCTTCAATAAATGGTGCTGGCAAAATTGGTTAACTACTTGTAGAAAAACTACAGCTAGATCCTTATATATCACACTGCACCAGAATCAACTCCAAATGGATCAAAGACCTCAAAGTCAAAGCAGACACTCTGAAAACAATACAGGACGGCATACGAGAAACCCTAGGTCTCCTTGGCGCAGGCCCGAAATTTTCTTATTCTTTCCTATTCTAAATGACAAAACAACAGAGCTAGGAATCCCTTTTCACTTTTAGAACTATTAAAAATTTTATCTCATAGGAATCATTGAGACAATAGGATACTTTTAACCTCTGACCTAAAAGTTCTTTTTCTTTTACAGAAAACCTTTTTCTTTTATTATCAATGAATACATGTAATGAAAACAATGCTATCCTATGGAAAGTAGGCCGAAGATATTCAGGGATGAAAAACAAGGTTTAATAGGGGAAGTGAGTACAAAAGATGCCTATCATACAACAAAGATCCTCAGAGCAGTTTATCATGTACACTTTGTGAGAATGACAATAGGCTGGGAACTATAGATTAAATCACTGAACAACTGATATATATGCTAATATATTTATATATGTATGTTTATTTGTATATGAATATATGTGTGTATATTCCCTTGTATATGTAGACATGCATGTTACTATACACACAAATACACACATACATATAAATATGTATACATGCACACATAGAGAAAGTCACATAGTTACAGACAACACAAGTTTCACTAGTTGTTGAATATGCCTTAGACAGAATGCTTGGAACCAAATATGTCGAAGAAATATTTATCTCTAAAAGTTCTTTTACCACTCCTCTTATCTCTTAAAATGGTTTTGACAGATTTGATCTGCAAAATGCAGTACAAGTTTTAGCAAGTCACTCAAAAATATCAGTAAGTAAACCTCATATGGCATCTCCCTGCTCCCCAGGGAATGCTTGTTCTTGTAGACACACTCAACAACCAAAGTAGCCGGAAAATACCCTGGTACAGAATAAAATTATAAGGCTTTAAATGACATTCTTTCTTGAGCTTTTTTTCCAACAGCCAGCATCAATTGCTAAGCAGAAGAGTGAGTCCTCAGAAGATGGGAGCTCAGCTCAACATTTCACCAACCCATTTGAAAAGTCCTATGTAAGGAATGCTTACTGAGGTCTTGCTGATTTCCTAGCTAAGAAAATAAGAAAAATAGAAAGTATTTTAATGCATTAAAATTTGAGAATAATTTGTAACCTGTCAATAAATGTGTAAAACACAATTATACCAAAGTGAAAAAAAAATGATGTGCATGTGATTTATGTGCTCTTGGACTTGGCGAGTGATTTTAGGTGTTTCTACACAAGTAGAATCAGCATAAATCAAGCCAGCATTTCTTCATTTAAGATACAAGGAAAGGATACAGGTTGACCCATTGTAGCAATGAGATGTACAAGACATTCAACAAATGTGGCAATGTCATTCTTTCTGATGGAGGCATAGAATTCCATTGGGTATATAGACCACATTTTCTTGATCCATTCATCTACTGAGGGGTATCTTGTTTGGTTCAATATCTTAGCTATGGTAAATAATGCTGCAATAAACATAGTTATGATGGTAGCTTTAGTATGGTTTTGTTTGTGATCACTTGGGTGAATGCCCAAAAGTCGGATGGCTGGGTCATTGGAGAGCTCTATGTAAAGTCTTTGAGAAACCTCCATACTAATTTCCAAAGTGGCTGAACAAGTTTACACTCCCACCAACAATGCAGTAAGGTTCCCTTCTGTCCTCATCCCTTCCAGCATCTGTTGTTATTAGAGATCTTGATTATAGCCATTGTATCTGGGGTGAGGAGGTATCACAATGTGGTTTTGATTTGCATTTCTTTTCTGGCTAAGGAGGTTGAACATTTCTTCATGTGTCTACTGGCCATCCTTCTTTCTTATTCACAGAAGTTTCTCTTCAAGTTTTTAGTCCACTTATTTATTGGGAAGTTGTTTCTTTGAGGATTTGTTGTTGGGCGATTTAATTTTTGAGACCCAGGTATACTTTCGATATGAGGCCCTTGTTCTTTGTATGGATAGTGAAGATCTCCCAAACCATGGGCTTTCTATTGAACTTGCTAGCTATGTATTTGCCATGCAGAAGTTCTGCAATTTAATGCAATCCCATTTGTCCATCCTTTCTTTGATTTGTTCTGTTTCTGGGTCTCTTTAAAGAAAATATTGGTCTGTGCAAAGGAGACCTAGGGTTTCTCTTACTCCATCCTTTAAAGTTTTCAGAGTGTCTGCTTTAACTCTGAGGTATTTGATCAATTTGGAGATGATTCTGGTGCAGTGTGACATATAAGGATTTAGATTTCATTTTCTACAAGTAATTTACCAATTTTGCAAGCACCATTTACTGAAGAGGCTGTCTTTCTTCCATTCTCTTTTTTTATCTCCCTTATCGAAGATTAGATGGCTATAGGTCTGTGGGTTCATTTCTGGGTTTTCAATTCTATTCCATTGGTCCTGAGTTCTGTTCTTGTGCCAGTACCAAGGTGTTTTGATTACTATAGCTTTGTAGTATGGTTTGAAATTTGGTATTGATATTCCTCCAGCACTGTTCTTTCTGTTAAGGATTGTTTTTGCTATTTGGGTCCTTCAATTGTTCCGTATGAATTTTTGCATTGCGTCTTCTATTTCCTTGAAGCATGTGGTAGGAATATCGTTAGATATTGCATTGAATTAGTAGATAGCCTTGGGAGGTATTGCCATTTTCACGATGTTAATCCTTCCAACCCAGGAACATGGGAGATTTTTTCCACTTTCGAATTTATGTTTTGATTTCCTTTTTCAAGTTTTTAAAGTTTTCATCACAAGGATCCTTAGCTTCTTCAGTTAAGTTAATTCCTAGGTATTTTATTGTTGTGGGGCTATTAGAAATGGAGTTGCTTTCCTGATTTCAGCCACACTTTACTCATTGTTGCCATAGAGAAAAGCCATTGATTTTTGAGGGTTAATTTTATACCCTGTTACTTTGCCAAAGTTTAGAATCAGCTTGAGTCACTTGGGAGTGGAGACTGTGGTATTCATTAACACAAGCTAACGTCATCTGCAAAGAGGAAGAGTTTTATTTCATCTTTCCCTATTTGGATCATTTTTATATTTGCCTCTTTTCTTATTGCTGTAGCTAGTCATTCTAATACTAAATTGAAGAGAAGTGGAGAGAGTGGTCATCCTTGTCTTTTTCCTGAGTTAAGAGTAAATGGCTTTAGTTTTTTACCATTAAGTTTTATGCTGGCTGTAGGTTTTTGTCATATACAGCCTTTATTGTATTGAGGAATGTTCTCTGGATTCCTAATGTGTGTTCATTTTTGTTGAATATCATGAACATTTTAATTTCCTTTCACATCTCTTCCACGACCCACTGGTGATTCAACAGTGTGTTATTCAGCCTCCATGTGTTACAGGACTTTTTTTGGTAGCTTTTGGTGTGGAGTTCTAATTTTATTCCCTTGTGTTCTTAATTTAGACAAGTTTGTTTTGTTACCTAAAATGTGGTCTATTTTGGAAAATGTTCCATGTACTGCTGAGAAAAACATGTATTCTGATGCTGCTGGTTGAAATACTCAGTAGATGTCTGTTAAAACTAGTTGATCTATGCTTTTGTTTAGATGTGCAGTTTCTCTATTGAGTTTTTGACGAGTTGATCTATCTATTGGTGATAGTAGTGTGTTAAATCCCCCAACAATTAATGTCTTTGTATCTATGTGATCGTTGAGAGAAAGTAGTGTTTCTTGCATAAATTTGTGTTCCCATTGTTTGACGAATAGATATTCAGAATTGTAATATCCTCCTGAAAGAGAAATTCCTCAATTAGTATATAACAAACTTTTTTTTTTATCTCTTGTGACTAATTTTAAGTTGAAGTCAATTTTTTCAGATATTAGGATTGTAACTCCCACCTGTTATTGGGGCCATTTGCTTGGTAGATTTTTTGTTTCTTTTGTTTGGATTTGTTTTATTATGAAAATATCATACAGAGGGTTTACAATTACATGGGCAAGATAGTGAGTAAATTTCTTATCAAGCATTGTTGCCTCCTCTTTGTTTCCCCATAACATCCCTTCCCATTTCCACACCCCCACTCCCACAGCCCCCTACCACCCTACCCCCAACCATCCACCCCCACACCACCGAAGTTGTAAAGTACATTTATAAATATAATGTCTTGTATATCTTATAGTTGTAATGGGTCCACTTGTAAGCCTATTTAAACAGTTTGTTTTTTCCGTTTCCCTCCACAAAATATATCAACACCAAATACAGTGAAAGCAGGGCTTATACTCTGGGGGAGATACATACAAAGCAACAAAGAAATCATCTTAGAAACATCTTAGAAACAATCACAGGAAATTAAAAATATTGAATCCTTAACATGTGGTTCATTTCACCTAACATCAACTTTTCTGACAGTTTCTGTTTTTCTCAGACATATACTAGTTATTGCAAATAAGGGAAACCATGGGACCTATATTTGTTTAGGCCTGGCTTACTTCACTTAATATAATTTTTCCAAGTCATTGCATTTCCTCACAAATGGGTCAACGCTATTCTTTCTGATGGAGGCATAGTATTCCACTGTGTATGTATACCACATTTTCTTGATCCATTCATCTACTGAGGAGCATCAGGGTTGGTTCCATATCCTAGCTATGGTAAATAATGCTGCAATAAACATAGTTGTGCTGGTAGCTTTAGTATGGTCTTGTTTGTGGTTAAAAGCCCAAAAGTGGGATAGCCGGGTCACAGGTGAGCTCTATGTGGAGTCTTTTGAGGAATCTCCATAGCATTTTCCAAAGTAGTTGAACAAGTTTACACTCCCAAAAACATTGCAGTAATTTTCTGTTCTATTCAAATCCCCTCCAGCATTTTCAAAACTTTGGCAAAATAACAGGATATAAAATTATACCTCAAAAATCAATGTTTTTTTCTGTATGCCAACAATGAGAAAAGTGGCTGAAATCAGGAAAGCAACTCCATTTGTAATAACCCCACAAAAAATAAAATGCCTAGGAATTAAAGTAACCAAAGAAGTGAAGGGCCTCTATGATGAAAACTTTAAAAATCTGAAAAAGGAAATGAAAATGGATATTAGAAAGTGGGAAAAACCTCCCATGCGCTTTGAATGGAAAGATCAACCTCGTAAAAATGGCAATACTCTTCAAGGCTATCTACAAATTCAATGCGATACCTATAAATATTCCAATCTCATTCTTCAAGAAAAGGGTAGAGGCAATCCAAAAATGCGTATGTAACAATTAAAGACCCCAAACAGCAAAAAACAATCCTTAACAGAAGGAACAGCGCTGGAGGAATATCAGTAGCAAAGTATGAACCCTACTACAAAGCTATAGTAATCAAAACAGCTTGGTACTGGCACAAGAACAGACCTCAGGACTAATGGAATGGAATTGAAAACCCAGAAATGAACCCACAGACCTATAGCCATCTAACCTTCTACAAGGGAGATAAAAAAAGAGAATGGAAGAAAGACAGCCTCTTCAGTAAATGGTGTGGCAAAATAGGTTAATCACTTGTAAAAAACTAAAGCTAGATCGTTATATATCACCCTGACCAGAATCAACTCCAAATTGATGAAAGACCTCGGAGTCAAGCAGATACTCTGAAAACATTACAGGATGGAATAGGAGAAAGCCTAGGTCTCCTTGGCACAGGCTGAAATTTTCTTAATAGAGACCCAGAAACACAACAAATCAATGAAAAGTTGGACAAACTGGATTGCATGAAATTGCAGAGCTTCTTCTCTGCAATGGATATAGATAGCAAGTTCAATAGAAAGCCCACGAATTGAGAGAAGATATTTACTATCCATACAATGAACAAGGGTCTCATATCTAAAATATACCTGGAACTCAAAAAATTAAATCCTCAAAGAAACAACTTGCCAATAAATAAGTGGGAGAAATACTTAAAGAGAAACTTCTCTGAAGAGGAAAGAAGGATAACCAGTAGACACATGAAGGAATGCTCAACCTAGCCATAAAAGAAATGCAAATCAAAACAACATTGTGATACCACCTCATCACAATGAGAATGCTTGTTACATTTTGTTCTAGTCTTTCACTTTCAAAGTATGTTTGTTTTTATGGGCATGGTGTGACTCCTGAAGGTAGCAGATAGAATAACCTTGCTTTGTAATCCAACTACATAATCTATGTCGCATAATTGGAGAGTTAAGCCCATTAATGTTGAAAGATATGACTGAGAGGTTTTTGGGAGTTCCTGCCATATTATCCAACTTCTTGGGTGCTGGGACAACTGGGTATTTATGGTTCTTGGATTCTCACTTTTTGTGCGGTTTCTTTGCTCTTATTTCTATGTGAGGAAATCTTTAAGTATCTTTTGTAGGGCTGCCTTGGTGGAGATATATTATTTCAGCTTTTCTTTGCTATGGAAAATTATTATTTGACCTTCGGTTATGAAGGAGAGTATAGCTGGGTACAGTATCTTGATAGTTGTTTGTCTTTAGGGCATGGCATACATCATTTCAGGCTCTTCTTGCTTTAATTGTCTCTGCTGACAAATCAGAGATTATTCTAATTGGTTTCCTTTTATAAGTGGTTGATCTTTTCTCCTTGACAGCTTTAAGGATCTTTTCCTTGGTCTGAATTGATCCTCTGCAGATTTTAATGTCATGGTGGCATGTCCTGTTATGGTCTGGTCTATTTGGGGTTCTAAAATCTTCTTGTATCTGAATTGGCCTAACTTTTTGCATGGTTGGGAAGTTCTCTGCTAAGATCCTGTTAAATGAATTTCCTAAACCATTAACTTCTGTCCCTATGTGCTCCTCTACACCCATTATCCTCAGATTAGGCCTTTTGATGGTGTCTTCCAAATGTTGAATAGATCTGTTATATTACTTGGATTTGTCTTGGATAATTGTATGTTCTTTCACTATAATATCTAGGCTGTCTTCAATCCCCGTGATTCTATCTCCTGCATGATCAAATCTACTGTCAAGGCTTTCTACGTTGGTTTTTATTTCTTTTCCTTCTAATTGGTCAGCTTTGATGGCTTCAAATTCATTGTTGGAGCTTTGTTTTAGATCTTGTATAAACTTTTTTACTTCCTTAATTTGGTGTTCAGTGTTTATTCTAAAATCACTTAGTTGATTGCCTATGGTTTCCTTGGATTCCCATTCCTTCTTTTGGTCTCCATTCAGCATTCCATTTGTGATCTCCGTGAATTCCTTCAGCTGTCTGTTTATGGATTCCATGAATGCTTCTATTGATCTTTGTCTAGTCTCATCCCACTCTTGCAATCCTGTATTACTCTTTGATTAGCTTCCTCATATTCACACAATTCCTGTAGTTCTCTTTAACTGTTCTCAGCCTCCTCATACAATTACTGTCTTTCTCTTTGACTGTTCTCAGCCTGTTCACACAATTTCTTAATTTCTCTTTGACTGTTCTAAACCTGTCCACTCAAGTCCTGTATCAATCTTTGAGTAGTTTCCTCATGTTCACGAGATTCCTGTATTAACCTTTGCTTTGCCTCCTCTCTCTCCTTATCATGCTCACACTGAGTCCTTTGCAGATTTTCAATCTTTTCATTCACCATGTTTATCAGTAGTATTTGTAGATCTTTTTAGGAACTCTCCTCTGGATTATTCATGAATTGTTCTATTACCAGATGTCATGAGTGAGACTTGAGATACCGGACTTGCCATTTTTCTTGTGTTTTTCTGGCTTGTTCTGCCCATTTTTTATGAAATTAACACCAATTTTGTGCTAGAACACTATTTTAAGGCAAGCATCAACCAAAGTACTGTAGTTGCACGATCAAAATGGCTGCAATACAATCTAATTCACCAGATACAATCTATTCAACATCAAACAACTGTGGATTAATGGGCTAAAAACAGCAAAGATAAATTTGGCAAACCAGAAATTTTTAGGTTTAAGGAGAAATGTGTTGAAAAATAGGATTAGAGGGATGTGAAGAGGTGAAAAAAGAGTGAATTTAACCAAATTCTTATCACCGAGAGGGAAATGGATTGGGCAGAATGATAGTAGAGTGATTAACACAACCAAAAAAAAAAAAAACAAGAAAAAATGGAAAAACAAAAATTCAAATTTAAAAATGAAATAAAGAAAAATTATGTAATTTTAAAGAAGTGATATTGAGAGAAGAAAAAGATAGAATGAGAAGAGGGGAGAGATAGAAAGAGGTATGAAAAACTAAAAAATAAAATTTCCTAAAATTAGTTACTTGAAAATTATATAAGTATAAAGATATAATACTGATATCAAAGAAGTTAAGCTTGAGGTTGTCAATTGAGTGATAAACTTCTGGATTAAGTATGTACACAATGGGGCATAAGGTGAAATAATCAATGGCAGGTATATACCTGGGGATGAGCGGAACAGCAATTAAGTCATGTAAAAAAGGAAGAAATAGAAAAAAAATGAAAAGTACAAAAAAAGGACTAAAAGGTCTAAAAATAAAAAAGCATACACACACACACACACACACACACACACACACACACACACACACACACACACCTAAAAATTTATGAGAGGAAAAAAATAGATTAATAGAAAAAATATTTTTCAAAAAAATTAAAATTAAAAAAGGTACAAAAAAAGAGTTCTTTGATTTCTTTTTGGTGGGGGAGGGTGAGAATGGGAAAATCCTTTATCTCCACTGTGTCCCTAACCAGTCTCTTGGTGGAGTCTCTGGTCTGCTTGTGGTGGTTGGTTTTCCACTGGCTTGATTGGTTTCTTAAGTCAGTTTGTTTGAGCAGGCAAAAAAATGCTCTTCGTGACCCAGGATTTTGTGATCTGCCTCCCAGGCTAGTTCAGTGGGAGGGAAAACTGCTTTGAGTATCACAAAAGAGGGAAATGCTGTTTCCTCTAGTTTGGAGATGCTGTGATGAGGCTAGGTTCTGGGTAGGGTTGAGGCCTTTCAGCAAACAGTAGTTTTCCCTGAGGGGTTAGCTCCTGACTCTGTTTACCCAATGTAGAAAGTCACTCCTCCGGAGGCCGAGCAATATCTGCCTGGGATGTGTGACTTTGCCCTGGGTGGAGTGGAGCCTGGCAGTTCAGGTCAGGGTCCTGTGAGCAGTTAAATGACTCTTTTCTTTTCGACCAAGGCCTGATTGGGGGTAGTTACTCAGTGGGGATTTGTCAGGATCAAAGGTGGAGATCACTGGTGGTGGGGGAAGGGTGGCTTTCCCTCCTTTGCTCTCTAGGAGTAAAGATGTCAAGGTTCTACTCACTCCACAGTCTTGGTTCCTGGGCCGTCTCTGTTCAGTGATCTGCAGGATTTTTAAGATATCTGCTCCTTGTCAGTTCTTGCTGGGGTTGAGCAGAATCTGCTCTCCTGTTGCTTCTGGCCTCTTTGTCCTGGACTCTCTCAGGTTTTATTTTTGTTTTGTTTTGTTTTTAAATATTGAAAATACCTTACAGAGGGGTTACAGTTACATGGGCAAGGTAATGAGTGCATTTCTTATCAAGCGTTGTTGCTTGCTCCTTTGTTTCACTTTCCCATCCCTTCCCAACTACCCCCACCTCCCAGCCAAAGTTGTAAAGTTCATTTTTTGATATAACACCTTGTATATCTCATTGTTGCAATAATTCCACCTGTATCCCTATTTAAACAATTTGTTTTTTTCCTTCCCCTCCACTAATTATACCAAAGTAAACTTCAATGAAAGCAGGGGTTATGCCGTGGGGGAGGGACATACAATGCAACAAAGAAATCTTCTTATAAATATGTTAGAAATAATACCAAGGGGGGAAGAAACATTTGATTCCTTATCTTGAGATTCCTATCTCCAATAAACCACCAGTTAACTGGAAGTAGACCTATGTCTCAAGCAGTAGAGATCTCACTTTGAGCTGAAGAGCACAGGGATAGCACCAAAGCCCAGAGTTCATGTCACATTCCCAAAAAAATATGTGGACATATATATATATATATATATATATATATGTGTGTGTGTGTGTGTGTGTGTGTGTGTGTGTGTGTGTGTGTGTGTCCACATATATATATATATGTATATATGTATATATGATGAAATGAATTACATTTAAAATTAAATAGATATTTAAGATACACATTTAAATCATAACTAAATATATGATACTTTTATATTATATACATATATTTAGATATATAAAATCATATTGTATCTGTATGTTTATAAATATATTTGTAATCTATTTCCAAATAGTACATTGGAAGATTTTGGGGAAAATGTACAGTTTCTAAAGGCTTACTTCTGACCCATCACACTTTCAATCATATTTTTCACTAATAAAAAAGGTCTAGAGTACTAAGACAATGATTATGAAACAGAGTAGCTTTTTATTCCTTGTGATTTTGGATTAGAAAGATCTACTTTGTTGGTATGAAACCTAAAAAATATGATCTTGAAATCACACTCCACAAACTGGACTTTTACATTAATTTAGCAACTTACAGGTCTCAAACTTTTATTTGAATCCTGTATCTCACAGAGTCTGTTTCCTTAGAGTCAGCTACATGTACAAACATGCATGCATGCTCATGCTCACATATACCCCCATACTCACATGACATACTAAACGTAAAATTATAATAAAAAATAATATAGATACTGAAAAAGAACTCATTTGCAAATGTAATTAAATTTTACTTTTTGAATATAATGCATTATTGAAATACTAATGAAAGAGCAGCTGAGAGAATGTTTCAAATACTTGAATGCCTGCCTAAAGAGCATGTTTCTCAGTCCAAACATCATTTTTTCCATCCTTCCTTCTCCCACATAAAAAACATAAATAACTACAGAATCAACCTACATGTTCCTTAATCACTCATTGACTAAAGAAATTATAATATATGTATGCATATATGCACAATGATATATTATTTAGCCGCACATAATAATGAAATCATATCATCTTCAAGAAAATAGTTAGAACTGGAAACCTTCATATTAAAGCAATACACCATAGTGTTAAAAACAAATACTAAATTCTCATATGCAGACTCTAGACTCAGAAAATAAAATGAATGACTCAGGTATAAAAGTTGGAAAGGATTATATTTGGAAAAAAGAAAGAGAGGAGATGAAGAGAAATATTGTGGATTAAATAGATTCAAATATTTTATGTTAGTATGATGACAGAATTAAACATGCTTATAAAAATAGGATAATGAAATTAATAAAAGGAATATAATTTACCAATCTACATTATATGGACAGATGAATATAACACAATAAAATACTTTCTGAAATTAATATTTGTTAATAAACAAAAATTCATTCAAGTTGTTATAGATTCATATGTTAATTTCCATTTTTTGCTCAGTTGTTTCCTTGATAAAGTAGAAGGAGATATTGTTTTTTTTGTTTTTTTTTCAGGGGAGAGCACGCATGCAGTCCAATCTTGTCCAATTAGCATTAACGTAATCTAGTTCATTACTGTCAATATGAAATTGTTCAATCAAATTAGTAATTATATGAGAATATTTCCAATGAACTCTTCAAAATATTATCCCTATAGGTATATACTTTTTACAATTTATTGAATATGTTCTCTTAACTTAATTACTATATACCATTTTCTGAATGTAGTTTGGTATATGCAACTAAGACATATGATACCAGACCAGGAGAACAATTATTCAAAGAGTTTTATCAAAAATGCTTATAATGAAAAAAAAGAGGTAAATCCAAATTATGTATATTTGAGGACAATACGTGGTTAGTCTTCTTCTCACATTCCTCATTCCCTTCTTGAGAATAATATACATTGTAAGGAAATGTTTAGAATGTTTTGGAGAAATAGCTTGACTTTAAAATAATGAGTTACTCTATGCGGCAGATTGTTTACTTTATGTCCAGAAAAGCCAAATTCTTACCTTATCATTTTCTAAGGTTTTATACCTAAGTTTAATCTCTGATGGATGACAGATAAAGATATAAACATTTTTTAACAGTGGCTAAATTTAGGCTGGGGAATCTAGGTACAACTGTACTCCTGCAGATAGGCCTCATCATCATGAGACCATGAAATCAAAATGTTAACCAATGCTTCATGAAATCTTGCTTATGAGATTTTGTGTATTATAAACAGTGGTTATTAGCATTTGTTTTGTAATCAGCATCATTTCATGAGTTAGTAACTGAAGTGAGACATACTCAAAACAAAATTTAAGGAGGCATCCAAAATTAATTACCAAAATATACATCATTTAACACAATATTTTTAAAATACAAGCTAAAGTACATAATTTAAGAAAAAAATCAACATGTAAAATAAATACAGAATGAGTATGACGGATTTTTCTTTTAACCCAGTTGCAATATGGCTTGCATGATGACTTTTCTGGTAATATGTTTAGTTAAGTCTTGATATTTAGTTAAAGTTATGTTATTTCGTATATTCATTTGTCAGATAAAAAAGGAAATGAATTCCATGCCAGTGTCAATATCCATAATGATGTTACAGTTGTATCCTGCTACTCCCAAATACCGCTTAGTCCTAAATCTCAACATTAATGGACTTAACTCTCCAATTAAGCAACATAGACTGTCTAGTTGGATTAAAAAGCAAAATTCCTTTATCTACTGCCTTCAGGAGTAACACCTTGCCCATACAAACAAACAACTTTTGAATGTGAAAGGCTTGAACAAAATCTACCCAGCAAATGGCTCCTATAAACACATAGGAGTTTCAATCCAAATATCAGATGAAATAGACTTCAAATTAAAATTAACAAGAAGAGATTATTTTTAATAGCCCCACAAAAAATAAAATACCTAGGAATTAACTTAACCAAAGAATTGAAGGACCTCAATGATGAAAACTTTAAAAACTTTTAAAAGGAATCAAAAGAGAAATTAGAATATGGCAAAACCTTCTCATGCTCCTGGATTGGAATTATCAATATCATGAAAATGGCAATACTTCCCTAGGCTATCTACCAATTCAATGCCATACCTATCAATATTCCAACCTCATTCTTCAAGGAAATAGAAGAGGCAATCCAAAAATTCATATGGAATAATAAAGACCCCAAATAGCAAAATGATCATTAACAGAACGAAAACTGTTGGAGGAATATCAATAACAAACTATGAACTCTACTACAAAGCTATAGTAATCAAAACAGCTTGGTCTTGACACAAGAAAAAGACCTCAGGATAGATGGAATAGAATTGAAAACCCAGAAATGAACCTACAGACCTATAGCACTGTAATCTTCAATAAAGGTGCTAAAAACTAGAATATAAGAAAGACAGCCTTCATTAAATGGTGCTGGCAAAATTGGTTAATCACTTGTAGAAAACTAAAGCTAGATCCTTATGTATCACCCTCCACCAGAATCAACTCCAAATGGATCAAAGAACTCAGAGTTAAAGCAGACACTGTGAAAACATTACAGAATGGAGTAAGAGAAACCCTGGGTCTCCTTTGCACAGACCAGTATTTTCTTAATAGAGACCCAGAAATACAACAAATCAAAGAAAGGTGGAACAAATGAGATTGCATGAAATTGCAGACCTTCTACTTGGCAATGGATATAGCTAGCAAAATCAATAGAAAGCCCAGTGATTGGGAGAAGAAATTCACTAGCCATACATCGGACAAAGGTCTCATATCTAAAATATACCTGGGTCTCAAAAAATTAAATCTGACAACAACAAATCCTCAAAGTAACAACTGGCCAATAAATAAGTGGACTAAAGACTTAAAGAGAAACTTCTCTGAATAGGAAAGAAGGATGGACAATAGACACATGAAGAAATGCTCAACCTCCTTAGCCAGAGAAGAAATGCAAATGAAAACCACATTATGATACCACCTCACCGCAGTTAAAATGGCTATAATAAAGAACTCTAATAACAACAAACGCTGGATGTGAAGTGAGCAGAAGGGAACCATACTGCATTGTTGGTGGGAGTAGAAACTTGTTCACCCATTTTGGAATTTGTTATGGCGATTCCTCAGAAGACTCCACATAGAGCTCCCCTATGACCCAGCAATCCCACTTTTGGGCTTTTACTCAAATGATCACAAACAAGACCAGCTACCAGCATCTCTATGCTCATTGCAGCATTATTTACCATAGCTAAGATATGGAACCAATCTACACATATTCTTGATTGGATCAAGAATAAGTGGTATATATACACAATGAATATTGCCCGATTTGTTAGGAAATGGAAAGATTGGAAAAAATTATATTAAGTGAAGTAAACCAGGCCCAAAGAAACATAGATCCCATGGTTTCCCTTATTTGCAATAACTAATATATGACTGAGACAAACACAAACTGTCAGACAGGTTGTTGTTTGGAGAAATAAATCCCAAGATATGGATTCAAATGTTTTATTTTCTTTCTTGTTATTGTTTTCAACAAATTTATAAGATGATTTGTTTGTTGCTCTGTATGTACTTCCCCCAGGATATAAGCGCTGCTTTCACTGTATTTGATGTTGATATAATTTTGGAGGGAATGGGAAAAACAAACTGTTTAAATAGGTTTACAGGTGGACCCAATTTACAACAATGAGATGTATAAGACATTATGTCTATAAAGGAACTTTACAACTTTGGTGGGGTGGGTGGTAGGGTGGTAGGGAGGGAGGTGGTAGAGAGGGGAAGGGATGGTATGGGGAAATAAAGTAGGAGAAAACAATGCTTGATAAGAAATGTACTCACTATTTGCGCATGTAATTGTAAACCCTCTGTAAGATAATTTCACAATGATAATAATAATAATAGAATATCAATTTAAGTGACTAAATATTTATATTAAATCCCATAAATTATATTCCTTCAATTTTCTGTCTAAAGTGTTCTGCAATCTAGGTATTTTTAAAAGAAATATTGTATTTTGTTTCCTTGGTGACAACATAATTGATAGACTTAATATGTTCCTAAAACATGGCGGTCTGAAATGAGGTGGATGTTCTTGGGTTTGCATGCAAATCTTTTGGACAGCAGTAATGTTTTAATCTTGGATGCTATTTGATTGGTAATTTTTACAGGCTTTCATAGTATGAGACGAAAAACAAAAGGCCATAGGAATATTTTTATCAGCTACATTGTTGTATTAATTTATTCAAACACATACAAACACACAGATATATACATGTGTGGTATGACGACCCAGTCAGTCTGCAAGAAAGTATTTTAATAGGAATTCCATAAAATATTTAGTCTGCTGAGATCTGCTTAGAATTTCTTGAAATATCTAATTGCTTCCACCCCTGGACAAATCATTATCATTGGTGAAAATGTTGCCATTTGAATTTAGAATGCCGCAGAAAGACCTATGTGTTAAAGAAAAATTACTTTCCTCTTCCTCCCAGATTGTGGAGAATACCTGAACAGTTCTTCTGGAGATTAAGTTCTTTAGAGTGAAACCCATGAGAACATAGCCTCTCACATACTTTCTTCTTTTATTTTTATATCATTCTAGGTAAAAAGCATTTCTCTTTGACATACTTCCCACCTTGACATGTCTTGTCACAGCCCTCCAAAGCAATAAAACCAACTGAACATACACTGAAACCTTCAGATTTGTAAATCTGAGTAAGCCTTTCTACTTAATAAATGGATAATATCACTTATTATGTTAGGTTATAAAGATAACACAGAAGTCTAGTCTTTGTAACAATGTAGACTGTATTAAAATATACTTCATTATAAAATATCTAATTCCATGTTGTATTTTGTATTTTTGTTTCTGTTGATCCTAAGGCTCAAACTCAGGGCCTGGATGGTGCTTTTGTGTTCAAGGCCAGGGCTCTACATATAAGTTGAACTGGAACTTCATTTCTCCTGGTGGTTAATTGGAGATAAGAATCTAATGAACTTTCCCACTTAGGCTAGCTTCACACTGTAATGTTCAGATCTCAATCTCTTAACTAGCTAAGATTACATACTTCAAATTCCAGTGCCCAGCCATGTTGCATATTTTGTGTAATTCCAATTCTCAGCATTGTATATATTCTCCTACTACAATATGAAAAACAGAATCTACTAAGGATATTTGTAACGTATAAAATGAAGGAAGAATTTTCATTCTTTACAAAATATACTCAAAATCTATGCTAAAATATTAATATTTTACTGTACCTTTCTTGCAACCAGTTTGATATAGTTTTATAATTGTCAGGCCAAGTTTCTCGACATTCTACTGGAGAATTACGATTTCATGCATGCATGTATATGCATATGTATATATAGATATCCAAATATCTTCCCTAGTAAATCATCAGAATTGAAACTTTGCTTTGTTTTTGCTGTTCAGCAGTTGAACCTGTTCAGCTCATTCTGTGACAATACCTGTCCTCTTTCTCAACATTCCTTTATTTACTATACCATAAGCATTCTAAAATCAGGTTCATTTCTTGGAGAAGGTTACCAGTCAGTCCAACCAATATCTACCCAGGGGGTTTTAATAAAGCAAGCTTTAAGATAGTAAGATAACATGAAGTGACAACTACAAAATTTCTACGGAGACCTAGAATGTTATCAAAATTATATCTGACATTTTTCACATTTCTGCCTTCCTTCTCTTCTCATACTTAAGAAAGCACTGACTAAGACTATAAATATATTTCATTTATAAATTAAGGATTAGTGTTTTTTCCCAGCCTGAAACCTTCTTTTCCATGGTTTTTGACATAAACTTTTGGGAGATTTTTTCTTTATTGTTATGGGATTCCATTCCAAACAAAGCCATGTATGTCAAGAAAGCCAATGTTTTCAACTCAGAGTACTAAAAATAAGAGGGATAAAATTAAGGTTAGGTATATATGTTAAGCACAAATATAGGCAATATCAAGACATTTTGAAATTGTATACCTTTACTAGATAAAGTTGCTCAAACTTATAATCTTATCTACTTGGGAAACAAAGATTAGAGAATTCCAGTTCCAAGCAAGCCCAGACAAAAAAGAAGTTCCAGAAACTCTAACCATTTGCTTAGTGCAATGTTTTCTGGCCTGTGCTAGGAGGGCCACAGTCCAATAAGGCCCAGGCATAGTGATACTACCTTAAAATAAGTAATCCAATTACAATCTGCAGGTATGAGAGTAGTAGAGGTGTTGTTTCACAAGTACAGGGCTTGGGGTTCAATCTTCCTGTACCACTAGGAATTTATGTATGTGCCAGGGTAAGAACGGCATGTCTAAGGTCAAGACTTCATACTGGTTTTACAAGCTCTAATAAAAACTTTACCTCTTTTGTTAATTTTTAAAGTATAATCATAATTTCCATGGCCAAACCAAATAATTTCCTCTTAGAGATTTTCTTTTATCCATTAAGGAATATCTTATGTGTTGGATACTGTCCCACTGAAGTCATATTAAAATCAAAACCTCGTTGACAGCATGTGGAAACTATCTCAAAGGTATCATTTAAGTTGAATTCTCCTCCAAGAGAAGTAGAAGGAATTGAATATACTAAAGAAAGAGGACTCAAAAGAAGCCAATTCTGATCTTGGAGTTCTAGTTCCACCAACTCAGAGGCAAAGTATTTACAGTATTAACACTACCCAATCTGTGGTAGTTTATTATTACAATTACTAGCAAACATGAGTAATCTATATGACATGAAAAGTCATTGACGCTTGGGGTCCATGACTCATCTCTATTATTCTAGTGTTTAAGAAGGATGAGACTTGAGGGATCATGGTTTTCAGGCTGGTAGGAAAGTTCATGAGGTTCTGTCTCCAAATAACTACATGGTCCTTATTGTAGATTGACTACTATTAGCAAACAAACTGAGAGCATGAGGTATGTTCAAGCCCCAAACTGGGAGAAAGAAAAAATTCTTAGAAGAATACTATGAAAAACAGAGTTATGAATAGGAAAGCAGAAACAAAAGAAATAATTGATATATATAAATTGATGTAGACAAAGCTTCCCAATGTGAAATATGGCACAAAATGTAATATTTAGGGTTTTCCTTCTTATATAGTAGAAACAAATGCTATGTCTACTTGAAGAAACTAAAGTGTAAAACTGTATGCAATAAATAATGACATTACTTCATGTTTCCATAATTTAACTTGTTTCCCCACGAATTTATAGAATAGTATAGCTATGGAAAAATCAATAAATATTGCATTTTCATATGGGATTACATATCCTTGCAAGTGTTGTCTAAAATTGATCTCCATTAAAATCATCACCATTGATATCCTTCTCAAGATTCCAAATGTTTATAATTTCAGCTGACCTTCCAAAAAACTCATATCCCATACATAATTTTTAGTTTGTTCATGCATTCTTAGGAACATAAACATATGGCACAAAATATTAATTACCTTTATCTGCTGTTGTTAATGTATTATAACTAATACAATTAAGTATATACCCTGAGAGAAAGAAGATTCTTCATTCTAAATACATGCTTACAGGCACACACACACACTCACACACACACAAACACACACACTCATACTCACATATTTACCACTCTAACTTAGATTAGGTTCCTGACATTGGGTATGAGAAAATGATCTATCCTAATAATCAAACTTCCTTGCCCAGTCATAAAATACATTCATAATTCCACACATACAAAAAAACTAGATCATTCAAAATAATGAGATTATTTAACAGAACCACCCATCTCCTGAGCCATCTATCCTGATTTCATTCATTCATAACAATGCATTTTTCATATCACATTTGAAAACTCTGATCAGCAGACACAAATGTGCTATCATATAATAGAAAATGTAGGTAAAATTATTTGTCCCTAGGTAATCTTTAATATATCTTAAAGAGTTCTATGTCCTTCTTGCAGAGCCTGTTTCTGGCATTTTGCCCTAACGTCTAATATTAAGTTACAAAGGACATACCGTATTCCTTAATTCATTTTCCCTAAAGGTTATGCTATGGAGTTGACTCTGATTTTTTGCTTATTCTAAATTTTCTCAACCAGTTGAATTATTGTTTATGTTACTCCTAAGCCATTCGAAATATCAAAAAGAACTGGAAACTCACCTTGGCAATGATTTGTGAATGGCAGTTATGCTTGTGGGGAGGTAAAGGACTTGAATTATCTAGAGTGCCTTAAAACTGGCACTGTTATTTAAGGACTGATCACATAGTAAGCTTTTAAAGTGTGTCTTCTTATTTCATGTAGGACGGTAAAAGTATGCTTTTCATCATATTCTTGCCTGCAAAGAACTAGAATTATTTCCTTTGTAGAATTTGTGCTGAAAAGTCTAAGACTTAAAGAGGCACAATAAAGAACTAAGTAACTCCATTACAGACTGGCAACCACCTTGTGAGGTACGGATTATAAAAAGAACCATGAATTTGACCCAGAAATAACACAGAAAAGAAAACAATTGCAAGGCAACTGAAACATAAATAATCCTCGGGCAAGCCACAGGAATTTTCTCTGGATACATCAACCAAACACTGGGTGGCCATACGAGACACGGTGACCCAGTGCTCAGGTGGTACCCATCAATAGCAAGTCAGTATTAATAATAACCAATCATGTATATGTAGCTTAATTTGCTTAAAATATTAGCCAATCATGTAATTTCTCATGTAACACTCCCTTAAGGTTGTTTATTCAATACTATAAAAACTGTACTGATTCTGTGCTTGGGGCCTCTTAGTGTCACCAGTTACCGAGTGCACGGAGGACCAAGCTCGAATTTGCAAATAAACCACTCTTGTCACTTAGGTTGATCTTGGTTTCTGGTGGTCTTTGGAGGAGGTATAACAGGTGGGGGCTCATCCGGGATAAACCCATAAACCCACCCAGATACCTGATCAGAGAGTATCAAAGAGATCAAAGAATGGCTGGTAAGTTAAGGCATTGCCACTTTGTAATTGTCTGGGGTCTGTGTGTCCTGCAGGATTGGTATTGGAGTTGGGAAGAAGTCTTGGGGGATGGTGCTATAAGGCAGCCAACTGGACCAGTGGGAGAGGTCCCCCGGTTCCCCGGGAAGGTAAACTATCCACTAGTTTGGACACTTGGGCCTGTTTGTTGTCAGAAACTTTCTGTCAGATAGTTTACAAGGTAGACTGTCCACTAGTGAGGACATTTGGGATTTATCCTGTCTGTAATCCTTCACGTTCTTTCTGACAATCTACCATGGGCATGCTATTAAATGTGTGTCTTGTCCTAATGTCTGTGTGTTTGTACTGTGAGTATTATGAAACATTTCCTCACTCAGGTTCATCCAGAGGTGGATGCCCAGAGACCCTGTTTGTCTCCGTTTGAGGCTGTTAGTCTTCGCTCTGTTTCTTCGTCCAATAATAACTACTTTCTCTTTCAGACCCCCCTTATTTTTGCACCTCAAAGGGTGAAATCTGGCCTAGAAAGATTGGCCCACTTGAAGCAAAGCTGGAGTCAGGTAATCTATCGGACGCCACTGCTAGAATATCACAAAGTGTCTCTGTCTACCCTTTTGGGATCTTAGATAGACCAGCTAGTCCACACTTTACACCTTGGGACATTGTTAGCTCTGTCCTTAACATCTTTAAATTAGTTGTTAGGAAGGTAAGGGGGGTGTGAGTTGCATTCTGGTTCTGACACATTTCAATGTATATCAATCCACACATAAGACCAGAGAAAAGGAGAAAAGTAATTACAATTGTCACTAAACTGAATAGCCAGTGCTTTCAGCAATTTGGGATATGACCACAACTCAAAATGTCCCAAGGAGTAATAAAGCCCCATGGAAAACTTTCGAACAAAACTTCTTGGGTGCAAGGGTTCACAGCAGTTAAACGATACTCATGGACCACCCAAAGAACAGTGGATCTGGTGATGGGACGAGTGTCTCACTCATTTTTAGTTATCCCAGAGAGCCTTTATCCCTTATTAGGAAGAGACTTGTTGACTAAGGTCGGAGCACAGATTCACTTCTATCCAGAAGACTCCTAGGTGACAGATACCCAAGCGAGACCAATATAAAAGCTGACTCTGAGCCTGGAAGATGATTACCGGTTGCACCAATCACCCAGGCTCCTCACCAAGAAATCACCTACTGGCTGGAAATTTGTCCAGAAACATGGGCAGAGACTGGAGGAGTGGGACTAGCGAAGCCAGGAGCTGACCCAGTCAGAGTCCGGCAGTACCCTATATCCATGGAGGCACGGGTAGTAATAACGCCCCACATTAGGTGTCTGCTAGAACTGGGTATACTGTGGCCCTGTCAGTCTGCATGGAACACTCCCCTGCTATCAGTCTGTAAGCCCCCCTCCAATGAATATAAGCCAGTGGAGGACTTAAGGGGGGGTCAACAAATGGGTAATGGAATTCACCCAACTGTACCCAACCCCTACACACTCCTGAGCACCCTGCCTCCTGATAGGCAGTGGTACACAGTATTAGATTTAAAAGATGCCTTTTTCAGCCTACCCTCGGCAGCTAAAAGCTAAGATCTCTTCTCCTTTGTGTGGACAGATGTAGAAAGAGATATTAATGGACATCTGAACTTTAAAAGACTTCCTCAAGGATTTAAAAACTCACCAACACCCTTTGACGAAGCCCTGCATGAGGACTTAGGTGAGTCTAAGGGAAGCCACCCTGGCTTGACTTTGTTGCAATATGTGAATGACTTATTAATTGCTTCTAAGACTGAAAGAGAATGCATCTGAGGAATGGAGGATTTACTCCAGACTTTGGGAAGCCTTGGTTTCTTGAGTGTTGGCCAAGAAAGCTCAAATATGCAAATCAGAGATAACTTATCTGGACTATTTATTGAATGGGGGGCAGGAGTGGCTTACAAATGGAAGAAAAGAAACTGTCCTTAAAATTCCAACACCCCAGTCTCAGCATCACATAAGGGAGCTTTGGGGCTCAGCAGGCTTTTGCTGTCTGTGGATTCCTGGGTTTGCAGAGTTGCTTAAACCCCTTTATGAGGCTACCAAAGAAAAGCAGCTGTTTTCATGGATGGAGTAGGTTGAACAAGCCTTTGAACAGATAAAAACTGCCTTATTGTCAGCCTCAGCATTAGGACTCCCTGATACAACCGAACACTTTTATTTGTATGTGGATAAACGTAATGGGATTATGAAAGGAGTCCTAAGCCAATATCTAGGCCCCTGGAGAAAATCAGTATCCTACTTATCAAAGAAATTAGACCGGTGGCAGCAGGATGGCCACCATGCCTGAGAACGATAGTGGCTACTGCTCTAATCGTAAAAGATGCAAATTAACTATGGGGCAGGAACTATATGTGACCACCCCCATGCTATTGAGAGTGTGTTAAAGCAGCCACCAGATCAATGGCTCAGCAATGCCCGACTAATCCATTACCAAGGACTGCTAATCAGTCCTCTCAGTATTAATTTCCAGGTTCCTTCGGCTGTCAACCCATCAATTTTTCTACCAGATCCAGACCTAGATATGCCACTACATGATTGCTCAGAGATCCTGGCGCAAGTCCGTAATATCCAAGAGGACTTAAGAGATCAGCGTTACCAGATGCTGAACTCGAGTGGTTTACAGATAGGAGCATCTTTGTTCATCAAGGACATAGGTATGCGGGAGCTGCAGTAGTGACTGAGACTGATGTGGTTTGGGCCGAACCTCTGCCCATAGGCATGTCAGCCTAGAGAGCCGAATTAATAGCCCTGACACCAAGCACTAACGCTAGGAAAGAATAAAAGACTAACTCTGTACAGTGATAGTCGGTATTCATTTGCAATGGCTCATATACACAGAGCTATCTACAAAGAAAGAAGATTATTGACAGCAGAGGGAAAGTCCATCAAAAATAAAGATGAAATTTTGGCCTTAATCGCTGCTCTTTGGTTGCCTATGAAGTTGGCCATTGTTCATTTCCCTTGACATCAAAAACTTAAAGATGCTGTGAGTAAAGGCAATAACCTGGCCGACAGAACTGCCCAGGAAGTGACAACAAAAAAGAGACTCTATAATGATGATAAACCTCCCAGACCCCAGTGCAAGAACTCTCCTGGTCACTCCTACATATACCACAGAATATTTAAAGTGGATTGATCAACTAACAATGGCACAATGCTTCAATGGTTGATGGAGAGACTCTAAGAACAACATTATCTTGCTAGAACAGTTAGGGATTAAAATACTACTGAAAATGCATAGAGCACCCACATGGGTGAGAGGAAGATGCAAGACCTGGTGAGAAATACTGGTCTTAGGATCAAGAATAGTCATGCTAAAATAGAACAGATTGTCAGGGACTGTAAGGCATGTCAGTTGACTAATGCAGGGAAAATTCAGGCAGAACCAGGCAGTCGGATAAGAGGAGATAGACCAGGACCCTACTGGCAGGTGGACTTCAAAGAAATCAAACCTGGAAAGTATGGATATAAATATCTATTACTTTTCCCTTTTCAGGATGGGTAAAAACCTTTCCTACAAAGCGTGAAACAGCACAGGTCGTGGCTAAGAAGTTGCTGGAAGAAATCTTACCCAGGTTTGACTTCCCTAGTATGATAGGATCAGATAATGGACCAGCCTTTGTGTTGAAGGTAAGTCAGGGACTTGCTAATGCTCTTGGGGCAGATTGGAAACTGCATTGCGCTTATAGACCCCCAAAGCTCAGGACAGGTAGAAAGGATAAATAGAACTGTAAAGGAGAACCTGACCAAATTGACCATGGAGACTGGTGGTGACTTGGTAACGCTCCTTCCCTTTGCCTTATACAGAGTACGAAACTCCCCTTTGAAAATTGGTCTTTCCCCCTATGAAATTGTATTCGAAATGCCCCCTCTCATAATTCATAATTTTCAGAGCAGTTTCTTAGGGAAGATGATGACTCTGAACTTTTGTTCTCTCTCAGGGTCCTGTAGAGGACCCGCTTTTATGTCTGGCCTAGACTGAATGTGCTGTATGAGTCAGGCCCTCCACCGATCCCAAATCACTTCTGTTCCGGGACTGGGTCCTGGTGAAAAGACACTGACAGGAAAACCTGGAACCGCAGTGGAAAGAACCTTTGTGGTCATCTTGACGAATCCAACTGTCCTCAAAGTTGACGGCATTGCTACCTGGATCCAACATTTGCATGCGAAGCCTGCAGATCACATAACCGATTTCAGAGAAAACCCAGAGTGATAAGTCTCACTTTCAAAAGAAAATTCTTAAAGCTCGAATTGAGCAGTAAAAAGACTAAGTTATGAAAGGGTTGTTGAGGTATACCTTACTTAGAAATTGTATTGAAATAATAGTGGGTGCCTGCAATCCTAATCATCCATATAATTGGACTTGGATTATTTGTAATCAGGTATGGACAAACGTTTCCCTCTGTCTCCCTATGGTTTCGAGACAGGCTTACATTTAATTTGTGCCAGCTTGCCGAGGGAGTATGGGAAGGAACTAGGCTTCTTGAGTGTAGATGGAGACACTGGTATGTTTGCCCAGGGGAAGGAAGAACTAGTAATTGTGGAGGACCAGAGGACTTTTACTGTAAGAGCTGGGACTGCAAAACAAGTACCTCAGGAAAATGGAAAGGAAAAGTAGGAGACCTTGTTACTTTTACTAAATCAGGGCCAGCGGGCATCCAGTTTAATGGGATGCCTGTGCACCAACAAATTAGGGTTCCCCAGGATTCTGATGCCTGAGTGGAAGTTCGGTTCACAGGCAAGGGCAAACAAGTCCTAGGATGGGAATTAGGAAAGACTTGGGGACTAAGATTTTACCGATGTGGAGAGACTCACAATGGCATACTTATAACTCTACAGGCAATTACCACAGCTAGCTATTTCCCTTCAGTAATGGGACCAAACACTGTTTTAAGACTGGCTTCTGCCACAAAAGCCAAAGCAAGTGAAAAGAAAAAGCCCCAGGCTATAGTGACCCCATCTCCTCCGAAAAGAGGAGACCCCCTCAGGGTGAACATCCTCTTGCTGGAGAATTCTCTATGGCAGGTGTTGCTTCAAACTTATAATGTAATCAATCAGACCTGCACTTATATTACCAGTACATGTTGGATGTGTTATGATATGAGACCCCCATTTTATGATGGTATTGCAGTGGTACAGAATGTAACTCAAACAAGTAAATCACGCAGATGGGAATAAAAAGAGGCAAAACTTACCCTACAGACCCAAGAATGGACTCCTGAGGAAGGTTATCGATTACCTCCCCAAGATGTTTGGTAGACATGTTCAACTGGCCTAACCCCTTTTGTGCACTAGAAGTTTTAAATAGGACCCACAGCTTTTGTGTCATCATGCAACACATCCCATGACTATTTTACAATTTTCTAGAAGACAAGATGATAAAAATGTCCTCAGCAAGCTACTGGCCCTGAAGAGCTAAAATAGAAATAATAATGGCCGTGACTATCGGGGCCCTGGTTGGCTTAGCTGGAGTAGGGACTCGAGTAGCATCTCTATTTACTCAGAGAACACCCTACTCTAACCTTTGTGCTGCTATAAATGAGGATATCAAAAACCTGGAAAGTTCTACATCCTACCTTCAAAAATCTCATGATTCCTTACCTGAGGTGGTGTTACAAAACAGACAAGGGCTGGACTTAATTTTCTTACAGCAAGGAGGTCTACGTGCTGCCCTAGGGAAGAATGTTGTTTCTATGCAAACCACTCTGGAGTTGTAAAAGAATAAGGGAAAAGCAAGAAGGATGGTTTGAATCATGGTTTAACTATTCCCCTTGGATGACGACATTAATATCCATTCTGTTGGGTCCCATTATCATTCTAGTGCTTGTGTTCACTATAGGGCCTTGTGTTGTAAATTGACTAGTGATGTGTGTTAAGAAACGTGTCAATACCGTATAACTGATGGTCTTGAGAACTCCATATCAATTAATCCCTGATGAAAGACATAACGCAGACCTGTAAGGTCAATGATTACCCTTTCAGGTGCATAATAGAAAGGGGGGAATGAAGAATATAAGACTTAAAGAGGCACAATAAAGAACTAAGTAACTCCATTACAGACTAGCAACCATCTTGTGAGGTACGGATTAAAAAAGAACCATGAATTTGACCCAGAAATGACCCAGAAAAGAAAACAATTGCCAGACAACTGAAACATAAATAATCCTTGTTCAAGCCACAGGAATTTTCTCTGGATACATCAAACAAACACTGGGTGGCTATATGAGACACGGTGACCCAGTGCCCAGGTGGTACCCGTCAATAGCAAGTCAGTATTAATAATAACCAATCATGTATGTGTAGCTTAATTTCCTTAAAATATTAGCCAATCATGTAATATCTCATGTAACACTCCCTTAAGGTTGTTTATTCAATAACATAAAAACTGTACTGATTCTATGCTCAGGGCCTGTTAGTGTCACGGGTTATCGAGTGTATGGAGGACCAAGCTTGAACTTGCAAATAAACAACTCTTTTTTCACTTACATTGATCTTTGTCTCTGGTGATCTTTGGAGGGTCTCCAGTCCAGGTATAACAATGCCTTGCTGCTACTGTAGTGAATCCCACAAACAACTGCACAGCTGTGTTAGCTGCTTTAGATTTTGAAATTTTCTTCCAGTAGCCCTAGTGATTTGAGCCCAGATTTATGGGATAGTCACATAATACACAATTGCAAAGCACCACAATATACAATGACAAAATGCAAAATGAGGTTCAATTTTTTTCTTTGTTGTTTCACTTTTTTCTTTCTTTTTTTTCCTTTATTTTTTAATTGTGAAAATACCATACAGAGGGGTTTCCATTACATGGGCAAGGTAATGAGTACATTTCTTAACAAGCATTGTTGCCTCTTCCTTTGTTTCCCCTTCACATCCCTTCCCATGCCCACCCCAGCCCCACTCCGCCAAAGTTGTAAAGTTCGTTTTTCAACAAAATGGCTTGTACATCTTTTTATTCCAATGGGTCCACCTTTATCACTATTTAAACAATAAGTTTTTTTTCCTCCCCCTCCACAAAATATACCAACATCAAATAGAGTGAAAACAGGGGTTATACCGTGGGGAAGAGACATACAAAGCAACAAAGAAATCATCTTATAAATATGTTAGAAACCATCCAAGAAAGAAAAAAAACATTTGAATCCTTATTTTGGGGTCCATTTTGCTTAACATAAACTTATCTGACCGTTTCTGCTTGTCTCAGACAAATACTAGTTATTGCAAATAAGGGAAAGCATGGGACCTATGTTTCTTTGGGCCTGGCTTAATTCAGCCTTGGAAGAAAACAAGAGTCATCTTTTTTCTTATTCATTGTCTTTTAAGGAGCTAGATCCTGTTTATTTTTCATTATTGTTGATATGACTTAAGCAAATTTACCAGATTTTTCAGATAAAATAAAGAGATATAAAATGACATATTTAATAACAAAATAAAGCTAAACATTTGAGTGATATTTTTATTTAGTTCTGTTCTCAGTTATGCTGAAATAACATTGAAATGAGCCAAGCATATATGTAAATTGACACGTATCAATCACACAGAGCTCTGGAATCTTTGGGCTTTCATTTCTATATCAACATCACCTAGAAAACAAAATTATCACTTGCTTCATGTCTTAAGTAACATACTTAATACAAGTTTTATTAATTTTACCAATATATTTCATAATCTATGGAATCGATGCATTGCATAAGGATTTGATTTCTTATTTCCACTGAATTAATATTACATTTATTTTATTTTTTCACACATAAAATAATGACATTCTTGAGGATAAAACATGCCTGTTTTTCAGTTTGATTGCCAAAATTGAACTCTAAGGCACTTTGATAATTTAACTTTAAATTTGAACTAAAGCAAGATAATCCATCACTTATCCAATTATTCCTATTGAAAGGTTAAAGTTTACCACACGTTGCCTCCTGAGCCTCAGTACTCCCAAGAAGACTTGGAGTGGATAAAGAAAATTCCCATGGCCTATAAACCCCCAGACAGAGAAGGAAACAAAGACTGGTAGAAAACTGGGGAGGGAACCCGAAGAATGCAGGACTTGCTCTGACACTCAGAAGTAAAAATTAGGCAAGGAAATCAACTCATTGAGGACATTGTTAAAAATTGTAAAGCCTGTCAGCTCACCAATGCCCCCAATCCACCAGTTACAAAAGGAGCTCGCCTCCGTGGAGATAGGCCAGGTGTGCATTGGGATGTAGACTTCACAGAAATTAAAACTGGAAAATTTGGATATAAATATTTGCTAGTTTTTGTAGACACTTTTTCAGGATGGGTTTAAGCCTACCCAACAAAGCATGAGACGGCGAACGTTGTGACTAAGAAGATCCTGGAAGAAATCCTACCCAGGTATGGCTTCCCATCAACCATCGGGTCGGATAATGGACCAGCCTTCATCTCAAAAGTAAGTCAGGGAATAGCCGCGGTACTAGAGACAGATTGGAAATTGCACTGTGCTTATAGACACTAGAGTTCAGGGCAGGTAGAAAGAATGAATCGGACTCTAAAAGAGACCTTAAGTAAATTGGCCTTAGAAAGTGGCGCAGACTGAGTATCACTCCTTCTTTTTGCCTTGTTTAGAATAAGAAATTCACCCTATCGGCTTGGCTTTACTCCTTTTGAAATAATGTGTGTACACCCTCCACCCATTATCCCTAGCCTTCAGACTGAATTGCTTGCTGATTTGGATGATACTGAATTTCTGTGTAAGCTTGACTATTTACAGCTGTTGCATAAGAGTATGTGGCCCCAGCATAGAGCATTATATGATTCTGCTTCTATTCCTACCCCCCATTTGTTTAAACCTGGGGACTGGGTGTTTGTTTGAAGGCACTACTTGCGATCTGTGGAACCATGGTGGAAGGGACCTTACATGGTGCTACTGGCTACACCTAGTGCCCTTAAGGTGGATGGCATTGCTGCTTGGATCCACTGTTCCCACACCAGACCAGCTGACCCCTTTGTCCTGAACAACTGTGGGGAAACATGAGAAGTCTCCAAGCATCCTACCCAACCACTCTGCATACGCCTGAAGAAAAGAAAAATGGACTGATTGTTATTGGTATACTCATTCAAGATCAAGAGCTGTTGGAGTTTTGTTTTGGGCCAGAGCCACAAGATTTTGGCTCAGGACCATAACTCAAGGAGGGGGGGGATGAAAGTTTAAAGTTTGAGGCAGTGACCACCACGTGTTGGTGGTAATCAAAACACATGGTTGATTGTGTGCTCTCCTCCTGGGCTCTGCTTTGTTGGAGTGTAGGATGAGACCCGAGCTACAGCCCGTTTAAATAAAACAGCTGTAGAGTCTGGCTCTCGGTGGTGTTCTTGTTGGGAGTCCTGCGACCTTGGCATTAACTTTAGACTTGAATATAACTTATTTTTGAATGGGAGAAAATGAATATTACACCTAGTCTCTATAAAATATTTAAGAAATAAATGATCATGATAATATTAATTTTTCCTTCAAGTAGAAAGAAAGAACCTCACTATAGATGACAAAAACTTGAATGGAGATGCCATAAAGTTTATGAAAAATTCAAGTCATTATGAGTTAGATGAAATAGTCATTTTTGAAGGTCACAAAATGAAATCTCTTGAAGCACTCTTATCTGTTAAATAAAATGTATTTACACTCAAAATATTTCATTCATCTCTCCAGCATTGGTATAACCAAACCACCTCCATGCCAAATAGCTTTTCTGGTTAATTCAAGACAGTAATTGGGAACAGAAGTTATCGAAATGTGTAGAAATATCTACCCACCACTCTAGAAATTAAATCTGAAGTCATAAAGGATTGGGATTAATAATTAGTTTTCATTATGTTGCCTTAAAGAAGTGAACCCTTTTAAGTGGGCATAGTTGTAGAGATTTGGTCACTGAGAACTTGTGATCTAAGAGGATGTTAAGATCAAAGTCCTTTCCTCCTCTTCCTTCTTTTTCTTCTCTGTTCCTTTTCCTTCCCCTTCTCCTTTTCCGTCTCACTCTCTCTCTTCCCCTCCTGCTCTTTTTCCCTCTCCCACTCCTATTCCTCCTCTTCTTTACTGCCTGGCTTCCATGAATACATATATTCCATCACATGTTCCTGACATGGGGTACTGTGCCACCACCAACCAAAAGCAAGGAAGATAAAAACATAAACTGAAATATAAAAAATCAGAAGCCAAGATTAATCTTTCCCCAATTTAAGTTAATTTATAAAGTATTTTGTCATATTGATAGGAGACTGACACAGCAAACTCTCACTTATTATAAGGGATAAGATTTACTGGAAAAAAATCTGACTAATATCACCTTAATGAAATGATTGATTAAATTAATATTATATTAGGAAAAATCTACTTTAAAGTGTCAGATATACTTCAATAAGAGGCAAAAATATCACCTCTATTGTTTACTATTAAAAGACAATAGAATTCAATCTATTCCTCAAGGAAATTGATCTATATTTGGCAGCATTGTCAATTTCATAAATGATGTATGAAGACTGAAGAACACATTTCAACTCAATCTGCGTGATATAAAATTGACTCTGTCCCCTGTTTTCTATCTATGTCTGGTTCCCAAAATGATTTGTATTTTATTCTAATCATATTTTTAATTAACTTTAAGTAATTGTATGGGAGTTGCTGTTTGACAAAGCAGTTTATGAATAGTGTTTAGTGAGGTTTTTTTTTTTTCTTTTTTGTCTTCTGAGGTTTGAACTCTGGGTCTGGGAGCTGTCCCTGAGCTCCTTTGCATGAACATTAGAACTCTATCACTTGAGGCATGGCAGCACTTTCAGATTTTTCTGAGATTTAATTGGAGATATGAATCTCACAGACTTCCTTGCCTGGGATGGCTTCAAACCTCAATCCTCAGCCTCCTGATTATTGAGGATTACAGGCGTGAGCAGCTAGTGCCTGGCTTATACAATGAAGCATTTTTTTTTGTTAGTCCTGGGGCTTGACCTCAGGGCTTTGGCAATGCCCAAGAGCTTCTTTTCCTCACTCTAGCAATCTACAACTTGTGTCATAGTGCCAATTCCAGTTTTTAAAAAATTAGGTACTACTGAGGAATCAAACCCAAGGCTTCACACATGCAAGGCAAGCAGTCTACCACTAAGCCACATTCCATGGCCAATACAATGCATCTTGATGATCATTATCCCTCATCCTTCTCAATCCTATCTCATCCCTCAATTTACATACTTTTGTAGAATATTCACTGACTTGCAATGTCATATATAGTCACTCAGAGAATATATCACTGATTATACTTCATTGATAGTTTTATTCATCAACATACCAATGTTATGCATTACAGAATTCTGGGATTTAAATTCTAAATTATCACACAGTACTATTCAGATTCACACACTACTATTATAAAAATTTTTCCTAAGGTTAATGCAAATGCACTCTGTAATTCTTCAATAAAGTACAATTTTTCTTAAAGTGTTAAAGAGTTGGAGTAAGAACATCAGCTTCAGTTCTAGAACATTTTATCATCACTACCCTCTCAAAATACTCCAATATTTATTAGTAGTCACTTCCTGTCATCATTTCAACCTACCTCCTCTTGAGCAGCTATTATTTCATATTCTACCTCTACAGATGTGCCAATTTTAAAAAGCTCAAATTATTATAAAATGTAGTCTATCCATTTCTCCCATGTAATATTACTGTTTCCAAATTAAGACCATGTAAATTTTTCTCATGGATGGAGTATATTGTTTTGCATGCATGTGAATAATTATATCACATCCTCAATGGACATTTCAATATTTTATTATATATTAATATATATTATTGTAAAAGGTTTTGCTATGTATATTCCTTTACATGTGTCTCATTGGATATATGTTGAAATATATTTTGTATATAAAATTATGATTCAAAATGCTGGATCAAACTGGGCGTCAGTGGCTCATTCTTGTAATCCTAGCTACTCAGGAAGCTGAGATCTGAGGATTACGGTTCAAAGCCAGCCCTGGCAGCAAAGTCCGTGAGACTCTTATCTCCAATAAACCACTACAAAACCGAAGTGGCGCTATGGCTCAAGCGGTAGAGTGCTCGTCTTGAGCTGAAGAGTGCAGGGACAGTGCCCAAGCCCAGAGTTCAAGCCCCATGATGGACCAAAAAGAAAACAAAAACTATGCTGGATCATAGAGGCAACTCTATGTGCAATATCTTAAAGATTGCAAGTATGTTTAACAAACTGACTATATCATTTTAAGTGACAAGCACCAAGGTATAAGAATTCCAATTTCTACATCGTGGTTGTGCAGTGCAATCTCATTGTTGTTTCTATTTCCACTAATCTCTATATGTATGCAATGTCTAGGTATGTTATGATACTTCCAAATGTTCCTTGGTTGATGTTATATTAATATAGAGATATGTATTTCAATTTTTTGATAATTTATTCACGATGGTTAAAATTTTTTATTGGTATTAATATGCTCTTAATATATTTCTGATTCAAGTGGTTTAAGTAAATGCATATGTATACACACTATGTATACATGTACATATATTCATACTTATATGTGTATACATACAAATGCCTATATATGTATACATTTATGAATATACATATGTGTATATATATATACAGACATATATGTATATTGTTATTTTCATTTCTCTGTAAGTTATCATTTTAATTTATTTGCCAAACATGTCCTTTATTGATTTTTCTTTATTTTATTTTATGATTAAAATGTACAGAGGAGTTACAGTTACATGAGTAAGGCAATGAGTACATTACTTGTTGATCATTGTTACCCCTTCCCTTCCTTGTTGTTGTCCCACTATCCCTTCCCTCCTCCAGCTCTCAAATTCCTATCTCCCCACCCCTCACTGCATGAAGTGGTAAAGTTCATTTCCAATATACTGTCTTGTGAGTATGTTTGTTGCAATGTGACATCCTGTGTCCTTGTTTCACCATTTTATAATTCTCCTTCCCCTCCCCAGATTAGACAAGTATATACAAGATGCAGGGTATCAAAACTGAGTACAGTGACAACAGGGGATATGCCATAGGAGAAAGAACATACAAAGGAAACAACAACAAAAATGAATAAAATGGCATTGTACATTTACAACAGTAACAATAAAGACAGAACCCTCAAACAGGTCTTTTATTGCCGAGGTAATTATTACAGTTAATGTTCTTATCATTTTTGAAACTTTGCAAAATGTTTGGTAGCATTCAGTGTGGACTGATATGTTCAATTTTTGCTAAATCTCTCTACTCATAAGGTATCTGACAGCTCTCTTCTAAAGCAAAAAAGGCAGTCTTCTACAGCTTGGTTCCAAACCATTTGTATTTTCTCCTTGTACTAAGAATACTGACTGAAGCCTGGTGCTGGGGACTCACACCTATAATCCAAGCTACTCAAGAGGCTGAGATCTGATGATAGCGGTTCAAAGCCAGCCTGGGCAGGAAAAGTCCATGAGACTGGCATCACCAATAAACCACTAGAAAACTGGAAGTGATGCTATGGCTCCAGCCTTGAGCTGAAGAGCTGAGGGATAGCACCCAGGCACAGAGTTCAACGCCCACGACCACCACCACTACCACCACCACCACCAATAACAACAACAAAAAGAATACTGACTCAAAAAGCAATAGTATTAAGCTGTCTTAAAGTTCAGCTCAAGTCTAACATTTTGGTATTATCTTAGATGTCAACATTCTTCTCGTCTAATGAGCCATGAGGCCTCAGAACGTTAACCAAATTTCTTAGTTTATTTACACAGTTACTATAAGTATGTATTTTCTCATCTATCTTTCTTTCATTTCACCACAGAATATGTATATATCCTTTATGTCATACTTGAATACCAATGCCCTTGGAAGATATTTATTAATTGATGTATATTAATAGTATGAAGAAATCTTATTGAAATACTTTACACACTCTCATATTGACCAAAGGCCTGATTAACCTGTTTTTTTTTTTCTCTATTCCCATTGCAATTTATTTTTCAACTGTTTTCTGTGAATTTTTTTCTGCTAACTTCACACATCGTCAAAATTACTAAAGTGATGAGAGTTCTGGGAAGATGGTGGAGGAGAAGCTGGAACCTGAACAAGCTCTGGCATAGAAAGCAGTTTTAGAGTTCCAGTGAACAGTCCTAAGCCAGAGAATCACACCAAGTGTGCCATCACAAGACAGAGAGTTAGGCCAGAGAGGGGAAACCCAGGCAAGGAGACACATCTGAGCGCTTGCCAGCAGCCGCCGCCACGGCGGCAGCGGTGGTGGCAGCGACTGCAGGGCACCATACCTGAGCCACAGAGAGTCTGGGACGAAGGAGCCAGACCCAGTGGGAGAGCAGATTCTACTCAACACCAGCAAGAACTGACAAGGAGCAGACATCTTCATCCTGCAGTTCGCAGACCAGAGACGACCCAGGAACCAAGACTCAGCATGAGTAGAAGCCAGACGTCCTCACTACTTCTCAGGGAGCAGAGGTGGGAAGGCCACCCCCCCCCCCAGTACCGGAGACTTCCATCGTGGACACCAACAAATCTCGGCAGAGCTGCTAGCTCCAACTCAAGCCTTGAAATAAAAGGAGTCATTTAGCAGGTCACAAGAACTTAATGGCGGCGTGAACTGCCAGACTCAGCTCCACCCATGGAAAAGTCACCCAGCTGGGGCACCAGGTCTAGGAGTGGCTTTCTTCACTGGGTGATCAGAGCCAGAGGCTGCTCTCCCTCTAGCAGGCTGGACAATCAATTGAAGTTCAGTAAATAGAAACCCTGAGAATGGCTCCAGGCTGGGCTCTGTGAATTTTTGACAAAATAGCCCAAGGGAAAAGCTACTGTTTGTTGAAAGGCCTCAACTCTACCCAGAACCTAGCCTCATCACTGCATCCCCCTCTTTTGTAATTCTCAAAGCAGTTCAGCCTCCCATTAAACTAACCTGGGAGGAGGATCTCAAAATCCTGGGTAAAGCAGAACATTTTTCTGCCTGTTCGAAAAAACTGACTTATGAAACCAATCAAGCCACAGGACCACAAGCAGACCAGAGACTCCAACAAGAGGCTGGTTACAGACACAAGGGTGATACAGGATTTTTCCAACCCCTGCCAAAAAAAAAAATCAAAGAACATTTTTTTTCTTCTTCTTCTTCTTTTTCTTTTCTAAAACTTTTTTTAATCTTTAATTTTTGCCTTTTTTGAAAAAAATTGTTCTCCAGTAACTTTTTTTTCCTCTTATAACTTTTATTTTAAGGATATGTGAATGTGAGTTTTTCTTTCTTTTTTTATCTTTTTTCTCTTTTTTTCTTTTTTAATTATCTTTTTGTTTAGCTCTACTGATCTTTTTTTCTTCCTTTCTTATCCTTTTCACCTTTTCCTCTCTTTTGTTCTTCTTTATTTGACTTAACTCTTGTCCTGCACATACTCAGATAAACCCGTAGTTAATTAGTAGACCCCATCCCCCATTGTGTACACACTTAATGCACAAATTTATTACTCAATTCCAAACCTCTGAGACTTAAATTTCTTAATAGCAGTACTACCTCTTTATACCTATATAATATTTTAAGCATTTTTATTTTTAAGTTTTTCACATCTCCTCTATGGCCCTCCCCTTCTCTCAATATATTCACGTTCCTCTCTAAATAGATGGTTTTCATTTCACCATAATATTATTAATTTTTTTTCTCTATTTTTTCTGGTCTCTTTTCTTTTCCCTTTCCTTTTCTTATTTTTCTCTCTCTCTCTACTTTCATCCTACCCAATCTATTTCCTGCATTGAGATTAGGACATATTTAACTCTCCCTGTGCCTCCCCACACCAGTCTATTCCTATTTTTTACCCACATCTCTCCCTAACCCTAATAATTTCTGGTTTTCCAAATTCTTCTCTGGGGTTCGAAGCCCATTAACATATAGTTGTTTGATGTTGAATAGATGTATTTGTTGAACTAGATTGTATCTGTAGACTACTGACTGTACAAATTCAGACTTTGGTTGACGGTTGCCTTAAGATAGTGTTCTAGCACAAAACTGGTGCTATTTTCATCTCAAATGGGCAGAGTAAGCTGGAAAAACACAAGAAAAATGGCAAATCCGGGTATCTCAATTCCCAATCCTGATAATCAGGGGACAGAACAGATAATGAATAATCCAGAGGAGAGTTCCCAAATAGCTCTACAAACACTGCTGGCAAATATGATAAATGGAAAGATAGAAAACATAAAAAGGACTCTGTATGAGCATGATAGGGAGCAAGAGGAGGCAATCCAAAAGTTTATAAAGGAATATCATAAGCGTGAGGAAGCTACTCAAAAACTGATACAGGATTTGCGTGAGCAGCTTGAGAATACTCAAAGAGAAAGGCAGGAATGGCGTGAGCAGGCTGAGAACACTCAAAGAGAACTGCAGGAATCCCATGAACGGGAGGAAGCTAATCAAAGAGTAATATAGGAATTCAGAGAGCAGGTAGAGAATACACAAAGATCACTAAAGGCATTCATGGAATCCATTAATAAAGAGCTGAAGGAAGTCAGGGAGACCACAAAGGGAATACTGAATTGAACACAACAGAAGGAATGGGAGTCCAATGAAACCATAACCAATCAAATAAGTGATTTCAGAATAAACATTGAACACCAAATTAAGGAAGTAAAGAAATACATACAAGATCTAAAACAGAGCTTTAACAAAGAATTTGAAGCCATCAAAGCTGACCAATTGGAAGGAAAAGAGATAAAAAACAAAGTAGACAGTCTTGACAGCAGGTTAGACCATGCAGAAGATCGAATCTCAGGGATTGAAGACAGCCTAGATATTATAGAGAAAGAACATACAATCATCCAAGACAAGTCCAAGAAATATGATAGATCTATCCAACACTTGGAAGACACCATCAGAAGGCCTAATCTAAGGATAATGGATGTAGAGGAGCAACTAGAAACAGAAGTTAATGGTCTAGAAAATTTGTTTAACAGGATCCTAGCAGAGAAATTCCCAAATATACAAAAAGATAGACCTATTCAGATACAAGAAGCTTTTAGAACTCCAAATAGACCAGACCAGAATAGGACATCCCACCGTCACTTTATAATCCACACAGGATCAACTCAGACCAAGGAAAAGATTCTTAAAGCTGTCAAGGAGAAAAGATTAATCAACTATAAAGGGAAACCAATTAGAATCACTTCAGATTTCTCAGCAGAAACAAAGCAAGAAGAGACTGGAATGATGTATGCCATGCCCTAAAAACAAACAACTATCAACCAAGAATACTGTACCCAGCTAAACTCTCCTTCATAACTGAAGGCCAAATAAAAACCTTCCATAGCAAAGAAAAATTGAAATAATACATCTCCACCAAATCGGCCCTACAAAAGATTCTTAAAGATGTCCTACACCTAGAAAACCAACAAGACCACAATAAAGGCCAAGAAACTGCACCCAAACTGAGAATCCAAGAACCATAGGAAGAACTCAGCTTTCGCAGCCCCCAAGAAGGTGGATAACATGACAGGAACTCCCAAATACCTCTCAGTCCTATCTCTTAACGTTCATTAATGGACTGAGCTCTCCAATTAAGCGACATAGACTGTCTAGTTGGATTAAAAAACAAGACCCTTCTATCTGCTTCCTTCAGGAGGCACATCTGGCCCATAAAAACAATCACATTTTAAATGTTAAAGGCTGGAACAAAATCTACCAAGCAAACGACCCCAATAAACAGGAGGGAGTTGCAATCCTAATATCAGATAAAATAGACTTCAAATTAAAATTCGTGAGAAGAGATAAAGAAGGTCGCTACATACTAATTAAGGGATCTCTCCTTCAGGAAGATATTACAATTCGAAATATTTATTAGCCAAACAATAGAGCATCCAAATGTATCCAAGAAACACTACTTTCCATCAAATCTCACATAGATCCAAAGACATTAATTGCTGGGGATTTTAACATACCACTTTCCCCACTAGATAGATCAACTAGGCAAAAACTCAACAGAGAAACCACAGATCTAAACAGCTGCATAGATCAACTAGACTTTACAGACATCTACCGAACATTTCACCCAGCAGCATGAGAATACACGTTTTTCTCAGCAGCACATGGAATATTATCTAAAATAGACCACATTTTAGGCCACAAAGCAAACTTGTCTAAATTCAGAAACATTGAAGATATACCTTTCATTCTCTCTGACCACAAGGGAATAAACTTAGAACTCAATATCAAAAGCAACGAAAGAATGTCCGGTATCACGTGGAGGCTGAATAACACACTGCTGAATCATGAGAGGATCATGGAAGAGATTAGAAAGGAAATTCAAATGTTCATGCTATTCAACAAAAATGAACACACAAATTACCAGCTCCTCTGGGACACAGCAAAGGCAGTACGCAGAGGCAAGTTTATAGCTCTGAGCTCCTACATCAACAAATTGGAGAGATCTGAAACCAACAATTTAATGACACAGCTAAACCTCCTTGAAAAAGAGGAGCAAGATAAACCCAAATCCAGTACACGGAAAGAAATAATTAAAATTAAATCAAAATTAAATGAATTAGAATCCAAAAAAAACTATAGAAAGAATCAACTAAACAAAGAGTTGGTTTTTCTTAAAACTTAACATAATTGACAGACCCTTAGCAAATCTTATCAGAAAAGAAGAGAACACACCCAAATTAATAAACTCAGAGATGAGAATGGAAACATCACCACGGAAACAACCAAGATTCAGAACATTATTAGGAAATATTTATCAAAACTTTATGCTAATAATTTTGAGAACTTGACAGAAATGGACCTTTTCCTAGCAAATATTGACATGCCAAAACTGAACCAAGATGAGTTAAACCATCTTTTCAGGCCTATATCAAGCATTGAAATAGAAACAGCAATAAGAGACCTCCCAGCTAAGAAAAGTCCAAGACCAGATGGTTTTACAGCAGAATTTTACAAGTCCTTCAAAGCAGATCTCACACCAATACTCCTCCAACTCTTCAATGAAATTGAAAGAGAAAGCTCACTACCTAACATATTCTATGAAGCCATCATAACCCTCATCCCAAATCCAGGCAGGGACTCATCAAAGAAAGAGAACTATAGACCCATTTCATTGATGAACATTGTTGCAAAACTTCTCAACAAAATTTTGGCCAATCGACTTCAACAATTCATCCAAAAAATCGTAGACCACGATCAAACAGGTTTCATTTCAGGGATACAAATTTGGTTCAGTATACGCAAATCAATTAATATTATTCATCACATCAACAGGCGCAAGAATAATAACCACATGGTTATCTCAATAGATGCAGAAAAAGCATTCGACAAGATCCAACACCCCTTTATGATGAAGGTTTTGGAAAAATTAGGAATCCATGGACCATTCCTCAATACAATAAAGGCTGTATATGACAAACCTACAACAAGTATTACACTTAATGGTGAAAAACTAAAGCCATTTCCTCTTAAGTCAGTAACAACACAAGGATGTACACTTTCTCCACTTCTCTTCAATCTAGTATTAGAATGCCTAGCTACAGAAATAAGACAAGATGCAGGCATAAAGCGGATCCAAATATGGAAAGAAGAAATACAACTCTCCCTCTTTGCAGATGACATGATCTTGTATTTAAAGAATCCAATAGACTCCACTCCCAAATTACTCAAGCTGATTCAAAACTTTGGCAAAGTAGCAGGGTATAAAATTAACCCCAGAAAATCAATGCCTTTTCTGTATGCCAACAATGAGAAAAGTGTGGCTGAAATTAGGTAAGCAACTCCATTTGTAATAGCCCCACAAAAAATAAAAAACGTAGGATTTAACTTAACAAAAGAAGTTAAAGACCTCTATGATGAAAACTTTAAAATCTTGAAAAAGGAAATCAACACAGAACATAAGAAATGGCAGAACCTCCCATGCTCATGGATTGGAAAAATTAACATCGTGAAAATGGCAATATTTCCCAAGGCTATATACAAATTCAACGCAATACCTATCAAAATTCCAACCTCTTTCTTCAAGGAAATAGAAGAGGCAATCCAAAAATTCATATGGAACAATAAAAGACCCCGAATAGCAAAAACGCTGCTCAACGGAAAGAACACTGCAGGAGGAATATCAATACCAAGTTTCAAACTCTACTATAAAGCCATAGTAATCGAAACAGCTTGGTATTGGCATAAGAATAGACCTCAGGACCAATGGAATAGCATTGAAAACCCAGAAATAAACCTACAGACCTATAGCCATCTAATCTTCGATAGGGGAGCTAAAATCATAGAATGGAAGAAAGACAGCCTCTTCAGTAAATGGTGCTGGCAAATTTGGTTAACTACTTGTAGAAAACTAAAGCTAGATCCTTATATATCACCCTGCACCAGAATCAACTCCAAATGGATCAAAGACCTTGAAGTCAAAGCAGACACTCTGAAAACATTACAGGATAGAATAGGAGAAACCTTAGGTCTCCTTCGCTCAGGCCGAAATTTCCTTAATAGAGACCCGGAAACACAACAAATCAAAGAAAGGTTGGACAAATGGGATTGCATAGTTTCAGAGCTTCTGCATGGCAAAGGACATAGCTACCAAGATCAATAGAAAGCCCACAGATTGGGAGAAGATCTTCACTAACCATACAATGGACAAGGGTCTCATATCTAAAATATACTTGGAACTCAAAAAATTAAATCTCCCAACAACAAATCCTCAAAGAAACAACTACCCAATAAATAAATGGGCTGAAGACTTAAAGAGAAACTTCTCTGAAGAAGAAAGAAGGATGGCCAATAGACACATGAAGAAATGTTCAACATCCCTAGCCATAAAAGAAATACAAATCAAAACAACATTGAGATACCACCTCACCCCAGTTAGAATGGCTATAATCAAGAACTCTAACAACAACAGATGCTGGACGGGATGTGGACAGAAGGGAACCTTACTTCATTGTTGGTGGGAATGTAAACTTGTTCAACCACTTTGGAAAGCAGTATGGAGGTTCCTCAAAGACTTCACAAAGAGCTCTTCTATGACCCAGCAATCCCTCCTTTGGGCATTTACCCAAATGTTTACAAACAAGACCACACTAAAGCTCCCAGCACAACCATGTTTATTGCACCATTATTTACCATAGCTAAGATATGGAACCAACCCAATGCCCTTCAATAGATGAATGGATCAAGAAAATATTGTATATATACACAATGGAAATCTATGCCTCCATCAGAAAGAATGACATTGTCCCATTTGTTAAGAAATTGAAAATCTTGTAAAAAATTATATCAAGTGCAGTAAGCCAGGCCCAAAGTAACACAAGTCCCATGGTTTCCCTTATTTGCAATATCTAGTATATGTATGAGTCAAGCGGAAAAGGTCAGATAATGTGATGTTAGGAAAATGAAACCTTAGATAGGTATTTTAACTTTTTTTTCTTTCATGCATGTGTTTCTAATGCATTTAAAGATTATTTCTTTGTTGCTTTGTACGTCCCTCCCTCACAGTATAACCCCCCCTTTCACTATATTTGATGTCAGTATAACTTGTGGAGGAGATGGGGAAAAACAATTGTTTAAGGATACAGGTGGACCTGTTGCAACAATGAGAAGTCCAAGTTGTCATGTTAAATATGAGCTTTACAACGTCGATTCGGGGGAGTGGGGAGGGGGAAGGATTGAGTGGGGGGGGAGGGGGGAGGATGGGAAGGGATGTGAAGGGTAAACAAAGGAGGAGGCTGCAATGCTTGGTAAGAAATGTATTCATTATCCTGCCCATGTAATTGTAACCCCTCTGTACAGTATGTTCACAAATAAAATAAAATTAAAAAAAAAGAAACAAAAAAAAATTACTAAAGTGCTGTTCACCCACCATCATTGAAAATTATACAATGATGAATATAAAAGCACAAATCAAAATAAATGGAGACATATAATTTTTGTGGATTGGAGGATACAATTGAGCCAAGATATAAATTGTCTCCTCCCCTATTTGTTGGTTATTCGTGGGTTTTGAAATCTGGTCCTGGGCACTGACACATTGCTTTTCAGCTCAAAGGAGTGCTCTACCCATTGAGAAACTATCACTGCTGTTTTTCTGGTGATTAATTGGACATAAGAGTCTTACGGACATTCCCGTTCCAGTTGGATTTTAACCACAATCCTCAGATCACAGACTCCTATGCAGCTAGGATTACAAGCATAAGCCAACATCGTCCAGCTTCACAGTTTTATTTATGTTTATGACAATTTCTAAAAACACCTGACCAGCACTCTGACCCATTCACAAAGGAAAATAAACTGGAATATACTTCTCTGTCCAATATTAAAGCTGTTAGTATAAAATTGTTATATTTGTAGAGGAAAATTATACAGCTCAGTGGGTCTGTACAGCACCAGATTAGCTCCACATAAATATTATCAAGGAATATTTAATATGGGGTAAATCCAAACATTTGTGGAATGACATTCTTTTTAATAATTGGTGATAGGTTAGATAATATTGGGGAGAATTAAAAAGTAAACATTGACTTAAACATAACAATTTATTCAAATATTAACTTCAAGCAGGATTAAAACGTGGCATATAAAACAAAATGAGTGATGTAAATGTAAAACAAAGAAAGATGTCTTGACAATTTTGGAGATAAAGTTTTCTTAAATTTGGCATTAAAATTATAGGCAAGGAAAACAATATAGTAGAACTCAATGAAAGTGTAAAATAATTTGGTCTGTGAAAGCTCGTATATAAGTAGTGAATAGAAGTTGGAAGCAGGTGGCTCATGTATCTCATCCTAGCTACTTGGGAGCCTGATTTAAATTTTGTTGTTTGAAGCCAGCCCTCCACAAAATAAAGTCCTTGAGAATATTATCTCTAATTAATCAGCAAAAAAGCCAGAAGTGAGGCATGACTGAAATGGGAAATTTTTAACAAATTGCAAGGAATTTCAGGGACCCTGAGTTCAAGCCCAAGAACCATACATACATGTAGAAAAGTAATAGTAGTAACTAATAGTGATGATGATGATGATGATGATGATGATGATGATGATGATGATGATGATGATTATAATGATGATGAGGTGTACCCATAGTCAAGGATAAAATATGTATAAATGTTATACCTGAAGAATGCCTCAAATCTAGATTCTACATAGAACTCTCAAAACCTAATGTTAAAAAGAACATCAATTAGAAACCAGCAAAGTATATCTTGTGAAAAATAAGCACAAGAACAACATCATCAGTAGTCAAATAAATGCACATTAAAACCAAAATGACATCATAAAACATGTATAAGAATTACTTCACATAATACAATAATGACCATATTAAATGCTATCAAGAAACAGAGAAAATGGATGCTGGCAGAAATGTCAACTGGGAAATCCACTTCTAAAAACATATGACAGGTTATTAGCATATGAAATAAGCAAATACCCACTCTATAGCACAGGAATTGATATCCCCAGGCTTTGTCTCATAGAAATAAAATGTAACATTCACCCAAATGCCAAAACACAGAGGATTATAACAGCATTATTTCCTCTAGTCAAAGAAAAGGAAATCAATTCAGGCTTTCTTCAAGTGAATGGGAAACGAATTGTGCTACATTCTCTAATAACAGGACCAAAAGGCAACTCGAGTTAATGCAATAAAAAATTAAAGCATACAATAACTGGGAATAATCTACCATAGATTTGAAGGTAAACATGTTTATTTATTGCATGATCTAAAAGACGGAGAAAAAAATATGTTGGTTGACAGGATAAAACAGGTTTCTGATGGAAAAAAGGGATGTGGTGGGTTTAATTATAAAAGGGAAACATGAGACAATTATTTTTGGTAGAGAAACATATCTGTAAATACTGGATATTAAAATAGATTTGATAAAATTATGTTGGACTTAATATGTGCACAAAATAATTAAATTAACTGGTCTGCATAAGGTACTTGAGACATATTAATGTCCTATTTGTGATGTCGGAATAGAAATATTTAAATAAATTGGGAAAAGTATTCATGGGATTTATCTATGTTCTTATAAGATCATAAAGATCCATACTAACCTCGATAGAATTTAATATCTAGAAAACAGAAGTGAATATTGAATGTTTACATTGAAAAGTAATGTGGGTCCAAGCTTGAGATGAAATATACTTTGCTAATTAGAAGGCAGAGATTTAGAAGACTCATATGAGGGCCAGTTCTGAAAAACACAAATTCGTGAGAAACTACAAAACAAAGAAAGCTAGATATAATGAAATTTCCTGATATCTCACCTTTGTGGAAGCCATAGGTAAGTGATCATTACTCAAAGGTGGCTTGGCCTGAAAAATAATCTAAAGTGGTTAGAGCCTTAACAACAAAAATAAGTCTGTAGCATGCTTCCATTTATAATTAAACCCACTACTTCTATTTGTCCCAACTTGTTAAAACAGGAGTGGTTATAAACAATAGCACTGGTCTTAAGTCTCAATATAAAGACCTCAGTCTGTGTGGGCCAAACAGTCTCTAACATGAGGTTTTAGTTAAATTAACAAGCATTATTTTAGATTTTGCATAGTGCGATGGTGCAAAGTCACAGGCAAGGTCTGCTAAATCAGGGAATCCAATCTACTCTTTCACATGTTACCAATAGCCAGGTTTCAATAAAAATAACTACAATGAGATTGTACAAATGAGAATGCCACTTTTCCCTTTCATGAATCAAAATTCTGTCAAATGATTTCTGTCTTCCAGATGTTTACATATTTCTCATGATATTTCTACTATTTTGTCTTCATTATTGATGTTCATATTGAAGTAGGCCCTGATTGGAGACTCGAGCTAGTATAGCTTCTTTCCAGGCTTTGCCTTTGTTTTAGGGATTTTAGGGGAAATAAAAAACAACCCCTAAACAAGGTTAACTCGACCTTGACTCCAACCTGCCCAGTTCTTGGAATGAAAAGCATGTCTCTACGTCCCCCTCCCCTTAACTTAATCCACCTTCATTGTTCTGTTAAGGACTGACCGATTAAACAGATAGCCAGTAATCTGGCTCATATTGACAACATCACAAGTTTACCATAAACGCCGCCTTTTTCATGTGCTTATGTTAAATTCCATTAAACTCTTCCTTTGTGTATGCTTACCACAAGTTCTACCTTACAGTTGATTTTGTGAGTCATAGAAACCAAAAGTCATAGGCTGGTTTAAACTGCCATTATGTGACAAAGTGTAACTTCATTGGCCACGTGCGTGTGGACTGTTATGACTGTGCAATCTTTTGGGTGTGTGACAATCTCATTGGTCACCTGCATGACCAGGCTTCACCTTGTGATTTTTGCCTTTAAAAACCTAAGTACAGGGCTGGGAAGGTGGCTCAATGGTAGAGCGCTTGCCTTGCATGCATGAGGCCCTGGGTTCGATTCCTCTGCACCACATATGCAAAAAGAAAAAAAAGCCAGAAACGGTGCTGTAGCTCAAGTGGTAGAGTGCTAGCCTTGAGCTGAAGAGCTGAAGGACAGCACCCAGGCCCAGAGTTCAGGCTCCTTGACTGGACCCAAAAAAAAAACAATAAGAAAAAAACACCTAAGTACATGGGCCGCTCGTGGTCGCAGTATCAGCTCCCGAGCTTGTGCTGCAGCCCTGGCAAGTCAGTGTAGGAACTTTCTCAATAAAGTTGCTTCTTTAATAACAACTTTATTGCGGTGGGCTTTGTCACCACTCCTGACGACCAGGTGGGCTTGCCTGCCTGAGTAGGGTCTTCCTACTTCATTTAATAGGGGCTTGTCCGGGATAGAGCTTTTAGCCTACAACCTGAGGGGGACTGCTATCCACAGCCGGGAGGACAGTGTGTGGGCACTCGGCTGATGGAGAGAAGTTCCAAGGAAAGCCTCGAGGTAAGTGTGGTCGACCTAGGTAGAGAAGGTGCCAGAGTGAGGCCAAAAGTAGGGTGAGGCTGGACGCAGTAGAGTAGCCTACGACTGAGGAGGTCCAGGGACACCTGTACCCCTCAATTCCACCAGTCATAGCAGTCCTTGTTGTACGGGGGGCTTGCTTGTGGAGAAAATAGGTTGAGAAAAAAAGTAACTTTTGGTTTTGGGATCCCTCCTTGTTCTGGGTATAATCGTGTCTGTCTGGGACTCATTGTGCTTTTGCTTTTGCTTGCCATGTTTGTAATTGGATTTACCTTACAGAAAAAATGTGGGGCAATGTGAGTCCACTCCGGGGACACCCCTAGAGCTTGTCCTAGTTCGTTTAAAAACAAAAACAAAAACTGCTGATTCTGGTTTTGTAACTTGATTGTTAGTCAATTATGAAACTGCCACTGACCACCTGCAATTGACCCCAGTTAGATCTCAGCGTCAGGCCTTAGCTCAAGGGGTCTGAGCATGGGGGAGAACATGTCAGTCTGAGGGGACGAGCGCTAGGGACTTTTTTTCCCTTGCCCCAAGATGACTGGGAATTCTCCTCTGCCTTGGAAGGCCCCTGAGTCAACATTTGCAGGAATCTAAAAGAAAAATCCTCTGGAGGTGAGTAGGGGGGTTGAGGCCCTTGGTAAGTGAATGGTGGTGAGATTTCGCCCCATTCACAGAGACCAGATTTTGTCTTTGTGTCCACTTGTCTGTTTTGTTTACTTCGGTGCATTTTCTGTTCTGTTTCCAGAGGTAGGGAAGTTTTGGGTGAGCATGGCATGCTCATTCAACAGACTCTGGATTCAGCTTGCTGAGTGGGAGAAGCACAGAGTTCCAGTAGGGATAAACTGGGTCCCATTAGTCCCCAACTGAGCCTTTGGTTCTTGTCTAGTTCTGTTTTAGAATGTGGATCCTTGGTTTTTGTGTTTATCTGTGTCTTTGTTATTTATTTATTTGAACATCTCTAGGGGAATAAAAGTTCCAGCTGGGCTCGGTCACAGACCTGCTATGCCCACCCTCCCTGTGAGGCATGGAAGGTTACTGGGCTAGTTTGGTTCCTTTCAAGCCTCAGGCTGCATTTTCTCCTTGTGGAGGCTGCCGGCCGGGAGAGTGAAGAAGGCTGTGTGCCTGGTTTGGACTTTTTCAGCTAGTCCTGACAATGTAACAATTTGTAAAGTGCTCTTGTCTAAAATTGGATAAAAAAAATCTGGCCAGTTTAGTTTTAGGTGACCCCCTCCCCCAGCCCTCCTCCAACAGAAGGGATTCAAAAGACTGATTAGTGAATTGCCTTGCTAAACAAGCAAGCTCTGGGAAAATGAAGCCCAACAAAGGTACCTAGTTTAAAAGAAATACTGTCTTAAATTTTTGTTGAAAACTTTAGAAGGTGTACGTACAACTGATTTTGATTTTTGCATGCTTTAAGATCTGTGTGAGTGTTTTGTGTGTGTTTGTGAAGTGTTCAAAGATAAGAATTGTCAGCATGCAGTAACAATTGGGTGAGTTTAAATTTAAAATTCAAAAAGTTATGAGGTTTGGACGTCAACAAAAGTTTTAAAGAAACTTCATAGTGTTTTACATGACTTATTAAGGATTCTTTAACTTGGAAAATAGAAAGTGGCAGAGTGCTAGCCTTGAGATGGAGAGCCGAAGGACAGCACTCAGGCCAGAGTTCAAGTCTAGCGACCAGCTAAGGGAAATGCCAATGAGGCATTTATCCCAGTGTGGTGAAGACACTCCTGGGACAAAAGCAATGGAGGAGTATCCAGAGGCAGTAACTCACTGCTTGGATGGCAGAAATGTCAGATCCTAGAATCATTTGTGTGTGGCCCTTCAAAACTGTTCAGAGCCAGGAGGTCATGGGAATAGTTTGTAATCATGCCTAATGTTCATGACTACCTTGTAAGGGACAGGAACTTGCCAGTCTTCTGTGATAGTAAAAAGCTATTGTTATAAAATGTGGGGGATAGTTTAAATCTTAACCCCTTTATGTGCAAAAAGCTCTAATTGGCAGTAACTATTGAGCTGACACCAGCTACATGAAATTCATCTGCTCAGGAAAAAGTTTGTAAACCTGAGAGTGTGTTTCTATTAACATCTGTCTAAAGGCCTGGAAAGGTAATTTAGGCATTGTTAGGGTCACTAGAGATCACATTCCTAAGCCATCTAGAAATATGCTTTTGCAAACCGGAGTGCTAAACAAGCTACACTGATGTAGCTGGAGAAAAGGTCTGTGCAGTTATCAGAATTTAAATATTGTTCTTAATGACATCTAACCCTGATAGCCACTTTGTAAAATAGGCTAAGGTTATAGGTTCCTGGCTAGGTAGGATCAACGCCCCTGAAGTCAGGTTGAAGAAGTTACAGAAGATGGACCATCGCCCTTCTACCACCTTTTTAAGATCAAGAGTCCAGAGTCAGTTTTGTAAAAATGAGGCAAAATATTTTTTTTTTAAGAAAAAGGCATAAAGAATAGTGTTAACAGTTTTAGGTGTGCAAGTGTGGAGATTGCATCTGTCAAAAATGATTACAAGAGTAAGCCTTCGTGTCTATTTACAAAAATATCTGGTTAGCAAAAAAGTTGTTATTTTGGTAAATTGTCCTGGGCTATTGTCTAAATGTTCTTAAAAACCAACGGGGCCACAGCCTGCCAAGCCTATGTATTACTTGCATCCTTAACCAGTCTGTGTAGGAATTTGCAGCCCAACATGAGGTAACAGTCCCTTGGAGTCACTGAGAGACCCTGCAGCTGCTGCTGCTGCTGCTGCTGCTGCTGTATACCCTAATGGGTAAAGTTCAAGGATGGCCTGACAGTCACCTGGAGGAACTCCTGCCTGATTACATCATCTGAGTCTGCTTCCTGGTTGACAGATGCTAAATCTAAGATCTTGTGGGACATTCTTTTGGGTGATATCCAGAAACCCTCTCTATTCCCACAGTGGATATTGGAGACAAGGATATCACTGGCTTGCTTGCCTTAGGCACTTCAGTGCATAGTGACTGGAAATCCACTCTATTGTCACAGCCTGGTTTGGCTCTGATATGGTAAATTAGACCCAGCCCTACTCTTAGCCTTAAAATCTAGCAAGCTTCTGCATCACAGTGGTGCCTTAGGGCTGTTCTAAGATAAAGATTCCGCAAGCCAAAGGAAAATTGGGCAGTCTTAAACTCTAACCACAAAGATGCTCAAGAAACTGAAAAGAGGAGGGTGGTAAAGAAAGCCTTGGGAAAGGAATTGGGGAAAAATTAGTATCCTGCATAAGAAAGGATTTGAAAAGTAAGGATTGTCTATAAATGTTTGAAAGGAAAGAAGACAAACCTCAGAAAGTATAAGTATGTAGCAAATGGTATAAGTATGTCTTGAAATTGGAGCTTACGTTAGAGATGGTATAAAATTAAGTTAGCTGTGCTATACATAAAGTCTGGATTGGTGTACTGATATGTCCCACAAAAGATGGACGGGGTCTGAGGAAATGTAAGTGAGGCACTCGCCCATTCCCCAGCCTCCCTCAGCCCGGGAGACAATCAGAGGGGGGAGCCAAATCCAGCAGGTAGAAAAGTCTTTTATTAACAGAGAGCAGCCTCTTTTTAAAGACAAAGAGGGTGGGTGGCGTGGTAAGGGAGGAAGAGGAACCAATCACTGTCAAGGAGGTCCCACCCTATCATTCACCTGAGCCTTCACGGGCTGGTTCAGCACTGATCAGAAGATCAATTGGAGTCTGCCCACTCTACTCTCTCCCAGAGCCATCTTGGCTGGCCATGTACTCTACAGTAAATTAGGTTCTGCCCACTCAACCCCCTCCCAGTGCCATCTTTGCTGCCCATGTGCTCCACAGATTCCCCCCGCCTTTTTTTTTAATGGCAGACCCACCTCCCAGTTATCCTTTTCCCTCCTCTGTAAAAGTTGTTTTAACAGGATTACATTGGTAAGGATAACATTGCCTACACAGGGGGTTCCAGACAAGTCTGGGGGGCCAGATAAGGATAGGGAGGGCCCTTGTGCATGATCCAAGAGCCTGTCCCAGTTACCTCACATCCCCACCTAGCACAATAATAAACATCAGTCCCACCACAGTTAGAAATGTCGCAAGCAGTTCAATTAATTCCTGGGTGCCTGGTGTCTTTTAAGTAAGCCAGTTCCTTGTACGTGCCTTTAAGCTAGCACAGGGGTAAAGATGACCTTTGAGCTTTACTGTCAGCTCCCAATGGCTCCCAACATCATCTCCCCCAGTCTTTGTTTAAAGAAGCGAACCCGCCTGTCTTAGGTTGGGTGAATCGCCTTGTCTGCCTTACCCGTCATCGGCAACTTCTTCAGAGGGAAGCTGAAGGCCCTGTCTTAGGTTGGTCAGACTGACACCCCCTCTTACCTGTCTCTGGCTGCGATTCCTCTCGGGGGGGGTGGGGGGAAATTCATTCATTTAGAGCTTGATAACTGGCTGGCTAAGCTCATAAGAGTTTTGCAGTGCACGTATAATGCAAGAGAGGGAGAGAAAAAACCATCAGCAAAAGCATTACCAGGCCAGGAAATGTCACTACTAGTCCTTTAACCTTAGTGAAGGATGGGATAGCAGTCTTTGCCACTTCAGAGTCCAGAGGTGGGGATTGTTCTAATCCAGCTATTTGCCTGTGCGGTTGGACAAGATCTAAGCTGGAAGCATAACAAAAGGTGGTTGTTTCACATAAGTATGGATTCAATGCTGCTATACACGCAATTAGTAAAAGAACAATTAAAGCAGGTAACATTAAAATAATTAACTCCTACAAAAATATTAAACAGTCCATAGGGTGGTGATCAAAATGAAGGTCAGGCCACCAGGTCGAAGGGACAGCTTCTCTTGTGGTGCTACTGATGATTTCTGCATTGCCAACGTTGATCACTGCCCAGGTCACCTGCTGAGGTTGATGCAGATTCCATAGGGCCGTTCACAGGACTGGAAGAGTCAGGACAGCCAACAGTGGAGTATTGACATCTGCAATTGTTAGAGAACACAAGAACTTCTCAAGGGCTGGTTACCCTTGGGGATGGTTAATAATTGTCTTTCTGGCTTTTGTCTTTAAAACACAAGCCTAGGCCATGGCCTTTTTGTTGTTGTTGTTGTTGTTGTTGTTGGTTAGCTTATTCTTGGGTATCCTCCTGTATAGAGGAAATGGGTAAAAACTTAAGGTTCCTGGCAGGGATCCAAATGGGAGTGGACTCCCCTATGGGGAAAACGCATCCAAATCCCCTGCCCATAGTAACTAGGGGGTCAGGTCCACTCGATTGTTGTGTCAGGGGGTCCTTCCACCTGACTTTCACTTGGGGCTTAGGTTTTAGTTGTCCCCAGTGCTTCTGAAATCTGGATTCAGTTGCTCCTTTTGAAAAATTTAAAAACAAAGCTATCTGTAACTGTATATGGGGGCTAACTCCCATTTTTTGTTTTAATAATTGCTCTTTAAGACATTGATGATTTCTTTCTAAAATTGCTTGGCCTTGGGGATTATAGGGAATTCCTGTAGTATGATTAATATGCCATTTGTCCAAAAACTCTGACATTGCTTTGCTAACAAAACAGTGTCCATTATTGGTTTCAACTTTTGTTGGTAGACCCAAGGTGGCAAAGCATTTAAGAAAATGTGCTTGTGAATGTTTAGTTCTTTCTCCTGTATATGCTGTGGCCCAGCATGCTCCTGAGTAGGTATTTATAGAGACAAAGATATATTTAAACTTACCAAAGGCCAGGAAATGAGTAACATCCGTTTGCCAGAGGATGTTGGGTTTAAGGCCTCTGGGATTTACCCCTAGGGGTTGTAACGGGGTCACTTTTAAGAAAGGCTGGCATGTTTTACAGGTATGTACTATCCTTTTGAGGTCCTTTACAGGAATCTGAGGAAATCTATGCTGAAGACCTCTCCAATTATCCAATTAATATGGGTAAAATCATGAAAACAGGTAGCCTCTTGTAATGTTAATGCTTGTGTGCCAGTAGCTAACTGGTCTGCCCACTTATTGCCTAGGGAAAAAAAAACCAGAAGATTTGAATGCCCTCTCAAATGTTGACTATGAATAGGGGCTAACCGCCCTTCTAATAGGCCCTTAAGGGTAACCATAAGGGGGGAAATAGGGTTTTCATCCAGCTTAATATGTGCCTGGGGAATATGAGGGAGCAAGTTAATCATATATAGGCTATCAGAATATAAATTAAAGGGTTTTTGAATGTCCTGAAGGGCCATAATTACTGCCAGCATTTCCTTATATTGTGCTGACCCTTGACAAGGTTGAAATCTTTGTTGGTTCGGGGTCTTTTGTTGCTCCTCAAAGGCTGCATATGCACAGCTTGCTTTACCTCTGTCAGTAAAAACATGGAGGGCGCCAGGAATAGGCGTAGAAGAAAATAGAGATGGTATTTTGAGGGGAAGTCGCCATGACATGACAGTCTATTTGGATGGCCCATAATGGCAGTCAATTTGGCCTAGAAACCCCTCCAAGGAGAGAGCAAGACGAGCATTGGTTCAAGTGAGCCACTCAATGTCTGCCATCCGAAAAGGAAAAACAATGGAGTGAGGGTCGAGGCCATAATGCCTTTGGGCTTGCGTCCTTCCCTTCACAATAGCATCTGCAAGTTGGTGTGCTTGAGAGTACACCTGAGGTGTGCCCCCCAGGGGAGTGTGAACCCACTCTAATGGCTCCCCATTTTGAGTTAAAACTGCTGATATTAATGTGAGCCCTGCAAACAACCAAAGGGAAATGGGCTCACTAATAGAATACCTCTTTAGAGAAACTTTATCCAGGGCTTTTTGGAACTGCAAAAATATTGTCCTATGGTTGTCTGTAACTGTAATAACTTCTTGCGGCGTCCTGTCTTTTAGCAAGGCAAATAAGGGCACAAGACTATCTTTAGGGACAGAAGCCCATGGCAACAACCAATTGATTTCCCCTAAAAGACTCTGAAGTTTGGTTAAGGTTAGAGAGGCTGGAATATCCAGCAAAGGCTTAAGGGGGCTGGCCTGAGACAAGGTAAGGTGGGTCCCAAGCACCTTAAAAGGAGCTACATTTTGAATTTTATTAAGGGCTATGGTAAAACCCCCCTTTTTTAATATGGCGAGAACCTGGGTCAGAAGGCCCTCCAGGCAGCTTGGGTCTCGGTGCCCCAGAATCATATCATCCATGTAGGCATAGACAAGGAAGGTATCTGAACCCAGCACAGGCTCTAAAAGTGTGGCCAAGTATTGTTGGCAGAAGGCCAGGCTATTGGCCATACCCTGTAGCAGCACCGTCCATTCAAACTTCCGTTCAGGCTGGGAAAAATTAAGGTATAGAGAAAGCAAACTTCTCAGAGTAATCTGGATGCAGAGGGATAGAAAAAAACAATCTTTAATATCAAGCACAACCAAAGTATATTCTGAAGGTATAGCAGGAGTCCAGGGCATGCCTCTTAGGGGCGTTCCTACTAGCTCCATCCTTTCATTTACCTTATGTAGGTCTTGGAGCATCTGCCAAGCCCCAGAGGCCTTTTGAATAACAAATAAGGGTGTGTTCCAAGGACTTATAGAAGGGCGGATATACTCGAGGCTTATCTGTTCCTCCACCAGAAGGTTGAGGGCTTTAAGTTTAGGTTTGGTCAATGGCCACTGCTCCACCCAGATTGGGCTTCCTGGCTTCCACCTAATGGGAGGCACTCAGGGGGCAGTGGCCTTTAGGATTGGTGATGCACCCGAGCGGGTCCCCTATGTTCTTCTCTGTAATTATGAAAGTTAAAAAAATCCCTTTCCTTAACTCCCTCTAGATCCTGTTTAAGCCTTTGTACTTCTTCCCCATCTAGGATATCATCATATGATGCTCAATGGTCTGTAGTGACTACGGCATCCATATGTCTTAGCATATCTTGCCCTAGTAAATTGGCAGTGAGGTTCTTTGCCACTAAAGGGTGTATCTTTCCCTGTTCTCCATCTGGGCTAGTCCATGTCATAAGGGCAACCATTTCTTTGTTCTGGGAGTTGCCCTCTACCCCCAATATTGGGGGCCCAGATGCAAGCTTCCAGTCCAAGGGCACTTCCTCCTCCCTGAGTATGGTTAGGTCTGCCCCAGTGTCAATTAAGCAGTGAAACTTCTTACCGCCTATGAGAATACTCATTTTAGGGTGGAGTCCGTCCACCAGGGGCATGGTCCAATGGACCTGGGCTGCCCTGCCATAAGGCTGCCTGGGCCTCACGGCAGAGGGGGTTCCTCCTTGAGTTAACAGGGCTGGAGGATGCCCCTCCCCTAGTTTAAAGACTTCCCATATAAATCAAACTTGTATCCCTCCATGCCCCTGGGGCAGGGTGTAGGGGGGGGGGTTGCCCTCAGGCCGGTTGGCAGGCGATTGTTGTAAACAGTCCCTCTTAAAGTGCCCCTCCTGCCCCCATTTAAAACAAGTCCCTCTCCCCGATGGTTTTGGGGTTGCTTGGCCCTGGGCTGCCAGCGTCTGAGGAATAGCCTCAGTCATTGTAGATGCCTGAGCCTGTAAAGCTAAAGCTAGTGATTGGGTCTGGTCCTGTTGCGTTCCCACATCCTGTGAGGCCACCACCCATCTGCTCAGGGAACTCTCTCTCAATCCCGAGCAGGCATGTGGTAGTCTGCATTCATCCCTTCCCAGACCAGCAGCTTCACAAACTGATCTCGGAAGTTCCCTGCTGGTATCTTGCGGGTGAACGCTCTGTTGGACTCAGTCTATGAAATCAGGTAGAGGGTCACCCGGTTTTTGTCTCACTCCTGCTATGGGGGACTCAGTAGGCCCATCATCTAGTTTGTACCATGCAGCAAGTCCTGCCTGCCTCACCTGGTCATGGTACAGGCCAGGTATGGCAGCCTGTTGGATGCCAGTGGAGTAGGCTTCCCCTGTCCCTGCTAACATGGCATAAGTAATAGGTATCGCTGGTTGAGACTGCTGGTTACTCTCTGCCCACACTCTGCATTCCTCCTTAAAGAAAGCACACCATTTAATAAACCGAGAACTAGTAAGAACGGCTTTGGCCACATCCATCCAGTCCTTAAGGAAACATGGTTTATAGGCAATGTCTTGTAACTGGGTCTGGGCCCAAGGAGAGTTTGGGCCATCCTCCGCCACTGCATGGCGGAGCTCTTTAAGATCCTTAGCTTCCCATGGATACCATTCCAAGGGCCTGTTAGCCCCTGATGCCACATTCACCGGATACGCTTTTGGAAGCGAATCCTGTGGCCGAGAGTCTGGGCTCTTGGGTGGCCCTTCCTTTCCAGAGGAGGTCTCCGAGTAGGTTACTTCCCCAGCCCTTGGCCCCTCCATGGAAGGCTGGTAGGGGTCTGGGTCTTTCAAGTCCCTCTCGCAGGTCTCATAGGGTGCCGTACCTCCCCTCCAATCAGGGGAATAGGGAGGGGGCCTAGGACCGTCAGTATCAGCTGGGTCAGAGGGGGTAATTTTTACCCTCGTTTTGATTTCTACTGTGCACGTCTCAGGGCATACTCGATGGGATTTGACACTTTCCTTTTCCTTCTCATCTCCCAAGTCCTCCTGTACTCCTTCTAGGCCTAATGTTGCCTCCTCCTCCTTCTTCTGTGATATAGCATTACCCATATTTAGGGTTTCACTTACCCCGAGAGACCGCTTAGCCTTAGCCGGTATCTTTTCCTTTCATGCCCCACGTTGGGCGCCAGATGTTGGGTCTTCGTCCATCCCACAAAAGACGGACGGGGTCCGAGGAAAGGTAAGTGCGGCACTTGCCCATTCCCCAGCCTCCCTCAGCCTGGGAGACAATCAGACACAGCGGGGAGCCAAATCCAGCAGGTAGAAAAGTCTTTTATTAACAGAGAGCAGCCCCTTTTTAAAGACAAAGAGGGTGGGTGGCGTGGTAAGGGAGGAAGAGGAACCAATCACTGTCAAGGTCACACTCTATCATTCACCTGAGCCTTCACGGGCTGGTTAGGCACTGATCAGAAGATCAATTGGGGTCTGCCCACTCTACTCTCTCCCAGAGCCATCTTGGCTGGCCATGTGCTCTACAGTAAATTAGGCTCTGCCCATTCAACCCCCTCCCAGTGTCATCTTTGCTGCCCGTGTGCTCCACACTGATATGGAATATTCTTTGTCTTATCTATATGCCTACTGCAATCTAGATGCTGGTTCAGTTAGAGCCGCCAGGTAGACTCATTGGCTGAGGTAGTTCTGAAATCGCCCGGCACTGGACTTCTCATGAAGCAAGGTAGCCTTTGTGTTAGGGAAAGTTTAGCCTCGGTTAGAAGAGTCTGAGGGACTGAGTCATGTTATCAGCCTCTCCTCTCATGGTCCCCATGGGTGACAACTCTAATAACTGCCTTGGCTGGTGTAGTTCTTTTGCTTCTGATATGAACTGTAGGTCTCCATGGATGATGACCCTGATTTCAGCTATTGCTGCCCACCTTGATTCTTACCTTCCTGATGCTATAAATTGGCCCTTGTGTAATTAATGCATTAATGTCATTCACACAAAAGAAGATTGGGGCCATAAAATTAATGGTAAGGAGAACTCAATATGATTCCATCCCAATGGAAAAATTGAGTCAATGATTTGACTCAGGAACAAGTCAAAGGCGGGAGTGAAGTAGGACCTGATTGGAGATTGGAGCTAGTATAGCTTCTTTCCAGGCTTTGCCTTTGTTTTAGGGATTGGTCTGTTAAGGACTGACCGATTAAACAGATAGCCAGTAATCTGGCTCATATTGACAACATCATGAGTTTATCATATACTCAGCCTTTTTCACGTGCTTATGTTAAATTCCACTAAACTCCTCCTTTGTGTAAGCTTACCTCAAACTTCATTTTACCGTTGAACTAATGAGTCATAGAAACCAAAAGTGATAGACTGGTTTATACAGCAATTATGTGACAAAGTGTTAACTCATTGGCCACCTGCGTGTGGTCTGGTATGACTGTACAATCTTTTGGTGTGTGACAATCTCATTGGTTGCCTACATGACCAGGCTTCCCCTTGTGATTTTTGCCTTTAAAAACCTAAGTATGTGGACCGCTCGAGGTCGCAGTATCAGCTCCTGAGCCTGTGCTGTGGCCCTGGCCAGTCAGTGTAGGAACCTTCTCAATAAAGTTGCTTCTTTAATAACAACTTTGTTGCGGTGGGCTCTGTCACTCCGGACGACTAGGTGGGCTTGCCTGTCTGAGTAGGGATCTTCTTACTACAATACTACTTTTTGTTGTTGTCTTGAGTGTATATGCCATTTTTAGGGCTGGAGCTCAATGTTTTATGGACTTCCTTGAATTTATTACTCATGGCTTTGTTTTTTTGCTCTATTTTTTGCTCTAATTTTTTCTCTACTCCTTGAGCCACATTCTCACCTTCTGCTTCTTGCTGGATAATTGGAGATAAGTTTTCTCACATTTTTGTCTGTTTCGACTGACATTGAACTAAAGTATTCAGGTCTTAGCCTCCTGAGTTTCTAGGATTCTACACATGAATGGCTAACACCAATCTTTGCTTTACTGTTATTTTAATTATGTGATAGAGGAAAGTGGAAGTATATTTGTGGTAAGGATGCAATTTTCAAATACAAGTTTGAATCAACTTGATATAATGTAATTGTTATCAATTTTAACAGTTAAATCAAAGAATATTACACATTACCAAAGAAATATAATTGAAAACAAAACGCAGAATTGTTTACTTAAAACAAGAAATAGAACCATGAATTTCTTTCACTTTACAATTAATGTTTTATATAACTTTAGTTAGCAGACTTCCATGACTAAAAGTTAATATATTAATTTTATACAAGAAAAAAGTGATCATAGTTAAGAATAGATATTTCATCAAAGCCAAAAGAAAAGTTTTTGAGCGTTTTCACTAAAAAGAAATGTTACATGCAGAAATTAATGGATATAGTTGCTCATGCTTGTAACCCTAGCTACTAAGGAGGTTGAGAGCTGAGAATCATGGCTCAAGGCCAGGCTAGGCAGGAAATTCTGTGAGAATATTATCTCCAATGAGACAAAAGAAAACTGGAAGTGGCTCAAGTGGTACAGCACTAATCTTGAGCTGAGGAACTGAGAGACAGTGTCCAGGTCCAGATTTCAAGCACTCAAACTGGCAACAATTAAAAATAAACCGTTAAAAATAAACAGTACTTTGAAATGAATGTTAAAATATATATTCTAAAAATTTTTAAATCCTCACTAGATATACTAGTTTATATAAATATATAGAAGTGTTCTCTGGTTTTAGTTGTTATTGAATGAATTGTGTAAATCACACATTTCTTATTGAAATCATATTTGTAGGTTTATACACTTATATGCCGTAAGTATAACTAACAGATATGTGATAGACAGTGCTGTTTTAGGAATCTCCCTTGGCATTCTAACATTAACACTTCTCCCCTGAAATCGATATGCCCTCCAATCTTGTCAGAAGTTTCAACTCATTGGAGCAGAAAAGTATAAGCCGTAGTCATTGTTTGGAACAACCTTAACATTTTACATGTATTTCACTTAGATTAAGAACCAAAACATTTAAGTCATCTGAAACATGCCAGTAATAGAAAAATGTCCTCTGAGCTTTTTAGTCTCTTAAGAGATGAAAATCTTTAAATATACATCTGATTTTTTCTGTCTAACAGTCTATATCTTAGGAAGATCTTTTTTGTGTAACCCTGTGTTCCTGTTAGAAGACTGGAACAAAGGCAATAATGAAAATAGCCAAGGAAAATACTTGAAAAAATTTGAAAAGCAATCGCAGACATTCCTGTTTTAATCAGTTTCAATGAGAATATAACTTAAAGTATCACTTTTTTATCATTAAAGAGCAATAATTAAACTTTAATTAGCAGTGAAGAAGGGAACAGAAAACTGTGTTTGAAGACAGTTTAACTTTGAATAATTCAACATAAGCATAATGGCTTTATCTTGTTTTTTCTATGTAATCACAAAAATAATAGAGAGCAACATCCAAAGGCAGGAAAATACCTAAGCCAAAGCAGTAAACTTTTGTGCATAAAAAAATTGTTATGGTCTAACTCTTTCAAATTCAGGCTTGGAAAGAGAAAAAGTGTATTTGTTTTAGTGTGAACAATAAAAAATATAAAAATCCTCTATTAATGTTTCACATATCTTGACTAGGGTGATTCGTATTGGAGAAGAGGAAAGGCATGAAAAAGTTCAAGATTGTTTGACTATTCCCCAACATCATTCTTATTTATTACCTATAGCAACACAAGTAGCCTTGGTTACTCTTAGAATCATGCTTGTTTACATTTAGAAGCATTATTTTTTGCTGGGTTATAAGCTGCAAACCCTTGAGTATTAATAAAGAGTCATTTCCTAAGAGAGGAAAGTTGCTGTGAAAACAAACATAAAATATCAAAGACTTAGCATAGTGGAAACTATTTTGTAGCTATATCACAACCTGTAGGTGTAGATTTTGTTTCCCATGGTTCCAAGGGACCCTTTTGCGTGATCTTCTTTGTCACTGTCTAGTGATCCTATATCATCCTATACCATCCTGGGAGTGCTGTATCTTTACTGGATTCTCTATTTTCTGTTGGAAAGTTAGGAAGGATGGAAAATTGAGTGTCTGTTTCTGTTTTACTTTATTTTATAATACTTTAGAAACTCAAATACTTTAGTAACTCAAAATGACCTAAATTATCTTTATAATATTAGGAGACAGATTTCATTTCCATGTTCTTACCCTAGCCTTATGCATAACTTTAGTACTTTGATCCCCAAACGTGAAAATAAAGATAGGGAGTTTCTTATTTAAATATTATTTAGAATTTGAAGATTTCATTAATGCAAGGCCCTTAGTAGTATCCTTCATACATATGTACAAAGCCAGTGGCAAATTTTTCTTATTCTCAGAAACTGGGATATGTGATGTCTCTATAGTTGCATCAGGAAAAGGCTGTAGCTAAGTTAGTTTACTAAACCAAATCTGCTGTAACAAATTTCTATAAGTTAATTGGCTTGAATAATCCGTATTTATCATTTTACAGTTCTAAAGGACAGAAATCTAAAAGAAGTCTCACCACATTAAAATCAAGCCACCTACAGGGCTAAAAGATTTTTTAGATGATTCTAGTCGAAAGGCATTTACATCCTGTTCCGCTTTTCAGAAATTCAGAATCTGGGTTGTTGTCTTTTCCTTTGTTTTCTAATATAGCATCTTTACATCTTTCTGATGATTCTTACATGATCATTTCCCCTTTGAACTACTGCTGGGATTTTAAGTACCGATTTGAATTATACCTCCCCCATCTGGTAATTATTCAAATTTGTGTTCCTTGGGTAATAAAAGATCAATATTTTACAAATGTATATATATATATGTGTGTGTGTGTGTGTGTGTGTGTGTGTGTATGTGTGTGTGTGTACATATATACATATAGTGCATATTTACATTTGAGGGATTAAACATTTTGGGGGATGAGAGACATTATTGGAAGGTATTTTACTGCCAACCACAATGAGTGTCTAGCACTTTTTTCTACTATAATTTGTTATCCATTCATTAATTTTGAACAACATATTTCTTCAATGAAATATAACCAGAAAAAAATTAGTTCATGAAAGCAATTAATCCTGATTAAAACATTGTCCTGTACTAGAAATCCTAAATGCAAGAGAGCAGCTCCTGAAACAGTTCTGGCACTATCACTTTTTATACATTCTGCTACAATCTTCTCTTTTCAAGAGGAGTTGATTGTTATTATTTTGGAATTATGGTTAATATTTATTTTACTGCTATTTTTAAACAATGGACCACCCAATACTGGTTCTTTTTTTGTAACATTTTGTGTCTAATCTATTTCTGAAACACAGCTATTTGAATTACATGAACTGCTTATTGAAGTTGAATCAGTATGGAGAGGAAAAGAAAATACATGTCTCTGTGGGTATGTCGCATTAAAAATGTACCTACAAGCTATTTAACTTAAAATCATCTATTTTTCATTATGTTTAGATTCTGATAGAATTTAGCCTCTCAACTCACACAGTGTTAATGCAGTTTTATTTCATGCCTCTCAAAAGCAAACCACAAAATACTATTTATTTAAAATTTATTTTTTTAGTTTTAAAAAATTTCTGTAACAAACTATATTCTTAAAAAGTTAGCCAAGGCAAATGGTTTATTAGATATTTAGAGTCATGTTCAGACTCTATGGTGGAAGCCAGAAAGAGAAAAAAATCATGTTGTTTTCCTTCCTTGAGGCACTCTGATTTATTCATCTAATTTTGAAAGAATGAAATTCTTGATTTGAAGCCTTTTGCTTGATATCCACGGCGTGTCATTCTTCCTTTATTAATAGGAGAATTGGGAGAAAGGATGAGAATTCACACTAGATAAAGGGGAAGAGTAAAAGAGAAATACCAATCTGGATATTTTGTTCTTCCTCATCTCAATCACAAGGTCTGGATAGTGACTACGGATATTAGATACAATGGTCTAGAGTGATTAACCCCATCTATAGAAAAAATATAACTTCATAAGTGATCACATGGAGAATGCTTATTTATAAAAAATTGTAATAATTTCCAACATGAAATGTTATATATTTGCTTAGTTCTTGTTTAGTATTTGTTAAATTCTGGTGTGCTATAGACAACTATCATAAAGGTATACAAGAATGGTAAGAAACTAACATCTTAATATCATATTCTAATATTAGCTTAATTCTGCCTGTGTTATATGTATGAGGCTGTATTTGAGTTTTGCCTCAATTTCACATGCTATTTTCTTCCAGTATATAGGTTGAAAGAAGACTCCTTCTAAAAAGATGCTATTTTTATAGCTAAGGGAAAACAAGTCAGCTATTAAACACAGACAATGAGACAGAAATCTTCCCCTAGAAATAGGCTTTCACCAATTCTGTTTCATTTTTGTAAACTGAAGTAAGTCACATGACCAATCTTGACATTGCAGAGTAGAGGTAAATCTCACCTATAGAAAGCTGATGCAGCTGATACAGTAAAATGCCCAGATATGCAACACTTGAGATAAAGAGGAAAATAAAGAGAACTATAGTACAATCAATCATACTTGCTATCACAAGTCTCTACAGGAAGGAAGCTATTATGTTCCTTTGTTTCTAAAATTACTGAGATCTTCAAATCATGTCTTTTATGCTTGGATGTTACAGGAATTAGAGAACATTTTGATCCTGAGACAGCATAAAATCTCAAACTTTGGAGTAAGCATTTCAATTCTACCTTTTGTTCTCCAAGAAAAGAAATCATTTTATAGACAATACTTTATATTTTCTTACCTAGTATCTTTTTTTTTCACAAATGGATTTTGTTAATATATGTTATTATCCACCAGAATAAATGTCATCATTTATCTGCATCTTGTGCAGACAATATAGTCAATTAGATGTAAGTGGGAGTTCATCAGTAGCACTTTTTAAAAATGCAAAGAATGTAGACAGGGAGCCAATATACATATTTTTCCACCATCACCTTCCACATCCTCCTTCTTCCTTCCTAAGAAACACACCCTATCAATAAAAAGACTTAGATATTTGGCTTGTGACCTTGAAAGTGGAAGCAGAATATTAGGGATGTCGGAGATGATGGTCAATAATGTTTTACATAATATTGTCACATGCAACAGCCTTATGAGTCCAGCAGGCCTTAATACTGTACTTCCTTACTGATGTGATAGGAATGTCAGCTTTACTGGACTTAGTATTGTTTTCCACTTCCTTTTCTACCACCTGGCCTAAATTATAATACATAATAGTAATGGAATGAAAAAGTAATCCCATCTTAACCAAGTCCCATGGCGACAATGAGATGTATAAGACGTTATGTTGAAAAACGAACTTTACAACTTTGGCGGGGGAGGGATGGGGAATGGGTGGGCAGGGATGGTAAGGGGAAGGAGGAGGCAGCAATGGTTGCTAAGAAATGTACTCTTTACCTTGCTCATGTAATTGTAACCCCTCTGTATAGTATTTTCACAATAAGAAAACGTATTAATATAAATAAGTAAGAAAGTTATTTAGGGCTTTGGGAATGTGGCTAAATGGAACAGTTATTGCTTAGCATGAATCAAACCCTAGGTTAAATTCCTCAGTCCCACATAAATAGAAAAAGAAACACTGAAAGTTGAACTGTGCCTCAATTGGTAAAGTGTTAGCCTTCAGCCAAAAAAAAAATCTCACGAACAGTTCCCTGTACCTGAGTTCAAGCCCCAAGACTGGCAAAAAAGTCATTTAGCTAGTAAATGCAAAATAAATAACCCATACTTGGAATATACAATTGCTCATTCCAACTGATACCTAGCAATAGTCTGTAATTCATTTATTTTACCTATATTAGAATAGTATTTTTTTAAAAAGGGCAGGGAAGGTGCCTCAGTAGTAGAGTGCTTGCCTTACACGCATGAGGCCCTCGGTTCGATTCCTCAGCACCACATAGGCAAAAAGAAAACTGTCAGAGTGTTGCTGTGGCAAAAGTGGTAGCGCGCTAGCCTTGAGCTTAAGAACTGAGAGACAGCGCCCAGGCCCAGAGTTGAGGCCCCAAGACTTGACCCAAAAAAAACAAAAAAGAAAAAAACAAAACAAAAAACATTTTCTGTTAATAGGTCATGGCAATTAATTCCAAGAATATTATTAACTATCAGGTGAAGATTAATCCTGTAAATTCAGATTCCAGGATATTGAGTGGTCACTGCTAATCACAATGAGAAGGGTAGTCTATTCGAGATTTGGAAAACTTTTTGGTAAGTCATGGCATCAAAAAGTCATAGGATAATTAATAGCTTTGACAGAAGAGATGGAATAATTCCCCATGGAAGGAATAAATGATAATAATAACTAAGTTATACCACAAACTGTTCTAGGGAACCATTTTTGGTTATTGAAGAACTAGTTATCAACTACACTTATTCCTCCTTGCCTTTAGCATTCTAGTCACTTAGGCTAGTTCTTAATCTCTGTATGATAAATTGTATATCCTCCTATGCTATTCTTTCATACCTGACTTCCTTTGCTTTCTAAAAATCTTAGTCTTTTATATTTCTCTATGAACAATTTCTGATACTAAGTCCACATACACATATAACAGAAGATGCTAATGTAAGAGTCCCATAACACATGAGTTATTAATGTAACAACATGGAAAAGGAGGATATATTTATTGCTACCTCAATTTTTCTGAAAAGCTGCAATGTCATCATTGATTGAAATATCCATTCTTTGTCTACATAGTGTCATTAAGTGCACATCAATGCAAATATAAGCCGGATGCTGGTGGCTCACACCTGTAATCCTAGCTACTCAGGAAGATGAGACTAGAGGATTGTGGTTCAAAGCCAGCCTGGTCAGGAAAGTCCATGAGACCATTTTCTTTAATCCCGAAATGGTGTTGTACCTAAAGTGGCAGAGTGCTCAAGTTGAGCTGAAGAGCTGAGGGACAGAGTCCAGGATTGGAGTTAAAACCCCATGACCAACAAAAATAAAAACTGCAAATAGAACTTTATCCCCAAAAGGAACAACGAAGTCGATAGTAATCTTCCCAAACAGAAAAAATAATTACAAACTGATTCAGTGCTGAGTTATTTAAGTTATGGCTTCTTTGCTGCACATATTCTTTTCTTTTAAAAATTGTCAAATATTAGCTTTATTATAAACTTCATCTAATATTTCTTGTTTCAAAAGAGAAGTTCATACAGTTGATGTCACTTGGCTTTCTGACTGTCTTAGTTCAGTCAACCCAGGCAGGAGACTCTGTCAAACTCTTATCTGTAATTAAACACTAAAAAAGCCAGAAGTTTTGGCTCAAACAGTAGAGTACTAGGTTAGGGGACAGGTGTGCAGGAAAGACAACTGTACAGGGACAGTGTCCACTCTCTGGATTCAAGCCACAGAACCAACACAAACTAAACAAACAAACAAGAAAATGAAAAAACCCACATATTTGGTTGGGACCATCCTTAAAGCACTGGTTTGAGAAGAGGCTCCTTTTGCTGATCATGCTTACTGGATCCTGATTTTTGGAATCCTTATTGCTATGGAGAACTCAGGACCAGACTAAAGAAATGAATAACTGAATCCTGCAATAGGATAATCATCTCAGGAGAGAAATATCCGTGCGTAAGACACTTTAAAACCTGCATGTCTTTCTTTCTTTCTTTGCAGTAGGACACTTTTAAAATAAAGTTATTTCCTTTTATTCTATACTTGCCTTCAAATGGCATATTGTTTCCTTTTGTATACTCTCAACTGGAAGTTTACAGACAAGTTTTATATGAGTAAAGGACACACTACAAAAGATCAGGGACAGAGTTTCCTTCAGGCCTTGGATTATTTTCTTGTATAGTAAAAAGGATAGCACAAATTAACTTGAACTTTGTCATTTCTCTATGTTCAATTCCTCTTGGGATCAGTTTCCACTTGCAGTAACAGTTCCTTCCACTTACTTCCAGTAACAATCTATGATGCTGCCCCAGGTAAAATGAATATTTTCTGGCTTCATTGAAATAGTACAAGCACATCTTTGGACATGGGGTAACGTGTTTCAGAGATAACTTCGTAAGGAGAAAATATGTAATTTAAATGGTTTATAAAATATTATCCATGTACAAATGGTCATATAAGATGATGTTAAGTGAAATGTACCCCAAGATAGGGACACAACTTGCTTTTTCTTTCTTGCTATTGTTTTTAATGTATCTAACATGTACTATCTGATTTTTTTTTCTTCCTCCATGGTATAACCCCTGTTTTCACTATATTTGATGTCGGCGACCTGCACCTTGCATATACATTTTTCTAATGTGGGGAGGGAAAGGGAAATAACAAAATGCTGAAAAAAGAATACCATATGACCCATTTTAACAATGAGTTTTATAAGGCACTATGTAGAAAATGAACAATACAACTTGAGCAGAGTAGAAGGGAGTTGGGGCGGTGGGGAGGAAAGGGATGGAAGGTGAAAAACAAAAGAGGAGGTAACAGAGCTTGATAGATAATGTACTCATTTACTTACTTATGTAACACTAACCCCTGTTTACACCATTTTATAATAAAAGACATGAAAAAAACATCGTGGAGTAGTTCAAGTTCAAATTTCCTATGTGCACTGTAATTAAGACCAATTTTACGTGGGAGGAAGATTCTTAGAAATATATTGTTGTGAGTGTGTGTGTTGTGCATTATTTCCCAAGTGTACATAAGTTAACATTAGGAGAAACAATAGGAATAATAGAAGAAAAAGAAGTTTTGTGCTTAAGTATAATGGTTCAATACACTACAGAAGACTCTGCAAATAAGTAAACTGTGAAAAAATAAAGCCATTCCAGTATGTAGATCTATGGGATATAGAGAGCATTACTACTAAGTGAAACATGAATGATGAGGCCATTCTTGTTTTCTACTAAATCTAAATCATGGTAACTAATCATGCAAATTTGTAAAAAGTAGAAGGGAAGAATTATTCTGGTTCCAAAGACGTCAGATATAAGAGCATGGACTTAACTGGAAAAAAAAAAGCTATGTTGAGAGAGCAGGAATTATACCAGCAATGAACTGGTGGCTAAGATCACATTTCTTTTTCTTTATTTCTTTGATGGTTATGGGTCTTGAATTCTGGGCCTGGGTGATGTCCCTCCACTTTTCAATTCACGGCTAGAGCTCTACCACTTGAGCCACAGTGTCAATTCCTTTTTCTGGTGGTTAATTGGAGATAAGTGCCTCAGAAAACTTTCCTACTTGTGCTGCATTTGAACTATAATCCTCAAATCTCAGCCCTCTGAGAGGATTATAGGCATGAGCCACCAGTACCCGACTCAAGATCACATTTCTAGCAGTGTACACTCAGGATATGTAATGTGTATGTTCATCTATCTTTGTATGAATTCTTGAGTTAAAAATCAGGGCTACAGCTTAGACTTTACATTAACAAAAGTATTTCTAGTTTAAAACTTGATATTCATGGAAAAAATAAAAACTTAGAATGTAAAAGAGTCTGGGAAATTCAGTTTGCATCCAGATTTGGCAGAATAGTCTTTGCAACAATACCTATAATTAACCAGCCAAAAGCTACACTGGAAGAATGGCTCAAGTGATATAATACTAGTTATGAACAAGATTGCTGAATAAGAGCTTGAGGTTTTGCATGCATACATACAAACATTCACATACACACAGAAGCAATTATAGGAGCAAACACACATATGAAACAACTCTCAATATGTAGAAAAGTTAGAAAATAATAGAAAATATGTCCTGAGTAAGACTAGAATCAAGTGATTATTTTTAATATTAGAAAGTCCTCAACTGAACTTTCCCCCCAAAAGCTTGAGAATATTACATAGGTAGGGACCAGAGATAGTAAGAGAGTCAAGTAATCATTACTAAAGGGATCGGATCCATGGAGGAATGCATCAGAGACCCCTGCAGATGCATCTGAAAATGTTCATATTCTATGTCAAATGTTAGGACATCTTTGAAAATTGTACAACAACAGTTTGAGTAGTCAGTCTAGAGGATAAGATCATCGGAGAAGTTCAGAATTACTAGTATGTTTCTAGATTAAATAAACCAACAACCTATGGCAGGGCAATGTGATACAAGCCTGAAATTCTAGCACTCAGATTAGGACAAGAGATTAGAGAGTGGATTGCATAGTGATAACTTCCTTGGACTAGGTACTATAATTTTGCTCAATAAAACAAAGGACAAAAATGGAATTCACAGTTGGAAGTTTGGGATAATTTTGTCATTATGTTTTGAGAAGTCAAGTTTCCTATTGAAATGCAACTCATATATCATCCTCAGTCATGTTTTACATGCTCTCTTCATTACAGAATATTCCTAGATGCAAAAAAGCTCATGACTCCGAATCAAAAATTTGAAAAAGTAAGCATCATTCTGTTGGATTCCAAAGAAATGATGAAGGATTACAAAAGCTTAAGCCTAGAGAAATAGAAAAGATATCTAATGTAGGACTTTGTAGACCTGGCTAAATGAGAATTTCGATTCAGAATAAATATTTTGTTTATAATTTCATATTCTACAGAATATTACAAAATTCTTTTTAAGTAGAAGTTTTAATTTACAAATTCACAAATGATTCTAGCATTCTATTTGTCTAGAATATTCTTTCAAGAGAGTTATAATTAGGATTTAGTTAATAGATAATTTCAACAGTTCATGTATAACGTGATAATATGAATAATCTAGAAAGAGTTGCCAACAAATGGGTGATAGTAATTTATAAATTTAGAAAAAGAGCAATATTTTGAGACTTTGGTGTAACATGATATGAAGAGAGTTATTGTGAGGCATCTTTTTTCTTCTACCTATACATAACACAGGAAGAAATTTCTTTTTTTTATTGTGAAAATACTGTACAGAGGGGTTAAAATACATGGGCAAGATCATGAGTACATTTCTTATCAAGCATTGTAGCCTCCTCCTTTGTTTCCCCTTCCCATGACTTCCCATCCTCCCCCCGGCCCCCCACCCAATCTTGCTCTCCCCTCCCCCCACACAAAGTTGCAAAGTTCGTAGAAATTTCCTCAATTACGTACCCCTGTATACAATGAGAAATATGCTAGTTTTCAGGGTTTTTTTTTTTCATTTTGTTTTTGTTGTTTTGTTTGTCCTAGGGCTTGACCTCTGGGGCTGGGCACTGTCCCTGTGCCTGTTTTTGGTCAAGACTACTATCTACCACTTGAACCTCAGTGCCACTTGTGTCTGGCTTTTCCTGAGCAGTTCATTGGACATAAGAATCTAAGAAATCTTCCTGCCTGGGTGTGCTTTGAACCATAATATTCAGATCTTAGCCTCCTGAATATCTATTATAGGTAAAAAGATAAGTATAAAGAATATTTACAAATTATCTCATCTCAAGAATACCACTTGGGGGAAAATGACGCAGCAAAGTTTAGTGCAGTGTCCTTAGAACAATAGAAAGGGCATTACATTAGTAGAAATGTAGAATTTTTCACAATAGTGTTACGCTATTCATGCTGTGAAATTAGGGAATTTTAAGGTGCACCTTACAAGTTGGAAAGTGTTCGGCTAGAATGACTTCACTGCATAAAATGTTGGGATTGATGTTCATAGAAATAATAGCTTACTCTGATGAACAAATGTTTACTCTAGAGGAATTAATTATTATAGATACTTCATAGTTTTATCTTCTACCAGAATGTGGCTAGTTTTTCTGTTGACCTTTAATTATGTAACGCCTCATTGGAAACTGCATTTATTGCAGAATTAAATAAAATGCATACAGGCACTGTTTTAAATGTCTCTGGTATGGCATGGTCAGAATTTGAAAATGCGTAGTTAGTAGTCATAGGAATTTTGAAGAACACATATATTCTCTCCTCTTAACAAAACTTCAGTTTTAAAAGTTAGGAGTTTCCAGAGAATTGAACTATTTCCTATTTAGTATGAGACAATACTAAAATAATGTTTTTTTCAAATAATGGCAAGCATATTCTGAAAATTTTGTATAGTTTCAGTAATTGTAATGTAGTGAAGACATAATATGTTGAACTTTTTACCCCCTCCCTCATTTTTCTCACACTTTTCATTCACAATACCCATCACAAGTTGTAGTGTAAATTTCCAACTTGTTGTCTTGTGAGTATTGCTATTGCATTGGTTTGCTCTTTGTCCTTTCTGTCGCCATTTTGTTGTTCCTCTTCCCTTGCCAAATTAAGATAAATATGTATACAATACACAGGATACTGAAATCATACGCAGCAGGGGATAAGCCACAGGGGAAAACACAAAAGAAAAAAGAAATCACATAGTACATTAAAAAAAACAACCACAAAGGAAAACCTTTGTTTCAATGTCTAGGAGTTCATTTTGCTCAGCATCCACTTATATGGTCATATATACAAAGCTTTTGAGCCATTCTGCTCATCTGCTAGGATCATCCTAGACATTTCCTACTTATTACACATGAGGGAAACAATGGAATCTGTTTCTTTGTGTCTTGCTTATTTTACTTAGTAGGATTTTTCCAAGTCTTTCCATTTCCTTATGAATTGGAAGCATAGAATTCCACCGTGTGTGTGTGTGTGTGTGTGTGTGTGTGTGTGTGTGTGTGTGTGTGTATTAATGATTTCACCGATTTTATCTATTCATTCATCTTCTCAGTGGCATATTGGTTTAAAACATGATTTCATGTAAGTATCACTTAGGGTCATTGAAAAGTGACAGATGTCACCTCCCCAGATATACTGAAATCATGATTTCTAATTAAGATAGTATTTTAGGTTAGTACAAGTGTTGAGATATCTGGATGATATATATTTTGCACTGAATTAGGCAGGAAGATATCATATAGGATAAAAATGGTAGTGACAAAATATTCCCTTGAGAAAGATTTAGGAGGATGCCAGAAGTATGAAGAAATTCAGATAATTTTGAAGAATTTAGAAATGCAAGCTCAAGTATGTCTCTTTAAATAAAGATTATGTAAGCGGATGGTCAAAAGAAGGAGAAGAGTAGAAATAACTGAGAGCAGATCAGTGTCCCAAGTCAGAGTATAAAAAGATATAATCTATAACTTCCAAGTTAAAAAAGAGAACAATATGATACATCCTGCTTAATTTAGGAACTTGCAATATATTTACTTTGCTTTTCCCTACTTTAATGTTCCAAAAATAAATGAAGATTTATCAGAAAAATTATGTGATTTCCATTACTTCAACCTGAACACTAACTGTGATGAGCCCTCTTTTTCTCACTTTGCACTTGGAAAATAGTCCCTAATTTAATGATGTTGTGGCTGATTACAGTCAGAGTTAGGGGCTTCTACTTGTACAATTATCCCAGAATTGTTTAAAGCAGTTTTTCCCCCAAGATATTCAACTACATTTTCTGAAGCAGTACTTTGAACACATCCTCACTCCTGAGCAAATAATTTGAAATTTTACTTCAGCATTTCCTTGGCACATTCTACTTTGTGCCTTTGTCTTCTTTGCACGTTCCTTTTGAGATCATGGTTGCTCTATTTCCATTTCATCTTTACAAACTGCTAAGAACATTGTTCCACTACCAGTTCTTGTTTGCACACGCCCAGTCTATTTATCACGGTATTTTGTCCATGTTAAACAATAGGGTAGTACTCACTCTCTGAGGAGAAAAGTTCCACAGTATAACCCTATGCCTACATTCGAGGAGGTAGAATTTAAAGCAATATGAGACATTATCTCATTAACAGTGATATTGGAATTGAAAGGCTCCTTAGGGTCATTTTCTTGGAACTCATTTGTTTTCCCAGGAGAAATATAAATATCCACAAAATATGGAGCTAATTAGTAAGTATCTGAATTAACACTAGATCCTAGATGTTTTGTTAGTACAAGTCAAAATTGTGTTATTATTACATCGGAATTCTTTCCCACTTGCCAATGTGTATGAAAAAATAAAAGAAAGGCATTAACACAAAATGTCTAATCTTTTTGGCATTTAATCTTAGTGGTGAGGGTAATGTCTGACTTCTTCCATTCAATAAAAACTTGAAGGTTATAAGAGCACTTTCTACATATAAGAATTTGTAGCAGGTTGATTGACAGGGTTATTACAGCATGGAGATATTCCTAACAAAAATTAGCTTTAAATAGAGTATATGGCAGTTATGATTTGTCAATGGTACTGAGGCATTTTTTATTCTAAAGAAGAATCAATTCGAGGAGTCTTCAGTCACATCAGTAAAGCTGTATGTTCAACCTAATACTTGGTGCTACTTGTCCTACATTTATAATGATTAGGCTGATAAGATATACGAACATATCTAAAGACATTTCAATAAAATCCCAAAATGGTGTGGATACATGGGTCTCTCCTTGGAACGGTAGCACAAATTAGGCTTGCCTGTGCTGTAATTCAATTTTTATTCACCTGGCTAAACAAAGTCTTCAAAAATATTCACAGAATACCTCTAAGTAGTTAATGAGAGTTATATCTGTATAAATCTTCTAAGGTCAGGATAAAAGCATTTGTTCTCTGCATTTAAAATCAACAGGATCTGTTGAATGCATGTATTCAGAGTTTCATGACTTCACATTCATATCTCAAAATTTTATCAATATGACTTTCACCAAAACACTGTTCTTTTTGAACTTGTCTATGTCTTTTACTTTTCAAATCAAAATAGCATATTTCGTTCAATACCTTCCTGAAAATTCGTTCCTTCCTTTACCTCTGTAAATCTGTGTTTATTACGTTTTTGTATCCTTATTTATCTCTTTCTTCTAATCTTGTCCACACTGTTGCTCACATTGCTCACACATATGTCAGAATTTTCCTTTTCCTCTTCCCTTTAATAATACCCCTGATTTTTTTTTTATCATTTTTCATATTCATGGTCGTGGATATATTGATGATATCTAAACAGACTTATCTTTACATCTGTTTAACATAAACTTTAGAATTTTCTGAGAGTTTTTTCCTCTAAATCCATCATTTCCACCTGTAGTTCTTATCACCAAGAATATAACTAACACAAATGCTAGCCAGAAATGTGGATGCACTTTAGATTTCTTCTTACCCTTCTACTCCCTGCCATTAGATAAGATGAATGATGAAGATTTTCTCAGTTTCTTTCACTAACACAATTTCTATGTATTCCGTTTTATGTGCCTGACACCAGCCTGTTTCAAATACTCATCATTGATCCCCTAGTCCTAAAACAACCGTTTACAAAGTATGATTTTTCCACATAGTCTTTTCCTATTGGTCCTCTCCATCACCAAGTTACTTTTCTTGTAAGCACACAGAGTAAAGAGCACAGATACAAATTCAAGTATCATTATTTACTCACTACATTGACTGTTGGCCTTACATTTCTCATCTGTAAATGGAGGTAATCTACCAGAAATATTGAAGAATATATTTGTTGCCTTCTGGAGCAAGAAAAAAGATAAGTGAAGCGTCCTTATATTTTCCACCTTAGCTTATAAATAGTCAAATTCAATTTGTTGGTATGAATTCACAAATAGTTTCATGCAGAAATAAAAATAAATTTTAACTACTGGTTCTAGGGCCTCTGTCCATTTATGGTAACTACAGATATGTAAGTGGTATTATGTAAGTTGTGTCATGTGTTTACAGCTGTACTGAAGAACATACTCATAATATATCATTGGAAACATTGATTTGAATACTATCTATATGAGAATGTTATTTGATCTAATAACACTAAGTTGAAAACTATAGCTTAGTCCATCAAAATGTGGAAATAAATGATTTTATTTATTAGAAAAAAATACCACCAAGAAAAGTGATTACACATTAGAGAAACTGCAGGAATAACGTTAGGTTTTTTTTTTTTTTTTTACTCTCTGTACCTGTTTATGTGATTTTATTTATTGATATTGAAACTGTCCTCTTGTTATTCTTATTGTATGTAATCCAACACTGTTTATAACTGTGTATTCAATGTGGCAAATCTACCTTCAATGATGTCTAAGGTTTTTTTTCCTTTTCAATCACAACATTGTCATTATCAGGCTACACTGTGGTCATCATCATCATCTTCATCAAAATTATTATTAGCATCATAGTGCTAATTATTGAAAGTCTGATATGTGTCTATGATTTTGCTATTATTTTTCTTTTGATTAATAATTTTAATGTTACCACTGTGCATACATCCATATTAAAATTTTGAACAAATAAAGAAACAGAAAAACTAAACCATATCAGGTAGCTTGACAATGTGCTCATAACAAATTATGGAATAGATTTTTGAAGCATTGGAAATTCCTAACCAGTATAAATTAACTTCCTCTTTCCCCTTCACTACACAAAAATATTTAAGAGTTTAGACAGAACTTTTCAAGTAATATACTGTAAATGTTACTACAATATCATGTGTATATCTAAAATTCCCTTGAAAGTAATAAACTCTACTTTCTATTGAAATATTAATTATTTTATGCTAGGAAACTTTTCGAAAAATAGACTGTATATCTTTGAAATGAAAAAGTTCAAAAACAGTAGAACAAATTTTAGAGGGAGTCTGTCTTCAGATATATACATATATATATTTAAATGTTATGTTTCGAATGACATACATTTTTAGAGATAATTTGTCATCAGAAATATATACATATATCTAAATTTATTTGTAGAGAGATAGACACTATGGTGAAACAAAAATCTTAAAACATAATTAAAATTAACAAATACATCTAAACAAGTGGCAGTGACTCACTCTTATAATTCAACCTATTCTCTGTAATGAGATCTTAAAATTCAGTTTGAAACTAGCCCAGACAGAAAATTACTTGTTAAATTCTTAAAAACATAAATTAGCTCTGGGCCTCAAGTTGTAGAGTGCTGTCCTTGAGAATAAAAAGGCTTAGGGACAATGCCTATGCCTTGCAAACAACAACAACTCAACTCCAACAAAATGTAACACATTAATTTCACAAAAGCATCTTTTAAATGCTGTGAACATTTCTTAGAACCATGAATACAGGCCCATGGAAAATGTTAAGTAAAAAGTAAAGAATAATTACATCTATGTTAAAGACATTAATATTTAGTTTGTTTAAGATATATTTTTTTTTTGGGTCCGGTCGTGGGCCCTGAACTCTGGGCCTGGGCTCTGTCCCTCAGCTCTTCAGCTCAAGGCTAGCGCTCTACCACTTGAGCCACAGCGACAATTCCGGCTTTTTTCTTTCCTATGTGGTGCTGAGGAATCAAACCCAGGGCCTCGAGCATGCAAGGCAAGCGCTCTACCACTGAGCCACCTTCCCAGCCCTGTTTAAGATATTTAGGTAATGATTAGGAATTAAGTATAACGATACAAAGGTACTATATTGGGATTGGTCTTTTACTCTATTTTGCGATAGTTATAAGATGATATTTGTAATGATTATATGAAATTACTCTTGCTTCGTATTTGAATTTTAATAAGTGATAAACTTATTTAAATGTTTCCAAAGGAAAGGAGTATCAATTCTTATGTAATTTCAAAACAATTAAGAAAGTTATTCCAAGGCTGGTTTGCTCTAAGACTATATTTGTTTTCTTATTCTAATTGTCATATGTTTGTAGAAATTAAAATTCCAAAAATTCAGTGGATGTTGTCATTCAGGAACATCTTCTTAGATACTAATATTGGAGTCCTTTAAGTGGAATTGTTTTATTTCTTTTGTTATTTTCACAAATAAATCAAGATGATTGTGTATTTTGTTTCTTTTCATTGCTATTGACTCTTATCTTAAGAATATTTTTTCCCCTAGCAAAGTAGAGAAAAACAGTTGGATTGAGCAAGTAACATATGGCTTTCATAAAATGCAGATGCATAGATTCTGTGTTCTGTCATTTACCAAATTTTCTTCCAGAAAAGGTTATCAATTATTTATAAGTGATGCATAATTCCTAGGTATTCCAGTTATCATACACTTTTTGATTGAGTTATCTCTGTATAAACTCAAAATAAACAGACAAAAACCTCAAAATAGTCAGACATTATATCTTTGTTAAGCCAACACCAAAATCATTTTTTTAGGTATTCTGCATTTTGTGTGCAGTATTTTTAAAAATAATTTCTTTTTTTTGCTGACATGTAATTCACTTGCAATATATTATCTCCATGTATTGCATACATTTTAGTGCTTTGGAAGTGAAATGTACAGTCATAGGTTTTCCAAGCCTAATTTTCACAAACTTGCATTTCTTCAAATAGAAATACTGTGCATTTTAGAACAGACATTAAAATAGATATGAAACTCAGTTACAGGAATTTGTCCAGCATACCTCCTCTATAGTGTGTCTTTTCAAAACTTGTTTTTAGGGATTATTTCCAGGGTCTCACACATACTATTCAAGTGCAATGTCAATAAACTACATTTCCTGTCCAAACAAGTTTTTTACTTCTCTTTAATACATACATAGAAGTGTAATAAATAGATCATATAAATTCTCTTTGACCTTTTGAAAACTTGCTTGATATAATGATTGTAGTATTGTACAAACTGATTTGCTATGTGGAGTATATCAATTTCTCCAAAATTGCACTACTATATTTTGTGTAATCTTTTTATATTATGGTCATACTAGTGAGTTTTCTTTTGATTTAGTCATAGATACTAAAGAGGAACTTATTTCATTTGCTCTTCCTATTGACTGTCAATTTACATATGTTCTTTAAAGAAATACCCTATTCAGGAAAAATTTATATAGAATTAGAAGATATAAAAATACTTAGACTCAAAATGATTGTAGCATTAACATTGTAGTATTAACAAATATGTCTCCTATATCTGTTGGATATGTTTTCATTTCTGTTATATTGTCCTGTGAATTATGTAAGGTTATCAGTTGATATTATCCAGTTTATTCTTGCTTTTCTTTACCCACTAATGCTTTCCTTGTCATTTTTTGAAACCTTTACTGATCCAATGTCATGAATTTTTACATTTATATTTTGTAGGTTTTTGCATCTCACATTTAGTTTTATAATCTTTTTTTATTTTTGTATAAGGATTGAGGTAGTAGTCTAAGAAATTTTTTTAAATCTGGCAGGCAATAGTGACAATACACCCATTAAAGATTCTATTTTTATTTCATAAAGTCATGGCATTCTTTTCAAAATATATGCATCATAAAACTGAGAATTTTTGTATTGTGAAAATACCGGACAGAGGGGTTACAATTACATAATAGTATTAACCAAAGCATGCTATTTGCAGAGGAGTATTTAAACAGTGTAATTTCTTATAAAATTGAACTTTAAATTCAAGGAAATGAATACCAGGAAACTGTCACTTGGAAGATGTGAGAGAGAGTCAAAGGGAAGGAATAAAGAGCAATGGAGGAAGAGAGGGAAGGTATAATATTCAATGCAGATAGTATGAAACTAGAAAAAATGAAAGTGGGGTGAGGTTTGAAAGGGTGTGGGTAAGTTATGTAAAGATCCATTGTACTTATAAACTGACTGTGGAATAGAAATTCTTTTGACCAGCTATTTAATAAAAATATAATTAAAATCAATGGAGACATCTGATCTTAAACTGCGTTCTCTTAAACCATGAGTCAATATAATAGTCTCCTACACAGAAATATTATTTGCAGGTATTTTCCTCATAATGACAGAAAAGTGACCAATGCAATGAATATCAATAGATCACATTGTGTATTCTAAATAGACAGAATATAAAAATCAGAGTAAAATGATAGAATTCATTTCATGATAAAATAACAGGTAGAAAGCATCAAATGCTGATTGTTTTTCCAAGTACTTTACCTATGGTATCTAATTTAATCCTCACAATATTCCCATAAAGTGGATCTGCTTCTATTTTTAATTCTGAGATGATGATACTGAAGTCTTTAGAGTTGGAATTACTAGTACAACATGTACGCATGGTAAGAGTTAGCCTATGGCCCATTTCCCACTGTATCAAATAACCTCATTTTATTTTATGACTAAAATACCAGAACTTAGTCTACTAATTCTAGGAAAATTTCCCAAAATTATTGTGTACACTCTAACAATATTTCACTTTATCTTTGTTAGAAAATAGGTAGCTTTAATATGAAACCTCCAAGTTCATAATCAATTTACACCACCCTGGTGCAAGGAACTGCTAAATTATAACATTCTTGATGTCTAGATCTGCTTGGGGACCCCATCTCTGTTTAACACAGTCTTACAGATAGAATGACCTGCCCAATTCTGGATGGAAACAGACTGCAGGTATGATGGACCAATCATTTCCACATTGTAGCTCACCTAAGTTGTTTACCATGAGAAATATTTGATTGCTTTTGATGTGCAACATTTTGAGAGAAATGTACTACTTTAAAATTTTATTAAAGCAAGACTGATATAAAAATCACCTTTGACCCCATATAAATATTTTACCTTTCATATACCCAAAAACGCTCTCTGACCTATCATTAATGCTAGGAACGAGAAGTTAAAAATCATAGACACCAAGATCTAAGCATGAATTAAAGAGTCTCCAACTTGTGAATACAATTGGTTTAAAAAGTCATCAATACTAAATTTTTAAAAATTTCTTATGATACTGAAGATTAAATTATAAACTATTAACACTTGAAAATAACTCATTTACTTGGGAGTAGTACCAAAAACACAAGATTAATCCTAATAATTTTAAAAGACCTTTATTTATACCAAAAATTCACTCCTGTAAATACAAAGATTCTAAAAATAACTGAAGTACAGACACACAAAGGAAATAATTTAACTGCATCATCTACATTCAGAGGACTGTGTTAATAGAAAACAAAGTTATACTGATAATTAATTAGCTTACAAAATTCACCTACATTCTTTTATTCTATTTCATTTAGTTTCATAAAAACTAGATTTTCATAAAATGAGGCATAAAAGCCTATATGCCCACTTACATTTTCAGATCTTAATATTTATTTCAGAAATGTCTTTAGCTTTGTAGTCGATGAACTGAAATAATTCTAAAATATTTAAAGGCTTTTCAGAAATTGCAAGACTCACTCTGGGATGTTATTTATATTGGAAAAGATATTCGAAAAACCTTATTTGTTAAGTTGAGATAGTTAATCCCACAAAAGAGCCATTAGTGAAGATCCCTTTGCATGTACAAAACAACTTCAAATACATCCATTATCTGGAGGTGATATATGCTTTTTGTTTGTTTGTTTTTGAAAGGAATATCTAACAAGCTTATCAACAGTACCGATTTTCAGTCAATATCATGGGATATTCAAACGTAGAAATTTGGAGTTGATTTTCTCTTAGTGAGAATAGATATGATCTTATAAAGAAAGTTATTTTCAACAGAAAGCCAGAGTTTATCCACCTTGTGTTTCACGGGAACAACCAGAGAGGAATACCTGTTTGGTCAAGTTGGTCAAACTCATTCCATAAGCATATTTTAAAATTATAACCAATTTAAGAGGTCAAATACATATTTTGAACTGACAGTCATCTTACAGCAATAACTTACTACCTAATTATGTCTGTATTTTCTTTCCTAGCATATAATAAGAGCTAAAGCTGTCTCTTTTATCTAACTTAATGCAAATGATTTGATTCTGATGATGTTATTATTTGACAAATAAAGTGTACAGAAGGGAGGTCGAACTGAAATAACTTGACAGAACAATGATAAATAAAAACATTGCAACACAGTTAGCTCTTTTCAGTTCCACCTTGTCCACATTGGCAAGCAACATTGCAACAGCACATGCACACATACACATATACACACATGTGCACACACATATACATACATGCTAAATTCAAGGTTAATTGTACAAAAAAGTTCAAATAAAATATTAGTGATTAGTACAAATGATAATTTGCCTTTCTAAAAAATAATACACAATCCAGTCACCACGGGTTTTACGTTTTACTTGTCTATTCACATGTGAACACTTAATTTATTTTTAATTAATTAACTAATTCATTCATTCATTTGTTTGGTGCTAATAATAGGGCTTGAACTCAGGGCTTGGCTCTGTCCCAGAGATTGATATTTTTTTGTTTTAATTTTCTCAAGGTTAGCATTTTACTGCTTGTACCACAGCTCCATTTCTTGCTTTTGTTGGTTTTTTTCAAATCAGAATCTAATGGTCTTTTTTTGGTTTGGTCTGGTTTCAAACCACAACCCTCAGACTCCATCTTTCTTATTAGCTAGGATTAATGACATGAGCTGCCAGTGTGGCTTCTACTTTTTCCTCTATACTTATCTAATCCACATACTTAGATAGCAATCTAAAACTGAGTATAGAAGCAAGATGTACAGTGATGAAATTGTCCTGCCAAAACAGAGAGTTAGTAATTTAAATTTCTTCTTAAGACCATACACAAAAAAATACCATGATTTATTATAAGAGAACTCATTATTGGACATACGAGCTTGAAGAGCTTTCTAATAGATTCATTATTTATTGTTACCCAACATTAGAAATAATGTATAATGCAGTAATAAAATACAAGTCATTAAAGACACTTGTTTTCATCTATAAAAGTAGGCCTGTCTATTGTCTTCATGTGGTTTCTATTATTGAAGGTGCTTAATAAGAAGTCAAAATGTATTAGTAGTCCTTTGCTATCAATTAAATCTCACTTTTTCTTCTTGGAGAATATAATGATCAAAGCAATAGTTGAGAATCTGCAAGGAATAGTTCAGAATCATGATTCAAGTGCAAGTGTATCACCAGTAAGTAGTCCTTGATACCATTTTCCACAAAGATTTGTCACAGATATAATTGGCTTGCCTTCTCTTGCTGCATGGACCTATTCCTTCCTTCTACAGGAAATGTGTGATTAAATTGATTTCATTCAGGTCTGAAACTACAATTATCAAGGATTTAGATTCTTGTCTGCAATTTGGTCAAAGCTACGTCTCTTTATGTAGACTGCTATAAATGTATTTACTAATTTCAAGTAAATACATAAATTCTATTTCCATGCTTTTCAAAACATAAAATTCTGCATGCTCGGGGCTGGGAAGGTTGCTCAGTGGTAGAGCACTTGCCTTGCATGCATGAGGCCCTGGGTTGGATTCCTCAGCACCACATAAGCAAAAAGAAAAAAAGCCAGAAGTGGCGCTGTGGCTCAAGTGGTAGAGCACTAGCCTTGAGCTGAAGAGCTGAGGGACAGTGCCCAGGCCCAGAGTTCAGGCCCACGACTGGACCCCCCCCCTAAAAAAAATTCTGCGTGCTCTATAAATTGATCAGAGGCATGCATTTTTCTCATTCCTAGAATAAGCTGCACATAAAGACACACTGGTCCATATTTTCAGTCTGTATCTTTGAATACGGAGGAACATCTTTCCTCTGCTCTGCATCAATTCCCTACTCTACAGTTAGAATAATTTCGAATAGTAAAAATGGAAAAAGAGAAAATAAATCATAGTGAAAAAAACAGATGCAGAAAATTCACCGGATTTTGCTGAACAGTTCAACTAACATGAATTATTAGGGAAATACATGGACACATCATTCCCACTGACACTCAAAGTCTCTGGTTAGGCAATTGTCATGAAGATGAGGAACACGACGAAAAAGTGAGGAATGGTATCAATTGCAAGAAAAAAAATGGAGAAGGATCCAAGCAAATTTCTTCTTTGGGCTGCTGAAAATAATCTGTTTACTACAGTGCAGGGACTACTTTCCAAAAAGGCCACTCGTGTGAATACTAGGTATGAAGATGAGTATAACCATCTTTATCAGGAAGCCTACAGGGGATACTTTGACACTTTCCATGAGTTGGTGGCTCAATCGGTAGATATTCTTGCAACAACTAGATGGCTGGACACCCTTGCACAGTGCTTTTACGTGGAATAATACCAGAGTGGCTGTTTTCTTACTTCATCATTATCCAGATACCAATTCCCAAACTAAAGGCCTCTTGACCCCCTTGCATCTTGCTGCTGGGAATAGAGATAGCAAAAACATGTTGGATCTCCATCTGTTGAACCATTATGTCAAATCAGGTCTGAAGAATAAGTTGGAAGAAACTGCATTTGATATTGCCAAAAGGATAAGTATATATCACTACCTCTTTGAAGTTTTGGAAGGCTGTACAAATTGCTCTTCTAAATCACCATGGTTCGGTTAAGTTTCTTAAATTTCATAAATTCCATTCCATTGTTTGTGTCCATGCAAAATATTTTCACAATCCAAATAACAACAATATCTTACTGTAACAATTCATGGATTCCATGGAATTCTTCCAAGTGAATTGCCTGACTTTGATGTCAAAATGTATTCAAAAGAGATTTGTATACATCTATAATGGTTTCTGGAGAGTTTGTGCTTTTTTTAATCAGAAATAATTTTAACTTATCTGTTGAAATGAGTAGTATAGAAACTGAACATATTTCTGGTGTTTGTCTGAAAAAAGTATATTTTAAAATATTCTATATTATATGTTTGTATAATGTCCATAATCTATTTTATTCTGTCCTAGATATAATATTTTGAATTCTACATTGTTTTATAATATATAGGCTCATTAATAAATGTGTCCTTTCAGATTGCATTCCATATAGAAACAGTGTAAGATTCCTTTTTTCCTAGGTCATTATAGTATATTTCTTTGGGATAAAATAACAATGTTGTCTAATTTCAAAAGTGTTTTAAAGATTATGCTATGTAAAGACTTCACTAATTTGAAGATTTAATACAATGATGTGAAAATAACTTTTAATTATATGAATTACATGTATTATTACACTTGTAATTTTGTAATCAACTTAAATAACTGTTTTTCATTTCTTGCATCTGACGAATGAAAAATATGGAATACTTCAAAAATTTTCATATCATCCTGTGCAATTGCCATGTTAATCTCTGTATTGTTGCAATTTGGGTATACGTGTTGCTGAAGCATGTAGTGTCCTCTAAATTGAAGCATGCAATTTAATGATACAATCTTTATACAGGCTTATATCCTTGGGTGCCTATTTGTAACAAGGAAACCTTAATGTTCCTAACAATGCTACTGATCTTATATCCCTAAAATTCTGTGCATAATGGAAAAAATTATATTGGTCAGAAGATTGCTCGCATTTTCATTTTTTTTGTCAATGACTATTTTAAGTCTTTTTCATTTTGAAGCATTTATAGCTAGGTCCAAAAGGAATGGCTTTTTGAAGTACTTATTTATCCAATTGAGTTAGCTTTGTAGAACTAATGGATTCAAAGTAGGCCTTGCTTAAGAGCTACTTCTAAACTTCTGCAGCTGAAATTTTCCCAAATGAGGTCTTACTGGCACCAATGTCTACCTTAAACTTTACCCTTCTTCCATGTAGGAACAGATCAATCAGAATATCTTATCCTAAAAGCATGGATTGTCTTACTGGAACAAAACAAATCTTAGTTACAAGGGATCATATACAGATGAGCATTTCAGACAAAAGTGTTCAGAATAGAAGGTATTTTATCAAAATATAATTGTTTATTATACCTATCATTTCAAAAGGAGATAAAGCCAAGAAGGTGAAAAAATTGTTCATGTGCATGATTACCTAATGTCCTGGCCTATCTACCTTCCAACCAGGCAGGAACTTAAACTACTGCCTTTATATCACCAAATATTTCTATAGAAACAGAAGTCCATATGTTTCTCTTTGTTATTAGGTCTTAAATTGGTAATGTCTCATCTTGCCTCCAGGCTGTAAATCTACAAATGGTAAAATTTTAGGTATAACTCCACCAAACACTGAGGTAGAGATAATGGAATAATACTTTAGAACAGAGCTGCCTTTGATGCCCAATCCACAACAGAACAATGCAAAACATGTGCCATTTTATTATGTTATATATAGTTATATATTTTATATTTATGTGTTGATTCCATGTTTCACGCAATGAAACAATATAATTAATTGATAATTTGACAAATAAATTGATATTTATTCCAATAAGTAGAATTGGAATATAAATAATTAAGTTTAGAATATATATTAGAATATAAAATGTGTCAATGCAAATGTCTTTGGTATAAACTTGTGATACCTTCTAAGTGTTCGTGGTCTTCTAAATTCACATCGTAAAGAAACAATGTTGTTTTCCTCTAATCTATAGGAGGTTTTACTCTGCTACTCTGTTTATTGTTTTAACTCTCTTGCCCCAAACTGTTTTTCTCCATATTTCTGAAGCATTCCTAAAGATTATATCCAAATTTAGATGATATGATGTCTTAAAAATATTATTCTTCTGCAGGACCCATGGGTCCTAGGATCCAATGTCCCAGTTACATGTTATCATCAGATAAAAGGGGCAAGACTTCTCAGCTAGGCTATGCAACATGCCAGCAGAAAGTAATTGAAGATCCATCTCAATTTCTCTTTTCTTATATTTCAGGGCCCCAATTACTTGAGATTCAAGAATTAGCAGCAAGTAATTGTGAAATGCAAGGTAACTTTAAATGAAGGATGAGTTCACAAAATCTGAGAGAAATTACTGTAATTCAAACTCAATTTACAAATGATGAGCCCATATGAGTGAACAAGATCACAAAGTGTCAGACGATTATTTTTGATACCCCTCCCCTAATGATGAATCTAAGATTTCAGTCCAGCATAAATGGCCCCAAAAATAGTTCCTGGAAGGATAGATCCATAAATGGTCTACTAAGGCCAGGAAAACTTGACTTAGAGGTCAAATGTAATGCAGAAAAACATTAATTGAGAAGATCCTTAGTGCTTCAAAACACTGGTACTTTAGTACAACTTGATTCTGGGGTATAAAAATGTTGTCATTCTCAATCCAATGATAACCTACATTTTACATTTAATCTCCTGAAAGTGTATTCCTTTTCAAATAAACTTTTTAAAATCACATTTGCCAAAATAACATTCGATAAGTAGATAATACTTAGTGACATTACAAGTTTTTCAAGTGTAGGGAGCAAGCTACAATAGAGTTGATTTATTTACCCAGCACTAATGCCAGACAGGTTCAATCATTCATTAAAGTGTAGAAATAGTAGCCCTCACCATTTGTGTTGTTCAGTAGGTGCATTCCAGAAATGTGTTAAATAGATCAGCCGGCCATGTTTCAAACCCCAAACCTCAACTTATAAAGTAAATTTCATCACTTAATAAGGTACATTTTAAAAAGTCATGAATAATTGCCTTATCATACATTGTTTTATGTTTTCACTATCTGTCTAACATAGAAAGAAATATGACTTTAATATGAGTGCTCATCAGAAATATGACAAACAGAATCTGTCTTCTATTTCTATCATATTCCTCTATAGTAGTAAATGTTACTTTTCTTCTTTTTCCAAAACTTATAGGTAATAGAAAGTATTATCCCATGTAAAATAAAATAATCATACACCATTGTACAAAGCCAATTATAAAAATTGGTAATTAGGATTACAATCTAAGCCATTTTTAAACTTACTTGTTGAATAAAGATTAATCTTCCAAATGGATGAGAATATAATCATGTCTAGGTGTTTCAAGTCTGCAGTTTTGCAAATTGTTATTACAAATGAATGAATTATGGAAATGTAAGCTGACATCAGTTCAAGTATATGCAGGATTGAAACTCCATGGAATGTATATAAATCTTTCAAATATTAACAGACAGATTAACAGAATGACTATCAGTAAGTTGAAACCAGAGAGGAATAATAGTAAAGAAATAGAAAGAGTAAAATATGGAACAAGGGGCAAGTACAATATACACATGTGATAAAGGAAGTGGTAAATTGGAAGTAAATTTTGGAGAAGGGGTTGGTTGAGAATGACATGAGTCACTGTGATCCAGGAGCATTGGATAATTAGAGTGATATATTTAATTGTACCACAACCTTTTGAAATTCAGTTAAAAAACACAACAACAAACAAAAACACAAAAATCACAACCAAATAGGCATCTCTAGAGAGTATGAATATGACCTCTCAAAAATTTTAAGCAGTTAATGGAAGGCAGTCTTGGGAAGAGCAAACAAAGCTGTTCAAAGAGAGCAGTTTGGGGTAGGGGAGGATTCTGAACAGATGTAAATAGATGGTCTAAGGTTATAACTCACCTACATCTGCTGCAAATATTATCTTCCTTCTGCGAGTTCTCTTTGTTGGAACTGGATACTTCAGTCCTGAGCCACAATTGATAGCTTGTGAAGATAGAATGGAAGAAAAAAGATCAAGAACTCATTACTCCACTGAAGAGAAAAAAAATCCTCTATGTTTGCTCTCATCTCTCTTCACTACTTTTTCTTCATACCTTTAAGTCAATTCATTTTGAATTATATTTTCCTTCTTTGTCTGGCAACATAATTGGTCAAAGTAATTCACTAAATATTATTTGCCATTTTTCCTATCATACTATTATTGGCCAAGCGAGTCCATTAAACTTTCCTCTTGCATTTGGTGGCCATGAAACAACATCTATTTTAATGAGAACAAATCTAATGTATACTTTCTCCAGAAAACCAGTCCAAGAAGCTGTGATCACAACTATTTGGCTACACATTTTTTCTTTTTTCTTTCATCTTGAAAGTCTGCTTGTGTCTAAAGTGAGGAGAAAAATAAGTACTCCATTACTTTTTGGTTCATTCAATTCTAACCTCAAAGATAGATTTTGATAAAAAGATGCTAAGAGGAAACCAAAAATTACACCGCTATGTAAGACTCTCCTTAGATGCCATATCAGGAACCGTGAAGTTATTCTTTGCAAAATTATTTCAATAGATTATTTTTTTCTTGGTCTTGCATTTGCTCAGCAAGATGTATGGAGAAGAATAGATTTAAATCAGCCATACCTTGGAAGACAGTGTCTGTTACAAAAGGACCATGTTTCTGCGTCTTACTTCTATGTCCTCCTCTTAGCTCTTGCCTGATTTCCAATTAATCACAGCTACTTGGCTTCAAATCTGGTGAAGCTGAAGGACTATACAGCCTCAGCCACTACTACATCTTCATAGTTTCTCTTTTAAAACTCTTTTAAGTTGCCTAATTTAGATGTGGAATTTATTTTCATGTCTTCATTCAATAAGTTCTGCATTTTAGTGAGCCAAATCAGCTCTGAAAAATCACTTTAGGGAGCAAAAACATTAACACAATCTATAAAAAAAAGTTTTGGCCTCCCTCTACTGCTGAAGCCAATACGCTTAGCTAGGGCTTCTAAGAACACTATTTTCTAACTTTTTCCATTTGCTCAATTCTTTTCTGAACCCAAAACTTTTTGGGTTATGTAATAAGAGAAGTCTTCACTCTCTCATGGTAATAAGGATATTATGTTTTGTGAGCCACTTAGAAATGTGAAATCATTGGTTTGAAGTATCGAATCAGATTTCTGTGTTTCACTGCATCACATGCAAAGACATTGTGGAAAGTATTACAAACAGAAGAGTGTGAAGCCAATACCTTCTTTCATTGTGGAGGGCACTTTTTTCCGAAATATTTTGACCCAAATTATCTTTTTCAGATAATTACTGTTTGATAATTAAAGATTAATTCACAAATTTTGATGTCTTTTTTTTAAAGAACTTTGAATTTAAATTCCACTACAACCTTGTTTTACACAGTGAGAATATATTTCCTGGGTAAGGACAACTGTCAAGGGAACCTACAGGATTTACAGCAAGTTTTCTGAGGTTTGTTTAGTGTGAAAAAGAGCCATCTTCATCCACATTTATTCCTCTCTACTAAGTCTCCATAGATTTCTTTGCATGAAAGCCTACTTTCCTAGGCCATTTAAAATTTTCTTAATGAGTTAAGTTTTTAAGAAATTTGAACAATTAAAATTTACCTGTCATAACTTTAAAACTCTTTTGAAATTCCTATATCCGAATCGCGAAAACGCCAATACTAATTCCACCTTTACCATCAAAAATTTAACATGTTTTCATGATATAGTGTCCATGCAACTATTATTTTCCAGTTGCTTTGTTATGTTATATATGACCATATACGCTGATGCTGAGCAAAATGAACTCGAAGATACAGAAATATATATTTTTATTTGTGGTGGTTCTTTTAGATGTACTATGTGATTTCTATTTTCTTTGGGTTTTTCCCCTGTGGTTTACCCCTGCTGTATTTGATTTTTGTACCCTGTGTATTGTGTATACTTTTATCTTAATTAGGGAAGGGAAGAGGAACAACAAAATGGTGAGACAAAGGACAAAGGGCAAAACCAATGTAATAGCCATACTCACAATACAACATATTGGAAATGTACATTACAACTTCTGAGGGGTGAAGGGATGAAGGTAAACTATAAGAACAATGAGGGAGAGGTAACAAGTTTGAAAAGTTATGTATTCACTACCTTACAATTACTGTAACCACACTGTGTATCAATTTGATAATAAAAATTTAAAAATAAGCTGCATAAAATATAATTTAACTGTATTGGTATAGTAAATATTATTATTTATATAGTAACCTTTAAAAAAATCAATACTATTTGGCATGTAATTTGAATTAATTATCCCTTCTTTATCAGAGGCTCAGCAACTTGAATGTTATCCAACTAGACAATATTTTCACAATATACTTGCCAATAGTTTGAAAAAAGAATAAATTTAGTACTTTTTCTCATACTAAGTTCGAAAACAGTTGAATTTTATGGAAACCCATAAATTTTAAAAGCAAATAAGTTGTTAAGAGGACAGAATATATGTTATTCAAAATTCCTATTACTAATAACTACTGATTTTTTAATTCTCAACATTCCATACCTGAGAGATTCAAAACAGTACCTGTTTGTAAGTTATGAAATTATGCAATAGATAAAGTTTCCAATGGGGTGTAACAGATTGAGAATTCAACAGCAAAATAGCCACATTCTATAGAGAATAATACTATGAATCATCTGTAACAATTAATTCTTAAAGAGTAAGCAATTATTTATCAGAGTAAGCTACTATTTCTATGACCATCAATCCCAAGATTTATGTCATAAAGTTATCCTAGACCAACAGTATCCAACTTGAAATGTGCGCCTGAAAATTCCTTAATTCACATCATGAATATTTTACCTTTATTGTGAAAAAATACTACACCTCTACTAATGTGATGCCCTCCTTGTTCTGGAAAGAACACCACAATAAACTGAGCTGCATCATTGTTCCCCAGTGGTATTCTTGAGTTCTGAACACATGCAAATATTATTTATATTTATACTTTTTAACTATCATAGATATTCAGGTTGCTAAGATCGGAAAATTTTGGTTCAAAGCCCACCTCGGCAGGAAGGTTCCTTAGATTCTTATCTCCAATAAACCTCTCAGAAAAAGCCAGACACAAGTAACACTGAGGTTGAAGTGGTAGTGTACGAGCCTTGAGCATAAACAGGTTCAGAGACAGTGTCCAGGCCCAGAGTTCAAGCTCTAGGACAAGCCAATAAAACAAAAACAAAAATGAAAACCAAACCCAAACCTAGCATTTTTCTCAATGTGTAAGGAGGAACGTAATTACTTACTTTTTCAAATTTTGGATGGAAATCATGAGTCATTTTGCATCTAGGAATGTTCTGTAATGGAGAGAGCATTTAAAACACAACTGAGGATTATATATGAGTTGCATTTCCATAGAAAACTTGACTTCTCAAAACATAGTGACAAAATTATCCCAAACCTCAAACTGTGATTCCTTTCTTGTTGTTTGGTTTGTTTTATTGAGACAAAATTATGCTACCTTGTCCAGGGAAGATATGGCTATGTAATTCCACTCTCTAATCTCCTGTTTTAGTCTGAGTGCTAGAATTCCAAGCTTGTATCACATTGCCCTGCCATAGTTTGTTGGTTTATTTAATCTAGAAACAGACTAGCAATTCTAAACTTCTCTTATGATCTTATCCACTAGACTGACCTCACAGACTGTTTATGTACTATTTTCAAAGATGTTCTTACATTTGACAAAGGATATGAACATTTTCAGATGTACCTGCCGGGGTCTCTGATTCATTCCTCCATGGATCTGATCCCATTAATAATGATTACCTGACTCTCTTACTATCTCTGTTCCCTACCTATGTAATATTCTCAACTTTTTTGAAGATAGTGCATTTGAGGGCTTTCTAATATTAAAAATTATCACTTAATTCTAGTATTACTCAGTACTTATTTTCTATTGTTTTCTAACTTTTCTACATATTGTGAGAATTGTTTCATTATGTATTTTTGTGTGCACATATAAGTGCCTATGTGTGTCTGTGTATGTTTGTATGTATGTATGCAAAAGTCTCAAGCTCTTATTCAGCAAACTTGATCATGACTGATATGCCAGCTTTTGGCTTGTTAATTATAGGTAGTGTCTCAAAGCCTGTTCTACCCAGGCTGGATGCAAACTGAACTTCCCAGACTCCTTTACATCCTTAGGTTTTATTTTTCCACAAGTATCAACTTTTAAACTACAAACATTTTTGAGAGTGTAAAGTGTAAGCTATAGCCCAGATTTTTAACTCAAGAATTCATATAAAGATAGATGAACATACACATTACATATGCTGAGTGTACACTGCTAGAAATGTGATCGTAAGCCAAGTGGTGGTGATATCTGAGGACAGGGGTTCAAAGCCATCCCGGGTAGGAAAGTACTGGAGACACTTTTTTTTTACAATAATTACCATAAAAGTGGAAGTGGCACTGTGGTTCAAGTGGTAGAGCACTAGCCTTGAGCTGAATAGCAGAGGGACAGCACCCAGTCCTAGATTTCAAGTGCCATGACCAACAACAGCAAAAAATATATATGAGAAAAAGAAAGAAAAATTAATGTGATCTTAGCCACCAGGTTCATTGCTAGTATGATCCCTGTTCTCTCAAGATGGACTCTTTCTTTCCAGTTAAGTCCATGATCGTATATCTGACTTGCATTGGAAACAGAATCATTCTTCCATTCTTTTTACAAAATTTTGGGATTAGCAAGCATAACTTAGAAAGGGAGTGGCCTCATTCTTCATGTTCCAGTTAGGAATAATGCTTTCCCTATATCACTCCCGTAACTCTACATGCTAGACTTGGCTTTAGTGTTTCAATGTTGTCATATTTGTAATCTTCTATATTGTATTGAATCCTTACAGTTAAACACAGAAATTCTCTTTCTCCTATTATTGCTATTGTTTCTCTTACTGTTAACTCAGGTACACTTGGGAAATTAATGAACAGCACATACACTCACAATTAAAGATCTGAGAACATTCTTCCCATTTAAAATTCACCGTAATTTACAGAGCAAATAAGAAGTTTGAACAAAATGTACTCAAGGATAATGTATTTATTAGCCATTTAAATTTCACATTTTCTGTTTACTAACTTGTCTCTGAAACATTTGTTACCAAGTGTTCAAAGATGTCCTTTTGCTATTTCAATGAAGCCAGAAAATATTCATTTTATCTGGAGCAGCACCATAGACTGTTACTGGAAGTAAGTGGAAGTAACTGTTACTGGATGTGGAAACTGATCCCAGGAGAAGAATTGAACATAGAGGAATAACAAAGTTCAAGTTAACTTTTGCTTTCCTTTTTACTGTACAGGAAAAGAATCCAAGGCTTGAAGAAACTCTGTCCCTGACTTTTTTGAGTGTGTTCTTTACTCATATAATACTTGTTTGTGAACTTCTGGTTGAGAGTATTAAAAAAGGAAACAGTATGCCATTTGAAGGCCAGCATAGAAATAACTTTGTTTTAAAAGTGTTATAATGGAGTTCCGGAAAGATGGTGGAGGAGAAGCTGGAGGCTAAACAAGCTCTCCCATAGAAAGCAGTTTTAGAGTTCCAGTGAACAGTCCTAAGCCAGAGAATCACACCAAGTGTGCTTTCACAAGACAAAGAGTTAGGCCAGAGGCAGAAAATACAGGCAAGGAGACAGCCCTGAACACTTGCCAGCAGCCGCCGCCACAGTGGCAGCGGTGGCGGCAGAGACCTCAGGTGCCATACCAGAATCACAGAGAGTCTGTGACGAAGGAGCCAGAAAAGGCGGGCAAGCAGATTCTACTCAACACCAGCAAGAACCGACAAGGAGCAGACGTCTTCATCCTGCAGTTCGCAGACCAGAGACGACCCAGGAACCAAGACTTGGGGTAAGTAGAAACCTGACATCCTCACTCCTTCTCAGGGAGCAGAGGAGAGAAGGCCACCCCTCCCCCTCAGTACCGGAGACCTCCATCTTGGATATCGACAAAGCTCGGCAGAGCTGCTAGCTCCAACTCAGGCCCTGGAATAAATCCTGAGTCATCTAGCAGGTCACAAGAGCCTAACCTGACCTGCCAGACTCAGTCAGCTCCACCCAAGGAAAGTGACCCAGCTAGGGCGCCAGCCCCAGGAGTGGCTTTCTTCACTGGCTAATCAGAGCCAGAGGCTGCCCCTCCCTTTAGCAGCCTGGACAATCAATTGAAGTTCAGTAAACAGAAACCCTGAGAGTGGCTCCAGGCTGGGCTCTGCAAGTTTCTCACAAACTAGCCCCAGGGAAAAGCTACTGTTTGCTGAAAGGCCTCAACTCTACCCAGAACCTAGTCTCATCACAGCATCTCCAAACTCGAGAAAAAAGCCATCTCCTCCCATTGAACTAACCTGGGAGGAGGATCGCAGAGCATTTTTCTGCCTGTTCATAGAAACTGAGTTAAGTAACCAACCAAGCCACAAGAAAACAAGCAGACCAAAGACTCCAATAAGAGGTTGGTTACGGACAAAAGGGAGACACAGGATTTTTGCCAACCCTTCAAAAAAAAATTAAAGAACCTTTTTTTTGTTGTTCCTTTAAAAAAATTTTTTTTTCTCTAAATTTTTTTTAATCTTTAATTATTACCTTTCTTGAAAAAAATTGTTTTCTAGTAATATTTTTTCCCTCTTAGAATTTAAATTTAGGGGTATAAGTGTGTGTGCATTTTTCTTCAATTTTTTGTTTTCGTTTTTGTTTTTTTGTTTTGTTTTTCTTTTTGTTTAGTTCTACTGAACTTCTGATCTTTTTCCTTTCTTTCTTATCCTTTTCACCTTTTCTTCTCTTTCATTCTTTATGTGACTTAATTGCTGTTCTGCTCATCCTCAGATAAACCGATAATGGATTATTAGACCTTATCCCCCATTGTGTACATAATTAATCCACAAATTTATAACGCAATTCAAAACTTGTTAGACTTAAATTCCTTAATAGCAGTATTACCACTTTATACCTATATAATATTTTAAGTATTTTTATTTTTAAGTTTTTCACATCTCCTTTATATCCCTCCCCTTATCTCATCTCTTCCTAAACCTAATAATTTCTGGTTTACCAAATCCTTCTTTGCTGTTTGTAGCCCATTAATATACAGTTGTTTGATGTTGAATAGATGCATCTGTTGAACTAGATTTTATTTGCAGACTATTGACTGTGCAAATACAGACTTTGTTTGATGCTTGCCTTAAGATAGTTTTCTAGCAAAAAACTGGTGTTATTTTCATCCTAAATGGGCAGAGTAAGCCGGAAAAACACAAGAAAAATGGCAAGTCCAGGTATATCAACTCCCACTCATGATAACCAGGGGAAAGAACAGAAAATGAATAATCCAGAGGAGAGTTCCCAAATAGCTCTACAAACACTGCTGGCAAACATGATAAATGAAAAGATTGAAAAAATACAAAGGACTCTGTATGAGAATGACAGGTAGACAGAGGAGGCAATCCAAATTTTGTACAGGAATATCATAAGCATGAAGAAGCTATTCAAAAACTGATAAGGATTTGCAGCTTGAGAATACTCAAAGAGAAAGGCAAGAATGGCATGAACAGGCTGAGAACACTGAAAGAGAACTATAGGAATCACACGAACAGGAGGAAGCTAATCGAAGAGTAATACAAGAATTGAGAGAGCAGGATGAGAATACACAAAGACCACTAAAGGCATTCATGGAATCCATTAACAAAGAGCTGAAGGAAGTCAGGGATACCACAAAGGGAATACTGAATGGAACCCAACAGAAGGAATGAGAGTCCAATGAAACCATAACCAATCAAATAAGTGATTTGAGAATAAACACTGAACACCAAATTAAGGAAGTAAAGAAGTTCATACAAGATTTCAACAAAGAATTTGAAGCCATCAAAGCTGACGAACTGGAAGGAAAAGAAATAAAAAAACAAAGTAGAAAGTCTCTACAGCAGATTACACCATGCAGAAGATCGAATCTCGGGGACTGAAGACAGCCTAGACATTATAGAGAAAGAACATACCACCATCCAAGACAAGTCCAAGAAGTATGAGAAATCTATCCAACACTTGGAAGACACCATCAGAAGGCCTAATCTAAGGATAATGGGTGTAGAGGAGCACCTAGAAACAGAAGTTAATGATCTAGGAAATTTGTTTAACAGGATCCTAGCAGAGAACTTCCCAAACATGCAAAAATATAGGCCTATTCAGATCCAAAAAGCTTTTAGAACTCCAAATAGACCAGACCAGAATAGGACATCCCAAAGTCACATTATAATCCACATAGGATCAACTCAGACCAAGGAAAAGATCCTTAAAGCTGTCAAGGAGAAAAGATCAATCACCTATAAAGGGAAACCAATTAGAATCATCTCAGATTTCTCAGCAGAGACAATCAAAGCAAGAAGAGCCTGGAATGATGTATGCCATGCCCTAAAATCAAACAACTCTCAACCAAGAATACTGTACCCAGCTAAACTCTGCTTCATAACGGAAGGCCAAATAAAAACCTTCCATAGCAAAGAAAATATGAAATAATACATCTCCACCAAACCAGCCCTACAAAAGATTCTTAAACATGTCCTACACATAGAAAACCAACAAGATCACAATAAAGGCCAAGAAACTGCCCCCAAACTGAGAATCCAAGAACCATAGGAAGAACCCAGTTTTCGCAACTCCCAAGAAGGTGGGTAACATGGCAGGAACTCCCAAATACCTCTCAGTCCTATCTCTTAACATTAACAGACTTAACTCTCCAATTATGTGACATAGACTGTCTAGTTAGATTAAAAAACAAGATCCTTCTATCTGCTGCCTTCAGGAGTCACATCTTGCCCGTAAAAACAAACACATTTTCAATGATAAAGGGTGGAAAAAAATCTGCCAAGCAAACGGCCCCCCAAAACAGGCGGAAGTTGCAATCCTAATATCAGATAAAATAGACTTCAAATTAAAATAAGCAGCACATGAAACATTTTCTAAAATAGACCACATTTTAGGCCACAAAGAAAACTTGTCTAAATTCAGAAACACCAAAGAAAGTCCGGTATCACATGGAGGCTGAACAACACACTGCTGAATCATGAGTGGGTTATGGAAGAGATTAGAAAGGAAATTCAAATGTTCATGCCATTCAACAAAAATGAGCACACAAATTACCAGCTCCTCTGAGACACAGGAAATAGAGTACTCAGAGGCAAGTTTATAGCTCTGAGTTCCTACATCAACAAACTGGAGAGATCTGAAACCAACAATTTAATGAGACATCTGAACCTCCTTGTAAAAGAGCAGCAAGATAAACCCCATTACGGAAAGAAATAATTAAAATTAAATCAGAATTAAATGAATTAGAATCCAAAAAACTACAGAAAGAATCAACAAAACAAAGAGTTGGTTCTTCGAAAAAATTTAACAAAATTGACAGACCCTTAGCAAATCTTATCAGAAAAAGAAGAGATCTCACCCAAATAAATAAACTCAGAGAGGAGAATTGAAACATTACCACGGACATAATGAAGATTCAGAACATTTTAAGGAAATACTTCTCAAAACTTTATGCTAATAAGTTTGAGAAATTGACAGAAATGAAACCTTTTCCTAGCAAATATTGACATGCCAAAACTAAATCAAGATGAGTTAAACCATCTTTAACAGGCCAATATCAAGCATTGAATTAGAAACAGCAATAAGAGTCCTCCCAGCTAAGAAAAGTCCAGGACCAGATGGTTTTACAGAGGAATTCTACAAAACCTTTAAAGCTGAGCTCACACCAACACTCCTCCAACTCTTCAATGAAATTGAAAGAGAAAGTTCACTACCGAAAATATTCTATGAAGCCATCATAACCTTCATCCCAAAACAAGACAGGGACTCATCAAAGAAAGAGAATTATAGACCCATGTCTTTGATGAACATTGATGCAAAACTTCTCAACAAAATTTTGGCCAATCGACTTCAACAATTTATCCAAAAATTTATACACCATGATCAAACACTATTCATTTCAGGGATGCAAAGCTGGTTCAATATACGCAAATCAATTAATATTATTCATCACATCAACAGGACCAAAGATAAGAACCACATAGTTATCTCAATAGATGGAGAAAAAGCATTCGACAAGATCCAACACCATTTTATGATGAAGGTTTTGGAAAAATTAGGAATCCATGGACCATTCCTCAATACAATAAAGGCTATATATGACAAACCTACAGCCAGCATTATACTTAATGGTGAAAAACTAAATCCATTTCCTCTTAACTCAGGAACAAGACAAGGATGTCCATTCTCTGCACTTCTCTTCAACCTAGTATTAGAATGCCTAGCTCCAGCATTAAGAACAGATGCAGACATAAAGGGGATCCAAATAGGGAAAGAAGAAATAAAACTCTCCCTCTTTGCAGACGACATGATCTTGTATTTAAAGAATCCCATAGACACGACTCCCAAATTACTCAAGCTGATTCAAAATTTTGGCAAAGTAGCAGGGTATAAAATTAACCCTCAAAGATCAATGTCTTTTCTGTAAGACAACTATGAGAATAGTGTGGCTGAAATTAGGAAAGCAACTCCATTTGTAATAAAATATCTAGGAATTAAATTAACCAAAGTAGTGAAGGATCTCTATGATGAAAAGTTTAAAAACTTGAAAAAGGAAATCAAAACAGAACTTAGAAAATGGGAAAAACTCCCACGCTCCTGGATTAGAAAGACTAACATTGTGAAAATGGCAATACTTCACAAGGCTATCTACAAATTCAATGCGATAACTATCGAAATTCTTCAAGGAAATAGAAGAGGCAATCCAAAAATACATATGGAAGAATAAAAGACCCCGAATAGCAAAAACGCTCCTCAATGGAAAGAACACTGCTGGAGGAATATCAATACCAAATTTCAAAACTCTACTATAAAGCCATAGTAATCAAAACAGCTTGGTACTGGCACAAGAACAGACCTCAGGACCAATTTAATAGAATTGAAAACCCAGAAATGAACCTACAAACCAATAGCCATCTAAGCTTTGATAAGGGACCTGAAAAATCGAATGGAAGAAAGCCAGCCTCTTCAGTAAATTGTGCTGGCAAAATTTTGTTAACTACTTGTAGAAAACTAAAGCTAGATACTTATATATCACCCTGCACCAGAATCAACTCCAAATGTATCAAAGACCTCAGAGTCAAAGCAGACACTCTGAAAACATTACAGGATGGAATAGGAGAAACCCTAGGTCTCCTTGGGTCAGGCCAAAATTTTCTTAATAGAGAACCGGAAACACAACAAATGAAAGAAAGGTTGGACAAGTGGAATTGTATGAAGTTGCAGAGCTTCTGCATGGCAAAGGACATAGCTAGCAAGATCAATAGAAAGCCCACGGATTGGGAGAAGATCTTCACTAAACATACAGCGGAGAAGGATCTCATATCTAAAATATACTTGGAACTCAAAAAATTAAATCCCCCAACAACAAATCCTCAAAGAAACAACTGCCCAATAAATAAGTGGGCTAAAGACTTGAAGAGAAACTTCTCTGTAGAAGAAAGAAGGATGGCCAATAGACACATGAAGATATGCTCAACCTCCCTAGCCATAAAAGAAATACAAATCAAAACGACATTAAGATAACACATCACCCCAGTTAGAATGACAAAAATCAAGAACTCTAATAACAACAGATCCTGGAGGGGATGTGGACAGAAGGGAACATTACTGCATAGTTGGTGGGAGTGTAAACTTGTCCAACTACTTTGGAAAGTAGTATGGGGTTTCCTCCAAAGACTCCACATAGAGCTCCCCTATGACCCAACAGTCCCACTTTTGGGCATTTACCCAAATGTTTACAAACAAGACCACACTAAAGCTATCAGCACAACTATGTTTACTGCAGCATTATTTACCATAGCTAAGATATGGAACCAACCCAGATGCCCCTCAGTAGATGAATGGATCAAGAAAATGTGGTATATATACACAATGGAATTCTATGCCTCCATCAGAAAGAATGGCATTGCCCCATTGGTTAGGAAATGGAAAGACTTGGAAAAAATTATATTAAGTGAAGTAAGCCAAGCCCAAAGAAACATAGGTCTCATGATTTCCCTTATTTGCAATATCTAGTATATGTATGAGTCGAGCAGAAAAGGTCAGATAAGGTGATGTTAGGAAAATGAATCCTAAGATATGTATTTTAAATGTTTTTTTTCGTTCATGCATTTATTTCTAATGCAATTATAAGATTATTTCTTTGTTGCTTTGTATGCCCCTCCCCCACAGTATAACCCCTGCTTTCCCTGTATTTGATGTCGGTATAATTTGTGGAGGGGAAGGGGAAAAACAAGTCGTTTAAATAAGGATACAGGTGGACCTGTTGCAACAATGAGAAGTACAAGTTGTCATGTCGAAAACGAACTTTACAACTTGGGGTGGGAGGTTTGGTTTGGGGGGGAGGAAGGATAGGAAGAGATGGGAAGGGTAAACAAAGGAGGAGGCTACGAGATAAGAAATGTACTCACTATCTTGCCCATGTAATTGTAACCACTCTGTGCAGTATTTTCAGAATAAAAAATAAATAAAAATTAAGACAACTATTAATTAATTCAGTCAATTTCCTGAAATTATTGCATTCCTGTAATAGGTTTATTTTAATGCTTCAGAAATATTAAATAAAATCAGTCTCCTAAAATGATGGGTCTAATTTTATAGGAGCATCATTCACGATCAACTAATTCAACTGTGACATTGATAACATTACCTTGTTATTCCCATGGTTGAGAATGAGTCTCTTCGTAGATCCTTCCATTGATTTGTGTCAGGACCGGGATTCCAAATCAGGGCCTACATTGCCACTTGGGCCTATGGCTTCCCCAATAGTCTGCCAACCTTCAGCAATGCAAGGTAAAGTACCCTTTGCAAAAGTGTCATTCGGACCCAAGTGGGTCACCGTGCAAAGGAACAAAACATAAAAAGGCCATCTCACCGCATTTTTCTGTATATTTTTGCCACACAAGGCCTGGGGGTCTAGGATCCCAGGATCTGCTGCGGGTCCAGTGGCTGCACCCCAGCATAGTATGATCGAAGCTGAGGCGGAGTTGCCACAACCTGAGTTCAAGCTCCCTGCTGAGCAAAAACAATTAAAAGAAATTAGCTCCTTGGCTTGCAATTCACCCCATTTATCTGCCAGGCTTTGGATTTGAACTCTGGGTCTGGGTAAATCTGCAGCACTGTGGAAGAAGGGGAAGCTGACTGTACTTGAAGATAAGAAAATCAGGCCTGTACTCTAAGCCAAAATTCAAGCTCCAGCCCTGAAAAACATACTATTTATATACATTGTAAAGACAGGATTTGTACTTACCTATGGATGCTCAGTCCATACACGTTTGGTGTGGTTGTTCCTTGTACTTTTTGTTTTATTCATTTATTTACCATTGATTTTACAGTGATGACACCCATTGCCTTTATTACATTGATGACATCCTATTACATGGCATCTAAATTTGTAGATGTGTTCTTCATCATTCCTAAGACCCAGGACTCTTGGAGAAAAGGAAAAAAGGTTTCATACTTGGCTTCCTACTCCATGATCCAATTGTTGATAGTGCTAGGATCTGAACTCATGGCCTAGCAGGACCAATTGGCAAATAGTTCATGGTAAACACACCAGATTGTGAGCAACAAAGGAGTTAGGCCATTCCCAGGATCTTACATTGATTCCCAGGGTGGCCATGATAGTCATAAATTAATAATTTAATCATAGGATCTATATTTACATATATGTGTGGACAACAACTTGCATTTGGTGTACTTCTCCTTATTGTCTGTCTTATGGAAGTATTGTGTATTTTACTGAGTAAGGTGACAGATATAACAGTGCTTACATGGATGACAACCTATTGCCATGGCTATAGGGTTTCCTATGCATTCTCCATCCTAGCTGAGACCCAGGACTTTCACAGGACAGGAAAACAGGTGAATCCATGGGCTTCTCACATAAGGATTCACCTTTTGGCAGTGTTGGGATTTGATCTCAGAGCCCACCAGGCCCACTTGGGGATAGGGTCAAGGGTTACCAGCCTGTGAGCAACGAAGGAGATAGACCATTCCCAGGACCTGACACCGAGTATCAGGGAGGGCCAAATAGTAATAAATTCATAATTTAAATATAGGATCTATATTTACATACATGTCTGGACAGCATCTTACATTCGGTGCACATTTTCTCCATATTTTGCTTCTAATTCATGGAGTTATTGTGTATTTTATTGAGTATGGTGACAGGTTTAACTGTGCTGACATGGATGACAACCTGTTCCAATGATTATAGGGTTGCCTATGCATTCTACATCCTAGTTGAAGCCCGGTATTTTCACAGGAGAGGAAAACATGTACAACGACTGGCTTCTGACAACAGAATGAATCTTTTGTCATTGCTGGGATTTGAACTGAAGTCTGAGTATCTCAGTTGCACTTTGGGGGAAGGGGAAGCTCACCATCCTTGAAGACTAGAATGTTAGGCCTGGTCCAGGGCCTGATTTGAAGCCCCAGCACTGGACAAAATAACAATCCCACCTTTTTTAAACATAGGATCTCTCTTTAACTACAGGACTGGTATGCATCTTGCATTCAGTGTAGTTATTCTTTTTATTTTGTGTCTTATTCATGGATGTATTGTGTATTTTATTGAGTATGGTGATAGACATAACTGTGTTGACATGGATGACAACCTATTCCCACGGCTATAGAGTTGTCTATATAGAATTCTCCATCCTCACTGAGACCCATGACTTTCATGGGACAGGAAAACAGGTGGATCAATTGGCTTATCACATCAAGGTGAATCTTTTGGCAGTGCTGGGATTTGAACTCAAGGCCTAGTAGGCCAAATTGGTGAATGGGTCATGGTGAACACACCAGCCTGTGAGGAACTAAGGAGCTAGGCCGTTCCCAAAATCTGACATGAAGCCCTGGTGGGGGCCAAAATAGTCATAAAGTCATCATTTAAACAGAGGATCTATATTTCCATACATGGGTGGGCAGCATCTTGCATTTGGTATAGTCATTCTCTTTATTTTGTGTCTTATTCATTGATGTATTGTGTATTTTCTTGAGTATAGGTTGACAGATAACTGTTGTGACTTAGATGACAACCTATGCCCATGAGTATAGAGTTGCCTATGCATTCTCTATCCTAGCTGAGACCCAGGACTTGCACAGCACAGGAAAATAGGTGCAACGACTGGCTTCTCACATCAAGGTGAATCTTTTGGCAGTGCTGGGATTTGAACTCAAGGCCTAGCAAGCCCAATTGGTGAATGGGTCATGGTGAACACACCAGCCTGTGAGCCACTTAGGAGCTGGACCTTTCCCAGGAACAGAGATCAAGCCCCAGGGAGGCCACAATGGTCCTGAATGGATCATTTAAACTTGGTATATATATATTCATATCTCTGTGTGGACTGCATTGTGCATTTAGTGTAATTATTCTATTTTGTATGCTATTCATGGATGTATTGTGTATTTTCTTGAGTATATGATGACAAGTACAACTGAGCTGACATGAATAACAACCTATTCCCATGGCCACAGGGTGGCCCATGCATTCTCCATCCTAGCTGAGACCCAGGGCTTGCACAGGAAGAAAAACAGGTGGAACGATTGGCTTCTGACATCAGGGCGAATTTTGACACTGCTGGGATCTGAACTCGGGGCCTAGCAGACCCAAGTGACAAATGGGTCCATGTGAGCACACCAGCCTGTGAGCCACTAATGAGCAAGGCCTTTCCCAGGACCTGAGATGGAGCCTTAGGTAGGGGTGGGGTGGGGAAAGCACACAGCAATCATCTTTCATAAGTTGATGGTAGTTCTTATACCCAGGACTCTCAGAGAAAAGGAAAACAGGAGTCACACTAGGCTTCTTACTCCACAATCCAATTGTTGGCAGTACTGGGACCTGAACTCAGGGTCTAGCAGACCCAATTCATGAATGGGTGTGTCAGCACGGCAACTTCTAGCCCAGGAAGCTGCCAGGAGTTCCCAGACCCTGAGATTGAGCCACAAGGGTGGACAAAATAGTCATACATGGATTGGCAGGTGGTAGTATACCAATAAGTATATATATTTTTATAGCGTTCCAGAGACATCTACCTATCAACTACGTTCCTACCAACTCTTAGGTAATCACCATGCCACCATTGAAGGAATAGGATTCTTCTCATGCTTAATAAACTATTCATTAAGATCAATCAGCATCCTAGGATCATTGCGTCTATTTTTATTGTTTTTTTTTTTGTTGTTTTTTTTTGTTGTTTTTTTTTTGCCAGCCATGAAGCCTGAACTCTGGGCCTGGGCGCTGTCCCTCAGCTCTTCAGCTCAAGGCTAGCGCTCTACCACAGGAGCCACAGCACCACTTCCGGCTTTTTCTGTTTATGTGGTGCTGAGGAATAGAACCCAGGGCCTCATGCTTGCAAGGCATGCACTCTACCGCTGAGCTACCTTCTCAGCCCCATTGCGTCTAATTTTAGACTAAACTGATGCATGCAGAAATTTCTCATTCAATCATGAGTTTGCTCACATTCCATCGGTATTTCAATGCACAGGAACGAGTCTCTTGCGAATTCCCCCCATTAGTAGGTGTCAGGACCAGGACTCAAACTCAGGGCCGACATTGCTGCATGGGCCTATGGCTTCCCCAATATCCCGCTAGCCTTCATCAATGCAAGGTGAAGAACCCTTTGTGGGGCATGTCATTAAGACCCAGGATGGTCACCGTGGAAAGGAACAAAATGTAAAAAATCCATATCGTGGCTTTGTGTGTGTGTGTGTGTGTGTGTGTGTGTGTGTGTGTTTTCCTGCAAGATTTCAGGGCCTAGGATCCCAGGATCAGTTATGGGCCAATGGCAGCCCGCCAACCTAAGATGATTGAAGCTGAAGCAGAGTTACCACAAACTTAGTTCAAATCCTTTCCTTGGTAATAATAATAATAATAATAATAAAGAACCCTGGCTCAGAACTTGCACCATTTTTCTGCCACAGCTGGGATTCTAACTCAAGTCTGGGTAAATCTAGAGCACTGTGGGGGAAAGGGAAGCTCACCATCCTTGAAGATGACAATATCAGGCAAGGTTGCAGGGTCTGAGTTGAAGCCCCAGCACTGGCAAAAATAATATACCCACCTATTTTACACATAGGATCTCTATTAACATACATGTGTGGAATGCATCATGTGTTCAGCGTAATTATTCTTTTTATTGTGTGTCTTAGTCATGGATGCATTTTGTGTTTTATTGAATATGATGCCAGACATAACTGTGCCAACACAGATGACAACCTATTCCTATGGTTATAGAGTTGCCTATATAGAATTCTCCATCCTCCCTGAGATCCAGGACTTTCACAGGACAGGAAAACAGGTGGATCGATGGGCTTCTCAAATCAGATTTCATCTTTTGTCAGTATTGGGTTTTGAACTCAGTGCTTAGCAGGCCCAATTGGCAAAAGGATCTAGGTGAGGATACTGGCCTGTGAGCAACGAAGGAGTTAGGTCATACCTGGGACCTGAGATCGAGTCCTGGTAGCCCAATATTCATCCATTCATAAGCTGAAGTTAGTATGCTAATAAATACCTATTTGTATAGAATAGGAGATGTGGCAGGCTGTGTTGGAATCCTATCTAACATGTGAGTACTGATTCTTGGATCTTCCCTATTGTGTCCAGTTCCTGAATGTGATTCTTATTGTCAGACTTCATGAACTCTTAATTAAAAATAATCGTTGTGCCATACGTCTTGCCTATCATTTCCTACGAAAATCATGCATTAATTAAACTCTACCCTAGGCCTGAATTCAAAACCTCATAAAATTTATAGACATATTAAAATTATAATTTATACTTACATCTATATATTCAGTCTATATTGTGTTTGTTAAAGTGATTCATTATGTTTTATTATTGATTTATTTATTTAGCATTTATTTTATGAACTGTAAGTGCACCTAAAACATTTATTACATTTATTCCCATCTATTCCATAGCATGTAACTTTGCAGACATATTATGTACTTGCACAGAAAGGAAAACAGGTGTCACACTTGAAATCTTACACCAGGAAGAAATTTTTGGCAATGATGGGACCTGATCTGAAGGCCTGAGAGGCCCAAATCATGAATGGGTGAGTGTCAGCACCACAGGTTCTAGCCCATTCAGCTGCCAAGTGGATCCCAGAACCTGGGATCAAGCCCCAGGTTTTGACAAAATAGCAGTAAATTTCTATGACGATGGTGGTATATAAATAAATATAAATTTAGGTATTTAGGTACTGCCAGAGGTGCCTATTTAGTATTCAATGACATATACTAGGTTCCTACCGATTCTCATGTATTTAGTGAGGATTCCACATAATCAATAGTATTCTGTTTTTGTTCTTCCCCCTTTGGGTCCGGTCATGGGGCCTGATCTCTGGGCCTGGGCGCTGTCCCTCAGCTCTTCAGCACAAGGCTAGCACTCTACCACTTGAGCACCACTTCTGGCTTTTTTCTTTTTGCTTATGTGGTGCTGAGGAATCGAACCCAAGGCCTCAGGCATGCAAGGCAAGCACTCTACCACTGAGCCACCTTCCCAGCCCCAATAGCATTCTTTTAATGCATAATAAACTATGAATTAAAATCAATCTGTGTCCTGGATTATTTGGTCTAATTTTATGCTAGACTCTTTGATGGACTACTCATCCAACCATGGCATTGATCACATTCCTCTGGTGTTCCTATGGACAGGCAATAGTTTCTTAGGCTCTCCAGCCCCTTGTAAGTGATATGATCAGGATTTGAACTCAGGGCCTACAGTCCAGGTTTGTCTATGGCTTCACTGACAGCCCGCCAGCCTTCAGCAATGCTAGGTGACCTACAGGTTGCAGCCATGTCATTCAGACCCAGGATGGCCACCTTGCAAGGAAGAAAAACAGAAACTGCTGACGTTCTGTGGTTTGCGGCTTTTTTGGGTGGTGTTTTCATTTTGTTTTCCTGTCAGCCCCCGAGTCTTGGACCCAGGATGGCTGTGGGTCCAGAGGCTGCACCATCCCAGCCTAGGGTGATGGAAACTGAGGCAGAGTTGCCACCACCTGAGTTCAAGCCCCGTGCTTAGCAATAAATAAATAAATTAATTATTTAACAATACTACTGAAACTCCCTGTCTTGGATTTCATGCTATTTTGTTGTCTGCCAGGCCAGGGATGTCACCTTGGGATCTGGGTAACTCTGATGCATTGCATGGGGTGGGTGGGGGAGGAAAGGGAAGCTCTCCAACCTTGAAAACTAGCAATTCAAACCTGTTAACTAGGCCTGAATTCAAGCCCTAGCCCTGGAGAACATAACATATATAGACATGTTTATTATATGATTTATACTTCCATCCATATATTCAGTTTATATCGTGTTTGTTGGAATGATTCATGATATTTTATTATTTATTTATTTATTTACCATTTATTTATGGACTGACTGTGAGTGCTACTATAACATTTATTACATTCATTCAAATCTATTCCATAGCATGTAGTTTTGCAGTCATATTATATACATCATACCTGACACCCAGCACTTGCACAGAAAAAGAAAACAGGTATCACACTTGGAATCTTACCCCAAGAAGATATTTTTGGCAATGCTGGGGCCTGAACTGAGGGCCTAGAAGGCCCAATTCATGAATTGGTGAGAGTCAGCACGACAGCCTCTTGCACACTCAGATGCCAGGTGGATCCCAGGACCTGGGATCGAGACAGAAGTTTGGCCAAAATAGCAAAACTTTTCTATGCAGACGGTAGTATACAAATAAATATATCTTTAGAAATTTAGATACTGCCAGTGATGTCTTTCTAGTATTCAATGACATATTCTACCTTCCTAGTGATTCACAGGTATGTAGTGAGAACTTTATTTAATCAATAGTAGTATTTTAGGGGCTGCGAAGGTGGCTCACTGGGAGAGTGCTTGTCTTGCATGCATGAGCCCAGGGTTCAATTCCCCAGCACAACATGTTCAGAAAAAGTCGAGAATGGTTATGTGTCTCAAATGTTACAGCACTAGCCCTGAGCTGAAAAGCTGAGAGAGAGTGCCCAGGCCCAGCGTTCAGGCCCCACTACTGACAAAACACACACACACACACACACACACACACACACACGTATTCTTTTAATGCATAATAAACTATGAATTGAAATCAATCCACATCTTGTGAATACTGGGTTTAATTTTATGTTAGACTGATTGACAAACTACTCATCCAACCATGACATTGATCACATTCCTCTGGTGTTCCTATGGACAGGCAATATTTTCTTAGGCTCTCCAGACCTTTGTAAGTGGCATGACCAGGATTCAAACTCAGGACCTAGGTGTCCAGATTGGCCTATGGCTTCGCTGCCAGCCTGCCAGCCTTCAACAATGCCCGGTGACCTACAGATTGCAGTCGTGTCATTTGGACCCGGGATGGTCACCATGAAAGGAAGGAAAACTTAGAAACCATCGACCGTCTTCAATCCGCGGCAATTGTTCAGTGCCGTTTTCAATTTGTTTTACTGTCAGCCCCTGAGGCCTAGGATCCCAGGAATGGCTCTGGGCCCAGAAGCTGCACCATCCCAGCTTAGGATGATGGAGGCTGAGGCAGAGTTGCTACAACTGAGTTCAAGCCATGTGCTTGACAAATAAATGAATAAATAAATAAAATAAAATTGTAATAAAATATATAAAAATAAAATAAATTTTAAAATTATAAAAATATTAAAGATACTAATAGAGCTCCCTGGCTTGGAATTAGTGCTCATTTTTTTTTCTTCCAGGCTTGGGATTTGAACTTGGAGTCTGGGAAATTTTAATGCACTGTGGAGGATGGAGAAACTCACCCTCTTTGAATACAAGTAATTCAGGCCTGTTCCCTAGGCCTGAATTCAATCCCCAGCCCTGTTAAGTAATATTCATCCACATTTGAATAAATGATGAATATCTACATATTTATGTTTACTGCATATTTCTTTTAGTGTATTTATTTTTCTATTATTCATTCATTATATTTATTGACTATTACTACACTTATAACACGTATTAAATTCATTACATCTTATGAGAACTATACAGATTTGCATACGTATTATATATCTTACTTCAGACCCAGGACATTCACAGAAGTTCTATAGTAGATGATCCCATGCTTAGAAAAACAGAAAGAAAACACCAACCAAAGTCTAATTTATCCCTAGGCACCCCAAGGGCTCACATCTCTAATCCTAGCTACACAGGAGGCTGAGAACTGGAAGATGAAATTTGAAAGTCAATGAAGGCAGAAATGCCTTGGAGAAATCACCTCCAATTAACTAGAAAGCCCGGCTACAGGCATGATTGAAGTGGTAGAAAATCAGCTATGAACAACCAAGCCAAGAAAGAGCAAGCTGAGTTCAAGTGTGGGGGGGGGGGGTAGAGGGATAAAAGGGAGAGAAATCTTCCAAAAACAGAGAACAAAACAGCAGTATAAAAATCCCACCTAATTTATGGTACCAACCAAACTGGAAAAAAAGTGATGAAGCTTGTGCAGTTGTATAACTTTACATGAGCACATATGTTCTTAGGTACACTTCAAATCTATGTTTTAAATAATATATATGTATATATATATTAACAATGCATATATACATATATATATAACTTTAAATAAACTAAGAAACCAGCCAATGAATAAATACTTCTGAATTAGTGCCTTAAACATGGCATTATAAGTTATTTATACTAAAATTGTATTCTAAGTTTCTTTTCTCAGAATCAATCTTTAAGAAGGTTGTTCACGTGCCTGGCACAGGTGCCTCATGCCTATAATCATAGCTACTCAGGAGGCTGAGATCTGAGGATGGCAGTTCAAAGCCAGCCTGGACAGGAAAGTTCATGAGACTCTTATCTCCAATAAACCACTAGAAAACTGAAAGTAGCAATGTGACTCAAGCAGTAGATTGCTCGCATTGAGCTGAAGATACAGAGATAAACGCTGAGGTCAGGCCCATGACCAAAAAAAAATTTGTTCATACAGATTATAAAATTCTAACTTTCTAAGCTTTAGGAAACTTTTCTGCCAGAGTCTTATGCTCTTTAGGCAAATACTCCACTACTGAGCTACATCCCAGTCCCAATGTTTTTGTTTTTCATTTTACAATCCAGTTTATTCCCAAAATGCTTACAATTACCTACTGTCCTCACAGAAGTGAGTATTTATTCAGAAACCCAACCTTTTGTGCTATCAAGAATCCCCTAGTGTATTTCGTGGTAGGAGCTGAAGAAAACTAACATGACACAAATGCAGAGAGTTTATAATTATAGAAATAACTCTAAATAGAAATAAATTCAACTGTCCCCACCATCTAGGGAGAAATGGTGTCCTTATTTTCATTCTCACTCTTCATGGCAGATGGTCAAAATAGAAACACCAATGTGCTATGCTGAAATGTAAAAGTTTAAACACCTCTTTTGAAAAACTCGTGTTATAAAATCAAAATGTATCAAATAAAGGCAAAGTGAACTTAAAAACATATTAAAAATGTTAGTGAAGCTCCCTGGCTTGGAATGTGTGGCATTTTTTTGTCTGCAAGGCCTGGGATTTGAACACGGGGTCTAGGTAACTCTGTTGCACTGTGGAGGAAGGGGAAGCTCACCATGCTTGAAGACCAAAGAGTCAGGCCTGTTCCGTAGGTGTGAATTCAAGCCCCAGCCCTGGAAAACGTACTACTTATATACATTTTAAAGATAGGATTGAACTTCCATACAGATGTTCAGCCTATATTATGTTGTGGTGGTTATTCATTATATTTTTGGTTTTATTCATTTATTTAAAATTTATTTTATTGACTGTGATGATACCTAACTATGTATTATATAGTTTACACTCTATCACATAACATATAGATTTGTAGATATGTTCTCAATCATGCTTGACACTCAGGACTCTCCCAGGAAAGGAAAACAGGTGTCACACTTGTTGACAGGTTGGCCTATGGGTTCCCAGATAGCACACTAGCCTTCAGATATGGCAGGTCACATCTACTTTGCAGCCGTCTGTCTCATTCAGAACCAGGATGGTAACCGTGCAAAGAAAAAAACGTAAAACCTCCAGCCCTCTGCAGCTCGCCACTTTTCGTGGTATCCCACTTTTTTTTTCCTGCAAGCCCTCTGGGTGTACGATTCCAGGATTGGGTATGGGTCCCGAGGCAGCACCCAGCCTAGAGTGTTCGAAGCTGAGGCAGAGTTACCACGACTGGAGTTCAAGCCACATGTTTGGCCAAAAAAAGAAAAAAATTATTAATTATTTAACTAAGTTAAAAAAATAAACCTCACTGGTTTGGAATTTCTCTCAGGTTTCTTTACTAGCCCGGGATTTGACCTCAGGATCTTGGTATGTCTGTAGCAATGTGAGGAATGTGCAGATTTGCCACTAGTTGAGTTCAAACTCTGTGTCAAGCCAAAACTAAAACGTTAAGTCACTGAGCTGGGTGGGGGAGTAGTTGTGGAGATGTGAGGAAAGGGATGGTAGGGGGAAAACAAAGGAGCAGGCAACAATGCTCAATAGGAAATATATTCATGACCTTGCTCCTGTAACTGTGACCCCTCTGTACAACATTTTTACAATAAAAAACATACAAAAAAGAAACAATGTAGTGTTCAGAGAAGTACTTTGGGAGTAAGGGAAGGATGTCTGAATAGCTGTACAATATTCCACACTGCTTTTTTTTAATGTTCAGTATGTAACTGAATAAACATAACTGCTTCCATTAAAAATTAAGTCACTGTCTTGGAACTGGACCAATATTTCTACCATTTGTGGGATTTGATCTCACCATCTAGGTAACTCATTTGCACAATGGGTGAAGGTGAAGCTTACTGACCTTGAGGAAAAGAAATTCAGACTAGAGTTCCCATGCCCTCATGAAGGCCTTGCAATGGAAAAGATATCTCTATACACGTGAAATATATGATATATATTTACATATGTATGTTTATTATATATTATGATTTTTATTATTGATTTTGTACTTATTTTTTTATTTGGTTCATTCATTTTTTATTTTATTTAGTATTATTATACACATAATATTTATTACATTTTGCACATCTATTATAAAATTATACACAATAATTTAGGACATTGACTCATTTTTCATTAAAACTTTTTGTGTTGAAACATGATACATAATTAAATGGAGGCATTTGTCATAGTCTTCACATGTTTAGAGTATCTCTCAAGGATGAGCTTTGTCTTTTTATCTTTGAACACCTTCCTATAGGGATTTCTTTAATGATTTATACTTAGAAGCCTTTTCTTGAGGACAGGCAAGTTGTGGGATAAGATTGTAAGGGCACGCCTAGAAATGTGGCTTAGTGGAAAGAGTTCGCTCAATATGCATGAATACCAGGGTTTGAATATTCAGTGCCACATACTCAGAAAAAGCCAGAAGCAATGGAGTGTCTCAAATGCTACAGTGCTACCCTTGATAAAAAGAAGCCCCAGGACTCTCAAAAACAATAGGCCAGATGGCAGTGGCTCACACCTGAAATCCCAGCTTCTCTGGATGCTGAGATTTGAAGACCATAGTTCAAAGACAGCCTAGGCAAGGAAAGCCTGTTAGATTCTTATGTCCAAGATACCACAAAAAAACTCATGTGGTGCTGTGACTCAAGTGGTAGAGTGTTAGCTTTGAGCTGAATTGCTCAGGGACAGAGCCAAGGCTTGATATAAGACACAAAACTGGAAAAAAGTAAGGGTTAATCAAAGTACTTTTCCTATTTGCTAATTAGGAGAACATTCTCTGGAAAACGAACGCTGATGTACACCAGAATTGGAGTCAGAGGTTAAGGCTCAAGTATAGCACATCCATATGCCCAGCCTCTCAGTCTCTAGCATTATAACCTTGTGTGCTAAGGGATTTGAAAGGTGAAATATTGAAAGGCTTAATATGCTCCCCAAGCCCTTTGAGATAAGCAGTTGACTTGTATTATCAATGTCATTACGGTTCTGAACCTAGGAGAGCACCAGTAGCTCACACCCATCACTCTAGCTTAGGAGCCTGAGATCTGAGGATCACAGGGTGAAGCCAACAAGGGCAGGAAAGTCTATGACACTCTGACTTCCACTTCTGAAAGATCAGATGTTCAACAGCTTTGTGTGTTTCCCTTGGTGATGAGTAGTTACTTTCACTCTAAATGTTCTTAGAGTTCTCAAGCTATAGAAGGAAAGAAACATCAGAGACCCATCCAAGGTTCAAATGAAGTTCTCAGGATTCAAGCCCTAGCGCGGCTAATCAAAAGAACTCCAGTGTAACACTGTATTTGAAGGACAGAAAACAGTTTCAAAAGCCCGGCTAGGTGCAGAGACCTAGGCCTGTAGGATTAGGAGGCAGAATGTACATACTCAACCTGGAAGTGAGTTGCAAAACCACTTCATTCATTCATTCCAGGCACAGCCAGCAATGGGGGAAATCCTGAAACATTTGTTAGAGTTACACCAGGGTCAGGCTTTTCTCAGCCTCTTCAAACAATGACTAACCTTCCTCCCTCAGGTGAAGGGAGCCTCAGGCTATCTTTAGGTTACCAATAGAGAGTCAGTTTAGTGGCGGAGAGGGAAGGAAGAGACTAGAAAAACACTGCTCTCTGGTCTTAGGGAGTGGGTTTTTGACTCTACATCTGTCAGGTTTGAAGGCCCTTCTTCTACCTCTGCCAGTCCTTTCTCCTTCATTCTCCACATCGTTAATGCAAATCCCCAGTCCAAGGAGAGGCAGGGTCGTTTCTCTTCTGTTTCCAAGGACCTGAGTTAGAACCTGGCTTTGCCTTCTTGTATCTGGGGCACTTTGCTGCCTGAGAAGTGGAAAAGAGGCAGTTTTCCTACTTTGTGGTTGTATGAAGGCAATGCTGGTGGCCTGGCACACTGTAGAAGGTCTCATGACTGGGAATTGTTCCCTTCTTTCCTCCTGATATCCAAGACCAGATTCATGTATCAATTTTCTTTCTTTCTATCTATCTATCTATCTATCTATCTATCTATCTATCTATCTATCTATCTATCTATCTATCTATCTATCTATCTATCTATCTATCTATCTATCTATCTATCTATCTATCTATCTATCTATCTATCTATCTATCTCTCTATCTATCTATCTATCTATCTAACTATCTATCTGTCTGTCTGTCTGTCTGTCTGTCTGTCTGTCTGTCTGTGTGTCTGTCTATCTATCTATCTATCTATCTATCTATCTATCTACCTACCTACCTACCTACCTACCTACCTACCTACCTACTTTTGACATTTCTTGGGTTGAACTCAAAGCTTGGGCACTTTCCCTAGCACACTACTACTTGAGCCACAGCACCAATTCTGGCTTTTTCTGTGTATGTGCTACTGAAAAATAGAACCCAGGACTTCTTGCATGCTAGGCAAGCACTCTCTCACTAATCCACATTCCCAGCCCCATCTTTATTTCTTAATCTTAGTTTTTACATAAGTATGATACACTTTGTGTCCTCAAGTGTAATTTTCTGAATACCGGTTATTTCTATACACTCTGATCTTCTTTTCCCATGAATTATTTGTGACTGTTCCTGCATTGGCCTCATAATAAAATGTAAATAAAGGCTGCTGAGGGCTTCAATGTGCATCATATAAGGACACAGGTCTGTAACATAAGCAACTCCCAGGCTTTTCTGCCTGGTCTGGCCTATATATCCTGCTCAACTTTCTCTCTCAAAACTAGAGCTCTACCCTCTAGGCCACTGCTCCACTTCTGGTTTTCTGGTGGTTTATTGGAGACAAGAATGTCACAGAAATTCCTTCTAGGACTGGCTTTGAATGGTGATCTCCTGAGGAGGCTTCAAGTAGCTTTCCTCAGGGATTCCCCTAGGAGCCACTCCACAAAAACTTTTAGTCTAAATGTTGAGAGGTACTAGAGAAAACAGAAACATGAATATGCTTCTAGTGTGTTCTAAATAATTAAGGTTGGAGACACAAAACACTCATAATTATTATATCACTTTAAAGGCAAAAGAGCAATGCAGACAGTATGAGGATTGCTCCAGCTTTCAGTCCTCTCATCCTGAGACAGTAAATTCACTGCAGCTCAATGTTAAGTGACAGAACTGGCATGTCCTGTGGACATTTGCTCCTCAATCCTGTGACACTCATTTCTCACTTTTGGCTTCAAACCTGTGACCAGAGGGGAAGATGAGGAGAGAAAATCCTTCTCAGAGAAAGCAGCTATAAAGAACATTGGATAGTCTCTTATAAGTTCAAACCATTGGAATGACCCATTAAGAAGTCAGATTTTCCTGATTAAAAAATGGAGAAGAAAAGAAAGAAGGTCACTGTGAATGCTAACTGTAATTCCAGATCCTCAGGAGGCTGAGATGTAGAGAATCTGAATTTAAATCCATCCAGTGTAAAAAAGTCCTTGACACTGTTATTTCTAAGAGATCACAGAAAAACCCAGAAGTGGGGCTTTGACTCAAGCTTAATGCACTGGCCTTGTGTAAAAGGGGCTCAGGGACAATGCCCAGGCTCATGGTTCAACCCCAGGACCTGCCTCCTCAAAAAGAACCTGTACCTCCATGTCTTTGTGTATGTATGGATGTATTTCTATAGGTGAAGCTCCAGAATATCTATGATGAATGGCACCAACCTAGGAAATTTGTATTCAATACAACGAGTTCATAACACAGAGACTGCTTTTATGACATTGCGTGTTCCAGGGTTCCCCTCACTGCGCCCAGTGTAGCCACAGGGTTTCTCTGCATCCCAGGCCTGCTGGAAGAAGTCTCTATCATTGTCTGGACAGGAAGACAAAAGACCTCAGTCCTGTACAGCTGTGTAACAAACAACTCCATCTGGGCCAATTAGTGAGGAGGAGTGTGGGCGGGCTCTGAAGGTCAAGAGAAAAAGTCCTCTTTGTACCCCAAGCTATCTCTCTTCCCAGTGCTCTGGTTTGACAGGAAGCCTTCATTTGTGCCAGTCCAATTTCTATGCACTTATCCTGCCTTTGTGAGACTACTTTCCGGTGTTAAGATACAGTGCTCAATATAATTCAGGAGTCCTTCTGACAGACAACTAGGACACTGAACCTAATGAAAGGTTTCATTGAGGGTGATGATGGGCCCATGATGCCTCTCCTATATTTCTGGAAGCTTGTGAAATCCAAGCATGTGTTGGATATCACAAACTTCCTGTCATCTATGGCTGGTGAAATTTTGACCTCTCCTAGTTGGGCCCTGGCTGGCTAGGTTTTGGGGTTGAACACAGGGCCTGGGTGCTCAGTGCAGAAGTCTAATGCTTTACCATTTTGTGTCACAGCTTCACTTCTGCTCTCTCTCTCTCTCTCTCTCTCTCTCTCTCTCTCTCTCTCTCTCTCTCTCTGTGCATACACTAGTCCTTTGAGCTGGAACTCAGGACATGAGCACTGTACCTAGTTTCTCTTGTACAAGGATTGTACAAGGGTTGGAGCTTGGTTGTAGTGGTATACCTCTGGCTAAGTCAGGTTATATGGCAGCTGTCAGCACCAGACACCCAGCTTGCTCTGTGATGAGATATTTGAAGTCCTATCTTTACAGAGTTGCAGTCACAACATTCAGTCTTTTTTTGGTGCCCATCCTGGGTCTTGAGTAAGGGTCTAGACACAGTCCCTATCTTTTATGCTCAAAGCTAGTGCTCAACTGCTTCAGCAACAGCACAACTTCCGGATTTTTATGTGCATGTGGTAGTGAGGAATTGAATCGAGGGCTTTGTATGTACTAACAATCACTATACCACTGAGCCCCAGGAGTGAAAAGTGTATAAAAAGATAATTGTGTACATTGACACACACACACACACACATATACAAACACATAAAACAAAAGAAAGATGTCTGTATATTATGAAATTGCATATATTATATTACTACCAATTATTGACAATTAAATTATTCCTTCCATTTTTAAGTATCAAGGTTGAATACATAATAAAGTATTAATTGAAAATTAGTCAATGTAGTATAATTGTTGTGTAGACTTTTATAGTATACTCATACACTAACTACTAATTTAATTGTTACTTTTATAACATTTGTATGGATGTATATTGGAATGCATTTCTTAGAATCTCCCACCAATCATTAGTGGCAGTCCTGGGATTCTACCTCCAGGCCTAAGTTGAGGTTTTGTCTATGGCTTCCCTAATAGCCAGGCAAACATCAGCATGCAAGGTCATGTACACTTTCAGGGATTTGTCATTTAGACGCAGTATGGTCACAATGCAAAGGGAAAAAATGTAAAAGCACCTTCTTGAACTTCTTAGTTTTATCCTAATCCTTTTTATTTATTTATTTTTTGACAACTCTGATATTTTATCTCGGGTCCTAGGATTCCAGGATGGGCTGTGGCAGAAATGCTGAGACCAGAGTTCAAGGCCTGTGCTGGGCTAAAACTTAATTAAATAAAGCCCTGGCTTGGAATTTGCACCATTTCTCTGGCAGGCCTAGGATTTGAACGCAGGGTCTGGGTCACTCTGTGCTACAGTGGGTAAAGGGGTAGCTCACCTTCCTTGAAGACAAGAAATTCAGACCAATTCCCAAGGCCTGAACTGAAGCCCCAGCACTGGAAAAAATAATATTCATATATGATATCTATTCACATACATGGGTTTAGTGATTATGACGTTTATTACCCTTATTTATTTACCCATATAACATTTCATTTATTACATCCTATCACACAGGATATATTTGCATATGAATTATACATCATACTGATACCCAGGATTTTTTTCAAGAAAAAAATGTGTGAAAAGTGGCTTCTTAATCCATGAATAAATTTTTGGCCATGCTGGGATTTCAAATCACAGCCTACAATGGCCAGTCCATAAATGGAGTTACAGTCTTAGCACACCAGCCTCTGGCAAACTGAGCTGCCAGGAAGTTCTGAGGACCTGTGATCAAGCCAGAGTAGTGCCCAATATATACATTGGTGGATGTGCAGATTGCATATATATATATATATATATATATATATATATATACATATTTATAGATATATATGTGTGTGTGTGTGTTGTGTGTGTGTGTGTGTGTGTGTGTGTGTGTGTACGTGTGTGTGTGTGGAGAAAGAGAGAATGTGAGGATATCATTAAATTATATATATATATATATATATATATAGTTACCAATTATTAGTTATTAAGTTATTTCTCCATTGAATGAAGTATCATGGTTGAATACTTATAAAAACATTAATTAAAAATTAGTCAATATCCTTCCATTAGGGGAATCATACCATGGTGCTAGAATGGAAGATATAAATCCAATAAATTTTGTGTTCTCAAATAGAATCATGAATTAACTGCAAATTTAATTATTACTTTGATAGCATTCACATAAATAGAAACTAGTTTGTCAGGATCTCCTTCCATTTGTGGGTGGCCGTCCTGGCATTCGAAATCCAGGGCTGGGTAGTTTACTTTGAATGCAAACCATTGGAATGACACTGTGAAGATTTAAGATTGCCACGATAAGAAGGAGGAGGAGGAGGAGGAGGAGGAGAAGGAGGAGGAGGAGGAGGAGGAGGAGGAGGAGGAGGAGGAGGAGGAGGAGGAGGAGGAGGAAGAGGAGGAGGAGGAGGAGGAGGAGGAGGAGAACAAGAACAAGAACAAGAACAAGAACAAGAAGAACAAGAAGAAAAGTAGGCCAGGTTGTCAGTATGTAATCCTAGCTCCTCAGAAGGCTGAGATGTAGAAAATGACAATTTGAATTCAGCCAGGGCAGGAAAGTCCAGACACTCTTATTTCTAAGAGATTACAGGAAAATATCCCCATGGGTTGGGGCTGTGGCTCAAGGGGAGGGCACTACCCTTGAGAAAGAGGAGATCAGGGATAGGGCCTAGGCTCATATTTCAACCTCGGAGCTGCCAAAGGAAAAAAAAAAAGAAGGCAGTAACTCTGTCTCTGTGTATGTATTGATGATGTATGGATGATGGGCATACAGCAGGTTGCCCATGCCCAGACCCCCAACTTGGGAAAGCTGGGACAAGCCTTCAGAGAGTACTAAGTCTGAGGAAGTAGCTTGAACAAAGCACCCTTCTCTGCCATTTAATAACTGAACCTCCGAAGGCTTGCCTGGGCTGGCATATGCAATGAGGGCATTATGTTCTGGCTAAGGTGTCCCACTGGAACATCTAGCAGCCAGCACTGCCTCCAGGGAGGCCACAGTTCCCAGGTTGTAGGAGTTGTGGAAGGTTCTGTCTCCATATTCTCTATCCATCTGTAGGATGTGAACCTAAATCTCTGGGGCATGGTGGCTATCACTCATTCACCATTCCTCATTTCCGAGTCTCAGGCTGGTCCCAATTCCTGGCAAAGATATCAAATGGCCAGCAATTTCTGTGCTGAAAGGGTACCTAAACAAATCCCACCCTCATAGCTCCTGTAAGAAGTGAGCCTTGGGCTGCAAATGTGGATTAGTGATACAGTGCTTACCTAGCAAGCATGAAGCCCTGGGTTTGATTCCTGAGTACCACATAGACAGAAAAAGCCATAAGTGGCACTGTGGCTTAACTGATAGAATGTAGCCTTGAGAAAAAGCAACTCAGGAACATGCCCAGACCATGAGTTCAAGCCCCAACACTGGCAAAAAAAATGTGACCTTGGTGAGACATACTCTTCTGGGATTCAGAGGAGGGCTGAGGTTATAGGTTACAGGTAGAGGGCAGGTGCTGGTGGCTCACCCCTCTAATCTTAGCTACTTAGTAGGCTGAGATCTCAGGATCATAACTACAAGCCAGTGCAGGCAGGAAAGTCTATATGAAACTCATTTCTCCAATTAAGCACCCAAAAAGCCAGAGCTGTGATACAAGTAGTAGAATGCTAGCTTTGAGCATAAAATCTCAGGGATGGCATCTAGGCCATGAATTCAAATCCCAGGAGTGGCACACACACACACACACACACACACACACACACACACACACACTCACTCACTCACTCACACACACACCAATATAGAGCATTTGCCAGTCAGCATGCACAATTTCCATCTCTAGCAACTCAATATTTTTAAAAAAGATGGAGAAGGGAAGGAAAGACTTGATCCACTATGTGATATAAGCAGTGCCAAAATTCCACAGGAGTTCTAAGATGTGAAACAAAATGAGTCTCAGGCAGAAGGTTCACAGCATGGGCAAAGGACCTGAGGTGTGGTGTAGAGCAGATAGTGTGGGTGGAATGAAGGTTCTTTGGCCTCAGACAAGTCTAGCAGAACATTCAAGGGTGGGTCAAGGTTTGTAATTCAGTCACAGGTAGGGCAGAGGGTGGGGCCCCGAGTGGGGCCCAGGGTGAAGATTAGCTTTGACTTTTCTCCATGGACTCCAGCCATTTCCTGTGGCTAAAGCCTAATTTTCACAGCTCCTGACCTTCAGGCCTCCTTTGCATGGAACGAGTCAGGGCAAATGCAGGGAAGAACTCTTGCTTAAGAAAACCTTCTACACAATGCCAGCAGTGGCTCAAGCCCTGTAAATCCTAGCTACTAAAGAGAATGGGATCAGAGATCCTGGGTAAAAGCCAGCCTAGGAGAGGAAAGTTATTGAGACTCTCCTTGCCAATGAACTACCGAAAGCCAGAAATGGAGTTGTGGCTCAAGTGGTAGAGTGCCAGCATTGAGGGAAATATTTAAGAGACCAGAGCCCAAAACCTGAGTTCAAGCCCCGGTACTGGCACAGTAAAAATAAAGAAAAGCTTTCAGGAGCTTCCAGTCCACTGTGTAGAAAGGCCATTATCAGCTGTGCACCTGTGGCTCACGCCTGTCATGCTAGCTACTCAAGGCTGACACCTGAGGATCAATCACGATTCAAACCTAGCCTGGGTAGACTCATTTCCAATGAATCAACAAAACCTGGGAAGCAGAGCTACTGTAGTTCAAGTGGTACAGCATCAACCTTGTACAAACAAGCTAAAGGATAGCACCTAGGCTCTAAGTTCAAGTCCCAGTAAACTCACACACACACACACACACATACACACACACACACACACACACACACACACACACACACACACTAACATCCTTAGCAGGTGCCTTTGGCTGACGCCAGCAATCCTAGCTACTTAAGGGGCTGAGATCTTAGGATAGCTGCTTGAAGCCAGCCCAGGCAAGAAAGTCCATGAGACTCTTATCTCCACTAAACTAGTAAAAAAGATGAAAGGTGAGCTGTTGTTCAAGTGGTAGAATGTTACCTTTGAGCAAAGGAAGTTCAGGGACAGTGCCTAGACCCTGAGTTTCAGCTCTAAGATTTTTATAAAGACACCCATTGCCACCCTCACAGGCCATAAATCCCGATTTTGTTCATCCTAGATCTCACTTCCACTCCTGCCCCTTCCACAGTACTGCCACAAGTGGCTGGTGTGTGGCCAACACTGTGTTAAGAAGTGAACTTACACAAGGAGTGGGGCATAGCCAGGTCAAGACTAATGCCCCAGAACATTGAGGTATTGGCCATACCATTCTCTCATCCTCCAGTTCCCTGGCCCTGGAATCTAAAATCTGTGCCTTCTGTATTCTGGGCATCCGGAATTGTCTGGAAGGACCTGAGAGTCCCAGCTGGTTCCGGAAGATAAACTTTCCTGCAATAAAGTATGTTTACATTTCCTAGACACTGACAGATACTTCCAAGCCACCTTGGCCTCACCTCTCATGTAGCCTTGGATCCTCCTTGCTTGAGTGGCCTTCAATCAGATGTCAAGCTTGAATTGGCCAGAGACACCAGGAACCCCCATTCCCAAGCCACTGCAAGCCTCCTGAGAGGGATGTGCAGTCAGAGGCCAAGCTGAGGAAAACGACAGGACATCATATGACTGAGGCCCTCCCTCTGAGGCAGGGAAGACCGTGTGCCAGCTGGCATTGTTTTCCCAGAATCCCCTGGAGGCGGCCAAATATTGGGACAGCCAGACTTGGGCCCTAGAAAAAAGTTGGAACACAGGCCTCTGGCAATTTAGTGCTCATTGTAGGGGGTAAAGGCAAGGTTGGTGTGGAGGAGGGGCATCATCTGAGGTCAGAAAGAGGCAGACAGGCACCCAGGAAGGGAACAGAGAAAGACGAAGGAAAATTACACACGCACACACACACACACACACACACACACACACACACACACACACACATACACACACAGATACACATGGACATTCCAAGGCCTCAGAAGTTCCTGAGAACAGAACCATGAACTCCCTCCATTAGGATCACATCCGACCTACGAGAAGATGGCACTATCATACTCTGACTAACCGTAGACACAACATTGAGCCTCTCACATATCTGTAATGTCTCATAACCCACCAAGGAATTTCCTACCGTACACAGTGCTATGAGGAAAAATCAGGCCACCTCTTTGTTTATTGTTGGTCATCGGGTTTGAACTTTGGGCCAGGGTGCTGTCCTTCAGCTTTGCATCTGAAGATGAGCACTATACTACTTGAGACACAGCACCACTTCCTGTATTCTGGTGGTTCATTGGATATCATGTATCACAGACTTTCCTGCAGAAACTGCCTTTGAACTGTGGTCTTTACAGCTTTATGAGTAGCTAGGATGACAGATGTGAGCACCGGCAGTGACCAGCTTCATCCACCTTCATAAAATCAGAGAAAACCCAATTCGTCAGGCCACAAACTTCTTGCAACCCTTGACTTCAAACTTTGACACCAAATCCATCCTTCAATGGAGAGAATACAGATACAACAATCCCACCCCTGCACCCATCCAACCACTCCCTGCCTGCCACAGGCCTCATCCTCTTGAGTTCTTGGTAAGGCACCACCCATCCTACTCTCGCTTCAAACTGGGGCAAACTTGAGGAGTTCTTAGAAATGTCTGTACAGTGAGGTCAGCACCTGGTTTCTCAATCACAGCACCCACACACACCTCCACATCTTTGCAGGCAAACATATTTTACTTTCTTTCTTTTTTTAAGTTGTGGTGTTTGAACTCAGGATCTAGGTGCTGTCCCTGAGCTCTTCAGCTCAAGATGAGCACTCTACTACATGAGCCACAGCACCCCTTCCTGTTTTCTGGTAGTTTGTTGGAGGTAAGACTCTCAGGGTGTTTCCTGCCCAAGCTGGCTTTGAATCATGATCCTCAGATCTCAGCTCCTGAGTATCTAGGAAGACAACCATGAGCTACTGGCACCCAGCCAAAGATACTTTTCCATGCTTGTCATCTTATCCCCTCAGGAGACTGAGATCTGAGGACTGCAGTTGGATGCAACCCTTGGCAGCAAAGTTCATGAGAACTCTTTATCTCCAATTAAACATCCAAAAACCGGGAAGTGGAGCTGTGGCTCAAATGGCAGAGTGCTAGGTTTCAGCATCAAAGACAAGACCCACACCCTAGTTTCAAGCGTTTTCTAGTGTAGAGACACACAAGAAAGTGAAGCAGGTGGGCACATCGGAGCTCAAAGCTAATACATCGTACTCAAGCCTCCCAGAACAGACCCTATCCGGCTCTGATTCTCTAGATTCTTTGTCTTACATCATGGCAGTATTAGATGGGACTGACCATGCACCAAGTTAGGACATTCAAGTATAATCTCATACTGAGGATCCAATAACCTTATCAAAGAATCAGGATCTCTCACTGTCCTGCCTCAACACTGGGCAGTGAGGTGAGATCTAGTCATCCAAACACATGATATGGGAACCAAAGGATTTTTTGATCAAGGGATGGAGAATGGAGGTCTCTAGGTCCCTCTTGGGAAGGTGAAAAGGGGTGTTCTATCCCAGGAATGTTCCTGTGTTGTGAGTATTATCAAAGAAACAACCATGCTCAGAGCCCAGTGCCTCTGGTTTTCCCACTAGTCTCTACCCAGCCCTGCCCCACCTTCACCCTGCCCTCTCTGAATCCCAGATCTGCCATCTAGACTAAAGACTGAGCCAGCAAAGAGATCCACTTCTGCCTCTGAGAATAGCAGGCACAGGGCCCTAGCACCCTCGCTATGAAGTCTCAGGGTGACAAGGTTCCCAACTCACACCCTCATTCCCAGGCTGTCCTGTGACAGTGATATGCTTACCTCTGTCTCTGGTGGAGGAATGAACAACGGGGATGTCATCTTCAGATTGAGCCCTGGAAAGTCCTAGCCCCAAGGATGTACTGCACAGGCACCCTGCAGCGTACAACGGCCAGGTCATCAACAGTGAACTCAAGGTGTCAGGATTTTTAATAGCAGTGTGGCTGGATCAAAGGCTCTATCACTGGTAGTCTAGGTTGTCAGGTAAGATCATGACTCCAATGTCTGATACACCTGACCTGGGTTCATCTTCCCTCTTTATCTTCCTGCTTATCCCTTGCCTCCCCACTCTTGACACTCCCTCACCCCAATACCTCCCTAACCCTTGGACACTTTCTTTTTATCTGACCAGAAAATAAACTCCTTGGAGTCGGGGATGATAAAAAAAAAAAAACCCTGAGCCCTAGGATCTACCAGAGGCTGCTTTCCTCTGCAATCGGTGACCACACAGCTCCTGGATGTCATGAATTTGCTAAGGGTTCAGTGGCTTGGTCCTACATACTGGCTTTAGTCTCTGAAACTGTCCCCACAGAAATTGTGAATGGTTGGCTCCCTTGATCCAGGGACTCCAAACCAAGGCTTGCATGTTTTCCCTTCTTCCCTCCTTTCCTCTTTTTCTCCCTCTGTCCTTCCCTCCTTTCTCTCTCTCTCTCTCTTTCCTTTCTTTGTGTCAGTCCTGGGCCTCTAACTCATAGCCTAGGTGCTGTCCCTGAACCTTTATACTCAAGGCTAGCAGTTTATGGCTTGCGCCACACATCCCTTTCTGGCGTTTTGTTTTTGGTAGTTAATTGGACACAAGAGTCTTACAGGCTTTCCTGCCTGGGCCAAAAGCCTCAATCTTCCGATCTCAACCTCCTAAATAGCTACGATTGCAGGTGTGAAGCACCAGCATCCAGCTCAAACCAAGGTTTCTTCATGTTCTGTGGAACCAGTCCTAGAACCTTTCATTTTCTATGGCTCCCCAAAGCCTGGTGCACTCTGTAACTGTTTGTGGGAAAATAAATGAGTATCTGTCTATGACAATACTACAGAAAAGTCCCATCTGATTCAGATAAGTATCCTCTGTTGTGGAGAGCCTGATGTAGCTTTCACCTATTCTCCCTCCTCCCTCCTCATGGCCTTCTGGTGCCACTTCACTTATCTATTTTGGCTCTGAGGATGTGAGCCACAATGTACTCGCTGGATTCTGGGGCCTCTGGGATGCCTATCTTCTCAAAGATATCTGTCCAGCGGCTGACCAGCTCTGTGGCACTCAATTCCCCACTCCGGTGTGAATGAGGTTGCCTTGAGCTGAGTGTCTGGTTCAAGGGGCCTCCTCTCCTCCCCATGGGGCCAGACATGATGGTCCATCACATCCGCCACCCCCAAGTTTCATGTTGCAGAGAAAGGATCCTTGAGGTAGCCTGGGGACTCTGAATATCTCAGAGTCCAGTACATGTGATGGGAATCGTCTCTCTCACAGCTGGCAGGATGGGGATGGTGAGGTCACAATCTCTGCTCTCCATGATGTCCTGCACTGCGGTGCTAACCTTAGAGAGAGCTGGAGGAGATTCAGCAGCTGTCGGCAGTCAAGGCACAACATTCAAAGCAGGAGACAATCTGGCTTGGGAACTCTGCCTGTGCTGCTTTGAACGTAATTTTTTTATTATTATTATTGTGAGAATACCATACAGAGGAGTTACAATTACATGGGCAAGATAACAAGTATATTTCTTATCAAACATTGTTGCCTCCTCATTGTTTCCCCTTCCCATCCCTTTCCATACTCCTCTCGTCCCCCCACCCGAACCTCTCCCCACCCCCTGACCAAAGTTGTGAAGTTTGTTTTTCGACATAACAAGGTGTACAGCTCATTGTTGCAAGGGGTCCACATGTATCCCTAGTTAACGATTTGTTTTTTTTTTCCCTTCACCTCTACAAATTATACCAACATCAAGTACAGTGAAAGTATGGGTTATACTGTGGGGAGGGACATACAAACAACATAGAAATCATCTTATGAATATGATAGAAACAATTTCTTGAAAGGAAAGAAAAACAGAAAATATATTTGAATACTTATCTTGGGGTTCATTCCACTAGCATCACCTTATCTGACCTTTTTTGCTTGACTCAGACATATACTAGATATTGAAAATAAAGGAAACCATGGGACCTATGCTTCATTCGGCCTGGCTTACTTCATTTAATAAAAATTTTTCCAAGTCCTTCCATTTCCTAACAAATGGGGCAATGTTATTCTTTCTGATGGAGGCATAGAATTCCAGTGTGTATATACACCACATTTTCTTGATCCATTCATCTACGGAGGGGCATCTGGGTTGGTTCCATATCTTAGCTATGGTAAATAAAGCTGCAATAAACATAGTCGTGCTGGTAGCTTTAGTGTGGTCCTGTTTGTGATCATTTGGGCAAATGCCCAAAATGGGATTGCTGGGTCATAGGGGAGCTCTATGTGGAGTCTTTAGGAACCTCCATATGCTTTCCAAAGTGGTTGAACGAGTTTAGTCTCCCACCAACAATGAAGTAAGGTTCCCTTCTGTATTCATCCCCTCCAGCATCTGTTGTTATTAGAGTTCTTAATTATAGCCATTCTCACTCGGGTGAGGGAATATCTCAATGTTGTTTTGATTTGCATTTCTTTTATGGCTAGGGAGGTTGAGCATTTCTTCATGTGTATATTAGCCATGCTTCTCTGCTCTTCAGAGAAGTTTCTCTTTAAGTCTTTAGCCCACTTATTTATTGGGCAGTTGTTTCTTTGAGGATTTGTTGTTGGGAGATTTAATTTTTTAAGTTCCAGGTATATTTTAGATATGAGACCCTTGTCTGTTGTATGGCTAGTGAAGATCTTCTCCCAATCCATAGGCTTTCTATTTATCTTGCAATCTATGTCCTTTGCCATGCAGAAGCTCTGCAATTTCATGCAATCCCATGTGTCCAACCTTTCTTTGATTTTTTTGTGTTTCTGGGTCTCTATTAAGAAAATTTTGACCTGTAACAAGGAGACCTAGGATTTCTCCTATTCCCCTGTAATGTTTTCAGAGTGTCTGCTTTGACTCTGAGGTCTTTGATCCATTTAGAATTGATTCTGGTGCAGGGTGATATATAAGGATCTAGCTTTAGTGTTCTACAAGTAGTTAACCAATTTTGCCAGCACCATTTACTGAAGAGGCTGTTTTTCTTCCCTTCTATTTTTAGGTCCCTTATCAAAGATTAGATGGCTATAGCTCTGTATTTTCATCTCTGGTTTTCAATTCTATTCGATTGGTCCTGAGGTCTATTCTTGTGCCAGTACCAAGCTGTTTTGATTACTATGACTTTGTAGTAGAGTTTGAAATTTAGTGTTATTATTCCTCCAGCACTGTTCTTTCTGTTAAGGATCATTTTTGCTATTCGGGGTCTTTTCTTGTTCCATATGAATTTTTGGATTGTCTCTTTAATTTCCTTGAAGAATGAAGTTGGAATATGGATAGGTATCACATTGAACTTGTAGATAACCTTGTGAAGTATTGCCATTTTCACGATCTTTATCTTTCCAATACAGGAGCATGGGAGTTTTTGCCACTTTCTAAGATCTCTTTTGATTTCCTTTTTCAGGTTTTTATAATTTTCATCATAGAGGTCCTTCACTTCTTTGGTTAAGTTAATTCCTAGGTATTTTATTTTTTGTGGGGCTATTACGAATGGAGACGCTTTCTTAATTTCAGCCACACTCTTCTCATTGTTAGTATACAGAAAAGCCATTTCTTTTTGAGGGATAATTTTATACCCTGATACTTTGCCAATGTTTTGAATCAGCTTGAGTAATTTGGGAGTGGAATCTATGGGATTCTTGAAATACAAGATCATGACATCTGCAAAGAAGAAGTGTTTTACTTCTTCTTTCCCTATTTGGATCCATTTTCGGTTTGCATCTTGTCTTACTCCTGTAGCTAGGCATTCTAATACTAGATTGCAGAGAAGTGGAGAGAGTGGACATTCTGGTCTCTTTCCTGAGTTAAGAGGAAATGACTTATTTTTTCATTATTAAGTATAATGCTGGCTGTAGGTTTGTCATATACAGCCTTTATTGTATTGAGGAAGGTAACATGGATTCCTAGATTTTCCAGAATCTTCATCATAAAGGGGCATTTGATCTTGTCAATTGCTTTTTTTGCATCTATTCAGATAACTATGTGTTTCTCATCCTTGTTCCTGTTGATGTGATGAATTATGTTAATTGTTTTGAGTATATTGAACCAGCTTTGCATCCCTGAAATGAATCCTGTTTGATCGTATTGTATGATTTTTCATGAATTGTTGAAGTCGATTGGCAAAAATTTTGTTGAGAAGTTTTCATCAATGTTCGTCAAAGGTATGGGTCTATAGTTCTCTTTCTTTGATGAGTCCCTGCCTGGTTTTGGGATGAGGGTTAATATAGCTTCAAGGAATGAATTTGGTAGTGCACTTTCATTTCAATTTCATTGAAGAGTTGAAGTAGTACTGGTGTTAGCTCTACTATGAAGGTCTTGTAGAATTCTGCTGTAAAACCACCTGGTCCTGGGCTTTTCTTAGATGGGAGGTCTCTTATTGCTGTTTCTATTTCAATGCTTGATATGGGCCTATTAATATGCTTTAAATCATCTTGGTTTAGTTTTGGCATGTCAATATTTGCTAGGAAAAGATCCATTCCTGCCAAGTTCTCAAACATATTAGCATAAAGTTTTGAGAAGTGTTCCCTTATAATGTTCTGAATCTTGATTGTTTTTTGGTGATGTTTCCATTCTCATCTCTGAGTTTATTTATTTGGATGTGTTCTCTTCTTTTTGTGATAAGATTTGCTAAGGGTCTGTCAATTTTGTTAATTTTTTTGAAGAACCAACTCTTTTTTTGTTGGTTCTTTCTATGTTTCTTTTTTATTCTAATTCATTTATTCTGATTTAATTTTAATTATTTCTTTCTGTCTACTGAATTGAGGGTTATCTTGCTCCTCTTTTTCAAGGAGGCTCAGCTGTCTCATTAAATTGTTGGATTCGGATCTCTCCAATTTGTTGATGTACAAACTCAGAGGTATAAACTTGCCTCTGAATACTGCCTTTTCTGTGTCCCAGAGGAACTGATAGTTTATGTACTTATTTTTGTTGAATATCATGAAAACTTGAATTTCATTTCTAATCTCTACCATGACCCACTGGTGATTAAATAGAGTGTCGTTCAGCCTCCATGTGTTATAGGACTTTCTTTGGTGGCTTTTGTTTTTGAATTTTAATTTTATTTACTTGTGGTCTGAGAGAATGCATGGGATGATTTCAATGTTTCTGAAATTGGGCAAGTTTGCTTTGTGACTAAAATGTGGTCTATTTTGGAAAATGTTTCATGTGCTGCTGAGAAGAACATGTATTCTGATGCTGCTGGGTGAAATATTTGTTAGATGTCTGTGAAATCTAGTTGATCTATGCAGTTGTTTAGGTCTGCATTTTCTCTGCTGAGTTTTTTGCCGTGTTGATCTATCTAGTGGGGATAGTGGTGTGTTAAAGTCTCCAATAATTAATGTCTTTTTGTCTATATGAGATTTGAGATAAAGTAGTTTTTTCTTGGATAAATTTGGGTGCTCCATTGTTTGGCAAATACATAATTAGAATTGTAATGTCCTCCTGAAGGAGAGATACCTTAATTAGTATGTAGTGACCTTCTTTATCTGTTCTCACTAATTTTAATTTGAAATCTATTTTATATGTATTAGGATTACAACTTCTGCCTGTTTATGGGAGCCGTTTGTTTGGTAGATTTTGTTCCAGCCTTTCACATTGAAAATGTGGTTGTTTTTATGGGCAAGATGTGACTCATAACGGCAGCAGATAGAAGAATCTTGCTTTTTAATCTAACTAGAGAGTCTATGTCGTTTGATTGGAGAGTGAAGTCCATTAATGTTGAGAAATAGGAGTGAGAGGTATTTGGGAGTTCCTGCCATTTTATACACCTAATTTGGGAAGGCAACTACTGGGTTCTTCCTATGGTTCTTGGATTCTTGGTTGTGGTTTCTTGGTCTTTATTGTGGTCTTGTTGGTTTTCTATGTGTAGGACATCTTTAAGAATCTTTTGTTGGGCTGGTTTGGTGGAGATATATTGTTTCAATTTTTTGTTGCTATGGATCAATTTTATTTTACCTTCCATACTGAAGGAATGTTTAGCTGGGTACAGTATTCTTGGTTGTCTCTGCTGAGAAATCTGAGGTGATTCTATTTGTTTTCCCTTTATAGGTAATTGATCTTTTCTCCTTGACAGCTTTATGGATCTTTTCCTTGGCCTAAATTGATCCTGTACAGATTATAATGTGACCGTGGTATGTCCTGTTCTTGTCTGGTCTATTTTAGGTTTTAAAAGCTTCTTGTATCTGAATAAGCCTATCTTTTTGCATGTTTGGGAAGTTCTCTGCTAGGATCCTGTTACACAAATTTCCTAAACCACTAACTTCTGTCTCTAGGTTCTCCTCTACACTCAATATATTCAGATCAGGTCTTCTGATGGTATCTTCCAAGTGTTGAATAGATCTATCATATTTCTTGGATTTGTCTTGGATGGTTGTATGTTCATTCTCTATAATATCTACGCTGTCTTCAATCCCCGAGATTCGATCTTCTGCATGGTCTATTCTACTCTCAAGACTTTCTACTTTGCTTTTTATTTCTTTTCGTTGTAATTGCTTGGCTTTGAGAGCTTAAAATTCTTTGTTGGAACTTTGTTCTAGATCTTGTAAGGACTTCTTTACTTCCTTTATTTGGTGTTCTGTGTTTATTCTCAAATCACTGAGTTGATTGGTTATGGATTCCTTGGACTCCTATTCCTTCTGTTGGGCTCCAATGAGCATACCCTTTGCGATCTCACTGATGTCTTTCAGCTCTCTGTTTATGGATTTCATGAATGCCTCCTTTAATCTTTGTCTATTCTCATCTCGATCTCAGTTCCTGTATTTCTCTTTGATTAGCATCCTCACGTTCACACATTTCCTGTAGTTCTCTTTGAGTGTTCTCAGCCTGTTCATGCCATTCCTGACTTTCTCTTTGTCTGTTCTCAGCCTGCTCACGCAATTCCTGTCTATCTCTTTGACTGATCTCAACTTGCTCACTCAATTCCTTTTTTTCTCTTTGAGTGTTCTCAATCTGGGCAAGCAATTCCTGTATCAATCTTTGAGTAGCTTCCTCACATTCAGGAGTCTCCTGTATTGATCTTTGGTTTGCCTCCTCTCTCTTCCTATTATGCTCACACTGAGACCTTTGCTAGTTTTCACTCTTTTTATTTACGCTGTTTAACTGTAGTGTTTGTAGAGCCTTTCGGGAACTCTCCTCTGGATTATTCATTATCTGTTCTGTCCCCTGATTGTCATGAGTGGGAGTTGAGTTCCCCAGGCTTGCCATTTTTCTTGTGTTTTCATGGCTTGTTCTGCCTATTTGGGATGAGAGTAACACCAATTTTGTTCTAGAACACTATTTTAAGGTAAACATCAACAAAAGTCCATAGTTGCATAGTCCAAAATCTGCAGATACAATCTGGTTCAAGAGATACAACCTATTGAACATCAATCAACTATGTCTTAATGGCCTAAGAACAGCAAAGGAGAATTTGGCAACCAGAAATTATTAGGTTTAGGGAAAATGTGGGGAAAATAGGATTAGAGGGATTTGGGAAGGTGAGTGAGAGTGGAATTAACCATATCCTAATCTCAAAGAAGGTAATGCATTGGACAGAATGATAGCAGAGAGAGTGAGAAAAAGAAAAAGAAAAAAGAGAAGAAAAAGAAAAAAGATACAAGAAAAAATGGAAATAAATTTAAAATTGAAAAGTTAAACCCTTAAAAACTGCAAATTTGAAAGAGTATTATTCAGAGAAGAATGGGGATGGGATGAGAGGAGGGGAGGGATAGAAAGGAGACATGAAAAACTAGAAAAATAAAAAAAGTTTTAAAATATTATATGGGTATAAAGATGTAATACTGCTATAAAGGTATTTAAGTCTAAGAGGTTTTGAGTTGAGTTATTTCTGGATTAAGTGTGTACACAATAGAAGATAAGATCTAATAATCGATGATGGGTATATTTGAGGGTGAGCAAAACAGTAATTAAGTCACACAGAAAAAATGAAAGAGAAGAAATGAAAAGAATGAGAAAAGAAAGAAAAAAAAGGATCAAAAGGTCAGTAGAGATAAAAAAAAAAAAAAAAAGCACACACACACATGTACACCTAAAATAAAAATTATACTAGGAAGAAAAGGAAAAATAATTTAAATTTTTTTAAAATTAAAAATTAAAAAAATAAAATAAAGTACAAAAAAAAAGTCCTTTGATTTTTTTTTTGGAGGGGATGGGAAGATTCGGTATCTCCCTTGTGTCCATAACCAGTCACTTGGTGGTGTCTCTGGTTTGCTTGTGGTGTTGGGTTTTCCTGTGGCTTGATTGGTTTATTAAATCAGTTTGTTTGGGCAAGCAGAAAAATGCTCTGCTTTACCCAGGATTTTGTGATCCTCCTCCCAGGCTAGTTCAGTGGGAGAGGGATCTGTTTTGAGTATCGCAACAGAGGGAGATGGCTTTTTCCTCTAGTTTGGAGATGTTGTTTTGAGGCTAGGTTCTGGGTAGAATTGAGGCCTTTCAGCAAACAGTAGCTTTTCCTTGAGGGGCTAGCTTCTGAGACAGTCACAGAGCCCAAACTGGAGCCTTTCTCAGGGTTTATGCTTACTGAATTTCAATGAATTGTCTAGGTTGTAGTAGGTAGGGGCAGCCTCTGGTTCTGTTTACCAAGTGAAGAAAGCCACTCCTGGTGGCAGATTTTCTTCTGCCTGGGGTGGGTGCCTTTTTCCTGGGTGGTATTGTGCCTTGCAGGTCTGGGTAGGTTCCTGTGACCTGCTAAATGACTGTTTTGTTTTCTCCCAAGGCCTGAGTTGGAGCTGGCAGCTCAGCCAAGCCTTTGTCTGTATCAAAGATGGAGATCTCCAGTAGTGTGATAGGGGATGGGTGACTTCCCTCCTCTGCTCCCTGAGGAGTGAGGATGTCGGGCTTCTACTCACGCCAGAGGGTAGGTTCCTGGGTCATCTCTGGTCTGCGATCTGCAGGGTGAAGATATCAAACTTAAAATGTTCCCAAGTCAGTGGTCCCCTTTTTCTTCCAGACAGCCTACAGCAGGTTGCAGAAACTGGCATTCAGTGAGCCCTAGCTAATTGCCACCTCCTGATATGGAGAGGGCTCCAGCAGGGGGAATGGACTTGTGTACCACTGCCCAGCTGGAAACAGCCCAGGCGGGACACAGATTGGAGTCTGCAGGACTCCAGGGAGGATTGAAAACTGGTGAGATGCCCCAGGAGGGAATCCATTCCACCAGTGGGGGTCCAGAGAAACGTGCCTGAATGCCCACAGAGATCATAAATGCCCTAGGTAAAGTTCCCCTCTCATCTTCGGTCATGGTGAACCATCTGCCATGTCATAGCTTCACAGCCCCTGCCCTCCCCTCTCCCCCACCTCATTCCCTAATTTTGTTAGGCAGACACATTCCCAACCCTTGAATTAGCTCCAAATATAAACACAAAAGCAGAGTGTCTGGATGGAATAGTGTGGCTGTTGTCACACTCGCCTCATCAAACTTTTGGCTGTGGATAGAAGGACAGGTGTCCACTCTAGTCCAGGGTTCAAACAGGTCACCTAGGGGAGGCACATGAATGCCCAGCATCTACTGTGGGCTATAGGAAAGGGGGAAGAGAGAGGGGGAAATAGGAGGAAAGGAATGTCTACTGAAATCTTCCCATAAAGGAGCCAAGAAACTGTGAAGGAGAAAACAAAAATTGTGGCTGGGCTCGTACTAGATATTGAAAAAAGAACAACAACAAATACACAAACAGAAATCAAATGCTTTAGCTGTTTTTAGACATGATGACTTAAATATATTTTCATTGGTCTCATCTCCCTGCTCTCCCAACATACACACACACACAGACACACACAAATCCAGAACGGTGACAGAAGTCTCATCATCGATGAAGCACCTGCAATTTGCCAACTGATCACTCACCTGAGCACAGTCAGGCTGTACAAGGAGAAAGATTCTCTCTCTCTCTCTCTCTCTCTCTCTCTCTCTCTCTCTCTCTCTCTCTCTCTCTGTCTCTCTCTCTCTCTCTAACACACACACACACACACACAGACTCAGAGTAGTGCCTCTCCTAAGTTTGTTGGTTCCTCATGTGGGACAATGTACAAGCTGAAGGACAAAGGTTCCCATATCCTGTTCCCTTGTAAAAACCATCTTCCCGGAACTCCCCGATATTCACTTTCTATCTGACCCCCACTGCCATCACCTCCCTAGTGGGTTTTTCTGGGACTTTCTTCAGGTGAAAGGGTAACAGCACAGAGGACAAGGGCTCACATAACATGATGGGGGCCTATCTTCTGCATCCAACATCCCCCACCCCCAGAAAAAAGAAAAAGACCCAAGAAGGCAGGTGTGGAGGTGCTGCTCCCCACCTCTGACTAAAGCCACCAGGTCCCCAGGAGGGAGAGGAAGAGTGCAGATGAGCAGCTGTGTGACTCCCACTGTTCCAGGCCAGCGGTGAGGTGATGCCCCCTTCTCACCCATTCCTGAATCTCCCTGTTTCCTGAGACGCTGGCCACTAGGGATGCGGGTAGGTTCTTTGAGTCGACATCCACTCCCCCACCCCCATCCTGGGTTGCATTTGTCTCAGACTCAGGGCTGGCCTGCTTGGCCCTGGAGGTGTGGTTGGGACATGAGAGGAGAGATGAAAGTCACTGGTCTGGGTCCGTGGGGGGGAAGAGTGGGGGAGAAGGGGGTGCATAGGGGGAGTTCGTGAGTTGTGGGTCCCTGAAGCAGCGCTCATGTGTGCTTTGGGGAGAAGCTGTAGGCTGTGGTTCCAGGTGCACCAGGCAGTGATGGCAGTGTCTTGGTGGACGCTCAAGCCCAGAGCAGAGTACCAGGGGCTGGGACAAGGTCAGGGCCGCAATCCTGCCGGGGGTGCAACATTGCTGCATGACTCCAAAAGTCACCACTGGTCTGAACCGGCAGGGACATGCTTGAAAAGCAGTGCCACAAGAAGGGCAGGAAAGGGGGCTGGGGCAGGGCAGGCGGGTGGTAGGGCTGAATGCGCCTCCCTGAAGCTGAGCGCCAGGTCCAGGAGCCTTGGACTTAGGGCCTACCTAGTCCCTGAGCCTCCTTGGGGCAGTGCAAGTTATGTCCCTGCTGTGCTGGCTTTCTGTGCTCTGTGCTCCTGGCCCAGAACTGTGCTCCTAGATCAGCAGAGGCCAGCCATTGATGCCACCTCCCCTGGTGCATGTGCCTGCTCTTCTATCTGTTCTCTCTCTCTGCCCCCACTTCTCTCCCGGGCTGCCCCACCACCGCCACGTCAGTGTACTAGCACCCGTGTGCCCCTGGCTGTAGCAGCTATGTACCCCCTTGGCTTTGCCCTGTCCGCCCCTCAGTCACACCTCCTCCCCATCCTTGGTCTTTTGCTGCCCTGACTCTGCCCTAAGGCTACCAGGCCATAGCAGAAACAGCCTCACCTCAGCTCAGGGCTTCCCCCTAAATCCAGCAGCTGCTCAGCCCAACCACTGAGGGATACTCTTCGCCATCCACCCCACACACCAAGAAGGTGCACGGTGAACCTCCGTGTATGTATGTGTGTGTGTGTGTGTGTGTGTGTGATTGTTGGGGATACCTACCTCTCAAGGACTCAGAACATAGCACCATTTGGGATGACAGCACACAGCACACTTTAAAAAGACAGCACAAAGAACCCTGTGTAATGGACTCAGCACAATGTGCCTTTTGAAGGACTCAGCACATAGCAACCTTTGGGATCCTCATGGTAATCTAATGACCAATAAAATTAGACATGCCATTTAGACATCACTAAACTTAAATATATTATTATTATTATGACATCATATGTCATAGTGACATTATAGACATATTGTGAATGCCTATTCTTTGATTTCATTCTATTTCAAGTGAGCAATATTGGAGGATATCAGAAATCCATTGTGACCTCAAAGCCATTGTGACATGAAAATCCCTTTGTGACATCACAGTGCCATTGTGATATCATTAACCTGTTGTGACATCACAAACTTGTCCTATCCATTGTGACCTCATCAATAATGTGACATCACAAATTTTTATGATGTCACATTGCTATTGTGACATTACAATCATCTTGAGACCTCTCAAACCCATTATGACATCTTTAGCACCTTTGAAAAAACACATAACTTTTTGACATCACAGTACCTTTGTGTATCAATTGAGATCCGATATGCCAATGTAATATCACAAAACATTTACAATATAATCATTGGTGTGACATCACTGTCATTAGGACATCAGCTCATTGTGACATCACAAATATGTAATGACATCATACCACTATGACATCACATTGTCATTGTGACATCACATATACATTATGCATATCTGTTATGTGATTTCATTATATTTCAAATGTGGCATGTGGGTTCATATCAAAAACACATTTTGACTTCATAACCATTGTGACATCACAATCCCTTTGTGACATAACATTGCCATTGTGATATCTAAACAACTGTGAGAACTCAAACATGTCCTGTCCTAATAAGTTTTGTGACATGTTGACACTATGTTATGTTAGGCCCATTGAGAGCTCACTCTATTTTTGACCTCATATTATTTCAGGTATGACAAGAAATATTAGAAATATACTGTGACATCATGAATATAGTGATATCACACAGCTAGATATAATGGCCATTGTGTCACATTGTCACATCACAAATCTGTTTTGAGTTCATCACATTTGTGCCAACAAAAGCCTTTGGAATCCTCACAATCCCCTTCTAAACTTATATACTCATTGTGAGTTAATGGCAATTGAGTTCTGGAATGCAATTGTCACATCACAAATCTCTTTTGAAATCATCACAATTATGGCATCACCAACTAATTGTGACATAACACACATGACATTATAATTTGACATCATATTACAATTTTGATATTACTGTACCATCATAGTTTCACAAATCTATTATGACCTCATCACATCTTAGAAAATTCATGGCCTTTGGGATATCATGCTCTTTCTGTGAACGTGTATCATTGTGAACTGGTAGCAATTGAAATTTATAATAAGATGTGATATTACAAACTAGTTTTGACATCACTAACCCATTTTTATATCATTAACATTTTGACAACCGAAACCTGTTAGGAACTTTAGCACTTTTGACCAAAAAATCGCCTTTGTGTCATCACAGTTCATTTGTGTATGTCATTTTGATTTCATTCTCATATCCTCACTATAAACTAATGGCAATTAAGATGTGACATGCCACTGTGACATCACAAACCCTTTGTGACATCATCACCAGTGTGATATCAGACTGTCGTTATGACACCATCAGCTCATGGTGATATCACCACGCTACAGTGACATCATAGCATTATGACATCGCATTGCCATTTTGCTGTCATAGACACATTGTGAATGTATATCCTATGATTTCATTCTATTTTAAATGTGGCATATCAGTTGGTATAAGAAACACATTGTGACCTCATAACCATTGTAACATTATAAACCCTGTGTGGCGTCATTACCAGTATGATATCACATTGTTGTTATGATATCTTTAGCTTATGATGACATCACAAAATGACAATGACATTATACCATTTGCCATTATGTCATTGTGATATCATAGTCACATTATGAATGCCTAATCCGTGATTTCAATGTATTTGAAATGTGGCATGTGGGTTGATATCAGAAACTCATTGTAATGTCATAACGTTTGTGACATCAAAATCCCTTTGTGACATCAATTTGGCAATGTGACATCGCAATGGCAATGTGATGCTAATAAGGCACCATGATATCACAATGGTCATGAACTCACAATAGGTTTCTGATATCAACCGACATGCCACATTAGAAATAGAATCAAATAACATAAAGGGCAAACACGTGTCTATGATATCAGAATGACAATGTAATGTTACAGTGCTATGATGTCATTGTAGTTTTACATGTCAAAATGAGCTGATGTTGTCATAATGGCAACATGATGTTACAATTATGACAATGTCAGAAAGGATTTTTTTAGTATTTCAATGGTATGTCTGATGTCAGTTGTCATTAGTTCCCAATGAGGATATGGATACAAAAAATATTCTGTGATGTCACAGAGGTCATGTGTGTTTGCAAAGGTGGTAAGAGGTCATAATTGTTTTGGAATGGCACAATGTGATTCATAAGATCACAATGGAAATGAGATGTCCCATTGGGTTTTTGATGAGGTCACAATGGTTTTGTAATGTCACAGTTTATAATATCAGAATGATATATCCAATTTCAATTACTCATAATTCAATATGAGGATACCAGGTGATAGAAGAAGCTTCATAGTATGAGGTCATACTATGTGAAAACCCAATGGGACACTGGTTTCACAATGACAATGTGATGTCTCAACATCATGTAATAATGTTTTCATGTCACAATTGGTGACACCATACTGATGAGGAGGTCGCAATAGATTTGAGATGTCCCAACGGGTTGGTGATGTAACAATGGCATGTGGGATCTCAATTGTCATTAACTCACCATGAGTATATGGGTTTGGGAAGGGATTCTGATGTCCCCAAAGTATATATAGTCAAAAAGGTGAAGAACTAACAGTTCTAAGATGTCACAAAGTGACACAATGTTTATGATGTCCAGTGGTGTGATATCATGATGTTACACTGGATTTTAGATATTTCATGTCATATCTGAAATATGAAGTCAAACACAGATTTTCAACTCACAAAGGGCCTAAAATAATACAATGACATGTCACAAAAGTTATGAGGACAGGAGAGGTATTTGATGTCACAGTGGATTAGTGATATAACAAAGGCAATGTGCTATGACAAAGACATTTTGATGTCACAAAGGTAATGAGTTCACAAAGGTTTCCTGATATCAACCCACATGACACACTTGAAATAGAATGAAATCAAAGAATAGGCATTCACAATGGGTCTATGACATCAAAGTGACAATGTGATATCAAAGCAGCAATGTTTGATTGGATACGTACTCATTACCTTACTCATGTAACTGTAATCCCTCTGTACACTATATTTACAATAAAAAATGTACAGAAGAAAAAAATAAAAAAATGGTATGGTGTCATTGGGGTTTGGTGTCAACACAATGAGATGATGGTTTCATGATGACAATGTGATTTCACAGTCGTAATTATTGCACAAAATATTTGTGATGATACAATGCTATGTGTGATCACAATTTTCACTATGAGAATATGGGTACACAAAGGGTCTGTGAGGCCACAGAGGTCATGTGTTTTTTTAAAGGTGCTAAGACTTCACAATTGCTTTGTGATGCCACAATGTGATTGTGAAGGCACAACAACAATGTGATGTCACAATGAGTTTGTGATGTCACAGTGGTGATGAGATCACAATGAGTTTGTGATGTCACTATGAGTTTGTATTATTAAAATGACATGTCTAATTTCAATATTTACTAGTTCACAATGAGGATATAATTTCAAAGAAATAATCTTAAGATCCAAAGACCATGAGTTTTTAGTCATAACTTGTGTGATATGCTGCCATTAGGATATTTTAGGCCTTTAGTAAGCTTATATTCTGTTTTCAAACTCATAATAATTCAGGTATGACATATGATATCAGAAATTGAAACTGACATTATGAATATTGTGACATCACATTGATAGACATCAAGACCATGGTGTCACATCGTGAATTCACAAATCTGTTAGGATTTCATCACATTTGTGCCAACACATGACTTTGGAGACAACACAGTCCCTTTGTGAACTCATATCTTCATTGTGAATTAATGATATTTGAGAATCGCCATGCCATTGTGACATTTCCAACCAACTGTGACAGCACAAACCTATTATAGTAAAAACACATTGTCATCTAATAGCCATTGTGGTAGCGCAATCCCTTTGTGACCCTACATTTCCATAGTAATATCACTAATCCACTGTGAAATTCCAATCCTCTCTTACCCAATCCAGGTATGAAATGTGATACCTGAATCCAGTGTGACATTTAGATCATGGTGACATCACACTGATAGATAATATGAGCATTTGTCACATTCTGACAACACACACATTAGGACTTCATCACTTTTGAGACAACCCATGCCTTTGGAGACATCACAGTCCTTTTGTGAGCTCATATACTCATTGTGAGTTGACAATTGAGATCACATGTGTCATTTTGTTGTCACCAACCCATTGTGACATCACACAGCTCTTGAAAACTCATCACTAGTGTGGCATCACCAATTGTGGTATCAAACATTATTAAGTCGTCATATTGCAACATCACATTTCCATAGTGAGATCACTGTTCCATTGTGTTTTCAATAAACTAGTATGTCTTCATAGCATTTTAGAAAATCCATGGCCTTTTATATTTGTCTTCTTCTGTGAAATCATATCCTCATTATGAAGTAGTAGCAACTGAAATTGGGCATGTGATTATGAGATATGACTTCACAAAACTTTGATTTCATCACCAGTGTGACATCACAAAACCATTGTGAGCTTTCATAGATATTTGACATCACTATCACATTGTGACATCCCAAACTTTTTAGGATCTCTTAGCACCTTTGAAAAAACACGTAGCCTTTGTGACATCACAGTCCCTTTGTGTAACTCTACCCTCATTATGAACTGACGATTGATGTCAGACATGCCATTGTAACATCATGAACACTTTGTGACAGCACCAGTGTGACATAACATTCTCTTTATAAAAGCATCAACTACTTTTGACATCAGAAAACTAGGACAAGATAGTATTATGAGATCACATGGTCATTGTGATGTTATAAACAGATTGTGAATGCCTGTTTTTAATCATTTTTGTTGTTGTAGTTGGTCATGGGAATTGAAATCTGGGCTTGGGTGCTGTCCCTGCTCTACAGCTCTAGGCGAGCACATTATCACTTGATCCACAGCACTGCTTCTGGTTTTCTAGTGGTTTTGATTGGAGATAAGAGTCTCATGGACTTTCCAGCCTGAGGTGACTTTGAGCTGCAATACTCAGATCTCAGCCTCCTGAGTAACTGGGATTACAGGCATGAGCCACCCGTGCCAGGCTTTTTCATTCTATTTAGAATTTGACATGTGTGTTGATATCAGAAAAATAATGTGACCTCATAACTGTTGTAACATCATAAATCAGCAGTGACATAAAATTGTCATTGTGACACCATCAGCTCATTGAGATATCACCAAATGACAATGGCATCATAGCATGATAAATCACAGTGACATTGTTATGTCATAGACATAACAGTGTGAAGGCCTATTCTGTGAATTCATTCTATTTCAGAAACCCATTTTGACCATATAACCATTGTGATATCACAATCCTTTGTGACATCACATTGCCATTGTGACATCATTAACCTACTGTGCCATCACAAACCAGTCCTGTCATTATAAGTTTTGTGACATTGTCATATGTTAGGCCCTTTGTGAGCTCATAATCTGTTTTAAATCTCTTATTTCTGATATGACATGTGATATCAGAAATCCCCTGTTACATCATACTGCCAGATATCATGACCATTGTATCACATTGTGACATCACAAACCTGTGAGAACGGCATCACATTTGTGAAAACACATGCCTTTGGAGACATTACAGTCCCTTTTTTGAACTCATGTAATCATTGCCAATTAATGACCATTGAGATCTGCCATGCCACTCTGACATCATGAATCCATTGTGAAATCACAAACTTATTGTGACCTCATCACGAGAATGGCATCAACGACTAATTGTGGTATCAAAGCATTATTTTGACATGATATTGTGGTATTGCCATTGTGATATCACTGTCCCATTGTGTTTTTACAAACCTATATGGCCACATCACATCTTAGAAAATTCGTGGCCTTTGAGACTTCAAGCTCTTTCTGTGAACTCGTGTACTTATGACCTCTAAGGCAAGGAGACAAACCATGTGGTCACATTTAATATATAAAACAATTTACAATAGAAAGGGGGATGAGATTACCTTATCCTGGACTGGATACCCAGGTCCAAGTGCAGCCTTGACCAAGTAACTGAGACCTCCAATGGGCAGCCCCACCCTTTCTTAATTGGTCTGCACACGACCAGCCAAAAAATTATGCTCTCTGAATCTCCAAACCTCAATGGGCAAGGCTTTTTACTTTTTCATTCCTTCCTCCTTCACTACAGACCTGTCCTTCCTTCCAGGTCTTTCCCTTTTTCCCTTCCACCACTTCTTTCTTCTCTTCAGGTCTCTCCACTCTCCACAGGCCTGCCCTACTCTGCCCCAGTTACCACTTGCCAACATTCTGCTCTCCCTCATCTTCCTCTCTTCTCAGGTTTTTTCCTTTCTGTTATCTCATCACTTTCTTACATCCGGGTAACTCCCATTTTTATCCCCGCTTCCAATGCTCTGAAAATGCAACCTATATATAGGTTGTACCCCTCCTCACTCCAACGGGTCTACTGCCTAACAATTTTTAACCATTTCTTCTCAATCTGCCCAATGCTCAATCACTTCTTGACAGCTCACTAAGTGAGGCTTGACACCTCCACCTTTGGCGGCATTCCACACATTCTCCCATGGGCCAGGCCAAGAATATACAATGATTAAGGGCTCCCACAGATAATTCTGGCAACACTGGTTATTACAGTATCCTCATAGTGAATTAGAAGAAATTGAAGTTGCATATGTCATTGTTATATTAAAACTGGATGAGACATCACTAACGCATTGTGACCACATCAGTGCGGTGACATGACAAACTCATTGTGATACCACATTGTCATTGTGCCACCATGATCATATTGTGACATCCCAAACCTATTATGACCTCAGAAGCTTTGAAAGCTTGGCCTTTGTGTCATCACAGGCCCTTTGTGTACTCATATCCTCATTTTGAGCAAATTGAGATCAGACATGCCATTTTAACATGGCAAAATTTTTGTGACATCATCACCAGTGTAACATCACATTGTCATTATGGCACCATCAGCCCATCGTGATGTCATAAAACAACAATGACTTCATAGCATTATGACATCACATGGTCATTGTGATGTCACAGATACATTGGAATGCCTATTCTGTTATTTCGTTCTATTTCAAATGTGGCAGGTGGGTTGATATCAGAAATAGATTGTGATAACATAACCATTATGACATCACAATACCTTGATGACACCACATTGCCATTATGATATCACTAACCCACTGTGACATCACAAAACTGTCCTATCATCATAAATGTTTTGACATGCTGCCAGTGTGATCACTGGCCTCTCTGAGCTCATAAATTGTTTAATTCATAATACATCAGGTACGATATGTGATATCAGAAATCCACTGTGACATCACGACCACTGAGACATCACATTGCCAGATGTCATGAAAATTGAGTCACATTGTGACATCACAAACCTGTTAAGATTCATTACACTTGTGCCAACATATACCTTTGGATACATCATTATCCCTTGTGAACTTATATATTCATTGTGAATTAGAGTCCTAGCATGAGATGTGACATCACCATCCCATTGTGAAATCACAAATCTATATGACCTCATCACCTATATGGCATTATCAACTATTTGTGACTTTAAAACAATATTATCTCTTGTAATGTTAACATTATATTGCCAATGGGATATCTCTGTCCCATCGCATTTCCACCAATATATTACGTACTCATAATATTTTACAAAATTCATGGCCTTTCTGACTTCTAACACCTTATGTGAACTCGTATCTTCTTTGTGATCTAGTAATATCACCATGTAATGGTGATATTACAAATTCATAGTGACATCACTATCCAAGTGTGACCTTATCCCCACTGTGACATCACAAACCCATTGTGACATCATATTTCCACAATGATATCATGATCACCTTGTGATATACCAAACCTGTTGTGACCTCTTAGTACCTTTGAAAAAGCACATGGTTTTTGTGACATCACAGATCTTTTGGGTAGTTATATCCTCATTGTGAACAAAGGACAACTGATATCAGACATGCCATTGTACCATTACAAATGATTTGTGACAAAATGACAATGACATCATAGCATTATGTCATCACATTTTCTTTTTTTCTTTTTTTTTTTTTTTGTCGGTCGTGGGGCTTGAACTCTGGGCCTGGGCGCTGTCCCTCAGCTCTTCAGCTCAAGGCGAGCGCTCTACCACTTGAGCTACAGCGCCACTCATCACATTTTCATTGTGAGGTCATAGAGACAATGTGATTGCCTATTCTGTGATTTCATTCTATCTCAAATGTGGCATATAGTTTGATTACAGAAACCCATCACAATTGTGACATTACAAGCCCTTTGTGACCTCATATTGATATTGTGATATCATTAATGCAATGTAACATCACAAACCTGCCTTGTCCTCATAAATTTTGAAATAAGCGACTACCTTGACCTGGGCTGAATGCCCAGAGCTAAATTCAGCCTCAACTATGAAACCTCAGAGCTCCAAAGAACAGCCCAGCCATTTGTTAACTGGTCTGCAAACAACCATCTCCCAAAATAATGATCTCCAAAACTCCACACTTCAAAGGACAAGGCTATTTCATTTCTCTTCATCCTCCTTCTCTCCAGACCTGTCTTACATTTCAGGTCTTTTCATTTTTTCCTTCCACCATTCCCTTCTCTTCAGGCTGCTCTACTCTTGACAGTCCTGCCCTGCCCTATCCAGGTGGCCAGCTGCCATCCTTCACCTCCTGCTCTCCCTCAATTTCCTCTCCTCCGAGGTCTTTACCTTCCTGCAGTCTCATCACTTCTTTCCTTCCAGGCCTTTCCCCTTTTTTCTCTCCCCTTCTGTTGCTCTGAACATGCAGCCTATATATAGGCTGTGCCCTTCCCCCACTGCAATATATTTCCTGCATAACTGTTTTCAATCATCACTTCCCAAATGTTCATGCCCAATCATTTCTTGGCAGCTCACTATGTTGGGCTTGACATCCTATCTCCTTCAGCAGCTTGTCCTGCCCCCTCCAGTGGCATGCAGCCCCCCTCTCCGGCGGTCCAGAGCAAGAGGCCATGATGACTATCTGTTCCCGTGGATCATAGGGGCACTGCTGGTTTTGACCGTGTCCTCATGGTGGTCTAGTAGCAATTGAAATTGGACAAATAATTGTCATATTACAAAGTCGTGGCATAACTAATCCATTATGACCTCATCACCAGTATGACATCACAAACCCATTGTAACATCACATTGCTGTTTTGACACAAGGATCACATTGCTACATCCCAAATCTATTATGACTTCTTATATCCTTTGAAAAAATACATAGATTTGTGACATCACATTCCCTTTGTGTATTCAAATCCCCACTGTGAAATATTGACAATTGAGAATCAGACAGGACATTTTAACATCAAAAACAATTTGTGAGTTCATCACAATTGTGACATCACATTGTCATTTTGACAACATCTGCACATTGGGAAATTACACAACTAAAATGATATGATAGATTTAGAACTTCATATTGTCCTTGTGACATCATAGACACATTATGAATGCCTTTTCTGTGATTTCATTCTATTTAAAATGTGGCCTGTAGGTTGATGTATTAAACAAATCGTGAACTCATAACCATTGTGACATTACAATCCCTTTGTAAATCACGTTGCCACTGTGATATCACAATAACCACATATCACAATATCACATAACCCCCCGTGACATCACAAACCTATCCTGTCATCATAACTTTTGTGACATGCTGCAATTCTAATATCTTAGGCCTTTTTGTCCTAATAATCTCTTGTTGAATTCATTAAATTTCACATATGTCATTTGATATCAGAAATTCCCAGTGACATCATGACCATGGTGATATCACACTGCCATATTTCATATCCATTGTGACAAATTCTGACATCACAAACCTTTTAGGATTTCAATATATGTATGACAACACATACTATTGGAGAAACCAAAGTCCCTTTGTGAACTCATATACTCATTGTAAGGTAAAGACAATTGATAACCATCATGTCATTGTGACATGCCCAACACACTGTGACATCACCAATCTTTCGTGACCTCATCACCAATGTAGCATCATCAACTAATTGTGACACCAAACAATATTTTGACATGATGTATTGAGTTGACAAGGGCATGATGATATCACTGTCCCATTGTGTATTCACAAGCCTAATATGACCTCATAACATTTTTAAAAGTTCATGTCCATTAAGACTTCAAGCCCCTTCTTTGAACTTGTATGCACCTTGTGAAATACTAGCAGTTGAAACTGGGCATGTGTTTGAGATATTACCAAATCATTATGACATCACAGACCTGTTGTGACCTCATCACAACAGTGATTCATAAAGTTATCCTGACCCCTAAGTACCTTTGAAATCACATATGGTACTTGTGACATCACAGTCCCTTTGTTTATCCATATCCTCATTGTGAACACATAATTGAATTCATATATGCCATTGTAATATCACAAACCCTTTGTGACCCAATCACCAGTGTGACAACACATAGTCATTATGACATCATTACCTCCTTGCAACATCAATTTACAATGACCTCATAGCATTATGACATTAAATTTTCATTGCGATGTTATAGACACATTGTAAATGCCTATTCTCTTAGTTCATTCTATTTCAAATGTGGCATTTGGGTTGATATCAGAAAACCATTGTGATCTCATAAATATATGGCATCACAATTACTTTGTGACATCACAGTGCTATGGTGATATCACTAACACACTGTGACATCACAAACCTGCCTTCTTCTGTCGGGTCTTCATCCATCCCACGAAAGCTGGACAGGGTCCCAGGAAAGCTACGTGTGGCTGCTCACCCATTCCTCAGCCTCCCTTAGCCCAGGAGACAATCAGATGGAGTGAGTCAAGTCAAGAAGGAACTCATTTATTAACACAGAGCAAGACCTTTTTAAAGCAAAAGACTGCGTGGGAGGAGAGGAAATGGAACCAACCAATCACTGTAAAGGTAACACCTTATCATATACCTAAGCTTCCACAAGCGGTTTACACACTGAAGGTAAACAAATCAGGCTCTGCTCAATCAACTTCCTCTCAGGGCCATCTTTGCTGCCTGTGTGCCCCACAGATTCCCTCTTTCTGTGTTAATGGCAGATACAACTCCCAGTTAGTTATCCTTTTCCTTTCCTCTGTAAAGGTTATTTTAACAGGATTACATTGGAAAGAATAGCATTGGTTATGCAGGGGGTTTGAGGCAAGTCTGGGGGGCAAGATTTGCCAGAAAAGGATAGGGCCCTTGTGCATGATACAAGAGCCCATCCCAGTTACCTCACATCCCCAAGTAGCATAGTAATAAATATAAGCCCCACCATAGTTAGAAATGTCTGAAGCAGTTCGATTAATTCCGGGGCATATGGAACAGTCTTTATCTTGTCCTCTTCAGAACATGGGAGCAGCCTGGGTATTGGGAATTCCACACATGCGACACAGTGCATCCTCGTGGGCCCCCACTCTCAGGCCATTCTACTATAGTCCAGAAAAACAAGGAAAATTAAAAAAAAAACTCTGCAGACATAGCAAAGCAATCCTGAGCACCTGGATTCTTTCAATTAAGCCAGTTCTTTGTTTGTGCCTTCAAAGGAGTACAGGAGTCAAGATGACCTTTCAGCTTTACTGTTGTCTCCCAATACCACGTCTTTGTTCAAAGGAGAGAACCCTCCTGTCTTAGGTTGGGTGGATCATCTTGTCTGTCTTACCCTTCATCCAGAACTTCTTCAAAGCGAAGCTGAAGGCCCTGTCTTAGGTTGGTCAGACTAGCACCCTCTCTTACCCATCTCTGGCTGTGGTTCCTCTTGGGGGATATTTATAACTGGCTGGCTAAACTCATAAGAGGTTTGTAGTGCACATATAATTCAAGAAAGGCATAGAAAAACCATCAGCAAAAGCATTCCAAGGCCAAGCAATATCATTAGCAGTTCTTTAACAGTCAGTAATGGGATAGCAGTCTTTGCCATGTCAGAGTCCAAAGGTGGGGCTTGTAAAAGGAATATTAGAGCAAGTAGCATTAAAATAAATAGCTCCTACAGAAATATTAAATGGTCCATACGTAATGAAATAGGGAGGTGATCAAAATGAAGGTCAAGCCACCAGGTCGAAGGGACAGCTACTCTTGTGTAGCTATGTCTTCATTGCCAGCACTGATCACTGCCCAGGTCACCCACTGAGGTTGAGTATTGCCATCTGCAATACTTAGAGACCACAAGAGCTTCTCAAGGGCCGATTGTCCTTGGGAATGGTTAGTTATCCTTCTTGCTTTCCCTCTTTTAAACACAAGCCTCTGCCACCATAGCCATTTTTTTTTCCTTGTTGGTTAGTTTACACTTGGGCATCCTCCTGTATAGAGGAAATGGGTAAAACTTTAAAGTTCCTGGCAAGGTTCCAAATGGAGGTTGACATCTCTGTGGGAAAAATGCATCCAAATCCCCTGCCCATGGTAACTAGCAGGTCAGGTCCTCGCCATTGTTGTGTCAAGGGGGTCCTTCCTCCTGAATTTCACTTGGGGCTTAGGGTTTAGTTGTCCCCAGTGCTTCTGAAAACTGGATTCAGTTGCCCCTTTTGTAAAACTTAAAATGTTAATGGTAAACAAAGCTATCTGTAACTGTATATGGGGGCTAACTCCCACTTTTTGTTTTAATAATTTCTCCTTAAGACATTGGTGATTTCTTTCTATAATTGATTGGCCTTGGGGATTATAGGAAAATACTGTAGTATGATTAATGTGCTATTTGTCAAAAAACTCTGACATTGCTTTACTAACAAAACAGGTTCCATTATCGGTTTTAACTTGTGCTAGTAGACCCAAGGTGGCAGAGCATTGAAGAAAATGTGCTTGTGAATGTTTAGTTCCTTCTCCTATATGTGCTGTGGCCCAGCATGCTCTTGAGTAGGTATCTATACAGACAAAGATATATTTCAACATACCAAAGGCGAGGAAATGAATAATGTCTGTTTGCCAGGATTAAGGCCTCTGGGATTTACCGCTGGTGGTTGTAACGGGGGTACTTTTAAGAAGGGCTGGCATGTTTTCCAGGTACGTACTATCTTTTTGAGGTCCTTTACGGGACTCTGGGAAATCTATGTTGAAGACCTCTTCAGTTAATGTGGGTGAAATCATGCAAACAGGTAGCCTCTTGTAACGATAATACTTGTGGACCAGTAGCTAACTGGTCCGCCCAATTATTGCCAAGGGATAAAAACACAGGAAGTTTTGAATGCCTTCTCAAATGTTGAATATGAATAGGGGCTCCTCGCCCTTCTAATAGACCCTTAAGGGTAACCATAATAGGGGAAATAGGGTTTTCATCCAGCTTAATATGTGCCTGGGAAATAGGAGGAAACAAGTTAATCATATATAGGATATCAGAATACAAATGAAAGGGTTTTTGAATGCCCTGAAGGGCCATAATTACGGCCAGCATTTCTTTATATTGTGCTGACCCTTGACAAGGTTGAAATATTTGTTGGCTCAGGGTCTTTTGTTGCTCTTCAAAGGCAGCATACACAGAGCCTGCTTTACCTCCATCAGAAAAAATATGGAGGGCAACCAGGAAGATTCGTAGGAGAAAATAGAGAAGGCAATTTGAGGGGAAGTTGCCATAATGTGACAGTCCATTTGGATGGTCTATAATGGCAATCAATTTGGCCTAGGAACCCATCCTCGGAGAGAGCAGGATGAGCATTGGCTCGAGTGAGCCACTCAACGTCTACCATCTGAAAAGGAAAAACAATGGAGTGAGGGTTGAGGCCATAATGCCTTTGAGCTTGTGTCCTTCCCTTGACAATAACATCTGCAAGTTGGCCTGCCTGAGAGTACACCCGAGGTGTGACCCCCAGGGGAGTATGAAACCACTCTAATGGCTCCCCCCTTTAAGTTTAAACTGCAGAAATCAATGTAACACCTGCAAACAACCAAAGGAAAATGGGCTCAAAAATAGAATACCCCTTCAGGTAAACTTCATCCAGGGCTTTTTGGAACTGCAAAAATGTTGCCTAATGGCTATCTGAAATTGTAATAACTTTTTGGGGCATTCTGTCTTTTAGTAGAGCAAATAAGGCACAAGACTATCTTTAGGGAGAGGAACCCATGCCAACAGTCAACTGATTTCCCCCCAAAGGCTCTGAAGTTGGGTTAAGTTCAGAGAGGCTGGAATATCCAGCAAAGGCTTAAGGGAGCTGGCCTAAGTCAAGGTAAGGTGGGACACAAGCACCTTAAAAGGAGTTACCTTTTGAATTTTATTGAGGGTTATGGTAAAACCCATTTTTAATATGGCGACAACCTGGTCCAAAAGGCCCTCCAGGCATCACGGGCCTTGGTGCCCCAGAATTATTTCATCCATGTAGGCATAGGCAAAGGAGGTATCTGAACCCAGCACAGCCCCTAAAAGTGGGGCCAAGTATTGTTGGCAAAAGGTCGGGCTACTGGCCATTCTCTGTGGCAGCACCATCCATTCAAAACTCCGATCAGGCTGGGAAAAATTAAGAGAAGGGATGGAGAAAGCAAACTTCTCCTAGTCATCTGGATGCAGGGGATAGAAAAAAACAATTTTTAATATCAATCACAACTAAGGTATATTCTGAAGGTAGAGTTGGAGTCCAGGGCATGCCTCTTAGGGGCGTTCCTACTAACTCCATCTTTTCATTTACCTTACTTAGATCTTGGAGTATACGCCAAGCCCCAGAAGGCCTTATGAATAACAGATACAGGTGTTTTCCAATGACTAATAGAAGGACATACGTGCCAAAGTTTTATCTGTTCCTTCACCAGAAAGTGGAGGGCTACAAGTTTAGGTTTGGTCAATGGCCACTTCTCCACCAAGATAGGGCTTCTGGGTTTCCACCTAATGGGAGGTACTCAAGAACAGTGGCTTTTAGGATTGAGGGTGTACCTGAGCGGATCCCCTATATTCTTCTCTGTAATTATGAAAGTTAAAAATCCTTTTCCTTAACTCTCTCTAGATCCTGTTTAAGCCTTTGTGCTTCTTCTCCATCCAGGATATCATCATAGGATGCTCGATGGTGTGTAGTGACCATGGCATCCATTTATCTTAGCATGTCTTGCCCTAGTAAATTTGCAGTTAGGTTTTTGCCACTAAAGAACATATCTTTCCCCGTTCTCCATCTGGTCTAGTCCATTTCATACGGGCAACCATCTCTTTGGACTGGGAGTTGCCCTCTACCCCCAATATTGGGGGCTCGGGTGCAAGCTTCCAGTCCAAGGGCACTTCCTCCTCTCTGAGTATGGTTTGATCTGCCCCCGTGTCAATTAGGCAGTGAAATTGCTTCCCACCTATGAAAATAGTAATTTTAAGGTGGAGTCCTTCCTCTAGGGGCACAGTCCTATGGGCCTGGGTCATCCTGCCATGAGGCTGCCTGGGATTCACAGCAGAGTGGGTTCCTCCTTGAGTTAACGGGGCTGGAAGACACCATTCCCCTAGTTTAAAGGCTTGCTATTTACATCAAATTTGGATGGACAATCTTTTTTTCCAATGGTACCCCTTCCTGCAACTGGGGGCAGGGTGTAGGGGGAGGTTAGGACCTCCCGGGCCGTTTGGCGGGGGGGGGGGGGGGGTTGTTGTGAATAGTCCCTCTTAAAGTGCCCCTCCTGCCCGCATTTAAAACAAGTCCCTCTCCCCAATGGTTTTCGGGTTCTTCAGCCTTGGGCTGCCAGCACCTGGGTAATAGCCTCAGTCATTGCAGATGTCTGAACCTGTAAAGCTAAAGGTTATGATTGTGACTGGTGCTGTTGCATTCCCACATCCTGTGAGGCCACCACACATCTGCTCATGGAACTCTCTCTAAATCCTATGCAGGCCATGCAGTGGTCTGCATTCACCCCTTCCCAAACCAGCAACTTTACAAACTGATCTTGGAGGTTCCCTTCCAACAGCTTGTGGTTAATACTCTGTTGGACTCAGTCTACAAATTCAGCTAGAGGCTCACCAGGTTTTTGTCTCACTCCTGCTATGGGGGATTCAGTGGGCCCATCATCCAGTTTGTAGCCTACAGCAAGTCCTGCCTGTCTCACCTGGTCATTGTACGGGCCAGGTATTGTGGCCTGTTGGACGCCAGTGGAGTACCTTTCCCCTAACCCTGTTAACATGGCATAAGTAATAGGTATCATGGGTTGAGCCTGCCGGTTATTCTCTCTCCGCACTCTGCATTCCTCCTTAAAGAAGGCACACCATTTAATAAACTGAGAACTGGTGAGGAGGGCTTTGGCCACATCCCACCAGACACACAATTAGCTGATAAGCAACGTCATGTAATAGGGTCTGGGCCCAAGGAGAGTTCGGGCCATCCTCCACCACCTCCTTGTGGAGCTCTTTCAGATCCTTAGCTTCCCATGGATACCATTCCAAGGGCATATTACCTCCTGGTGCCAGATTGACCGGATAAGCTTGGGGAAGTGAATCCTGTGGCCTAAGGTCCGGACTCCTATGTGGCACTTCCCGTAAATATCAAGACTCCAAGTAGGTTACTTCCCCAGCCCTCGGCCCCTTTATGGAAGGTTGGTAGGGGTCAGGGTCTTGCAGGTCCCGTAACGTGCCTTACCTCCCCACCCCAATCAGGGGAATAGTGTGGGGACCGAGGACCGTCAAGGGCACCCAAATCATAGGGGGTAACTTTCACCTTCCTTTTTGACTTCCACTGTGCAAGTTTTGGTGCGTTCTCGGTGGAATTTAACCCATTCCATTTCCTTCTCACTTCCCAAGTCCTCCTTTACTCCCTCTAGGTCTGATGTTGCCCCTTCCTCCTTCCTCTGTGAAATAGCATTACCCATACTAAGGGTTTCACTTAGCCTGAGAGAGTGCTTAGCCTCAGTTGGTATCTTTTCCTTTCGATCCCCATGTGGGGAGCCTGATGTCAGGTCTTCGTTTGACCGAAAAAAGACGGACAGGGTCCAAGGAAAGGTAATTGTGGCTGCTCACCCATTCCCCAGCCTCCTTTAGCCTAAGAGACAATCAGAAGCAGCAGGATTCAAGTCAAGCAGGGACTCATTTATTAACATAGAGCAAGCCCTTTTTAAAGCAAAAGACTGCGTGGGAGGGGAGGAAATGGAACCAATCAATCACTGTAAAGGTTACACCTTATCATGCACCTAAGCTTCCACAAGCTGTGTACACACTGAACTTAAACAAATCAGGCTTTGCCCACTCAACTTCCTCTCAGGGCCATCTTTGATGCCTGTGTGACGGCACTGTCCTCATAAGTCTTGTGATGTGCTCCAATTGTGATGTCTTAGGCCCTTTATGAGCTCATAAACTTTTTTCAACCTTATAATTTTTCAGTTAGGATATGTGATATCAGAAATCCACTGTGACATCATGACTTTTGTGACATCATACTGACAGACATCATGACCATTGTGTCACACTGTGACATAATCCTCCTAGGACTTCAACACATTTGCAACAACACATGCCTTTGTAGATACCAGTCCATTCGTGAACTCATATTCTCTGTGATTTCATGACAAATGCGATCCATTTGGATATCACCAACCAATTGTGACATCATAGACCTACTGTGACCCCTTACCTCTATGGCATCACCAACAAATTGTGACATCAAAACTTTTGTGATGTCCCAATGTGACACGATGATCATGACATCTGTCAGTGTGATGTCACAATGGTCATGATGTCAGTGGATTTCTGGTATCTCATGTCATACCTGAAATATGAGGTTGGAAAATTATGAGGGCAAAAAGGTCTAAGATATCACAATGTTAGCATGTCACAAAAGTTATGAGGACAGATGTTTGTGATATTACATTGTGATAGTAGTATCACAATGGAACTGTGATATCACAAAGTGATTATGATGACAAAATTGTTATGTAGGCACAAAAATGTGTTTCTGGTATCAACTCTCATGCCACATTTGAAATACAATGAAATCACAGAATAGGCATTCACAATGTCTATGATGTCACAATGAGAATTCTTGTCATAATGAAATTATGTCATTGAGTTTGGTGATATCACAATGAGCTGATGCTCTCATAATGAAAATGTGATGTCACACTGTTGAGGATGTCACAAACACTTTTTGATGTTATAATGGCATGTCTGATCTCAATTGTCAGTTAACAACAAGGATATGAGTACACAAAGTTACTGTGCTGTTGAAAAGGGCATGGATTTTTCAAAGGAGCTAAGAAGTCAAAATAGATTTGAGATGTCACAATGGAATCATGATGTCACAATAACAATATTGTCACAATGGGTTTGTGATGTCATGCTGATGATGTCAAAATGGGTTTGTGATATCACAACGAGTTTGTAATATTAAAATCAAATTTCCAATTTCAATAGCTACTAGTTCACAAGGAGGATACTGTAATAATCAGCAGGACCCCAATAATCTATAGGGTCTGATAATCAGTCAGGCACCATCTCCTAGCCAGTTGGAGAGGACAAAGTATGCCACCAAAGAAGGTGGGGCATTCTGTGGGAGGGGCTGTTGCATTAATAACTACATGTTGAGCTGTTAAGAAGTGATTGGGCTGGGGGCAGTTTGGGATGTGACAGTTGAAAACTGTTAGGCAGTTGGTGTAGAGAAGGGGTACAGAATTTATATAGGTTACTTGTTCAGAACAATAAAAAGAAAGAGAAAAAGGGAAAAGTCCTGGAAGGAAGGAAGTGGTGTGATAGCAGAAGGGGAAAGACCTGGGAGGAGAGGAAGTTGAGGGGGGGCAGGAGGTGAAGGATGGCAACTGACAACCCAGGCAAAGCAGTTCATACCTGTGGAGAGTGGAGAGGCCTGAAGAGAAGAAGGAACTGGTAGAAGGGGAAAATGGAAAGACATCGAAGGATATATAGTTCTGTAGCCAAGGAGAGGCAAAAGGAAGGGGGAAAAAGGCTTGCCCTTTGATGTTTGGAACTTTGGGTATCATAATTTTGGGGGTTGGTGGTTTGGAGAACATTTATTATATTAGATGTGTCTCGATGGATTCTCTTGAACTACAGAGTTCCTAATTTTCAGAAACCCCATCGAGATAATCCATTTGGATAGCATCAAGCCTTGGCCCCAGGGAAAAATCCCCATAGGTGAAAGTGTCAACCCTCAGGGTTAAGAGTCTACCTCGAGTGTTTGTCTCCAGAGGACCAACATTAACAAAAGTCATTTAGGTCCCTCTAAGGGTATGTCTGGGAAAGCTTGCCAGCCTGTTTTGGGGACCCCTTCTGGAGGTCATTTGTGGCTTCTGGGAACTCCTTGAGAGGTCATGTAGGGCTTCCATTTGAAGCCATCTGAAATCTACCCTGGAGGTCATCTGGGGCCTTCTCCAGGTGCCATCTTGGACTTTCTCCAGAGGTCATCTGGAGCTTCCTCAGGAGGCAACGTGAGACCTCTTCAAAAGTAGTCTTTGAGGCTTCCTTAAGAGGCAATCTAGGACCACCTCCTGAGGTCATCTGAAACTTCTTTGGGAGGTCAGCTTGGGTTACCTTGATGAGAAATGCATGAATGTCTTCAGACATCATCTGGGACTTCCTTGAGAAGCCATAAAGGACCTTCTCTGGAGGTCATCTGTGACTTTCTCAAGAGGGTTATCTGGACCCTACTCTGGGGTTCATATATCGCCTCTTTGAGTGGCCATCTGGGAGCTATTCGAGAGGTAATCTCAGCCTCATTGAGAGGACATCTGGGATCTCCTTTGGCGATCATCTGACACTTCCTTGGGGAGCTATTTGGAACCTCCATGAGAGATTATCTAGGGCCTCCTAAGGAGGACATATGTGACATTTTCCAGGGGTCATCTGCGGCCTCCTCAAGAAGCAATCTGGGACATTCTGTCATCTGGGTCCTCCTGCAGAGGTCAACATTGAGAGGTATGGGACATGTAAGTTAAGTGCCTGTGGCTATTGGTCTGTTGTGTATGCTAATAGTTCTATCTGTGTCTTGTATGCACCTATGTTTACTCCTTTTCTCAGGATGGAAGAACAAGGCCTAAAATTCTTATAGCCAAAAAATATTCTCCCCAAGGGTTATAGAGTCCCTTAGAGGAAAATGCATTGTTGTATTCTCTTTCCTATTCTTTGCCATCAGCGCCTGTAATGTTAAGTCCTCCCATACCAAAAGTGGTTACTTTTACCAGCCTGAGGTGGTAGGTAATATGTTACCATTATTATACTTAAGACAGGAACATGAAGGAGATGGGGGGCAGGCTCCCTTTTTAATATATGTTCCCTTTACAACTAGTGATCTGTAAAACTGGAAACAGCAAACTCCATCCTTTTCAGGAAAAAAAAAAAAAACAGAGGCTCATTTTTTTCATTAGAGACAGTAATTTTCACACACAGGCACATCCGGAATGACTGTCAGCAAATTTTACAGGTGCTTTTTACCTGGTAGAAAAGGGAGTCAATCCTTCTCGGTGACTTGAAAGTAGTCCTTACACCAGAGAGTAGCCCCACTATTAACCAGACCATTTGGAACAAGTCTTTTCACAGACTTACCCAAGGTGAGACTAACTGTGATCGAGGTATGGAAGTGCTTACCTATTATTGCTAGGTTTGATTAGCAGGGATACCTCATTGGCTAGAAAGCCAAGTCATCAATCTAAGGTGAGTGAGATGGTAAAGTACCCCAGTGAGTACCCTAATGCTTTTCTGGAACTTCTCCCAGAAGCCTATAGGACATATAGGCCTATAGATCTTAAAGCCCCGGAGAGTCAAAGAGCCCTAAATATGGCATTTGTTACCCAGTCAGCCCCAGATATTAGAAAAAACTTCAAAAGTTAGAAGGATTTGAGGGAAAGGTGTATTCTAAGTTGGAAGTGGATGCCCAGTAGGTGTTTTATAACAGAGATACCCTGGATAAAAAAGACTCTAAGAAAGGGGGTTGAGTTTTGGTAAGAGCACCAGATTAGAGATCAAGAAACCTTTGGCAAAGACAGTAGAATTCATTTGCAAATGGCAGTAGAGAACCTCTAGGACTAGATCAGTGTGCTTATTGAAATCAATATGGATACTGGGAAAGGGAATATCCAAGGAGGAGAAAGATAGAAAATGACAGGTATGTAATCACATTAAACACCTGGAAAATGTGTTCATATCTCTGGAGTAACATGCAAAGGAACTTGGGGCTCTGAATTCCAACTGTGTTCAATTTAAAAAGCAGCCGTCTGAACTTAAGAAGTAATGTGGCAAAGAAAAATTCATACACTTCTATCTCAAAACACAGGCTTATAAAAGACTGAATCTCCATTATGTGCCAGTCAAAAGCAACCAAGAGGTTAAAAGCACATAGGAGAGCACATTGGAAAAAAACAGAATTATTTGACGTGAAGAAAATATTTGAAGATATAAACTTGTGAGTGTCAAAAATGAGAAGAAAATCCTCAAAAGGAACCTAGAAAACACTCAGAATCAAATGAAATTCAAGTTCATTAGCCTGTATGAGTATGAGGCAAATTAGGGGATCACAAGCCAACGGAAGCACAAGACAGCAATACTGCCATCCTTGCTAACCACAAGAGAGGCCAAGAAGAGATCCTGATGCTTCATTAAGAAATCGTGGACCTGAAAAAGGAGCTGGACCTGATATAAGAATGTATTAGGCTGAAATACATGTCGATTATAAGCTTTGAAAATTGTCACCAGAAATTCAAAGCAACAGAGCGAAAAGGAAATAGTAATTAGCAGAGAAGACAGGGAAGTGCTGTCATAGATGAGGCCAAGTAAAGTGAACAGGAAAATATCAGGCTCAACAAAGAGATTGTTACTCTTCAGAAAGAGTTAAAGGGCCACATGCTTTGATAGAGAATGCTAGGGAAAGGGAAAGAGCATTAGGAAGAAAAACAGAAGGGCTAAACAAACAGTTGAAAGATCTGTCACAAAAATACACTGAAGTTGAAAACTAGAAAGAGAAACTATTAGAGTAAAAGTCCCAAAAGACTGCTGAGATCTTCACCATAAATGTAATGCAGAAGCTTCGTGACATAATGGAACTGGTGGTGGTGGGAAAAAATACCTCACAATAGCACTTTTGTGAACTTCAGGGAGGAGCTGAAAATCAAGCAAAGGTGTTGTGAGAAGGAGCAGCAGTTGTCCAGTCAAAAGAACTCTACTGTGACCCTGCCAAAACAGTTACAGATTAAGGAGAACATTGAGAAAGAGAGTGGGATTTTGAAAGCAAGTTTGAGAGAAAAGGAGGAGAATAAAATGTAAGAAGTCTCCAAGATTCAGAGTACTGAACAGATGTAAAAGAAACTAGAGACCCTAAGATATAGGGAAACATCTGAGCTGATCAGGTAGCTTGGGAGATCATTCTAAAACCAATAGGATCTCTAGAACTACTAGTCATTAAAATTAAAGGAAGAAGCAAAAACAGTTGTAATAAGTGGGCAAATGTTGACACTGAACTTGTGAAAAAAGCATACAGGCTCAAGCTTTCTGTCAGTTTACGTGTAGATATTTGCACCCTGGTAAATTTCCCGAGGCCACTACCTAAACTGTTCTGAAAACCAGTGGGGCATTAGCCTGACAATACTTTGTAAGGTTTGGAGGTAATTTCCAACAGGTAAATGCTGAACAGCTGGAACCTATGGAAAGAATTCATATGTGAGGAAACTCAGATGGTGAATTTGGGAAAGTGGACTTCACAGAGGTAAAGCTGGAAAGTATGGGTATTGGTATCTATTAGTAATAGTGGACACTTTTTCAGGCTTAGCTGAGGCATGTAATAATTCCTTGATTTGGCTTACCCTTAGCTGTGGGGTCCAAAGATGGCCCTGCATTCATGGCCCAAGTTCTCAATTATTAACTAACACTCTAGGAATAAATTAGAAGTTACAATCCATTTATAGAACTCAGAGTTCAAGGCATTAGAAAGAATGAACATGCACTCAAAGAACCTAACTACATTAAATACAGAGACTGTCCATGGCTAGGTGAGCCTCCTCCACTTTGCTCTCCTTTGAGCAAGATGTAGCCCTTATGTTAAAGGATTTAGTCCCTTTGAAATACTTTGGCGTAGACCACCCCCTTCGCTTCCTAAATTTGGGAAGGCTATATTAACAGAAATGTCTAACTACAATCTGTAGGCTTTACAACATATTCTTTTATGGACCTATCCTTTGGTAACCCACTAGCCACCTAAGAAAAACTCCACCTGAAGGGGAGGGGCCAAGATGGCGATGGAACAGCAGGAAAACCCCACAGCTCTCCTCAACGAAATACAGAGTTTGGATTTCAATGCTCCGTTTCCGCAAGTGACTCACAAAAAAAAGGCAATTACTCAGAGAGATACAGAAAGTGAAAAAAGAAAATGGAAAAACGTACAAAGACAGTAAAGTGGGAAGACCCTTCCCCCACCCCTTGTTGGTGATGGGGCTCCCCACTGAGCAGCTTAAGTGGTGGAGCTTTGTGCCAGGTTGCTTAAGTAGCCTGGCTCTGGACCCTCCGAGTACCACACACCCACAAGCATCCCAAGACTCACAGAAGACTCCGAAGGTCCAGTGCCTACCCAGAAAATACAAACCGAAATCTCAGAAGACAGAGCCAACATGAAGATTCCCCTCACCCTCCCTGGCATGGCACCTCTGCCTGGCTGGTGCAAGCAGCCCAACCCAGTCAGGAGCAGCAGCAGCTGTCAGCAGTGGCGAACAACCCTAGACCCACAGTGTGGCACCTCAGTCCTGCTGGTGTAAACAGCCTAGCCTAACCTGGATCAGCAGCAGCAGCTGGCAGTAGTGGCAAACCACCCAGACTCTGGGCACAATGCCTCTTGGTACTAGCCCACAGGAACAGCCCAGACCAGCCCGGGGCGGCAGTGATAACTGTGGCAGAGACAGTGGCAGTGAACAACTCCAGAACAATTGCTTTTTGTGCCTCTCCATACTGGCCCGCATAAGCAGCCTAGCCCAGCCTGAGGCAGCAGCACTGGTTAACACTGACTCATGGTGGTGTGGAGCGCCTCTCCATATTGGCTTGCATAAGCATCCCAGCCCAACCCATGGTGGCAAAGGTGGTGAACAACCCCAGACATGACGCAGGGTGTGGTGCTGAAAAACCCCAGAAAAGCGTCATGAAATTTCCTGCCTCGTCTGGCTTTGAACCTGAATACACAGATCTGAGCCTCCTGAGTAGCTACAATTACAGGAATTCACACCAGCAGGGTCTAACTCTTGCCAACCCCTTCACTTTTTCTATAATAGATCATTTCTTAGTTCATACAAGGAATTTAAGCAAATACAAGAGGATCAACATAATACCCTGTATTCTATCTGACCACAGTGGAATCAAACTAGTTCTCAATAACAAGACATAAAGTAGAAAAAACTTAAACACATTAAAATTAAACTGCACTGAGTTGAACAACACATGGGTCACAGAAGAAGTTAAAGAAGAAATTAAAAAGTTCCTATAATTCAGTCAAAATGAAGAAACATCACAAAGAAACCTATGGGACCCAGCGAAAGCAGTCCTGAGGGGCAAATGTATTGCTCTCAGTGCACATATCAAGAAAACAGAGACCAAATAAACAATCTTATGATACAATAAAACTGCTACAGAAACAAGAAAAAAATGAACCTAAAGTTGCTAGACAGAGATAACCAAAATAAGAGCTGAAATTAATGAGATAGAGACTGAGAAAATTATAAATAAAATTAATTAAACAAAAACCTGTTTTTAAGAAAGAATCAATAAAACTGACAGACCACTGGCAAGAATAACTAACAAAATAAGTGAGGAGACCCAAATCAATATTATCAGAGATACCACAGGAAAAATTACAACAAACATCCAAGACATCCAAACAATCATAAGGACTCTATAACAATCATAAGTGACTCTACTCACAAAGGAAGGAAAAACTAGCAGAGATGGATGAATCTCTACAGAAATACAAATTGCTATCCCTCCTGCCCTTTTTGGTCCTGCTTCTCCACCATGTATGGTGGAGGCAGCCAGTTCGGTAAATAAACTTCTTTTCCTGCCTTAATAGTGTGTAGTATTCTCTTAATAGGCTATCAAATGAAACCTACCTATTTAATATTCCTTACATATGATGCTGTGACTCAGATGGGGTTTTTGAGTTGGAAATGTTAGAATTTCCTAACCACCCCTTTTCTGTGAACTAAACTGCCTTGAGACACCACACGAGATATTTCACCAATACCATTGCTGGCCTTCATATCCACATCCACACCACTTCTTTTCTTTGGCAAGTGAAACTACTCTGTAATGCTCTCTGTTGCTCAATCTCTGTTCAGATGTGGCACCATGCCAGATAGATCCTATGGTCTTTAGCAGAAAGGCTGGTCACCTCTGAACCTGAGGATACTTGGTTATGGGGTCTTGGCTATTTCTCTCTAGAGTGCTCTAGAGGAAGTAGGGACAACGCTTCTGCTTGGTCAGCTCTCCTTGACTCAACAGACTGACTCTCCTCCACATTTAATGGGGTACTACAATTCATGCCCGAGCCATGTCACCCCTCTGAAATGCCTCCTGTGCTCCCTGGATAGCCAGAGCACCTAATTTTTTATGCTTTTCTCAGATTTAGACAAGTTTTGCCTCTGCAATTGTAAATGGTCAGAAGTCTGTTCACTTTCAGGATCTCTTTGCTCTCTGCTAATCATGTCCAACTTTCTATATCCCTCCTTTTCTTTTCTACAACTATTTGTATTGTGCCATGAAGCATGCAACATGGGCTGGGTCCAGGGGACCCATTCTACTTTCCCTCTAAAAGGCTAGCCAAACTAGGCTTGATTTTTTGTTCAGGCTTTCTTTGCACTTTTTTAGAAGTTTGCTATCTTGAGTTCACCATCTTGGCCAAATGGTGGGTTAAGGATTTGGCCCCTTCCAATCCTTACACTTCCAAAAAACTTACTTGTCCTCCATCCATCTATGCAAATGTGCCTTGCTAACAAGTTGCTCTTTTCACAGAGTCTGGTAACTGAGGCCCAACAATCTGATGTGCTTTGTTATCAAAGATGTATAAACATAGTTCTCTAAAATTTTAGGATTTGAGTTTTGCCTGTTTTGTTTTGTGTTGTTTAGTTTCGTACTGAATACATGATGCTAAAATATTGGGCATATCTGTGCTAAGATTCTCCCATCTAGCAAGTTTTGTCATTGCAGAATATTTGGTCAATTCTTGATGAGGACCAGGTAAGGTTTACTTATTCTATTTGATCTTCTTGCTGCTTTAATTGGAAATAACAAAGGGTTTTCGTGACAAAAGTTGCAATTCAAATCCAGCCCGGGCTGAAAAGTCCCTAACACTCCATCTCCCAACTAACCTGCAAAGAGCCAAGGTGGAAGCTTGGCTCAAGCCTCTTAACTCTAACCAGCGAACACTTCAAGTAGTATTATAACTCAAAGTAGTAGAGTGCTAGCCTTGAGCAGAAGTGCTCAGGGTCAGTGCCTAGGCCTTGAGTTCAAACCTCCTTGAATACCAACTGGGACAAACCATCCCAGCAACAACACTTAGACTAAGCCAGTCTGCAGAACAAAGGAACATGGAAAGGAGTAAGAGGAAATGATACAAATCAGCCACTTTGTGCCTGTCCTTTCAAAATTAACCAGAGCCGGGAGGCCAATAGAAGTAAGAAGACTTCCCATCTAATGTCCATACCAATCTAACTTACAACTGGACAGGAATTTATATTCTTGCCTTTGTCAATTGCCTTCTTCTCTACCCAGTCGCCAGATGTCAGAAGTAAATAGGGATATTTCCACCAACATTTTCAGCCCAAAGTCCTTCCTCTTGCCATTTATTTGCTCTCAAGTATATTTTTTCAGTCCCCTCAATGCCTCATGAGACTTCTCCATACTTCGTCCAAGAGACTTGCCTCCTCCAGACTTCATCTAAGGACTCATTGTCCAAGTGACAGCTGTTGCCTGCTGCCTTCTCTCAGATGGGATCTCATTTCAGCCTTTTACCCCTACTGTCCAGACCCCTTGCAAACAGGAAATAGACAGAGAGAATCTTCACCCTTTTTCATAATTATCAAAAGGCTGGAATGTAAGGTCTGAACAGTAATACCTCCCTCCTTCTTGGCTAAGTTTCTGCCCAATATCTGTTACATAGGTAACTAGCAGACCTGGAAGCAGCCACCTTCCCCTCCTTCTAGGGCACATCCTGAGCCATCTTTGGTCACAAACCTCCCATCTGACCATAGGAGGGTCCCAGACCCTGAGGTCACATTGAGATCCAGTGTGGCCACACCTTTCCCTCACCGGGCCACACTTCTTCCTTTCCCTAGCCTAGATAAGTCCTGGCCCAGAGGTGGGTCTCCCCCTTCCTTTTAAGCTATGCTTCTCCACCATACATGGTGTGGGCAGCAGTTCAGTAAATAAACTGAAAAAATACAAATTGCCCAAACATAACCAAGAAGAAAGAAATCAATTAAACATGTCAATTACCTACAGTGAGATAGTAGATGTAATCTGAAATCTTCCAACAAGAAAAGCCCAGGACCTGATGGATTCACTACAGAATTCTGTAATGCCTTTAATGGGAACTAATACCCACACTCCTCAAGCTCTTCAGAGAAATAGAAACAGAGGGAGTAATCCCAAACTCATTCTATGAAGCCAATAACACTTTCATCCCCCAAACAGGCAAAGACCCAACAAAAAAACTACACACCAATCTGTTTTATTAAGACAGATACAAAGCTCCTCCATAAAATTGCAGCCAACAGAATCCAGAAACATATCAAAAAAATCATACCTTATGACCAAGTGGGCTTTATCCTAGAGATGCAGGGATGTTTTAACATATGTAAGTCAATAAATCTAATCCATCACATCAACAGATCCAAGATCAAGAACCATAAGATTATCTCCATTGATGCAGAAAAGGCTTTTGATAAAATTCTGCACTCATTTATATTAAAAGCTATGGAAAAAATAAGAATAGAAGGAACATTACATAAGATAATAAAAGTCTTACATGGCACATCAAAGGCCAATATTATACTTAATGGGGAAAAACTACAAACAATTCCCCTAAAAACACGAACAAGACAAGGATGCCAATTCTATCCACGCTACTTCACTATAGTTCGGGAATTCTTAGCCAGAGCAATAATGCAAGAGAAAGACATTACAGGGATCCACATAGGACAGGAAGAAGATAAACTCTCTCTTTTTACAGATGGCATTATTTGATAAATTACCAATCCCTAAAGCTCCATCCCCAAACTCTTAGAGCTTATAAATCAATTTGGCACAGTATCAGGATACAAAATTAACCCACAAAATCAGTCACCTTTCTGCATAGTAACAATGTACAAATACAAAGGGAAATCAAGGAACCAACCCCATTCACAATACCCTCAAAAAAAAAAAAAAACGTATCTAGGAATTAACCTAACCAAAGTTATTGAGGGTCTGTTTCATGAAAACTATAAAAGCCTACAAAAAGGAATCATAGAGATTACCAGGAAATGGGAAGAAATGGGAAAAAATATTTACCAATAATATAACAGACAAGCGTCTAATATCCATTATATTATAATATCCATTATAATATATATGCTGAAGTCAAGAAACTAACCCTTCACAAAGCTAACAAACCAATCTTGAAATGGTCAACGAAGCTAAAAAGAGACTTCTCAGAAGAAGAGATAAAAACGGCAAAGAAACACATGAGGAAATGTTCATCATCCTTGGCTGTAAGGGAAATGCAAATAAAAACAACTCTGAGATACCACCTTACCCCAGTTAATGTGGCCCACATCCTAAATTCAGCCAATGACAAATTCTAGAAGGGATACAAAGAAAGAAACTTTACTGCATTGCTAGTGAGAATGTATACTAATACAACCACTTGGGAAAGCTGTCTGGAGGTACCTTCGAAAGCTAAATATTGACCTGTCCTATAAACTGTCCATACCACTCCTAGATATCTACTCTGAACAATAGGAACCAGTATATATAGACATAAACACCTCTATGATTATTACAGCACTATTCACAATAGCCAAGATTTGGAAACAACCCAGATAAGCCACAACTGATAAGTGGATCCAAAAAAATGTAGAACCTATATACAATGGAATACATGTAGACATTAGAAAGGACAAAATGATGGTATTTGCAGGGAAATGGATGGAGCTAGACCAAATTATTTGAGTGAGTTAAGCCAAGAACAATGAGACAAACAGCATAGGGTCTAACTGATACGTGGATGCTAAAGCCAAAATGCAAGAAGGTACGACAAAGTAAACAGAACTAAAGAATCAAAGGACAGCCAGTCATTTTGTTGTATCACCATTAATGACTCCATGTTCTTCACTATGTAGACGGTAGAAATATGCACAAAACGGAGGGAAGCCAGGAGGAGGAACACAATAATTGGGAAATGGAAGAACATACAACAAAGGGGCCCATCAGCTGGAAATAGAAGAAAAATAACTAAGCAAACCAAATACAGTGATGGGAAGAGATGAATGAGAGGAAAAGTGGGCAAGAGGGAATAGCCTACATTAAGCAAAAGCAAAAATATGTAAATATCACCTGAGGTGGGAAAAATAATTTGGATTGTAAAAGCTCATGAATTAACAAACTTTGGACCATGGTAACAATAATTTGCCTTGTCAAGGTTAAAATGTGTTTGTGACTTTAACTAAGTATCACAATTACACAATACTGTGAAATATGTGAAATATATGTAATCACCTATCTCAATTTTTACAAAAAAGTGTGAGAAGGGAAGGGTTAGAGGGATGGGTGACAATGTTGTCAGATACCTTGTATTTGTGTACTCTTTTGTAGAATGGGAACATCTTTGTACAACTATTTAAAGATAATAATCATAATAAGTGTTTAAAAAATAAACATTAGGATGAAAATAAAATTTCAAATATAAAATAAGAAATTAAATCCAGTTGGAAGGAAAATTTCTTTGGGGAGAATAGTTTAGTTTATCTATACCAAGTCACTTCAGAAATAAATTCAAAAACTAGATCCCAGGTAAGTGAAATAAACTAAGAAATGGAGTTGAGAAAAGAAAATAAGGAACTCCACCCAGTCTTTCTTGCCTGGACAGCTGGTGTGGGTAAAAATGCATCATGCTCCTGAATTGGAACCGAAGTGGCAAGGACCTTACTTGGTGGTGATAACATCACTGTCGCCTATGAAATTAGCACGAAAACAGCATTGGATCCATCAGTCTCAAGTGGAATAGGCAGTGGACCAATATACAGAGAAGGCTGCAAGATGGACTGTTAAGGATAAGACTTACTAAGTGTTAATTATTGCTGACTAGTGTGTTTCTATAATTTACTTGTTTTCTATTAAATTCACATTTTAAGCCTATTCATTGGGTGGAGAGAAGGGAATTTTTAGAATTTGGTAAGAAGGAATCAAGTATTTCATTGGACATGAAAAACAGTGGGGGATGTATAAAACAGCATGATCTCAATAATGAGCAAGGCCCACTAATCAATGTTGCCCCATGACCTGGCCCACTGCAGTGCATGGGGCATGCCACCCAAGTGAGCAGGGCATGCTGCTGGAGGGGGTAGAATGTCATCCTCACATGATGATTTGTGAAGAATTGATTGGGGACCAGGCAGTTTGTGAAGTGATGGTTGAACACTGTTAGGTAGGAGACCCACTGGAGTGATGGAGGGGTTCAACCTATATATAGGCTGTATGGTCAGAGCAATGGAATTGGAGAAAATCAAGGGAAGACCTGCAAGGAAGGAAGTGGTGAGACAGCAGGAGAGGAAAAACCTGGGAGAAGAGGAATTTGGGGGAGAGCAGGAGGGGAAGAAAGACAATTGGCCACCAGGCCAGAGAAGTGTAGTGGAGAGGCCTAAAGAGAAGAAGGAAGTGATGGAACGGAAAAAAGGGAAATGAAGGAAAGGTCTATAAAGAAGGAAGGAATAAGGGAAAAGGAAAAAGCCTTATCTATTGAAGGTCGGAGCGTGGAGATGATAATTTGGGGGGGTTGGTGTTTTGCAAACCAATTAACTATGCCTATTGGAGGTCTGAGGTTTGGTGGTTGGGGCTGGGCTTTCACTGAGTGTACAGCACAGGACAAGGTAAATGCAGGCCCATTTCTAGTGTAAATAAAATTATCTTCAATGTGCCTCATTGGATTGCCTTGTGTTTTATGCATCATAAGTGTACAAGTTCACAAGTTAATAGTCTCAAAGGCCACGATTTTTGTAAAATGTTATGAGGTCAAAATAGGTTTGAAAAACCCAATGGAACAATGATATCACAATGGCAATATGATGTCACAATATTGAGTGATAATAATATTTTGATGTTATACTTAGTAGGTGATGCCATAATGGTGATGAGGTCATAATATGCTTACGATGTTACAATAAGTCACAATAGGTTTTTTTTTTTAAATTGTGAAAATACTGTACAGAGGGGTTACAATTACATGGGCAAGATAATGTGTACATACTTATCAAGCATTATAGCCTTCTCCTTTGTTTCCCCTTCCCATCCCTTCACATACTTACCTGGCAGGGGAAATACCATGATCACACAATAGATTTATGATGTCAGTCATGATGTCCGTTCCACCCAGGAGAAAGCCACCCCGCGCTGGCAGAAAAACTCCTGCGACAGAGAAGTGACTTTCTTCACCAGGTAAACACAGCCAGACATTGCCCCTCCCTACAAAAGCCTAGACAAACAATTGAAATTCAGTAAATATAAACCCCGAGAAAAGCTCCAAGCTGGGCTCTGTGAGTGTCTCAAAAGTTAGTCCCTCATGGAAAAGCTACAGTTTGCTGAAAGACCTCAACCCTACACAAAACCTAGCTTCATCACAGCATCTCCAAACTAGAGGAAACAGCCATCTCTCTCTTTTCTGATACTCCAAGCACTCTCCCACTGATCTAGCCTGGGAGGAGGATCAAAAAACATGCCTAACACAGAGCAGTTAGCTGGCCCAAACAGACTTAAGAAACCAATCAAGCCATAGGAAAAGCAAACACCAAAAGCAGAACCGAGACTCCACCAAGAGACTTGTTATGGACACAGGGAGCTACAGGGTCTTCCCATTCACCTCCCCCCAAAAAACAAGAAATTAAGGAACTCTATTTTGAAACTTTTCTTGAATTTTTATTTTTTAAAAGTGTTTTCTGTTCGAATGGCTATAATGAAGAACTGTAATAACAACAGAAGCTGGACAGGATGTCGGTGGGAATATAATCTTGTTCAACCATGCTGGAAAATAGTATGGAGGATCCTCAAAAGACTCAATATAAGTCTCCCCTATGACACAGCAATCCCACTTTTGGGCATTTACCAAATGATCACAAACAAGCCCATACTAAAGCTCTCAGCACCACTATGTTTATTGCAGTATTATTTACCATACCTAAGATGTGGAACCAACCAAGATGCCCCTCAGTAGATGAGTGCATCGATAAAATGCGGCAACAATCCTTGATACAAAATGTACTCATTATCTTGCCCAGTAACTCCTCTGTACGGCATTCTTACAATAAAAAAAGTGTGGTATATATACACAATGGAATACTATGCCTCCATCAGAAAAAATGGCATTGTCCCATTTGTTAGGAAATGGAAAGCCTTGGAAAATATTATATTAAGTGAAGTAATCCAGGCCCAAAGAAACATAGCATCCATGGATTCCCTTATTTGCAATACCTAGTATATGTCAGAGATAAACATAAACTCTCAGACAAGTTGATGTTAGGTGAAATGAACACCAAGTTAAGGACTCAAATGGTTTTTCTTTCTTGCTGTTGTTTCTAGCATACTTACAAGATGATTTCTTGGTTGCTTTTTATGTCCCTCCCCCAAGATATAACCTCTATTTTCACTGTATTTGATGTTGGTATAATTTGGGAAGGGGAAGGAAAAAACAAATTGGGATACATGTGAACCCATTGCAACAATGACATGTACAAGACGTTATGTCGAATATCGAACTTTACAACCTTAGTGCAGGGGGCGGGGGCGGGGGGAAGGGGCAGAAAGGGAGATGGGAAGGGTTGGGAAGGGGAAACAAGGGAGGAGGCAACAATGCTTGATAAGAAATGTACTCATTACTTTCTTCATGCAATTTTAAAACCTTCTGTATGTATTTTCACATTAAAAATCATGAAATAATAAAGTAAAAATCCATGTCAATTTTTTTTTGCCTGTCATGGGGCTTGAACACTGGGCCTGGGCACTGTGCCTGAGCACTTCAGCTCAAGGATAACACTGTACCACTTGAGCCACAGTGCCGTTTCTAGTTTTCAAGAGATATATTGGCGATAAGTGTCTCACATACTTTTCTGCCCACACTGGCTTTGAGTCACTATCCTCAGATCTCAGACTTTTGGGTAGCTAGGATGTCAGGCATGAGCCACCGACGCCCAGATTCAAGACAAGTTTAAAAAAGCAAGCTTATTGAAACTTCTGGTTTTTCTAATAAACAATGTTATTTTTCAGCATTAATTTATAACCATCAGTAAATTTTAGATGTAACTGGGAATTTTTTAATAGAATCAAATATGATTTACTATTACTCAGTATCTCACAAAAACCCACTGTGATTGACTTTTCCCAAAGAAATTATTACATACTCTATTACTCATTAATATTATTACACTCTATCTTACATATAGTGAGAAGTGAAAATATTTTGGACCATTTTGTATAAATTAGTAGATGCTACTTTAGCATTATGAATTCACAACTGTGATTTTAAATGAGGGAAAGATGATTTTGGAGTTAAAATGAAATTTAAATATATAATGTGTCCCAATTGAATCAAAAATTCTGAGTTCATACAGACAAAAATATTTTCTTTGCACTAAAGACTTTGAAGTAATACCATTGGAAATAGTGAGGCAAGAGGAGGAAGAGGAAGGCAAGGAGGAAGAGGAGGAGGCAAGAGGAAAATCATGTCAAACAATATCTGTTATTCTGTTATGCCCTTCACTATGAAGACCTGCCCATTCCCAGTTGTCACAAAATTTCAAGTGTCTCTCTTAGAATATATTTGGAAAAGTTCTAAATCATTAACTATTTTTGTAATGTCTGTTATTTGAAACAAAATACTGAAACAAAACAATTGAAATAAAATGCACACATATATTGAAGTCACCAAAACTGGAAAACAACCAACAAAGTAGAAGTCCCCCAGGAACAAAAACATGTTGTGCCCAGTATTTTTACGCATAAAAACTTGAAATACATGTTAACTTGGAGTAGAGCCATAAAGATAACTGTGTCTCAGAAATACGGTTGCATTGATTTGTAATTAAATTCATCTAGATGAACCTAATGTAGCAAATCCCTTGGATGGATCAAATTGTTTAAAATGAATGTGACTGTATGTGGAGTGATATCTGCACATATTTAAAAGAACAGAATAACAAAATCATGACATACTTAATAAATTCAGAAATGCAATGAATAAGTCCAATATTATCCATATTGAGAACTAATTCCTACTGATTTATCAAGAAAAAATATGCAAATAATAAAATCTGAGCAGTGTACATGAGTGTACATAACTTTAAACTACTCCAAATTACACTTTGTAGAAGACTGAATGTGGGAAATCTAAAGGAGAATATCAAAACATGATATAAATGAAATTAAAAATCTCATGAAAAGAGAGAAGTAGTTTCTGGAAAATAATAGATTAACAAATGGTGGTCAAAATCTTTCTACTACTGACAAAATTGCATACCTATTTATTTAGATCCAAAAAAAGACCTCAGTTACTAAAGGTGATTTGAAACTTTGGCAAAGAAGCAGGATACATCCGTCACATTATTATGGATGTTGACTCTGACATGGAATTCATTTCCGCTTTGATCTGTCAAATGAATATATGAAAGAGCATAACTTCTCCAACTAAATATCAAGACCTAAGTAAACATATCACCAGAAAAGTCATTATGTAAGCTGTATAGCAAATGGGGTAAAAGAAAAATCAGTCAAAGTGATTCTGTATTTACTGTAAATGTTGATGTTCTTTCATAAATTATTTCCTTTAGTTTGCATTTTTAAAACATTGTGTTACATGATGTATATCTTGCTAACTAATTTTGGATGCCTCCTTAAATTTTGTTCTGAGTATAATGTCTCTCTTCAGTTCCTAACCCATGAAATGATGTTGATTCCATAAACATTCTAATAACCACTGTTTATAATACACAAAATCTCATAAGCATGACACCAGTAAGCATTGGTTAACATTTTGATACCAAGGTCTCATGACTTATGAGGCCTATCTGCATGAGTTGCATTGTACCTAGATTCCTCAGCCTAAATTTAGCCACTGTTAAAAAATGTTTATACCTTTATTTGTCACCCATCAGAGATTAAATCTGAGTATAAAGCCTAAGGAAAACCACAAAGTAAGAAATTAGATTTTCTGGGTATAAAGTAAACAAAATGCAGCATAGAGTAACTCACTGGTTTAAAGTCAACCTATTTCAGCAAAACATTCTAAGCATTACCTTACAATGTGTATTATTCTCATGAAGGGCATGGGGAATATGAGAAGAGGACTAACCAAGCACTATCTTCAAATATATATAATTTGGATTTATCTCTATATTTTGCTATAAATATTTATGATAAAAACTGTTTGCATAATTGATTTATAATATGTCCTAGGTTCATATACCAAATTACATTCAGAAAATTGGATATAACAATTAACTAAAGTAAGTCCTGGCAGAAAAAATGGCACCCCTATACTATGTGACACACATCTGAAATATTTCATTATGGCTTCATTTAATGAATGTGATTGTTTAAATGTTTCATAAAGTAATAATTAAAATTGATCAGTGTATTATAATCTAATTGTTTACAATTTTATCCGAGAATCATTTAAGAAGTTCCCATTTAATCATGACATACATCACATTCCATTGGTATTCATATGGATAGTAATGAGTTTCTTATGATCTCCTGCCATTTGGAGGTGGCAGGACCAAGATTCGAACTGTGGGCTCCAGCTCCCACCACTTCAATCCGAGGATAGGGAACTCACTGGTCTGTTCAAGAACATCAGCAAGACCAATGATTAGGAAGGCACCAGTGGCTCTCAGAAGTCCTCCTTGATACTTACTATAATGCCCGGAGACTTGTAGCCCCCAAAATAACCACCAGGGACCAAAGATCAATGCAAGGGGCAATGAGTCGTTTATTGACGAGCTCAAGCACGGACCCCTCTGCGTACTTTGTCCGATTGCGGAGAGAGGCCCCCAGCACTGGGTTACAGCACTTTTTATATGTTCTTTGGTAGGAGTAAGGCCTCAGTATGTATTGGCAAGGAATCAATACACCACGTGGGAAATTTAAATCAGAATTCTAGCAGATGATTGGCGCAATACAAAGTGGGAAAAGGGCTGGGGCTAATAACTGGTCAGGCTAGCGAGCTATTGTGCTCTAACCTAATTAGACGGTACTTCTAGGGTAACTTATGAGAAGTGGTTGCCAGACGGCCACTATCTCTGACCCTGACCCGGGGGAAGTGGTTTTGCCAGGCAGCCACTATCTCTGATCCTAGGCATGGGGGAAAGTGATCTGGAATGTGTAATTTTTCAGGTACTCCCTGCCAGAGGGTCGTTAATTTCACCTCCAGATCCAGGAGTGTCTGGGGCTCAAGGGAGGGTAGAATAGCAGCTGCATTCTTCAAGCAGATCTAATACAAAATGGCAAATACAGGGCTAAATGATTATATATATCACACTTCTCATTACAAGGTTGGGATAGGAGGATCATGGTCAAAGTCACCCTAGGCAGAAAAGTCCTTGAGAACCCTGTCCAACTTCAGGGCCAACAAAGCCAGAAGTATAGCCATATGACTCCAGTGTTAGAGGGCTAGCCTTCAGTAAAGCACCTCACGGACTGTGCCCAGATCCTGAATTCAAGGTCGAGGAGTGTTAACAGCCATACACAACAATCTGTGCAGCCATCTGCCTAAAGCAGGTCACCTTTAGCAGCCTTTATTTACATTTTATTATGAGGCCAATGCAGGAACAGTCACAAACCAGGCAGTGGAAGAGAAGATCAGGTTTCTTACAAGTAACCAATATTCAGAAAATTAAAATTGGGGACATAAAATGGTAGCATACTTATGTAAAAACTACCATTAAGAAAAAGATGAGGGGGCTGGGAATGTGATTTAGTGAGAGAGTGTTGTCTAGCATGCAAGAAGCCCTGGGTTTGACTCCTCAGTAGCACATTCAAGAAAAAGCCAGAATTGGTCTTGGATGTCAGGAGGAAAGAAGAGAACACTACCCAATCATGAGGCCTTCTGCAGTGTGCTAGGACACCAACATGGTCTTCACACAACCACAGAGAAGGAAGACTGTCTCCCACTTCTCAGTCAGCCGAGGTCCCCAGAGTCAAGAGGGCAGAGCCAGGTTCTAACTCAGGTGCTTGGAGCCAGAAGAGAAAGGACCCTGCCTCTCCTTGGACTGGGAATTAATGATGTGGAGAATGAAGGAATGAGAATGGACTGGCAGAGGTAGAAGAAGCGCCTTCAAATCTGACAAATGGAGAGTCAAAAACCCACTCCCTAAGACCAAAGAGCAAGGCTCTCTATTGTTAACCAAAAGATAGCCTGAGGTACCCTCCACCTGAGGGAAGAAGGTTAATGAGTCATTGTTTGAAGAGACTGAGAAAAGCCTGATCCTTGTGTAACTCTGACAAATGTTCTAGGTTTCCCCCCATTGCTGGCCGTGTCTGGAATGAATGAAGTGGTTTTGCAGCTCACTTCCCTGTTGAGTGTGTACATTCTGCCTCCTAATCCTAGGCCTAGGTCTCTTCGCCTAGTCTGGCTTTTGAAACTGGTTTCTGCCTTCAAATATTGTTACACTGGAGTTCTTCCTGCTAACATGACTAGGGCTTGGATGCTGAGAACATTTGAACCCAGGATTGGTCAATGATGTTTATTTCCTGCTTTTATAACTCAAGAACTCTAAGAACATTTAGAGTGCAAGCAACTTCTCATTACCAAGAGAAAGACAGGAAGCTCTTGAACATCTGACCTTTCAGCAGTAGAAGTCAGAAAGGCATAGACTTTCCAGCCCTTGCTGGCTTCATCCTGTGATCCTCAGACTTCAGCCTCCTGATCTAAGGTGATGGGCATGAGCTACTGGTGCTCTGCTAGGTTCAGAACTGTAATAACGTTGGCATTACAAGTCAGCTGCTTATCACAAAGGGCTTGGGCAGCATATTAGGCCTTTCAATATTGGACCTTTCAGAAACCTGTAAGACACAAGGTTATAATGCTAGAATCTGAGAGGCTATGCATATGGATGGGCTACAATTGAACCTTGAGCTCTAACTCCAATTCTGGTGTACATGAACATTCATTTTTTCCAGAGAATGTTCTAATTGGCAAAAGGGAAAAGTACTTTGTTTAACCCTCACTTTTTTACAGTTTTTGGTCACAAATTCAGGCCTGGGTACTGTCCCTGAGCCCTTCAGCTCAAGGCGAACACTCTACCACTTGACCCACAGCACCACATGTGGTCTTTTTGTGGTTCATTGGAGATAAGAGTCTAACAGGTTTTCCTTGCCTAGGCTGTCTTTGAACTGTGGTCTTCAGATCTCAGCCTCCTGAGAAGCTAAGTTTCCTGTTGTGAGCCACAGGCATCTCGTCTGTTGTTTTTGCCTGACCTGGGGCTAGAACTAAGGGCCTGGGTACTGTCTCTGAGCCCCTTTTTTCAAGCCTTGCGCTGAACCACTTGAGCCACTCCACAGCTTCTGGCTTTTTCTGAGTATGTGGCACTGAGGATTCAAACCTTACCATTCATGCATGCTGAACCAGCTCTCTACCACTAAGCCACATTTCTAGCGCACCATTACAATTTTATCCCTCAACTTGACTATTCCCAAGAAAAGGCTTCTGAGTATAAATCATCTCAGAAATTCCTATAGGAAGGTTCTAAAGATAAAGAAGACAAAGTTCAAACATGGGAGAGACTCTAGACATGTGCAGACTGTGACAAATGTTTCATTTAATTATGTATCATGTTTAACACTTAATAAAATATTAATAAAAAACCAGTCAATGTCCTAAATTATTGTGTATAAATTTATAATAGATGTACAACATGTACTAAATATTGTATGCATAATAATACTAAATACAATAAACAATAAGTAAATGAAAAATAAAATAAATACAAAATCAATAATAAAATTATAATATGTAATAAACATACATATGTAAATATATATCATATTTATATCATATATCATATACATATTTATGTAAATATATATCATATATTACACATATATAGAAATATTTTTTTCATTGCAGGGGTTTCATTCAGACGTTGGGAACTCTAGCCTGAATTTCTTTTCCTCAAGGACAGTGAACTTTGCCTACACCCATGGTGCAAAAGAGTTACCTGGATGGTTAGATCAAATCCCAGCAATGATGGAAATACTGGCCTCAGTTCCAAGACAGTGACTTAATTTTTTTTAATGGAAGCAGTTATGTTTATTCAGTTACATACTGAACATTAAAAAAAACGCAGTGCAGAATTTTGTACATTGATTCAGACGCTTTCTCTTACCCCCAAAATGCTTGTCTAAGCACTACTTTTTTCATTTTTTTATTGTAAAAATGTTGTACAGAGGGGTTACAGTTAAATGAGCATGGTAAAGAATACAGTTCCTATTGAGCATTGTTGCCTTCTCCTTTGTTTTCCCCCTACCATTCCTTCCCTCCCATCTCCACAACTGCTCCCCCTGCTGAGCTCAGTGACTTAATTTTTATTTTTGGATTTGCATGGGGTTTGAACTCAAGTAGTGGCAAATCTGCACTTTCTTTCACATTGCTACATATTTACCAAGACCCTGAGTTCAAATCCCAGGCTAGGAAAGAAAATTGGTAGAAATTCAAAACAAGGGAGCTTTATTTCTCTTTTAATTTAGTTAAATAATTAATTAATGTTTTTATTTATTCTTTATTTTGCAAACATGGGGCTTGAACTCAGGTCATGGCAACTCTGCATCAGCTTCAATCGCCCTAGGGTGGGGCACCCTCAGACCCATTGCCAGTCCAGGGATCCTAGGCCCACAGGGCTTTCAAGAAGAAAAAAAATACGTAGCATAGCACAAAAAGTGGCAAGCTGCAGAGGGCTGAGGGTTTTACATTTTTTTCTTTGCACAGTGACCATCCTAGGTCTGTATAACATGGCTGCAAAGTGGACCTGACCTGCCATATCTGAAAGCTGGCTTCCTATCAGGGAATCCATAGGCCCACCTGTGAACATAAGCCCCGGGTAAAAAATCCCAGTAATGACACCTACCAATGGCAGGAGATAACAAAAGACTCGTTCCTATGCATAGAAATACCAACTGAAAGAGTACATCATGCTTCTGTCTAGTCTAAAATTGGATGCAATAATCCTAGGACGCTGATTGATCTTAATTAATAGGTTATTATGCATGAAAAGAATAATATTTCTTAAATGGCGATATAATAAATGCCTAAGAGTTGGTAGGAATGTAGTAGGTGTCATGCAATCATGGATTGACAGCTCTGGCGCTCGTTACTAATATATATTTATTTGTATACCACCCTGTGCCTATACATGTATCACTATTTTGGCCAAACCTGGGGCTGGATCTCAACACCTGGGAACCACCTCACAGCTTCATTGGCTAAAGGCTTCCATGCTTACACTCATCCATTCATGAATTGGGCTTGCTAAACCCTGAGTTCACATCCCAGCATTTCGAAAAATTTAATCTTGGAGTAAGAAGCCAAGTGTGACACATGTTTTCCTTTTCTGTGAGAGTCCTGGGTGTCAGGCATGATGGAGAACATATTTACAAATCTGGATGCTGTGATAGAATGTAAACAATGTAATACATGGTAGAGGGGTCATCAGAGTCAATGAAATAAATGGTAAGTAAATGAATAAAAGAAGAAATAAAATGAATAACCACACCCAACAAAATATGTACTGACTATCTGTATGGAAGTATAAATCCTATCTTTAAACTGGATATGAGGAGTATGTTTTCCAGCTCTTAGGCTTGAATTCAGGCCTAGGGAACAGGTCTGACTTTCTTGTCTTCAAGCATGTTCAGATTCCCTTCCATCACAGTGCTGCTTATATACCCAGATCTTGAGTTCAGATCCCAGGCCTGGCAGACAAAATGTCATGAATTGCAAACCAGGGAGCTAAATATTTTTTTAATTGAGGGCTATTGGAGAAGCCATAGTCCCATACGGCCACATAGGCCTACAGTTCGAATACAGTCATGCCACTTCCAGATGGTGGGAGATCCTAAAAAATTCGTTCCCATCCACAGGAATTATGATGGAATGTTATCAATGTCACAGTTGAATGACATGCTCATGAATGATAATTGTACACAATTAGAATTCATGATTTCAGTCGGCTGATTGATTTTATTTAATATCTTATGAAACATTAAAAGAATACTATTTCTCACAGGGACGCAATAATTTCAGGACACTGATTTACTTAATAGTTTATTAAAGATAAAAATAAAAACATTAATTACATGGAGGCATAATAAATACCCAAGAATTGGTAGGAATGTAGTCTATATAACTGAACAATGGATAGACATCTCTGGCACTCTGTAAATATATATATATATATATATATATATATATTAGTGTACTACAATCTGCGTGTCAATCTGTTCTTATTTTCTCAACCCTTGGTGCTTGATCTCAGATTCTGGGAATAGCCTATCAGCTCAATTTGTTCCAGGATGGCATGCTGACACAAACACATTCATGAATTTGGCCCCGTAGGCCTTGAGTTCAGATGCCATCACGCCCAAACAATGAATCATGGAGTAAGAAACTGATGGTGATACACGTTTTCTTTTTCTGTGAAAGTCCTGGGTATCAGGTATAAGTGGAATACATATGCAGAGCTATATCCTATTTAATCAATGTAACCAATGTTCTTTGTGCCATATTAGTCAATAAAATAAACAGTCAATACATGTTGGGTCTTTGTTTGCCCCCGAAAGATGGATGGAGCACAGGAATGGTAAGTGTACCACAGGTCCTGTCCCTTAGCCCTGGAGACATTCAGACACAATGGGGAGTCAAGTCAAGCAAGAACTCCTTAATTACCAGACAACAAGCACCTTTTAAAGGGAAAAACTGTGAGAAATGGAAGGGGAGGGAAAGGAACCAACCAATTACTGTAAAGGTCACACCCTATTATGCACCTAAGCTTTATCCAATCAAATTTTAAGGTAAACAATTGAGCTGTGCCCACTCACCTTCCTCTCAGTCTCATCTTTGCTGCCCATGTGCCCCACAAACACATGAATAAAACAAAAAATAAAATGAATAACTACACTGAATGCAATATGGACTCAACCTATGTATGTAAATATAAATCATATATTTACAATTTACACAAATAAGATGTGTTCTAGTACTGGGGATCGATTTCAGACCTAAGGAACAGATATGAATTTCTTGACTTCAAGAAGGCTAGCTTCCCTTTTCCACACAATGCAACAGAGTTACCCAGATCATGAGTTCCAATCCCAGTCCTAGCAGAAAAAATGGCACCTTTATACTATGTGATGCCCAATTCTTAGGTATTTCATTATGCCTCCATTTAATGAATGTGATTATTTAAACGCTTCATGAGGTATTGATTAAAATTGATCAGTGTCCTATAATATAAATGTGTATAATTAGAATTATTTAAGAGCTGCCCATTCAATCATAACATACATCACGTTCCATTGATATTCATATAGAAAGGAAAGAGTATCTAAGGATCTCCTTCCATTTGGAGTTGGCAGGACCAGGATTCCAACTGTGGGCTCCAGCTCCCACCATTTTAACTCAAGGATAGGGAACTCACTGGTCTGTCCAAGAACAGCAAGACCAATGATTAGGCAGGCATCAGTGGCTCTCAGCAGTCCTCATTGATGTTTACAAGGCTGTGATAGGAGGATCATGGTCAAATTCACACTAGGCAGGAAAGTCCTTGAGATCCCTGTCCAACTTCAGTGACAACAAAGCCAGAAGTAGAGCTGTGTAGCTCCAGTGGTAGAGTGCTAGCCCTGGTCAAAAGCAGCAAACAACACACACACACATACACACACACACACACACACACACATTGCAGTCTAATCATCTATCTGTTTATATATTGGCCATTCCTAGGGGTTGATCTCAGGTCCTCAAATTTGGCTGCCAACTTTTCTTGCATCAGACTGGTGTGCTAACATTTACCCACTCACGAAGTGGGCCAGCTAGGCACTGAGTTCAAGTCACAGAACTGCCAGAAACTTAATCCTGGTGGAAAGCCACTTGTCCCACTTGGTTTCTTTATCGATGAAATTCCTGGGACTCAGGAATGATGTAGAATACATAGGCAAATCTATGTCTTATGTAATAAGATGCAAAAAATATTATATGTGTAATCATATTCACGAAAGTATATAAGGAACAAATAAAACACAAAATAAAATGAATACACTAACTACAATATGCAGTAAAAATTTGTAGGTCAATAAAAATCATGTACTTAAAATATATACGAATATTATTTTTTCAAGTGCTAAGACTTGAATTCAGGCCCTAGAAACAGGCCTGACTTTCTTGTCTTCCAGAATGGTGATCTTCCCCATCCCCCACAGTGCTGCAGATTTACCCAGACCCTGAGTTCAAATCCCTGGCCTGGCAGAAAAAATGGCATGAATTCCAAGCCAAGGAGCCTCATAATTTTTTAATATATTTTTAATGTATGTACATATGTATATATGTACGTATGTATATATGTATGTATGTATGTATTTTTCTTTTGTCAAGCACAGGGCTTGAGCTCAGGTCATGGCAATTCTGCCTCTGCTTTGATCACTCTAGGCTGGGTGCAGCCATTGGACCCACAGCCGAACCTGGGTTCTTGGGACCCAAAGGCTGCCAAGAAAAAAAATAATGGAAAAAAAAACTGGCAACTTGCAGATTGCTACCAACTTTACATTTGTTTTCTTTGCAAGGTGACCATCCTGCATCTGAATGACACGGTTGAAGAATGTTGGTAACTTGGTATTGCTGAAGGCTGGCGGGCTACCAGGGAAGCCATAGGCCAACATGGCAATATAGGCCCTGTGTTTGAAGCCAGGTCCTGACCCCTACCAATGGAGGGAGATCCTAAGAGTTTCCTTCCTATTCATAGGAATACCGATGGAAGATTATAAATGACAAGGTTGAATTAGTTGTTTCTGAATACTACTATATAAATAGAGTGATTTTAGGAGGCCAATGGATTTTAATGAATATTTTTGACACAGTCAAAGAATACTATTAATTACATGGACAAAATAATTTCAGGACAGTGGTTGATTTAATTAATAATTAAGGATGAAAACAATAATATTAATTACATGGAGGTATACAAAATACGCAAGAATTGATAGGAATGTAGCCTATGTAACCGAATAATGTATAGACATCTCTGAAACTCTATAAAAATCAATATTTATTTGTGTACTACCAACTGCATGTCTATCTGTTCTAATTTTCTCAACTCCTGGAGCTGGATCTCAAGTTCTGGAAATGCTTGTCAGCTCAATATGCCTCAGGCTGGCAAACTGACACTCATCCATTCATGAATTGGACCTTGTAGGCTGTGACTTCAGATGCCAGCACTCACAAAAATTGAATCATGGACTAAGAAGCCAATGGTGAAACATGTTTTCCTTTTCTGTGAAAGTCCTGGGTATCAGGTGTGAAGTTTCATACATAGGCAAATCTCTATCCTATGTAATAAATATTTCATGGGTAATAACAGTCAATAAAATAAATGGTAATTAAATTAATAAAACAAAAGTAAAATGAATAAGTACACTAAGCGCAATATGGGGTCAGCATACGGGGTTCGATTTCAGGGCCTGAGAAGTGCCTGGCAGCTGAATTGCCTAGAGGCTGCTGTGCTGACATTCAGCCATTCATGAATTCAGCCTTTTAGGCACTGCCAAAAAATGTAATCTTGGAATGAGAAGCCGAGCGTGACACATGTTTTCTTTTTCTTTGAAAGTGCTTGGTGACAGGTAGGATGTATAATTCAGATGAAAATCTATATGTAGTATATGCAAATCTATATGTAATAGGATATCCTAAATGTAAAAAATGTCATAGGTGGAAGAATTGTCACTACAATAAATGAAAAGCAGATTGAATTAGTAGTGAATCATTCTAGGATAAAATTAGACACAAAAATTATAGGATGTGGATTAAGTTTAATATCTTATTATGTAGTAGGAAGACCCCTACTCAGGCAGGCAAGCCCACCTAGTCATCCGAGTGACAAAGCCCACTGCAACAAAGTTGATATTAAGAAGCAACTTTATTGATAAGGTTTCTACACTGACTGGCCAGGGCAGCAGCACAGGCTTGGGAGCCGATACTGCGGCCCTGAGCGGCCCACATGCTTAGGTTTTTAAAGGCAAAAATCAGAAGGTGAAGCCTGGTCACGTAGGTGACCAATGAGATTTTCACACACCCAAAAGATTGCACAATCATACCAGACCACACACAGGTGGCCAGTGAGGTTACACTTTGTCACATAATGGCTGTTTGAACCAGCCTATCACTTTTGGTTTAAATGACTCATGAATTCAATGGTAAAGAAGAGCTTAAGGTATACATAAACATACACAAAGGAGTTTAACATATACATATGAAAAAGGTAGAGTTTATGCCAGCCAGCATGCCAGCATGAGCTGGATTACTGGCTACCTGTTTAATTGGTCAGTATTTAACAAAACAATGAAGGTGGGTTAAGTTAAGGGGAGGGGGACCTAGAGGCATTCTTTTCATTCCAAGAACTGGACTGGTTGGAGCCAAGGTTTTTGTTATTTTTCTATAATCCCTAAAACAAAAACAAAACCTGTAAAGAAGCTGTCCCAGCTCAAATCTCCTCTCAGGGGCTAGTTCAATTAAGCATTACCAGAATAAAAACTGCATGGAAACATAAATACCTAATAATTGGAAGTAACACATGATGTATAATTTAACAATATATATGTATATATATATTTGTCTCATTCTATAAAATATGAAATTATGTGTATGGATGTATGTACATATGTGATAAACAATAACAGGATATTGAGTAATTTAGTTAATGCTTTATTAATTGTTAACGGGGATACATCATTAAATGGAGACATAATTTAATAAGTAATAATTGGTAGTAATATCTATAAATTAATAATATACACACATCTTTCTGTGTATATAATGCTTATATACATCAATCTCTACTCATACCTTGTTCACTCCTGGGGCTCGGTTGTTGAGTGCTCACCTAGTGAGCATGAAGCCCTGGGCTCAATTCCTCAGTGCCACATAAACAGAAAACCCAGAAGTTCTGCTGTCTTTCAATCAATTGAGTTCTACCCTTGAGCATAAATGCTTAGGGACAGTGCCAAACCTTTACTCAAAACCCAGGACTGCTGCCAAAAAGAGGTACAATGTTCTAACGGCAACTATAGAAGGACAGGACTTCAAATACCACATGACAGAGCAAGCTAGGAGTCTGATGCTGACAGCTGCCACCTAAACTGACTTAGCCAGATATAAACTGCTGCAACCCAGCTCCATGGGTTACCCTGGCTTACCCTGGCTTACCTCCAATATCCTGGCCTCTCTGGGCCTTTAAAACCTAGCAGGAAGTCTCCTAGACTCTTTGAAATATGGCTCAAAGTGGTAGAGTTCTAGCCTTGTGCAAATGTTATTAGAACAATAATATCCCCAATCTTTAAGCTCAATCTCCATGACTAACCCCCACCCCCCAAAAAAAAAATCCCACTAAACAGTTAGGTGTGAACTTGTGTGGTTTGTGAAATGTTCCTCAAAGAATTGTGATATTGATTGGAACGCCCTAAGTCTAATGACAGCTTGTGGAACAGAGCTATGTGTGAGTCAACCATAGGGTACTCTGTGTTGAGTCCTGCACATGGTGCTATGTGCTGAGTCCTTCACAGGTTGCAGTGTGCTGAGTCCTGCATTGGGTGCTGGGTGCTGAGTCTTTTACAGGATGCTGTGTGCTGAATCATGCAAAGAGTGCCATGTGCTGTGTCCTTCACCAGGTGCATTCTTTCATTGGGTCCTTGTAAGATCTCCCCACTGAGATGATTATGCAAACAAGAATATTGAGGCTCATATATGTATCCATGGCAGGGACAAAATTATGTATTACTGTAGACTAGTGAGTTGTCTACTTCAGACAATTGTTTTGTTTTGTTTTTTCTCAGTCATAAACCTTGAAATAGGGGCCTAATCTTTGACCCTTACCTCTTGGGCTCATGGTTAGCACTCCACCGCTTGGAGCCATGGACACCCTTGCAGCAGATGCCACAGCCTAGGGGTCTATAGATGAGGTCTCTCATCCTGCCTTCCCAGGAAGCTGATATCTGAGGATCTGGGTTCCAAATTATCCAAGACACAAAAGGTCCCAGTTCACCACTAAGAAACCTGAAGTGGAAGCTAGGTGCTTGTCACTCATGCCTGTCATCCTAGCTACTCAGGAGGATGAGATTTGAGGATCATAGTTCAAAGCCAGCCTGGGCAGGAAACTCCTTGAGACACATAGCTCCAATGGACCACCAGAAAAGCTGAAATGGTGTTTGGCTCAAATGGTAGAGCACAAACTTGAGCTGAAGAGCATCCAGGCCCAGACATCAACTCCTACAATAATAAAAATATAGAGAAACAAACTAACATACCTGAAGTAGAGGGCTGGGAATGTGCCTTAGGGGTAGAATGCTTTGCAAATATGAAAACCTGGGTTTGATTTCTCAGGACCACAACAGTAAAAAATTACTGAAGTAGCTCTGTGGTTCAAGTGGGAGAAGGTTATGATTGTGCAAGAGAAACTAGGTACAGTGCTCAGGTACTGAGTTCAACCTCCAAGAATCGTGTATCCTGTGCATCCGCGTGCATACACACTCTCTCTCTCTCTCTCTCTCTCTCTCTCTCTCTCTCTCTCTCTCACACACACACACACACACACACACACACACACACACACACACACACACACACAGACTAGAATTGATGCTGTTACACAAAATGGTAGAGCACCGGGCTTCTGCACTGAGCTCATGGTCAGCACTCGGGCCCTGTGTTCAACCCCAAAACCTAGCCACCCAGGGCCCAACTAGGAGAGGGTAAATGTTTCAAAACCTGATGAGATTCACCAGCCCTAGATGACAGGAAGCTTTGTGATATCAGATATGTGCTTGGATTTCCCAAGCTTCCAGAAACCTAGGAGAGGCATCATAGGCCCATCATCACAGGCAATGAAACAATTAAGTTCGGTGCCCTAGTTGTCTGCCAGGAGGACTCTTGAATTATATTGAGCATTGTATCTGAACACCGGAATATAGTCTCAGAAAGGCAGGATAAGTGCACAGGTCTTGGCCTGCCACATGAGGGGGCACAAATGAAGGCCTCCTGTCAAACCAGAGCACTGGGGAGAGAGATAGTTTGGGATACAAAGAGACCTTTTTCTCCTGACCTTCAGAGCCTACCCCAAATCATCCTCACTATCTGACCCAGATGGAGTTGTTTGTTACACAGCTGTACAGGAGTGAGGGCTTTTGTCTGCCTGTCCAGACAATGAGAGAGACTTCTTCCAGCAGGCCTGGGATGCAGAGAAACCCTCAGGCTACACTGGGAACAGTGAGGGGAGCTCTGTATTATGCACTGTCATGAAAGCAGTCTCTGTTATGAAATCATTTTATTGAATAGAAATTTCCTAGCTTGATGCCATTCATCATAACTACTCTGGAGCTTCACCTATAGGAATATATCCATACATACCCAAAGACATGGAGGAACAGGCTTTTTTTGAGTGGCAGGTGCTGGGGTTGTACTATGAGCCTAGGCATTGTCCCAGAACTTTTGTTCAAGGGTAGTGCATTAACTTTGAATCACAGACCAACTTCTTGGTTTCCTGTGATCTCTTAGAAATAACAGTGTCATGGATTTTGCTATACTTGCTGGGTTCAAACTCAGATTCTCTATACCTCAGCCTCCTGAGAAGCTGGGATTACAGTGAGAAGCGACTGGCACCTTCTTTCTTTTATTCTTCATTTTTTCATCTGGACAATCTGTCTTCTTAACAGGGTCATTCCAAAGGTTTGAATTTATAAATTATCTACCCAATGTTCTTTATAGCTGTTTTCTCTGAGAAGGCTTTTCTCTTCTCATCTTCTCTCGATCACAGGTTTGAAGCCAAAAGTGAGAAAAGAGTATCACAGGATTTGGGAGCAAATGTCCACAGGACACGCACGTTCTGTCACTTAGCATTGAGCTGCAGTGAATTTGCTGTCTCAAGATGAGAGGACCAAAAGCTGGAGAGATCCTTATACTGTCTTCATTGCTCCTTTTGTCTATAAAATGTTCTAATAATTATGAGTGCTGTGTGTCTCCAACCTTAAATATCTAGAACTCACGAGACTCGTCTTCATGTATTTCTTTTTCTCTAGTGCCTCTCGAGATTTAGACTAAGGTTTTCTGTGGAGGGGCTCCTTGGTGTCTTCCTGAGGAAACCCGATTGAATCTTGTTTGCGAGATTGCCGTTCAAATTCAGCCTGAGCAGGAATTCTGTGAGACTCTTATCTCCAATAAACCACCAGAAAACCAGAAGTGGTCCAGTGGTCCAGAGAGTAGAGCTCCATCTGTAAGAGAGAAAGCCGAGCAGGATTCACAGGCCTGATCAGGAAGGAAAACCTTGGAGGCGCTTATGTCCAATTAACGACCAGATGGCTGGAAGTGGAGCTGTGGAAGTGGTAAAGCCTCAGCCTTGGTAAAAACAGCTGAGAAACGCATGGGCCCCTGAGTTTAAGCCGTAGTATGGCCACAAAAAATTTTCAGTGCTCTACCTACTTAGTCTGTATACTACCTCCCAGAATGCAAATAGACCTTACGCAATGCTTCTCCTTTTATTTACTGATTTATTTTTCAGTTATGCTCCTTATGCATACTGCATCATTCTCTTCATTTCAGGCCCATGGCTTTTCTCTTCCAGGGTTCCAGGCCTGTGTCCTTATATGATACACTGACGCTCTCAGCAGATTTTATTTACATTTTATTATGAGGCCAATGCAGGAACAGTAACAAATCAGGCAGGGGAAGAGAAGATCAGGTTTTGTAGAAGTAACCAGTATTCAGAAAATTAAACTTGGGGACGTAAAATGGCAGCATACTTATGTAAAAAACCCATTAAGGAAAAGATGAGGGCTGGAAATGTGGATTAATGAGAGAGTGCTTGTCTAACATGCAAGAAGCCCTGGGTACGATTTCTTGGTAGCTCATACACAGAATAAGTCAGAATTGGGACTGTGGCTCAAGTAGTAGAGTGCTACAGACAGTGCCCATGCCTTGAGTTCAAAACAAGAACTGGCAAAAATATACCTAGGTGTTGGGTCTTCGTCTGTTCCAGGAAAGATGAACGGGGTCCTAGGAAAGGTTACTGCGCGCTCTCCTGTTCCCTAGGCTCCCTCAGCTCGGGAGACAATCAGACACAGTGGGGAGCCAAATCAAGCAGGAAGAAAAACTCATTTATTAACAGAGACCAGCCCTTTTTAAAACCAAAAAGGGTGGGTGGCATGGCAGAGGAAGAAGAGGAACCAACCACTGTCAAGGTCACACCCTATCAGGCAACTAAGCTTTCACAGGCTGGTTCCGCACTGAACTTAATGCAAATTGGGCTCAGCCCACTCTGCTCTCTCAGCACTTTTTTGCTGCCCATGTGCCCTGCAGATTCCCCCTCATTTTTTTCTTGTTTTAACAGGATTACATTTGTAAGAATAGGATTTGCCACACAGGGGGTTTGAGGGAAGTCTGGGGGTCGAGATTCGCCAGACAAGGATAGGGAGGGCCCTTGTGCATGATCCAAAATCCTGTCCCAGTTGCCGCACATCCTCACCTAGCACAGTAATGAACATCAGTCCCACCACAGTTAGAAATGTCTGAAGCAGTTCAATTATTTCCTGGGCATATATAAAAGTCAGTATCAGTATCTCGTAAGGTCGTCCTCTTTAGAACATGGGAGCAACCTGGGTATTGGGAGCTGCACACATGTGGCACGGTATATCCTCGTGGGCCCCCACACTCAGGCCATTCTACTATAGTCCAGAAAAATAAGGAAAATTTAAAACCAACTGCAGACATAGCAAAGCAATCCTGGGCACCTGGTGTCTTTTAAGTAAGCAAGTTCCTTGTACATGCCTTTAAGCTAGCACAGGGGTCAAAATGACCTTTGAGCTTTACTCTCAATGGCTCCCAACATCATCTCCCCCATCTTTGTTTAAAGAAGCAAACCCACCTTGGGTGGATTGCCTTGTCTGCCTTACTCGTCATCGGGAACTTCTTCAGAGCAAAGCTGAAGGTCCTGTATTAGGTTGGTTAGACTGACACCCCCTCTTACCTGTCTCTGGCTGCAATTCCTCTAGGGGGGAAATTCATTCACTTGGAGCTTGATCTTATGTAACAGGCTGGCCAAGTTCATACAAGTTTTGCAGTGTACGTATAATGCAAGGAAGGCATAGAAAAACTATTAGCAAAAGCATTAGCAGGCCAGGAAATGTCATTACCAGTCCTTTAACATTAGTGAAGGATGGAATAGCAGTCTTTGCCACTTCAGAGTCCAGAGGTGGGGCTTGTAACAAAAGGTGGTTTTTTAACAATAAGTATGGATTCAATGCCGCCATACAAGCAATTAGTAAAAGAACAATTAAAGCAGGTAATATTAAAATGACATACGGTGGGGATCAAAATGAAGGTCAGGCCACCAGATCAAAGGGACAGCTTCTCTTGTGGTGCTATTGATGATTTCTGCATTGCCAGCGCTGATCATTGCCCAGGTCAACCGTTGAGGTTGATGCAGATTCCGTAGGGCCATTGCCAGGACTGGGAGGGTCAGGACAGCAAACAGCTGGAGTATCGCCATCTGCAATTGTTAGAGAACAAAAGAGCTTCTCAAGGGCTGGTTGCCCTTGGGGATAGTTATTAGTTATCTTTCTGGATTTTCTCTTTTAAACACAAGCCTCAGCCACGGCTGTTTTTCTTTCCTTGTTAGTTAGTTTATCCTTGGGCATCCTCCTGTATAGAGGAGATGGGTAAAAACTTAAGGTTCCTGGCAGGGATTCAAATGGGGGCTGTCTCCCCTATGGGAAAAACATATCCAAATCCCCTGCCCATAGTAACTAGGGCTTCAGGTCCTCTCCATTGTCATGTCAGGGGCATAGAAAATAACAATCTTTCACAACCAAGGCATATTCTGAAGCTATAGCAGGCGTCCAGGGCATGCCTCTTAGGGGCGTTCCTACTAGTTCCATCCTTTCATGTACCTTATGTAGATCTTGGAGCATATGCCAAGCCCTGGAGGCTTTTTGAATAACAAATATGGGTGTTAGATATTGTCAATGGCCACTGTTCCATCCAGATTGGGCTTCCTGGCTTCCACCTAATGGGAGGTACTCCGGGGGAAGTGACATTTTAGGATTGGGGGTGCACCTGAGCAGTCCCCTATGTTCTTCTCTGTAATTATGAAAGTTAAAAAAATCCTTTTCCTTAACTCCCTCTAGATCCTGTTTAAGCCTTTGTGCTTCATCCCCATCCAGGATATCATCATAGGATGCTTGATGGTCTGTAGTGACCACAGCATCCATTTATCTTAGAATGTCTTGTCCTAGTAAATTGGCAGTGAGTTTTTTTTGCCACTAAAGGGCATATCTTTTCCTGTTCTCCATTTGGGCTAGTCCATGTCATAAGGGCAACCATCTCTTGGAACTGCGTGTTGCCCTCTACCTCCAACAACAGGGGCCCAGGTGAAGCTTCCAGTCCAAGTGCACTTCCTCCTCCCTCTACCCCAATAACAGGGGCCCAGGTGAAAGCTTCCAGTCCAAGGGCACTTCCTCCTCCCTGAGTATGGTTCGCTCTGCCCCAGTGTCCATTAAGCAGTGAGACCTCTTTCCGCCTACGAGAATACTCATTTTAGGGCCTAGTCCTTCCACCAGAGGGACGGTCCAATGGGCCTGAGTCACCCTGCCACAAGGGGGATAATCCTTGAGTTAGCTGGGCTGGAGGATGCCCCTCCCCTAGTTTAAAGGCTTCCCATCTAAATCAAACTTGTATCCCTCCCTGCCCCTGGGGCAGAGTGTAGGGGATGGTTTGCTCCCAGGCTGATTGGTGGGGGATTGTTGTAAACAGTCCCTCTTAAACTGCTCCTCCTGCCTGCATGTAAAACAAGTCCTCTCCCAGATGATCTTGGGGTTCCTTGACCCTGAGCTGCCAATTCCTGGGTAATAGCTTCAGTCATTGCAGATGTCTGAGCCTTTAAAGCTAAAGCTAATGATTGGAACTGGTGCTGTTCCATTCCCACATCCTGGGAGGCCACCACCCAGCTGCCCAGGGATCTCTCTCGATCCTATGCAGGCCATGCGGTGGTCTGCATTCATCCCTTCCCAGACCAGCAGCTTTACAAACTGATCATGGAGGTTCCCTTCCGGCAGCTTGCTGTGAATGCTCGATTGGATTCGGTCTACAAAATCTGGTAGAGGCTCACCCGGTTTTTGTCTCACTCCTGCTATGGAGGACTCAGTAGGCCTATCATCCAGTTTGTACCACGTGGCAAGTCCTGCCTGCCTCATCTGGTCACAGTATGGGCCAGGTATTGTGGCCTGTTGGATGTCAGTGGAGTACCCTTCCCCCATCCCTGCTAACATGGCATAAGTAATAGGTATCGTGGGTTGAGCCTGCCAGTTATTCTCCGCGCACACTCTGCATTCCTCCTCAAAGAAATCCCACCATTTAATAAACTGAGAAATAGTAAGGACGGTTTTGGCCACATCCAGCCAGTCCTTAGGGACACATGGGGGTTAAGCAGTGTTCTGTAATAGGGTCTGGGCCCAAGGAGAGTTTGGGCCATCCTGTGCCACCACCTTGTGGAGCTCTTTAAGATCCTTAGCTTGCCATGGATAATACTCCAAGGGCCTGTTAGCCCCTGGTGACAGATTGAATGGATAGGCTTGGGGAAGCAAATCCTGTGGCCTAGAGTATGGGCTCTCGGATGACCCTTACTTTCTAGGGTAGGTCTTCCAGTAGCTACTTCCCCAGCCCTTGACAACTCCATGGGATAGGGATCTGGGTCTTGCAAGTCCCTCTCACAGGTCTCGTAGGGTGCCATACCTCCCGTCCAATCGAGGGAATAGGGAGGGGGCTTACGACCGTCAGGATCACCAGAGTCAGAGGGGTTAACTTTCATCCTTGTTTTGACTTCCACTGTGCATATTTCAGTGCCCCTCAGGTCAAGGCGAACACTTTACCACTTGAGCCACAGTGCCACATGGGGTCTTTTCGTGGTTTACTGGAAATAAGGGTCTAAAAGGCTTTCTTTGATTAGGCTGTCTTTGAACTGTGATCTTCAGCTCTCAGCCTCCTGAGAAGCTAGAGTTCCATGTGTGAGCCACTGACATCTCGTCTATTGTTTTAGGCAGTCCTTGGGATTGATCTTAGGGCGTGGGTACTGTCTCTGAGCTCCTTTTCCTCAAGGTTAGCCACTTGGGCCACTCCACAGCTACTGGATTTTTCTGTGTATGTGACACTGCAAATTAAACCCTGACATTCATGCATGCTAAGCGAGCTCTTTACCACTAAGCCACATTTCTAGTCTCACTCTTACAATTTTATCCCTCACTTGCCTATCCTCAGGAAAAGGTTTCTGACTATTAAACATTGAAAGAAATCCCAATAGGAAAATGTCCAAAGATTGTAAAAAGCTCATACTTGTGAGAGACTCTAATCATGTGAAGACTGTGACAAATGCTTCTATTTAATTATGTATTATGTTTCAACACTTAATAAAATATTAATAAAAATGAGTGAATATCCTAAATTATTGTATAGAATTTTATTATAGATGTGCAAATTGTAATAAATATTATGTGTATAATAATACTAAATACAATAATCAATCAATCACTAAAAGAAAGGTAAAATACAAAATCAAAAATAAAAATCATAATATGAAATTAACATACATATGTATGTGTATAGCATATATTAAATATGTATAGAAATATTTTTTCCATTGCAGAGCCTTCATTCAGGCCCTGGGAACTCTACCTGAATTTCTTTTCCTCAAGGACAGTGACCTTCGCCTTCACCCATGGTGTAAAAGAGTTACCTGGTCAGTGATCTCAAATCCAAATAATGGCATAAATACTGGCCCCAGATCCAAGACAGTGACTTCTTTTTTTTTTAATGGAAGCAATTATGTTTACTCAGTTCCATACTGAACATTAAGAAAAAGCAGTGTGGAATTTGTACAGCTATTCAGACATCCTTTCCTTACCTCTAAAGTGCTTCTCTGAGAACGACATTTTTTCTCTTTATTTTGCACTTTTTTATTGCAAAAGTGGTTTACAGAGGAGTTACAGTTATAGGAGCAAGGTAATGAGTACATTTCCTATTGAGCATTGTTGAATCCTCCTTTGTTTTCCCCCTACCATCCCTTCTCTGCCATCTCCTCAACTACCTCACCCTGCTGAGGTCAGTGACTTAGTTTTTCATTTTTGGTTGGCATGGGGTTTGAACTCAAGTAGTGGCAACTCTTCTCTCACATTGCTACAAATTTACCAACACCCTGAGTTCAAATCCCAGGCTAGGAAAGAAAACTGGCAGAAATTCCAAACCAGGGAGCTATATTTTTTTATTTAGTTAAATAATTAATATATTTATTTATTTATTTATTTTTTGCCCATCCATGGGGCTTGAACTCAGGTCCTGGAAACATTTCCTCAGCTTGGATCTCCCTAGACTGGGGTGCAGTCTCCAGACCCATAGCTGATTCTGAGATCCTAGGCCCAGAGGGCTTGCAGGAAGAAAAAAGAAGATGGAAAGCACAAAATGTGGTGAGCTGCAGATGGCTGGCATTTTAAGATTTTTTTTTTTGGCATGGTGACCATCCTGGGTCTGAATGACATGGCTGCAAAGTATACCTGACCTGCCATTGCTGATGGCTGGTGGGCTATCAGTGAAGCCATAGCCCAACCTGTCAACATAAGCCCTGGGTTCAAATCCCAATCCTGACACCAATGGCAGGAGATCACAAGAGATTCATTCCTATGCATGGGAATACAGATTGAATGAGTAGTTCATATATGCGTCTAGTCTAAAATTGGATGCAATAGTCCTAGAATGCTGATTGATCTTAATGTATAGTTTTTTAAGCATGAATAGAATAATATTCCTTCAATGGTGGTATAATAAATACCTAAAAGTTGGTAGGAACATAGTAGGTGTCATTCAATCATAGATAGGTCTGGTTGTGGGGTCTGAACTCTGGGCCTGGGCACTGTCTCTCAGCTCTTCAGTTCAAAGCTAGTGCTCTACCACTTGAGCCACAGCGCCACTTCTGGCTTTTTTCTTTTTGCTTATGTGGTGCTGAGGAATTGAACCCAGGGTCTTGTGCATGCAAGGCAAGCACTCTACCACTGAGGCACCTTCCCAGCCCAGCTCTGGCACTCTTTAACAATATATATTTATTTGTATGCCTATCCATGTATCACTCTTTTGGCCAAACCTGGGGGTCGATCTCAGTGCCTGGGAACCACTTGACAGCTTCATTGGCTAGAGGCTCCCATGCTCAAACTCACCCATTCATGAATTGGGCCTGCTAGGCACTGAGTTCAGATCCTCACATTGCCAGGCATGATGGAGAACACATCTAAAATCTAGATTCTATGTGATAGAATGTAATGAATATAATAAATGGTATAGGTGTCATCAGAGTCAATAAAATAAATGGTAAATAAATGAACAAAACAAGAAATAAAATGAATAAATGCACCAAACACAATATGGACTGAACATCTAAACGGAAGTATAAATCCTATCATTAACATATATATAAGGAGCATCTTTTCCAGGTCTGAGGCTTGAATTCAGTCCCTGTAGGAGGAGGGAATGGCAGGAGATCCTGAGATACTTGTTTCTGGACCTAGGAAGAGTCATAGCATGCGATCGATCTCATCCTTGAATGAGAAATTCGTGCATGATGCGAGTAGGAAATGATACTCAAGACTCATGGGGTGTAGATTATTTGTACAGAAGAGTTAATGAAGCATGATTAAATCATCACAGACATGAAATGGATGCATCAGAAAAGATCCAAATATAGGAACTCATAGATTAGATTCAATCACAGTTCACCATCAATCCTACTCCATACAAATATGTACTTATTTGGGGCTGGGAAGGTGGCTCAGTGGTAGAGCGCTGGCCTTGCATGCATGAGACCCTGGGTTCGATTCCTCAGCACCATGTAAGCAAAAAGAAAAAAGCCGGAAGTGGTGCTATGGCTCAAGTGGTACAGCGCTAGCCTTGAGCTGAAGAGCTGAGGAACAGCACCCAGGCCTAGAGTTCAGGCCCCAAGACAGGAACCCCCCCCCAAAAAAAAAACAAATATATGCTTATTTGCATTCTACCTTCAGCTTATGAATGGATGACTATTGTGCTCCCCATACTCCCCACAGTGTGGCTCAAACTCAGGTACTGGGAACGCCTAGCTCCTTCGTTGCTCACAGGCTGGTGTGCTCATGTGTACCCATTCACCAATTGGGCCAGCTAGGCCCTGAGTTCAGATCCCAGCCCTGCCAAAAGATTCATCTTGATGTCAGAAGCCAATTGTTGCATCTGTTTTCCTTTCCTGTGCAAGTCTTGGGTCTCAGCTAGGATGGAGAATGCATGGGCCACCCTGTGGCCATGGGAATAAGTTGTTATACATGTCAGCTCAGTTATACCTGTCATCATATACATAAGAAAATACACAATGCATCCATGAATAGCATACTAAATAAACAAAATAAGTACACATAATGCACCATGCAGTCCACACACTGATGTGAATATACATCTCATGTTTCAATGATGCATTGAGCACTATTTTGGCTTCACTGTGGCTCGATCTCAGTTCCTGGGAAGAGCCCATCTCCTTAGTGCCTCAAAGTCTAGTGTGATCACGTGGACCGATTGGGCAGTTGGGCCTCCTAAGCCCTGAGTTCGAATCCCAGCACTGCCAAAAATTCACTGTGATGTGCGAAGCTAGTCGTTGCACCGGTTTTCCTGTGCTGTGCAAATTCTGGGTCTCAGCCAGGATGAAGAATATATAGGCAACTCTATACTCATGGGAATAGGTTGTCATCCAGTTCACCACATTTATATGTCAACCTATACTCAAGAAAATACACAATACATCAATGAATAAGATAAAAAATAAAGAGAATGATTACACCAAATGCAAGATGCAGCCCACCCATGTTTGGAAATATAGATCCTTTGTATAATTATGAATTTATGAGTATATTGGCCCCCCACCAGGGCTCAATCTCAGGTACCGGGAATGGCCTAGCTCCTTAGAGGCTCACAGGCTGCTGTGCTTACCATGACCCATTCACCAATTGGGCCTGCTAGGATTTGTGTTCAAATTTCAGCACTGCCAAAAGATTCATTCTGATGTGAGAAAACCAAGGTTGCATATGTTTTCCTGTTCTGTGAATGTCCTGGGTCTCATCGAGGATGGAGAATGCTATATAAGCAATTCCATAGCCATGGGAATAGGTTGTCATCCATGCCAACACAGTTATATCTGTCACCATATTCCATAAAACACACAATACATCCATGAATAAAACACAAAATAAAAAGAATAACTACACTGAATGCAAGATGTATACCACTCCTTTAGGTAAAGAGAGATCCTATGTTTAAAATAGGTGGGCTTGCTATTTTGTCCAGTGCTGGGGCTTCAAATCAGGCCCTAGACCAGGCCTGAAATTCTAGTCTTCAAGGATGGTGAGCTTCCCCTTCCCCCACAGTGCAACAGAGCTACCAAGACCAGAGTTCAAATCCCAGCACTGACAAAAATTTCCTCCTGATGTCAGAAGCCAGTTGTTTCACACGTTTTCCTCTCCTGTGAAAGTCCTGATTCTCAACCAAGAAGAGAAATTCATAGGCACCCTATAACCATAGCAACAGGTTGTCATCCATGTCAGCAAAGTTATACCTGTCACCATATTTAGTAAAATACCCAATACCTCATTGATAGAGACAAAATAAGGAGAAGTTCACTAAACACAAGATGCTGTATGTCAATATAGATTGTATATTTAAATTATGAATTTATGACTATAGTGGGCGACCCTAGGGATCAGTGTCAGATCCTGGGAATGGACTACATGCTTAGTTGCTCACAGCTTTGTGTGTTCTCCTTGACTTATTGGCCAATTGGTAGTACTAGGTCCTGAGTTCAGATCCCAGCAATACCATCAAGTGGGTTGTGGAGTAAGAAGCCAAGTGTGAAACTGGTTTTCCTTTTCTCTGAATATCCTGGGTGATCCTGAGAATACTGGCATGATGGAGAATATTTCTACAAATCTAGATGCTCTGTGATAGGATGTCATCAATATAATAAACGGAATGGATATCATCATAGTACAATCAATGGTAAATAAATGAATAAAACAAAAAATTCAAGGGACAACCACACCAAAAATGTATAGACTGAACATCTATAGGTAAGTATAAATCCTATCTTTACAATGTATATAAATAGTATGTTTTCCAGAGCTGAGGATTGAATTCAGGACTAGTGAACAGGCCTGACTTTCTTATCTTCAACTACAGTGATCTTCCCCTGCATCCACATTGTTTCAGATTTACCCAGATCCTGGGTTCAAATCCAATGCCTGGAAGAATAAATATCACGAATTGCAAGCCAGGGAGCTAGTTTTTTTTATTTTAATTTTCTCAGTACGGGCTTGAAGTCAGGTGGTGGCAACTCTGCCTCAGCTTCAATCACCCGAGGCTGGGGTGCAGCCACTAGATCTACAGCTGCTTCAGGGATCCTAGACCCCCAGGTCTTGCAGGGAAAGCTATGCACAGAAAAAATGTGGACTTTTTATGTTTTCTTCCTTTGAATGGTGACCCACATGGGTCTGAATGACACTGTTGCAAAGGGTACTTCACCTTGCATTGCTGAAGGCTGCTGGAATATCTGTTAACTCATAGGCTCACATGGCAACATAGGCCCCCTCCTAACACCAACCAATGGCAGGAGATACTAAGAAAATGGTTCCCATCCATAGGAAGGAAAATGGAAAGTTATCAATGTCAAGGTTCAATGAGTTGATCATGAATGATGCTCCTATAAATTTAGGCAGCATCATTTCAGGAGGCTAATTGATTTTATTTAATATTTATGAAGCATAAAAAGAATATTGTTACGTACTGGAACACAATAATTTCAGGACAGTGATTGATTTCATTAATAGTATAAGGATGAAAACAATAACATTAATTACGTGGATGCATGATTAATACCCAGGAATTGATAGGAATGTAGTCTATATAACTGAATAATGTATAGACATCTCTAACACTCTATAAAATACATATTTATTAGCGTACTGATATCTGCATGTCAATCTGTTTTTATTTTGCTAACACCTGGGGCTTGATCTCAGGTCTTGGGAACAGCCTGTCAGCTCAATTTGCCCCAGGATGGCGTGCTGACACTCACCCATTCATAAATTGGGCCTTGTAGGCTTGTAGGCCATGAGTTCAGATGCCAGCACTCCCCAAAAATGAATTGTGAAGTAAGAAGTTGATGGTGAGACATGTTTTCCCTTTCTGTGAAAGGCTTGGGTGTCAGGTATGAAGTGGAATACATATGCAGACCTGTATCTTATGTAATCAATGTAATCAATGTTTTATATGCTATAATAGTCAAAATAAATGGACAATAAATGAATAAAACAAAAAAATAAAATAAAAGCACTGAATATAATATGGAGTCAACATATGTATATAAATATAAATCATATATGTAAATTGTACATGAATAGGATGTTTTCTAGTGGTGGGGATCTATTTCAGGCCTAAAGAACAGACTTGAATTTCTTGACTTCAAGGAGGCCAGCTTCCCCTTCCCACACAGTGCAACAGAATTACCAAGACCATAGGCTCCAATCCCATTCCTGGCAGAAAAATGGCACCTTTATATTATATATTAGTATAGTAATTCTTAGGTATTTCATTATGCCTCCATTTTATGAATGTGATTGTTTAAATGCTTCATAAAGCATTAATTAACATTGATTAATGTCCTATAACATAATTGCATATAATTTTATCCTAGAATCATTCAAGAAATGCTCTTTCAATCATGACATACATCATATTCCATCGGTAATCATATGGACAGGAATAAGTTTCTAAGGATCTCCTTCCATTTGGAGGTGGCAGGACCAGGATTCCAACTGTGGACTACAGCTGCTACCACTTAAAACCAAGGATAGAGAACTCACCAGTCTGTCCAAGAACATCAGTAAGACCAATGATTAGGCAGGCACCAGTGGCTCTCAACAGTCTTCCTTGATACTTACAAGGCTGTGATGGGAGGATCATGGTCTAAGTGACCCTAGACAAGAAAGTCGAACTTCAGTGCCAACAAAGCCAGAATCCCTGTGGCTTCATTGTGGAAGGCCAGCCTTGAGCCAAAGCAGCTCACAGACTGTGCCCATATCCTCAGTTCAAGGTCTGGGACTGGGAACAAACACCCATACACAACAATCTGTGCAGCCATTCGGCTGAAGCAGGTCACCCTCTTGTCTCCAACTGAATTGGATATTGTTCCCTGGGAAAAGGGCTGGGGGAGCTGCTATCTCCTTGACTCCTCCCATACTGTTTGCATCACAGGATTCTGGCCACACCCCCATTCTTTCATTGTTCTTTATGACCAATGAGACACAAGAATGGTGGCCACGCCCACATTCCATGCTGCCTGGTAGCACCTGGATTCCCTCTGTTAGTTTACACCACTACCAGCAGTTCAGGAAGGTAGAGATGGCTGAGTGGTGAGAAGAGACTCAAGGCAACTGGAATATAGAAGGAAATGGTGATGCCAGCCTACACCCCAGCCCCCTCCCGCCTTCCCAAGGTTCAGAATTTCAAACATCAGGCAATGGCACCCTGCCAGGCTATGTAAAGCCCCAACCTGGTCCCTGGGCCTGGTTCTCTTCTCTGAGGCCATGTGTCGGCAATGGCACTGCCATCGCTGCTCGCCCTACCTGGAGCAGCCTCAAGCAACTTCTCCCAGGAGCACATGTGAGTAGCTGCCCCAAAACCACCCCTACCCAGGGTCAGACAACCCTCTGGGGCCACCATGACCCCCTACTTGTGTCCTCTCCCTGGCTGTGAGGAGCCACCTTTCTGTCTTGGGCATTTCTGAAGCAGAGCCTCAATATATGCTCTGGCTGGGCTGGATCGAGTTCCTCCTATCTGTGACAGGTATGCTTCACCAGGCCTGGTAGTCTGTAGTTGGGATGGTAGACATGTAGCAACATGCACAGTCATTGATTTAGATGGATTATCCCAAACTTTTAGTTCATAGCAGCCGAATCTTTTTTTTTCTTCTAAATTGTGAAAATACTGTACAGAGGGGTTAAAAATACGTGGGGAAGATAATGAGTACATTTCTTATCAAGCATTGTAGCCTCCTCCTTTGTTTCCCCTTCCCATCACATCCTCCCCCCGCCCCCCTACCCCATCCTCCACCTCCCCCTACCAAAGTGGTAAAGTTCATTTTCGAAATACAAATTCTACGTCTCATTGTTGCAATGGGTCCACCTGTAATCCCTATTTAAACGATTTGTTTTTTCTATTCCCCTCCATAAATTATAACATCAAATACAGTGAAAGCAGGGATTGTACCATGGGGAAGCCACATAAAATGTAACAAAGAAATAATCTTATAAATGTACTAGAAACAATCGAATGAAAGAAAAAAAATTGAATACATATCTTAGGGTTCATTTTCCTAACATGAACTTATCGGAACATTTCTGCTTGACTCAGATATATACTAGTTATTGCAAATAAGGGAAACCATGGGACCTATGTTTCTTTGGGCCTGGCTTACTTCACTTAATATAATTTTTTCCAGGTCTTTCCATTTCCTAACAAATAGAGCAATGTCATTTTTTCTGATGGAGGCATAGAATTGCATTGTGTATATATACTACATTTTGTTGATCCATTCATCTACCGAGGGGCATCTGGATTGGTTCCATATCTTATCTATGGTAAAAAGGGCTGCAAGAAACATATTTGTGCTGGAAGCTTTAGTGTGGTCTTTTTTGTGAACATTTGGGTAAGTGCCCCAAAGTGGGATTGCTGGATCATAGTGGAGATCTATGTGGAGTCTTCTGAGGAACCTCCATACTGCTTTCGAAAGTGATTGAACAAGTTTACACTCCCACAAACAATGCAATAAGGTTCCCTTCTGTCCACATCCCCTCCAGAATCTGTTGTTATCAGAGTTCTTGATTATAGCCATTCTAACTGGGGTGAGGTGGTATCTCAATGTTGTTTTGATTTGCATTTATTTTATGGCTAGAGAGGTTGAGCATTTCTTCATGTGTCTATCGGCCATCCTATTTTCCTCTTCAGAGAAGTATCTCTTTAAGTCTTTAGCCCACTTATTTATTGGGCAGTTGTTTCTTTGAAGATTTGTTGTTGGGGGATTTAATTTTTTGAGTTCCAGGTATATTTTAAATATGAGATCCTTGTCCGTTGTATGGTTAGTGAAGATTTTCTCCCAATCCATAGGCTTTATAATGATCTTATTAGCTACGTCCTTTGCCATCTGGAAGCTCTGCAATTTCATGCAATCCCATTTGTCCAACCTTTCTTTGATTTCTTGTGTTTCTGGGTCTCTATTAAGAAAATTTCAGACTGTGACAAGGAGACCTAGGATTTCTCCTATTCCCCTGTAATGTTTTCAGAGTGTCTGCTTTGACTCTGAGGTCTTTGATCCATTTAGAATTGATTCTGGTGCAGGGTGATATATAAGGATCTAGCTTTAGTTTTCTACAAGTAGTTAACCAATTTTGCCAGCACCATTTACTGAAGAGGCTCTCTTTCTTCCATTCTATTTTGTTAGCTCCCTTATCGAATATTAAATGGTTATAGGTACGTGGGTTCATTTCTGGGATTTTAATTCTATTCCATTGGTCCTGAGGTCTGTTCTTGTGCCAGTACCAAGCTGTTTTGATTATTATGGCTTTGTAGTAGAGTCTGAAATTTGGTATTGATTTTCCTCCAGGACTGTTCTTTCTGTTGAGGATCGTTTTTGCTATTTGGGGTCTTTTATTTTGTCCCCTATGAATTATTGGATTGCCTCTTCTATTTCCTTGAAGAATGAGGTTGGAATATTGATAGGTATCGCATTGAATTTGTAAAGAGCCTTGGGAAGGATTGCCATTTTCACGATGTTGATCTTTCCAATCCAGGAGCATGGGAGTTTCTGACACTTTCTAAGATCTCATTTGATTTATTTTTTCAGGTTTTTAAATTTTTCATCATAGAGGTCCTTCACTTCTTTGGTTAAGTTAATTCTTAGGCATTTTATTTTTTGTGTGACTATTACGAATGGAGATGCTTTCCTAATTTCAGCCACACTTTTCTCATTGTTGGTATACAGAAAAGCCATTGATTTTTGAGGGTTAATTTTATACCCTGCTACTTTGTCAAAGTTTTGAATCAGCTTGAGTAATTTGGGAGTGGAGTTTATGGGATTTTTTAAATACAAGATCATGGCATGTGCAAAGAGGGAGAGGTTTACTACTTCTTTCCCTATTTGGATCCGCTTTAGGTTTGCATCTTGTTTTATTCCTGTAGCCAGGCATTCTAATACTAGATTGAAGAGAAGTGGAGAGAGTGGACATTCTTGTCTCGTTCCTGAGTTAAGAGGAATTGGCTTTACTTTTTCACCATTAAGTATAATGCTGGCTGTAGATTTGTCATATATAGTCTTTATTGTATTGAAGAAAGTTCCATGGATTCCTAACTTTTCCAGATCCTTCATCATAAAGGGGTGTTGGATCTTGTCAAATGCTTTTTCTGCAACTATTGAGATAACCATGTGGCTCTTATCCTTGCTCCTGTTGATGTGATGAATTATATTATTTGATTTGTGCATATTGACCCAGGTTTGCATCCTTGAAATTAATCCTATTTGACATGGTGTAGGATTTTTTGGATGAAAAGGTGAAGTCGATTAGCTAAAATTTTGTTGAGAAGTTTTGCATCAATGTTCATCAAAGAAATGGGTCTCTAGTTATCTTTCTGTGATGAATCCCTGCCTGGTTTTGGGATGAGGGTTATTATGGCTTCACAGAATAAGTTCAGTAGTCAACTTTCTCTTTCAATTTCATTGAAGATTTGGAGGAGTATTGGTGTAAGCTCTGTTTTGAAGGCCTTATAGTATTCTGCTGTAAATCCATCTGGTCCTGGGCTTTTCTTAGATGGGAGGTTTGTTATTGCTGTTTCTATTTCAATGCTTGATATGGGCCTGTTAAGATGGTTTAACTCATCTTGGTTTAGTTTCGGCATGTCAATATTTCCTAGGAAAAGGTTCATTTCTGCTAAGTTCTCAAACTTATTAGCGTAAAGTTTTGAGAAATATTTCCTTATAATGTTCTGAAACTCGGTTGATTCTGTGGTGATGTTTCCATTCTCATTTCTGAGTGTATTTATTTGTGTGTGTTCTCTTCTTTTTTTGATAAGATTTGCTAAGAGTCTGTCAATTTTGTTAATTTTTTGGAAGTAACAAATCTTTGTTTTGTTGCTTCTTTCTATGATTTTTTTTGGATTCTAATTCATTAACTTCTGATTTAATTTTAATTATTTCTTTCCATCTACTGGATTGGGGATTATCTTGCTGCTCTTTGTCAAGGACACTCAGATGTCTCATTAAATGGTTGGTTTCAGATCTCTCCAATTTGTTGATGCAGGAACTCAGAGCTATAAACTTGCCCCTGAGTACTGCCTTTGCTGTGTCCCAAAGGAGCTGGTAATTTGTGTATTCATGAACATTTGAATTTCCTTTTAATCTCTTCCATGACCCAGCAGTATTCAGCAGTATGTTGTTCAGCCTCCATGTGTTACAGGATTTTCTCTGGTGGCTTTTGGTGTTGAGTTTAATTTTATTCTCTTGTGGCCTGAGAGAATGCAAGGTATATCTTCAATGTTTCTGAATTTGGACAAGTTTGCTTTGTGGACAAAAACATGTTCTATTTTGGAAAATATTCCATGTGCTGCTGAGAAAAATGTGTATTTTGATGCTGCTGGGTGAAATATTCAGTAGATGTCTGTGAAATCTAGTTGATCTATGCAAGTTTTTAGATCTGCAGTTTGTCTGTTGAGTTTTTGTGGAGTTGATCTATCTAGTGGGGATAGTGGTGTGTTAAATTCCCCAACAATTAATGTCTTTGTATCTCTGTGAGATTTGAGGGAAAGTATTGTTTCTTGGATAAATTTGGGTCCTCCTGTGTTTGGCGAATAGATATTTAGAATTGTAATATTCTCCTGAAGGAGAGATCCCTTAATTAGTATGTAATGACCTTTATCTCTTCTCACGAATTTTAATTTGAAGTCTCTTATATCTGATATTAGGATTGCAATTCCCGCCTGTTTATGGGGGCCATTTGCTTGGTAGATTTTTTTCAGCCTTTCACATTCAAAATGTGTTTGTTTTTATGGGCAAGATGTGACTCCTGAAGGCAGCATATTGAAGGATCTTGCTTTTTAATCCAACTAGATAGTCTAAGTCGCTTAATTGGAGAGTTAAGTTGTTAATGTTGAGAGATAGGACTGAGAGGTATTTGGGAGTTCCTGCCATCTTATCCACCTTCTTGGGATCTGCGTCAACTGGGTTCTTCTTATGGTTCTTGGATTCTCAGTTTGGTTGCGATTTCTTGGCATTTATTGTTATCTCGTAAGTTTTCTATGTGTAGGATGTCTTTAAGAATGTTTTGTATAGCTGGTTTGGTGGAGATATATTGTCTTAATGTTTCTTTGCTATGGAAGGTTTTTATTTGACCTTCCGTAATGAAGGAGAGTTTAGCTGGGTACAGAATTTTGGTTGATAATTTTTGTCTTTAGGACATGACATAAGTCATTCTAGGCTCTTCTTGCTATGATTGTTTGCGCTGAGAAATCTGATGTGATTCTAATTGGTTTCCCTTTATAGGTGATTGATCTTTTCTCCTTGATAGCTTTAAGGATTTTCTTTGGTCTGAATTGATCCTGTGTGGATTATAATTTGACAGTGGGATGTCCTATATTGGTCTGGTCTTTTTGGAGTTCTAGAAGCTTCTTGTATCTGAATAGGCCTATCTTTTTGCATGTTTGGGAAGTTCTCTGCTAGGATCCTGTTAAACAGATTTCCTAGACCATTAACTTCTGTTTCTAGGTTCCCCTCTACACCCATTATCCTTAGATTAGGCCTTCTGATGGTGTCTTTCCGGTGTTGAATAGATCTATCATATTTCTTGGATTTGTCTTGGATGGTTGTATGTCCTTTCTCTATTTTATCTAGGCTGTCTTCAATCTCCGAGATTTGATCTTCTGCATGGCCTAACCTACTATCAAGACTTTATATTTTGTTTTAAATTTCTTTTTCTTCTAGTTGGTCAGCTTTGATGGTTTCAAATTCTTTGTTGGATCATTGTTTTAGATCTGGTGTGAACTTCTTTACTTCCTTAATTTGGTTGTCAGTGTTTATTCTCAAATTATTTAGTTGATTGGTTATTCCCATTCCTTCTGTTGGGTTCCATTCAGCATTCCCTTTGTGTTCTCCCTGACATATTTCAGTTCTCTGGTTATGGATTCCATGAATGCCTTTAGTAATCATTCTGCATTCTCATCCCTCTCTCTCAATTCCTGTATTACTCTCTGATTAGCTTCTTCATGTTCACGCAGTTCCTGTAGTTCTCTTTGAGTGATCTCAGCCTGATCACGACATTCCTTTATTTCTCTTTGCTCATGCAATTTCTGTATCAATCTTTGAGTAGCTTCCTCACGCTCATGATATTCTTGTATTAACCTTTGTTTTGCCTCCTCTCTCTCCCTATCACGCTCATTCAGTGTCCTTTGCAGGTTTTCAATCTTTTCATTTACCATAATTACCAGTAGTGTTTGTAGAGCTTTTTGGGACCTCTCCTCTGGATTATTGATTATCTTTTCTGACCCATGATTATCATGACTGGGAGTTGAGATACCCGGACTTGCCATTTTTCTTGTGTTTTTCCAGGTTGATCTGCCCATTTGGGATGAAAGTAACGCTGGTTTTGTGCTAGCACACTATTTTAAGGCAAGCATCAACCAAAGTCTGTAGTTGCACAGTCAAAAATCTGCAGATAAAATCTAGTTCAACAGATATACCTATTCAACATCAAACAACTATGTATTAATGGGCTACAAACCGCAAAGAAGAATTTGGCAAACAGAAATTATTATTTTTAGGGTGAGATATGGGTAAAAATAGGCATATAGGGATGTGGAAAGGCAGTGGGAGAGTTAAATGAACTAAATCCTAATCTCAAAGCAGGAAATAGGTTGGAAAGAATGATAGTAGAGAGAGAGAAATTAAGAAGAAAGAAAAAAGAAAAGACAAGAAAAAATAGAAAAACAAAAATTTGAAATTAAGAATTGCAACACAAAAATTATGCAAAATGCAAACGTAATATTTAGAGAAGAATGTGGATAGAATAAGAGAAGTGGAGGGATATAATGGAGACGTGAAAAACTTAAAAATAAACATGCTTAAAATATTATATACGTATAAAGAGGTAGTACCGCTATTAAGGAATTTAAGTCTAAGAGGTTTTAAATTGAGTAATAAATTTCTGGATGAAGTGTGTACATAATGGGGCTAAGGTCTAGTAATTGACTATTGGCATATTTGAGGATGAGCCCAACAACAATTAAGTCACGCAAAGAAGAATGAAAAAGAAGAAAAAGTGAAAAGAGTGAGAATGAAAGAAAAAAAGGATCAAATGATCAGTAGAGCTAAACAAAAAATTTTTTTAAAAGAGAAAAAAAATATACTCACATATCCCCTAAATTAAAAATTATGAGAGGAAGAAAAAAATTAATAGAAAAAATTAAAGTTAAAAATTAAAAAAAATATTTTAGAAAAAAATTTTATAAAAGGTACAAAAAAAAAGAGTTCTTTGATTTTTTTTGGGGGGATGGGAAGATACTGTATCTCCCTTCTGTCCTTAACCTGTCTCTTGTTGGAGTCTCTGGTCTGCTTGTGGTGTTTGATTTTCCTGTGGCTTGAATTGTTTCTTAAGTCAGTTTGAGCAGGCAAAAAAAAATCACAGCAGATGATTCTTGAAGCTCTGGGTAGGGTCGCAACCATTAGACCTCATTCTCCTCAGAGGAGTTGTGAGGAAACAAGGGATTTACAGAGGGATCTCCGGAACATGGCTAGGTACAGAGGGAGCAGCCTTCAGATAAGGTTCTCGGCAATTCTGTGAGCAAATGACAGGAAGGTAGCCTGAAAGGGCTCAGGTGGGGCCTGTTAATTGTGCAACAGATGTGGGATTATGAAACAAAACATTGCTCTCTTTCATAACTACCCTATCCCCATGAGGAAGAGGATCCTTCACTGTGTTGAGTTTTGCAGCTGGTGAAACCAAGGCAAAGAGAAGCCAGGTGACCTAGTTATGACTTCAAATTCACAGGAAGCTCTGCCTGACTTTGCGACCATGCTCCCTAGGACAATGGGTTGCTATTCAATCCACTTCTTGTGGTAGGAAGCCCACTTCTTGTCAGTCGTGGGGCTTGAACTCTAGGCATAGGCGATGTTCCTGAGAGCCTCAGCAAAAGGCTAGTGCTCTATCACTTGAGCCCAGAGCACTACTTCTGATTTTATGGTGGTTCTTTGGCGATAAGAGTCTCACAGACATTCCTGCCTGGCTGGTTATGAGCCATGATCCTTACATCTCAGCATCCTATGTAGTTAGGATTAGAATTCTAAGCCACTGGCACTAGACTTAATTGTAATTTTGACATTTTTTTGTCTCTCACAAGAACTGGTTGAATGGGTGCTGGAGGAGGGGGACCAGCATCCCCATGTGGCTGGAACCCAAGGAGGCCCTCTCATTCTGGAGGTTGGCTGTGGGTCAGGAGCTGTCTCTCTCAGCTTGTTGAAACAGCTCCATGAGATAAGCCCCTCTGTTCCCTGGCTAGACCGTGAGAGTTCTTCATTGTCCATCCAGCCTTACTAGACTTATTGTATTGTATTGCTTTCTACATCATTTTCTAGCACCTGGCCAAAATTCTGATACGTAGTTACGAAATGAAAATGTATTGCCATCTTAAGAAAGTTATTTAGGGCTCTGGGAATGTGGCTTCATGGTACGGTGATTGCCTAGCATCCATGAAACCCTAGGGTCAATTCCTTAGTAACACATAAAAAAAACCCACTGGAAGTGGTGCTGTGCCTGAAGTGATAAAGAGCTAGCATTGAGCAAGAAAAAAAAAAGCTTAGGAAAATTCCCTACCCCTGAGTTTAAGCCCCTTGACTGGCAAAAAGAGAAAAACAAATCAAAACAAAAAAATCAGTTAGTAAATGCAAAATAAATAACCCATACTTGGAATATATAATTGGTCCTTCCGTACTGACACCTGACAACAGTCCCTAATTCATGTACTTTACTAATATGAAGATACTGTGTTGAAAAAAGTTTTGTTCATTAAGTCACAGCAATTAATGCCAAGAATGTGCTTAGATGTCAGGGAAAGTTTAATTCTGGAAATTCAACGATTTCAGGATTTGTGTCATCACTGATAATCACAAAGAGAAGGGTAGGCTATGTGTGATTTTGAAACCTTTTCGGTCAGTTATGGCACCAAAAAGGCAGAGGCTAATTAATAGTTGTGACAGAAAATAAGGAATAACTCCAGATAGAAGGAATAAATGATAGTAATTAAGGTATACCAGAAACTGTCCTTGAGAACCATTTTGGTTATTGTAGTACTAGTTGTCAACTAGGCTTTTCCTCATTGCCTTTAGCATTCTAAATCTATTAGGCTAGCTCCTAATCTCTGAGTGATAAATGTATCTCCTTCTATGCTATTCTTTCATTCCTTATTTCCTTTGCTTTCTAAAAATTTTATTATTTCTATATTTCTCTATGAACATTTCCTGATACTAAATAAACCTATACAGATGGCAGAGGATGCTAATGTAAGGGTCCTATAGCTCATCAGTCATTAATGTAACAAAATGGAAATGGAGGACATATTTATTGCTACTTCAATTTTTCTGAAATGCTGCAATGTCATCATTTGGTTAAAATTTCCATTCTTTGTCTACACAGTGTCATTCAGTGCACATAAATGTAAATATGACCCAGGTGCTGGTGGTTTACTCCTGTAATCCTAGCTACTCAGGAGGTTGACACCAGAGGATTGTGGTTCAAAACCAGCCTGGTCATGAAAGTCCATGAGACCCTAACCTTCAATTAACCACCAGAAACCAAGAGGTGGTGCTGTAGCTAAGCACCCAGGATCAGAGTTCAAGCCCCACAACCAACAAAAAAGGTGAAATATGACTTTAAGTTTCCCCAAAAGGTAGGACAAGATCAATAATCTTCCCAAGCAAAAGAAAATAATTCCAAAATGATTCAGTGCACCTACTTTTGCTGAGTTATGTTATGGATTCTTTGCTGGACATATTCTCCAAAAACAAATCGTTAAACTAGGGATACAGGTGGACCCATTGAAATAATGTGATGTACATGTCGTTATGTCAAAAACAAACTTTACAACTTTGGTGGGGAAGGGGTAGGATCAAGTGTGGGGAGGGGGTATATGGGAAGAGATGGGAAGGGGAAACAAAGAGGAAGCAACAATTATTGATAAGAAATGCACTCGTTATCTTGCCCATGTAATTGTAACTCCTCTGTACGGTATGCTCACACAAATAAAGAAAGAAAAAATTGTCAAATATTAGCTTTACAATAAACTTCATCTAATATTTCTTTTTGAAAAGAGAAGTCTATACAGTTGATGTCACTTGGCTTTCTACTATATTAGTTTAAAGCCAAACCAGGTAGGAGAGTCTGTCAAACTCTTATCTGTAATTACACAGCAAAAAAATCCAGAAATGGTGTTTTGGCTCAAGCAGTAGACTACTAGCTTTGGGGGTAGGTGGGCAGGAAAGAAAACTGTTGAGGGACAGGGTCCAGCCTCTGGGTTCAAGCCCCAGAACCAACACAAGCTAAATAAAAAAGCAAACAAAAAACCAGATATTTCATTGGGACCCTCCTTAAAGGAGTATTGGTCTGAAAATTGGCTCCTTTTGCTGACCATATGCACTAGATGCCTTTTTGGAATCCTTATTGCTCTGGAGAACTCAGGACCAAAATAAAGGAATTGATAACTGACTCCTGCAACAAAAGAATCATCTCAGGGGTGAAATATCCATCTATAAAACACTTTTAAACCAACATGTCTTTGTTTCTTTGCAGTAGAATTTTTTTGGGGAGGGAGGTCCAGTCGTGGGCCTGAACTCTGGGCCTGGGCACTTTACCTTAGCTCTTCAACTCAAGGCTAGCGATCTACCACTTGAGCCACAGCATCACTTCTGGCTTATTTTTGCTTATGTGGTGCTGAGGAATCTAACCTAGGGCCTCAGGCATGCAAGGCAAGTGCTCTACCACTGAGCCACCTTCCCAGCCCCTGCAATAGATCATATTTAAAACACAGTTATTGTTATTTCCTTTTGTTCTATGCTGGCCATCAAATGGCACATTATTTCTTTTTGTAGTACTCTCAACTAGAAGTTTACAGAAAAATTATATATGAGTAAAAACACACTAGAAAAAGTCAGGGACAGAGTTTCCTTCAAGCCTTCGGATTCTTTTCTTTTACAGTAAAAAGGAAAGCACAAGTTAACTTTAACTTTGTCAATTTTCTATGTTCCATTCCTCTCCTGGGATCAGTTTCCACATCCAGTAACAGTTACTTTCGGGAACAATCTATGGTGCTGCTTGAGGTATAATGAATGTTTTCTCGCTTCTCCGAAATAACACAAGGACACCTTTGGACCTATGTTAACACGTGTTTCAGAGACAACTTAGTAAAGAGAAAATATGAAATTTATATTTCTTATAAATACATTATCCATGAGTAAATTGAGTTCAAAATTTGTAAATTCTCTGTAAATTAAGGCGAATTTTAAAGGGGAGAAGATTCTCAGATCATTTCTTTTGTGAGTGTATGTGCTGCACATTATTTCCCAAGTTTACATGAATTTGTTAACTCATGTTAACTATAGCAATAATTAGAGAAAGAGAAATTCTGTGTTTAAGTATAAGGGTTCAATACACTACAGAAGACTCTACAAATAAGACCACGTTGAAACAATAAAGCCAAGTCCAGTAGGTAGATTTACGAAAGTGATATAGAGAAAGCATTACTCCTACGTGAAACAGGAAGTATGAGGCCACTCCCTTTCTAAATCATGCTTGCTAATGACATAACTTTGTAGAAAGTAGAGTGGAAGAATAATTCTGTTTCAAATGCAAGTCAGATATAACAGCATGGACTTAATTGGAAAAAAAAAGTCAATCTTCAGAGAGAGGGATTATACTAGCCATGAACTGGTGGATAAGATCACATTTTTTTCTTTCCTTTACTTATATATTTTTTGTTGGTGGTGGTCTTGGCACTTGAACTCGGGGCCTGGGCACTGTCCCTCTGCTACTCAGCTCAAGGCTAATGCTCTACCACTTGAGCCACAGTGCCGCTTCCAGTTTTCTTGCAGTAAATTGGAGAAAAGAGTCTCCGGGACTTTCCTACATGGGCTGGCTTTGAACCCCAATCCTCAGATCTCACCACCACCCAGCTTAGGATCACATGTCTAACAGTGTACACTCAGCATATGTAATTTGTATGTTCATCTATCTTTATATGAATTCTTGAGTTAAAAATCTGGGCTACAGCTTAGACTTTACAATCAAAAAATGTTTGTAGTTTAAAAGTTGATTCTACTGGATAAATGAAACCTAAGAATATAAAGGAGTCTGGGAAGTTCAGTTTGCATCCAGCCTGGGCAGAACAGTGTCTGAGACACTATCTATAATTAACCAGCCAAAAGCTGGAATGGAAGAATGGCTCAGGTGATGGAATAACAGTCATGAGCAAGAATGATGAATAAGAACTTGAGGCTTTTGCATACATACATATAAACATACACATACACACAGAGGCACTTGAAGCAACTCTCAGAATATGTAGAAAAGTTAGAAAACAGTAGAAAAGATGTCCTGAGTAAAACTAGAATCAAGTGATAATTTTTGAAATGAGAAAATCCTCAAGTGAACTTTCTTCAAAAAAGTTTGAGAATATTACATAGGTAAAGACCAGAGATAATAAGAGAGTCAAGTAATCAATATTAAAGGGATTTGATCTATGGAGTAATGAATCAGAGACCCGGCAGATGCATTGAAAATGTTCATACCCTGTGTCAAATGTTAGAACATCTTTGAAAATAGTACACGAACAGTCTGAGAAGTCCAGTGGATAATATCACTGGCAAAGTTCAGAATTGCTAATCTATATCTAGATTAAATAAACCAAGAAGGGGCTGGGAATGTGGCTCAGTGGTAGAGAGCTTGGCTTGCATTCATGAAGCCGTGGGTTCGATTCCTCAGTACCACACAAGCAAAAGAAAAATGCCGGAAGTGGCTCTGTTGTTTAAGTGGTAGAGCGTTGGCTTTGAGCTGAAGAGCTGAGGGACAGCACCCAGGCCCAGAGTTCAGGCCCCATTACCAGACCCAAAAATAAACAAACAAACAAATAAATAAATAAACCAAGAAACTATGGTGGGGCAATGTGATACAAGGTTAGAATTCTAGCACTCAGACTGACAGGTTATTAGAGACTGCAATTACTACTGATACCTTCCCTGGACCAGGTAGTATAATTTTGTCTTAATAAAACAAACCAAACAAGAAAGGAATACACTGTTGGAAGTTTGGGCAAATTTCTTCATTATGGTTTGAAAAGCCAAGTTTTCTATTGAAATGCAACTGGTATATAATCCTCAGTTGTGTTTTAAATGCTCTCTTCATTACAGAACATTCCTAGATGCAAAATGGTTCATGATTCCCATCCAAAATTTGAAAAAGTAAGTAATCATCATTCTGTTAGATTCCAAGGAAAGGATGAAGGATTACAAAAGCTTCAGCCTGGAGGAATAGCAAAGTTTATCTAATGTAGGTGTTTATAGATCTTGCTAAATTACAGTTTAGACTTCAAAAAATATTTTGGTTTCATTTGTAATTTCATATTCTATAGGATACTACAATTTTTTTTTTTTAGGTAGAAGGTTTAATTGATGAATTTACAAGTGTTTCTTGCATTCAACTTGCCTAGCATATTGTTTCAAGGAGTTATAATTAGAACTCAGTTAATAGATAATACTAACTGTTCATGTAGAAAATGATAATATCTATAATGTAGACCGAGTTGCCAACAAATTGATGATATTAATTTATAAATGTAGAAAAAGCAATTTCTTGAGGCTTTAATGTAACATGGTATGAAGAGCATAATTGTGTGACATCTTCTTTCTTCTACCTGTATGTAACACAGGAAGCAATTTCCTTAATTACGTGCCTCTGTATACAGTGAGAAAAATGCTAGGTTTGGGGTTTGTTTTTATTTTTGTTTTTGTTTTATTGCTTTGTCATAGGGCTTGAATTCTGGACCTGGACACTGTCTCTGAGCCTGTTAAGCTCAAGGCTTGTGCCCTACCACTTCAACCTCAGCATCACTTGTGTCTGGCTTTTGCTGAGAAGTTTATTGGAGATAAGAATCTAGGGAACCTTCCTGCCTGGATGGGCTTTGAATGTAATCTTCCGATCTTAGCATCCTGAATATCTATGATAGTTAAAAAAGTATAAATATAAATAATATTTGCAAGAATACCAGTGGAGGAAAAATGATGCAACCCAGTTTATTGTGGTGTTCTTTCCAGAACATGGAGGGCATCACATTAGCAGAGGTGTAGTATTTTTCCCAATAGAGATAAGCTATTTGTGATGTGAATTAAGGGAATTTTGAGGTGCACCCTACAAGTTGAAAACCGTTGTTCTAGGATGACTTTATGGTATAAATTTTGGGATTGATGGTCATAGAAATAATAGCTTAATCTGATAAACTATTGCTTACTCTTGAAAAATTAATTATAATGGATGCTTTATAGTTTTATCCTATACCAGAATGTGGCTATTTTTCTGTTCACTTCTCAATCTGTAACACCGCATTGGAAAATGCATCTATTGCAGAATTACATAACATGGAAACAGGTACTATTTGAATCTCTTAGGTATGGAATGTTCAGAATTTGAAAGTGAGTAGTTATTAGTCATAGGAATTTTGAAGAACATACATATTCTGTCCTCTTAACAACTTATTTACTTTTAAAAGTTATGGGTTTCCATAGAATTAAACGGTTTTCGGTTTTAGTATGAGAAAGTACTAGTTAATTCTTTTTTGAAAATATTGGCAAGTATATTGTGAAAAAATTGTCAAGTTCAATAACATTCAAGTTGATGGCCCTCTGATAAAGAAGGGGTAATTCATTCAAAATAGATGCCAAATAGTACTGATTTTTTAAAAAGTTACTACATAAAGAACAATATTTACTATACCAATACAGTGAAATTTTATTTCATGTAGCTTATTTTTTAAATTTAATTTTAATGTGAATGTGATGTGCAGTGGGTTAGCAATTGTAAGGCAGTGAATACATAACTTTTCAAACTTTTTATACCCCAAAACTCCTCACAAGTTGTAATGTACATTTCCAACATATTGTTTTCTGAGTATTGTTATTGCATTGGTTTGCCTTTTGTCCTATGTGTCGCCATTTTGTTGTTCCTCTTCCCTTCCCTAATTAAGGTAAATGGATACACAATACACCAAAATCAAACACAGTAGGAGATAAACTATAGGGGAAAAACCCAAGGAAAATAGAAATCACATAGTACATTAAAAACAACAACTGCAAATAAATATCTCTTTCCATATCTTGGAGTTCATTTTGCTCAGCATCAGCTTATATGTTCATATATATGCATAACAAAGCCACTGGAAAATAATAGTTTCATGGATACTATATCATGAAAACAACATGTTAACTGTTTTTGATGGTAAAGGTGGAATTAGGATTGGTAAATTTGCGATTCTGATAAAGGAATTTCAAAAGAGTTTTAAAATTATGACAGGTAAATTTTAATTGTTCAAACTTTTTAACTTAGCCTATTAAGGAAATTTAAAATTGCGTGGGAAAATAGGCTTTCATGCAAAGAAATTCATGGAGACTTAGCAGAGAAGGAGCAATGTGGGTAAGATGGCTCATTTTCACAGTAAACAAACAAACCTCAAAAACCTTGCTGTAAATCTTGTAGGTTCCCATGAGAATTGTCCTTACCCAGGAAATATACTCTTACTGCGTGAAACAAGGTTGTAGTGGAATTTAAATTCAAAGTTTTTTTTTTAAATAAGACATCAAAATTTGTGAATTGACCTTTAATTACTAAACAGTATTTCTCTTAAAAAGATAATTTGGGTCAAAATATTTAGGGAGAAAGTGCCCTTCACAATGAAAGAACGTATTGAGTTTACACTTTTCTGTTTTAATACTTTCCACAATGCCTTTACACTTGAAGCACTTAAACATAGAAAAAAATCTGATTAGATACTTCAAACCAATGATTTCACATTTCATAGTAGCTCAAAAATATAATATCCTTATTAATATGAGATAGTGAAGACTTCTTTTATTACATAAGCCTAAAAGTTTGGGGATCAGAAAATAATTGAGCAATTTGAAAAGGTAAGAAAACACGTTATTAGAAACCCTAGCTAAGCATTTTGGTTTCAGCAGTGGAGGGGGCCAAAACTTTTTGATATAGATTGTCTTAATGTTTTTGCTACCTAAAGTGATTTTACAGAGCCTATTTGGCTCAGTATAATGCAGAACAAATTGAATGAAGACATGACAATAAATTCCATCTCCAAGTAAAAGAGTTTTCAAAGAGAAACCATGAAGATGTAGCAGTGGGTGACGCCTTATAGTCCTTCAGCTTCACTAGACTTGAAGCCAAGAAGTTGTGATTAATTGGAAATCAAGCAAGAGCTAAGAGGAGGACATAGAAGTAGGACATAGAAGTATTGTCATTTGTAACAGACAATGTCATCCAAGGAATCGGTGATTTAACTCTATTCTTCTCCATACATCATGTTGAGCAAATAAAAGACCAAGAGGAAAATAATCTATTGAAATAATTTTGCAAAGAATAACTTCACTGTTCCTGATATGGTATCTAAGGAGAGTCTTAAGAGAGAAGATAAAAGTATTAAGAGAAGATAAAAGTGGAGTATTCTTAGGTTTCCTTTAAATATCTTGTTAGCAAAATATATCTTTGAGGTTAAAAGTGATTGAATCAAAAAGTGGTGGAGTACTTATTTTTGTGGGCACTTTAGACACAAGAAAATTTCAAGGTAAAAGAAAAAAGAAAAAAAATATAGCCAAATATTTGTGATTATAGGTTCTTGGACTGGATTTTTGGAGACAAAGTGTTGCATTAATGTTGGTCCTCATTAACATAGTTGTTGGGTTTTCGTGGCAACCAAATGAAAAGGGGAAGTTTAATGGACTCGCTTGAACAAGTAAACAGCATGATAGAAAATAATGGCAAATAATATTTAATGAATTATTTTGAACAATTACTTTGTGAGAACAAAGAAGTAAAGATAATTCAAAATCACATGACCTTATTAAACATATGAAAATGGAGTAGTGAAGAGGTTGAGAGAAAACATAGAGGACTGTTTTCTCTCCACTGGAGTAATAGGTTCTTGATCTTGCTTCTTCCATTCTTTCTTCACAAGCTATCAAATGTGCCTCAGGACTGGAGTATCCAGTTCAGACAAAGAGCACTCGCAGAAGAAAATATTTGCAGTAGATATGGGTGATTTATAACCTTAGACAACCTTTTTAAATCTGTTCAAAATTCTCCCCTACCCCAAACTGCCCTCTTTGAACAGCTTTGTTTGCTTTCCCAAAGACTGCTCTTCATTAACTGCTTAAAATTTTGAGAGGTCATATTCATACGCTCTAGACATTGCTGTTTGGTTGTGATTTTTGTGTGTTTTTATTTGTTGTTTTTAACTGAATTTCAAAAGGTTGTGCAAGTGTGTTATAATTAAATTTGTCCATCTAATTGTCTAATGCTCCTGGATCAGAGTCACTCCTTCTATCAATCTCAACCAACCCTTTCTCCAAGATGTAGTTCAGATTTTCCACTTCCTTTATTACATATGTACTTTGAGTATTCTAGCTGTACTTGCCCCTTGTTCCATTTTTCATTCATTCTATTTCTTGACTATTGTTCCTCTCTGGTTTCAATTTCCTGATAGTCATTCTGTTAAACTGCTTGTTAATACTTTGAAAGGTTTATATACATTCCATGGAGTTTCACTCCCACATACACTTGAACTGTTGTCAGCTTATATTTCCATAATTCATTCATCTGCAATAATAATTTGCAAGACTGGAGATGTTAAGCACTTAGACATGATTTTATTCTCGTTCATTTGGAAGATTAATGTTTAATCAATAAGAAAGTTTAAAAATGGCTTAGAATTTATTCCTAACTACCAGTTTTTATAATTGGCTTTGTACAATGGTGTGTGATTATTTATTTTACATAAGATAATTTTTTCTACTACCTATAAGTTTTGGAAAAATAAGAAAACTAAAATTTACTTCTTAGTCGAATATGACAGAAATAGAAGACAGATTTTATGTTTGTCACATCTCTCATCAGTATCCATATTCAAGACTTAAAATCATATTTCTTACTATGTTAGACAGATAGGGAAAACATAAAACAACACATGATAAGGCATCTATTAGTGACTTTTAAAAATGTACCTTCTTATGTGATGAAATTTACTTTGTTAGCTAATATTTGGGTTTGAAATATGGGAGGCTGATACATTTAACACATTTATGGAAGGCACCTACTGAACAACACAAATGGTGAGGGTACTATTTCTACACTTTAATGAATGGTTGAACTTGTTTGGTATTATTGCTGGGTACGTAAATCAACTCTATTGTAACTTGCTCCCTAAACTTGAAAACGTTGTAATGCCACTATCATCTACTTGTCAATGGTTATTTTTGCAAATGTGATTTTTAACAGTTTATTTGAAAATGAATATACATTCAGGAGATTAAATGTAGGTTATCATTGGTTTGAGAATGACAACATTTTTATACTACAGAACCTAGTTTTACTGAAGTACCAGTGTTTTGAAGCGTTAAGGATCTTCCCACTTAATGTTTTTCTAAATTATATTTGACCTCTAAATCAAGTATTCCTAGCCTTGGTAGACCAATTATGGATCTATCATTACAGAAACTATTGTTTTGGGGGGTCTAGTTGTGGGGCCTGAACTCTGGGCCTGGGCACTGTCCCTCAGCTCTTCAGCTCAAGTCTAGCGCTCTACCACTTGAGCCACAGCGCCACTTCCGGCTTTTTTCTTTTTGCTAATGTGGTGCTGAGGAATCGAACCCAGGGCCTCAGGCATGCAAGGCAAGTGCTCTACCACTGAGCCACCTTCCCAGCCCTACAGGAACTATTTTTTTGGCTGCACTGAAATCTTTCATTAATTATTAGGAGAGGAGTATTAAAAATAATCTTGTTCATTTGTGATTTTATTCACTCGTATGGGCTGGTCATCTGTAAATTGAAAGTTTGAATTACAGTACTTTCTCTCAGATTTTGTGATCTCATCTTTCATTTTAAGTTGCCTTACATTTCACAATTGATTTCTGCTAATTCTTGTAAGGAATTGGGGTCCTGAAATAATGTAGGAAATGAGAAAGTGAGATGAGTCTTCAATTATTTTCTAGAAAGATTCACTGTGTGAAATTCAAAATCAGCACATATAAATAGAAAATATGTAAATATATATATAATAAAAATTGTTTTGCATTGTTGTGTTGTGGTTAGTGAATCAAAGGCAACTCTGTTTTAAAGTATTATTCCATTATCTCTACCTCAGTTTTTGGTAGAGTTAGACTTAAAGCTTTACCATTTGTAGATTTACAGGATAGAGGCAAGAGGAAACGCTATGATTAAAACATTACCAATTTAAGGCCTAATGTCAAGGAGAAACATATGGCCTTCTTCAGGAGCTATGGAAATATTTGGTGATAGAAAGTCAGTAGCGTAAATTCCTGCCTGGTTGGATGATAGACAGGCCAGAACAGTAGGTAATCATGCATATGAACAATTTTTTCACCTTCTTGGCTTTAGCTACTTTTGAAATGATAAGTATAATAAACAATTAATTTTGATAAAATAACTTCCATTCTGAACAATTCTGTCTGAACTGTTCATCTCTCTATGATCTCTTGTAACTAAGATTAGTTTTGTTCCAGTAAGACCATCTATGCTGTCAGGGTAAAATATTCTGGTTGTTCTGTTCCTACATGGAAGAAGGGTAAAGGTTCAGGTAGACATTTGTACCACTGAGACCTCATTTAGGAAATTTTATGCTGCAGAAGTTTAGAAGTAGCTCTTAAGCAAGGCTTACTTTGAATCCATTAGCTCTACAAAGCTAACTGAGTTGATAAATAAGTACTTGGACTTAGCTGAAAATGTTTCAAAGTATGATCAAATTTAAAATGAACACGACAAAATAGACATTGACAAAAAAATTGTAAATATGAGCAATTGACCAAAAGATATGTTTTTTCGACTATACACAGAATTTTAGAGAAATAAGATCAATAGCATTTTTAGGAACAATAAGGGTTCCTTGTTACAAATAGGGAACCATGGATATATGCCTGTATAAAGATTGCATCATTAAGTACTTAAACTTAGAGGGTACTATATGCTTCAGAAGCAGGTCTACCCAAATTACAACAATACAGAGATTAACATGGCACTTGCACAAAGATGATATGAAAATTTGTGAAGTATTCCATATTTTTCATTCTTCTGATGCAAGAAATGAAAAACAGTTATTAAAAAGTTAATTATAAAAATACAAGTGTAACAATACATGTAATTCATAGAATTAAAGGTTAATTTCACATCAGTGTATTAATTCTTCACCTTAGAAAGGCCTTTACACAGCATAACTTTTACAAAACTTGAAATTAGATAACATTGTAATTTTATCCCAAAGAAATAAAATAATATAGGGACCTAGGAAAAAAAGAAATCTTAAACTTCTTCTATATGGAATGCAATTTGAAAGGACGCATTTATTAATGAATCTATACATTATATAACAATGTAGAATTCCAAGTATTATATCTAGGAGCGAATGAAATAGATTAGGGATATTATACAAACATAGATATACTTTTTTTCAGAAAACTACCAGGAACAACTGTAGTTTCTATACTATTCATTTTAACAGATAAGTTAAAATTATTTCTGATTTAAAAAATCACAAACTCTGCATAAATCATTATAGATGTATACAAACAACTCTTGAATATATTTTGACATCAAAGTCAGGCAATTCACTTGGAAGACTACCATGGAATCCATGAATTTTTAAAGTAAGATATTGCTGTTGCTTTGTATTATGAAAAAAAATTTAAGGGACACAAAGGATGGACTGGCATTTTTGAAATATAAGAAACTTAACCAAACCATTACAACTCAGGAGAACAATTTGTACAGCCTTCCACAACTTCAAAAAGGTAGTGATACATACTTATCCTTTTTGCAATATTAAATGCAGTTTCTTCCAAGTTGTTCTTCAGACCTGGTTTGATATAATGGTTCAACAGAGTATCTTTTCTATTTCTATTTCCAGCAGCAAGATGCAAGGCAGTCAAGAGGCCTTTAGTTTGGGTATTGGTATCTGCATCATGATGAATTAAGAAAGAAGCCACCCTGGTATTATTGCACATATAAGCACTGTGCAGGGTTGTCAGCCATTCAGAGTTATTGCATGAATATCTGCCTTGAGCTACCAACTCATGGACAATGTCTAAGTGTCCACTCTCGGCTTCCCAAAGAAAAGGGGTATAATCATCCTCATTCCTAGTATTCATCTGGGTGGCCTTTTTGGAAAGTAGTCTCCGCACCATAGTAAGTTGATTAATTTCGGCATCCCAAAGAATAAATTTGCTTGGATCCTACTCCACTTTTTTCTTGCAATTGATACCATTCCTCACTTTTTCATCTTGTTCCTTGTCTTCCTCAGAATTGCCTAACCAGAGACTTTGAGTGCCAGTGGGAATGAGATGTCCATGTATTTCACCAACAGTTCACATTGGTTGAACTGGTCAGAAAAATCTGTTGAATTTCCTGCATATGTTTTTTCACCATGATTTACTTTCTCTTTTTCCATTTTTACTATTTTAAATTATTCTAACTGGATAGTACGGAATTGATAGAGAGCAGAGGAAAGATTTTCCTCAGTATTCAAAAGTACAGACTGAAATTGAGGACCAGTGGGGTCTTCATGTGCAGCTTATTCTAGGAATGAGAAAATAGGAAACAATGACTTCTATATCAATAATTTGGGAAATACCATGTTATAGTGTAAAAGAACTCACTATTCAACAAAAAGGGTTTAAGAGTTTTCTAATAGCTTTCTAATGTTGGTATCCAACATTAGAAAAAATGTATAATGCAGTAGTAAAATAGAAGTCCTTTGTATGACTACCTAAATTCTTGTGTTTTTTTTTTTTTAAATAGCTACACAATTCTGAATTTTTTTAAAATTTTTATTGTGAACATACTGTACAGAGGGGTTACAATTACATGGGCAAGATAATGAGTTCATTTATTATCAAGCATTGTTGCCTCCTCCTTTGTTTATCCTTCACATCCCTTCCCAGCCTCCCCCCACCACCAAAGTTGTAAAGTTCATTTTCGACATGACAACTTGTACTTCTCATTGTTGCAACGGATCCATCTGTATCCTTATTTAAACGAATTGTTTTTCCCCATCCCCTCCTCAAATTAAACCAACATCAAATACAGTGAAAGCAGGGGTTATACTGTGGGGGAGGGACATACAAAGCAACAAAGAAATAATCTTATTTATGCGTTAGAAACAAATGCATGAAAGAAAAAAACTTAAATACATATCTAAGGGTTCATTTTCTTTTTTCTTTTTTTTTGGGGTCCGGTCGTGGGGCCTGAACTCTGGGCCTGGGCACTATCCCTCAGCTCTTCAGCTCATGGCTAGCACTCTATCACCTGAGCCACAGCGCTACGTCCGGCTTTTTTTCTTCTTGCTTATGTGGTGCTGAGGAATCAAACCCAGGGCCTCAGGCATGCAAGGCAAGCGCTCTACCACTGAGCCACGTTCCCAGCCCAGGTTTCATTTTCTTAACATCACCTTATCTGACTTTCTCTGCTTGACTCATACATATACTAGATATTGCAAATAAGGGAAACCATGGGACCTATGTTTCTTTGGGCTTGGCTTACTTCACTTAATATAATTTTTTCCAAATCTTTCCATTTCCTAACAAATGGGGCAATGTCATTCTTTCTGATGGATCAAAGACCTCGGAGTCAAAGCAGACACTCTGAAAACATTACAGGATGGAATAGGAGAAACCCTAGGTCTCCTTGGTGCAGACTGAAATTTTCTTAATAGAGACCCAGAAACAAACAAATGAAAGAAAGTTTGCACAAATGGGATTGTATGAAGTTGCAGAGCTTCTGCATGGCAAAGGACATAGTTAGCAAGAACAATAGAAAGCCCACGGATTGGGAGAAGATCTTCACTAGCCATACAATGGACAAGGGTCTCATATCTAAAATATAATTGGAACTCAAAAAATTAAATCCCCCAACAACAAATCCTCAAAGAAACAACTGCCTAATAAATAAGTAGGCTAAAGACTTAAAGAGAAACTTCTCTGAAGAAGAAAGAAGAATGTCCAATTCTTGTTTTTTTAAAGACACTTGTTTTCATCTACAAATAGGCCTGTCTATTGTCTTCAGGTGACTTTGATGATTGAAGATGCTTAATGAGAAGTCAAAATGTATTAGTAGTCCTTTGCTATCAATTAAATTTCACTTTTACTTCTTGGAGAATATAATGATCAAAGCAATAGTTCACAATCAGCAAGCAATAGTTCAGAATCATGCTTCAACTGCAAATGAATCACCAGTAAGTAATCCACGATTCCATTTTCCACAAAGTTTTGTTACAGATACAATCTGTCTGCCTTCTCTAGTTGATTTCCTAGCCTGGATCTATTCCTTCATTGTACAGGAAAAGTGTAATTCACCTGATTTCAGTCACATCTGTTAGTAGAATTACCAAGTATTTAGATTCTTTTTTTAAAAAAAATTAGTTGTGGGGCCTGAACTCTGGGCCTGGGCACTGTCCTTTAGCTCTTCAAATCAAGGCAAGGGCTCTACCACTTGAGCCACAGAACCACTTCTGGATTTTTCTGTTTATTTGGTGCTGTTTTGGGAAATGGCAGAGCAGAAAGTGAAATGATGCAACCAAAAATATAAAAGCAAAATAAATTAGGATAATTATGGAGCAACCATATTGTCTATGAGGACCATGAAAGAGAAAGAGGAAGAAAGATACAGATGTGCAATGACCTAACTAGCCACAAAATCCATGCTTCTAATCAATTAACAGAGCAAACAATTTTTTTATTTTTTAAAAGAGATGGAAATAGAATTCATATATAGAAATTAGTAAATACATTTTTAGTCGCCTACATAAAGAGAAGAATCTTAATCCTTGGGCTGGGAAGGTGGCTCAGTGGTAGAGTGCTTGCCTTGCAGCTTACTACAGTGCAGAGACTACTTTCCAAAAAGGCCACTCATATGAATACTAGGGATGATGATGAGTATACCCCTCTTCATCGGGAAGCCTAGAGTGGACACCTAGACATTGTCCATGAGTTGGTATCTCAAGGCACATATTCATGCAATAACTGTGAATGGCTGGACACCCCTGCACAGTGCTTATTTGTGGAACACATTGCAACAGCACACACACACACACATCATCATCATCATATTTCTTCTTAAGTATTTTTTGTGTATGGTCTTAAGAAGATATTTACATTACTAATTTGAATATCTGACAGGACAATATCATCACTGTACATCTTGCTTCTATGTTCTCAGTTTTAAATTACTATCTAAGTATGTACATTACATAAGTACAGGAAAAAGTAGGAGCCCCACGGGTGGCTCAGATCTTTAATCCTAACTAATCAGAAAGATGAAATCTGATGATTGTGCTTTGAAACCAGACAGAAAAAGACCATTAGATTCTGGTTTGAAAGTAACCAACAAAATCTAGAAATGGCGCTGTAGTATAAGCAGTAAAATGCTAGCCTTGAGAAAACTAAAACAAAGAAAATAACAAATTCTGTGACAGAGCCAGGCCCTGAGTTCAAGCTCTAGTATTAGCATCAAACTAATGAAAGAAAGAATGAATGAATGAACTAAAAATAAATTAAGTGGTCACATGTGGAGAGACAGGTAAAATGTAACAACCGTGGTGACTGGATTATGTATTATTTTGTAATAAGTCAAATTATCATTTTTCCTAATCACTAATATTTTATTTGAACTTTTTTGTACAATAAGCCCTGAATTTGGCATGCATGTATATGTGTGTGTACATGTGCACACATGTGTGTGTATGTGTGTGTGTGTGTGTGTGTGTGTGTGCGGTTGCAATGTTGCTTGCTAATGTGGACAGAGTGAGGTTAAAAAGAGCTGTGTTGCAATGTTGTTATTTATCAGTGTTCCGTCCAGTCATTTCAGTGGAACCACCCTTCTATACATTTTATTTGTCAAATAATATCATCATAATCAAAGCATTTACATCATTAAGTTAGATAAAAGAGTATATGTTAGGTAAGTATATGTTAGGTAAGAAGATACACATATAATTAGGTAGTAAGTTATTGCTGTAAGATGACGGTCAGTACAAAATATGTATTTGACCTCTTAAATTGGATATACTTTTAAGATATACTCATGGAGTGATTTTGACCAACTTGACCAAACAGGTATTACTCTCTGGTTATTCCTGTGAAACTCAAGGTCGATAAACTCTTTCCGGATTTCTGTTGAAAATAACTTTCTTTGTAAGATTGTATCTATTCACACTAAGATAATAAACCCCGTATATTTTAGGTTTGAATATCCCATCATATTGACTGAAAAATCAGTATTGTGGATATGTTTGTTAGATATACATTGAAAAACAAACAAAAACATGTGTCATCTCTAGATTGTGGATGCATTTGAAGTTGTATTATACATACAAAGGTTTCTTCATTAATAGTTCTTTTGTGGGAGTAACTATCACAACTTTAACAAATAAGGCTTTTTGGATATCTTTTCCAATATAAATAACATCCCAGAGCGAATCTTGCAATTTCTGAAAACCCTTTGAATATTTTAGTGTTATTTCAGTTCATTGACTATACAGCTAAAGACATTTCTGAAATAAATATTGTTAAAATCTGAACATGTAAGTGGGTATATAGTCTGTTTATGCATCATTTTATTAAAAGCCAATTTTTATGAAACTAAAAAATATAGAGTAAAAGAATGGAAGTGAATTGGGTGAGGTAATTATTAGTATAAATTTATTTTCTATTAGCAAAGTCTTTTGAATGTACATGATGAAGTTAAATTATGTCCTTAGTGACACTATGCTTCAGTTATTTTTAGAATCTTGTAGTTATAATAGTGAATTTGTAGTATAAATAAATGTCTTTGAAAATGATTAGGATTAATCTTGGGTTTTGTTTCCTACTCCCAAGAAATTGAGTTATTTTCAAGTGTTAACAGTTTACAATTGAATCTTCAGTATCATAAGAAATTTTGAACAAATGTAGTAGTATTGATGTCTTTTTTTGGGGGGTCGGGGGAGTCTGGTAGTGGGGCCTGAACTCTGGGCCTGGGAGCTGTCCCTCAGCTCTTCAGTTCAAGGCTAGCGCTCTTCGATTTGAGCCACAGCGCCACTTGTGGCTTTTTTCTTTTTGCTTATGTGGTGCTGAGGAAACGAACCCAGGGCTTCATGCATGCAAGGCAAGCGCTCTACCACTGAGCCACCTTCCCAGCCCTTTATGTCTTTTTAAACCAATAGTATTCACAAGTTGGAGAGGCTTTAATTCATGCTTAGGCCTTGTTGTCTATGATTTTTTTATCCTCTCATTCCTAGCATTAATGATAGGTCAGACTGCATTTTTGGGTACATGAAAGGTAAAATATTTATCTGGGGTCAAAGGTGATTTTTATATCAGTCTTGCTTTATTAGCATTTTAAAGTAGTTCCTTTCTCTCAAAATGTTAAGTATAAAAAGCAATCAAAATACTTCTAATTTTAAACAACTTAGTTGAGCTACAATGTGGAAATGATTGGTCCATGAGACCTGCAGTCCCTTTCCATGAGGAATTGGGGAGGTCATTATTTCAGTTAGACAGTGTTAAACAGAGATAGGGTCCCCAGGCAGTGCAGTGTTGAGTGAAGTGATGTAATATGATTTCTGCTATTTTGACCTAGAAAACAAGAATGTTATACTTTAGCCGTTCCTTTCACCAGGGAGGTATGCATTGATTATGAACTTTGAGTTTTCATATTACAGTTCCTTATTTTCTAACAAAGGTAAACTGAAATATTATGAGTGTACACAATAATTCTGGGAATTTTTCCTTGAATTTGTAGACTAAATGCTAGTATTTTAGTCATAAAATAGAATGAGGTTAATTGATACAGTTGGATATGGACCTCAGGCTAACACTTACCATGTGTGCAATGTTGTACTAGGAATTACAACTCTGAAGACTTCAATATCATCATCTGAGAATTAAAAATGTAAGTAGTTCCACTTTATGGAATTATTGTGAGGATTAAATTAGATACCATAGGTAAAGTACTTGGAAAAGTAATCAATTAGCATTTGGCACATTCTACCTTTATTTAATCATATGGTGAATTCTAACATTTTTACTGTGATTTTTATTGTGTCTCTTTATGATGTGCAATGTGATGTATTGACACTCATTGCATTGATCATTTTTCTCTCACTATGAGGAAAATACCTGCAAAGAAAATTTCTGAGGAGGTAACTATTATGTTGACTCATGGTTTAAGAGAACACAGTTTAAGATCAGATGTCTTCATTGTTCTTAATTATATTTTTATTATCTTAACTAGTTGTACGAGGGAATTTCCATTCAATAAATCATGTGTTTAAGTATAATGGATCTTTATATAACTTTTCCCTACCCTTCTAAACCTCACCACACTTTAATTTTTTCTAGTTTCATACTATCTGCATTGAATATTATGTCTTCAGTTTCTTCCTCCATAACTCTCTTTATTCCTTCCCTTTGACTTCCCCTCACATCTTCCAAGTGATATTTTCCTGGTATTCATTTTTTTGGATTAAAAGTTCAACTTTATAAAAAATTACTTCTTTTAAATACTCCTCTACAAATAGCACGGTTTGGTTAATATTGCTGTGTAAACTTGTATAAAGTTCTAGCTTCCAAATATGAGACAGAACATGGGTCCTTTGTGTGTCTGGCTTTGACTTCGTTTGCTTAACATAATTTGAGGTCTATCCATTTCTTTGCAAATAACGTAATAGTCTTCATAATGGATAGGAACAATCCACTTTTGTATATATGACACACTTTTGCCAACCATCCTCCACCAAAGAGCATCTGGGCTGTTTCCATAACTTGGCTACGGTGAATAGTGCAGTAGTGAACATGTTGTGAAAGTGATTTTACTGTAAGCTTTTGGAAGAATTCATCACTATCTTTCTGGGAGCAATCCTCTAGCCAGTGTCCAAAATAAGCACATCCTTCCCTTCATCTCCATCACAACGTATTGAAAGTCCTCAAAAACACACTAACCCATACAGATCTCAATAAGCTAATAACACACTGTGCCCATATTCTTTCAAAACATTTTTAATAATTACATAAATTTAGTGAGAACCTTCTGTGTACTTTCCTAATGTGGGAATGAGAGACATAACAACAGAGAAAAAGTAAGAAATATGTATTTTAATTAGCTATTATAATATTTAAAACCTTTTTCAGCTCTAACTCATAGACTCACTTACTATTATTTTAATCTTTATTTGATTACTTCATCTATCCCCTAAATTATATCAGGGGAGTTAAATACAAAGGCAAAATGTATAGTTTGATTTTGACACTCATGTGTGAGGGTGCACAACATAGGCAAATAGATGAATTGGAATTAATAGCAATTACCCATTTTGTTAAAGTAGAGATGGTTTTCCCAAACGAATTCTCTCAATTCATATTCCATTCAACACAAAATAACGTGTAACAATTCCCTTTGTTTTGCTCTTTATTAACTTTTGTTTCCATTTTATTTTATAATGAAGGATTATTTCATAAATCTACTGTAGATGCAAAAATATGTTAATATATTTCTAACTGTATGCATTGATCTATACATACACACATATATTACAAAGGTTACAATGATAATTTATAACTTCTGTAACTATACAATTTACTAAATTATTGAAAACATCGAAGGCTCATGCCTGGAATCCTGGTTACTCAGGAGGCTGAGATCTGACGATCATGGTTTGAAGCCATTCTGGGCAGGAAAGTCCATGAGCCTCTTATCTCCAAACAACGAATAGAAAATCAGAATTGGAACTGTGGCTCAAAGTATTAGAGTGGTAGCCTTGAGAGAAAAATCTCAGGGACATCACCCAGGCTCTTAGTTCAAGAACTGCAATCTACCCCAAAAAATCTATTTAATTTACACCTGTGTAAATAGAGTGTTTCCATCACCCAAATGCACCTCCATGCTCATTTGCAAGGTAACTCTGTTTTGTCTGAAGTACCACTAAACATTATCACTAAAGTAGCATTACAATGTGGGTTCATTCTATCTCTCTAATGGATTTTTCTCCACTCAAATACTCAAGTGTTACAATTGTTCTAATTATTTAAAATCATAGCTTTTTTTCTTTAATACCCCCAATACTAGAGTTTGAGTTGAGTGTTTTGTGCCCCTTAAATGGGTGTTCTTACCACTTTGTCATGCCCCAGCCCTAAGTTATCTTGATTATTTTTCAGCTAGAATCTGGCTTCCTACTTGTGTATGAACTTGGCCTCAGTCAACTTGAAGTTATTCTTCCTGGAATTTAGAATAACAGGTGCATTGTATACAGAACTTTCTGTTCAGTCCGGGCTTTAGCCACTATCCTCAAAACAGTGCACTCCCATGTAGTCACGAATTTCATAAGCTTGTCATAGCTGATTTTTTTAAAATCTTTCATATCCTGCAGGTTCTTGAGTACTGAATTAATTTGTGTTTTCTTGGGTTGTTTGGTTTCATTTGAATCTATGTGTTGAGTTGTTCCTTACTTTTCCTTTTGTTTCTTTCCCTGAAGTTCTTACCTAAAGTGCTGAAAAACCAATTCTTCTTTCTCAAGATATTCAGGGTGAACATTATTTATTCCAAAGCAATTTTAGTATCTATGAATGGTATACACATGCTAAGCTCTGAGAAGGGTGTTTTTATTTTCACGGCAGTCTTTGGCATACACAGACAGATCATGAAATATATGAAGAAAATAAAACTACAGATGAATGCCAGGAGGAGAATAAGCTATTATTAATTGTTTGACAGAGGTTTCTCTTCTAGTGAAAGAAATATATTGCTTGATGTAGGATTTCAAAAAATCATATTGCTAGGAGGAACCTAAAAATCTTCTAATACTATAGACTTGAGAGTGATGAATTGACTTCCTGAAAAATTTACTTTTGCGTTAAATAAAACCGGGCTTCCAAAGAGAGAGTAGATTTTAGAGAAACATGATGAATTTTATGTAAATAGGTCCTTAGCTGATTTTGTTAATTTGTGAACTAATATAGGGAAATAAAGTACAGCAAGGTAAAAAAATAAAGAACTTCACATTGAAATACTCATTTGTGTTTTTGTATGTGTGCATGCATGTAGGAGTACGCACACGCACATGTGCATATGCTCCTGAATGCATTCATCATTCTTGAGGCTTGATAGTCCCTGGGAACTATTCCTCAGCTTCTGTGCCCAAGGATGGTGGTCTACCACTTCAGCCACTGCAACAATTCTGGTTTTTGGTTTTCTTTGAGATAATCGCTTGTACTTTCATGATTGAACAGTGGTCTTCAGATCTCAGATTCCCGAGTAGCTAGCTAATCTTATTGAGCCTCTGAATAGCTAGTTAAAATTCAACCTGTCTTCTGCGCTTCACTGCTCTTTGATTCTTTTCCTGAGGTATTCACAAGCCTAAGTCATATATATGTCTAGTTGCTTTAAAAAATATCCTTACTGCTTGGCACCAGGGGATCTCATGTGTACTCTTAACTACTTAGGAGGCTTGAAAACAGAACCCAAGCAAAAGTTTAGTGGACTTACTTCTCAATCTATAGCTGGGTGAATTGGATCATTTCCACCATCCTGCGCTATCTAGAAACTAAGATTGGAAGGACTGCGGATCCAGGCCAGTCAAGGTAGCAAGCTAGACAAGTTGGTGTGCAAATCTGATGCCATTGATGATGGGAAGTCTAAAAGGACAGATCAGTGCATGTTCTTGTGGAAAGGGAACCCCTATCCTAAAATTAACCACTGATATGGCGCCGGCCTGCAAGAACAATATACCCCAAGTGGAAATCCCCACATTTTCCCACAACCAAAATAAGTATATAAATTAACATCCCAAAACTTAATACAATCTGTTTTTTGCTCTAATATCAGCTTTATCTGATTATCATATGATGTGACTGAATAATTTCTTCATTAAACTTATGATAACTTAAAAATACCTAGAAAATTCTTTCTCACTTATTAAGTGCAAATGAATGGCAAATTGCCTCAGGTCTTACATGTTTGACTACCACTATATATTCGTCTTATGATTATTATTAATAGTAATATATTCTGATTTATTTCTTTACTTTGTAACAGTTTTTAAACTCTTTCCTTTTCTGCAGAAGTTGAAATATTTAAATAGTATCATCAAATTATATTCCTTGGATATTTAGTGCAGTTTTTTACAAAGTTTTTAACCAATGGTTTCTAAGAATTCGTAATTGGTATATCATTTGGTTTATTTTTAATTTCAAATTAATTTTATTTTAATGGTAATGTACACAGGAGTTATAGTTACATAAATGAGGTAACGAGTACATTTCTTAGGGAAGGAACATTGTTATATCTTCCATCGATATTTTTGTACACTCAAAACAAGAACTACTGATGCTTTTGCTGTTGCTATTGCCCAATGGGTACTTTTGCTTTTTTTGTTCATGCATTTTATGATAAAATTGATATACAGAGGGCTTACAATTAATTAAGTCAACTATATAATACACTTCATTTTCTTTTCTTTTTTTTGTGTGTGGGGGGTCCGGTTGTGGGGCCTGAACTCTGGGCCTGGGCCCAGTCCCACAATTCTTCAGCTTAAGGCTAGCGCTTGAGCCACTTGAGCCACAGCGCCACTTCCGACATTTTTCTTTTTCCTTATGTGGTGCTGAGGAATCGAACCCAGGGCTTCATGCATGCAAGGCAAGCGCTCTAGCACTGAGCTACCTTCCCAGCCCCTACTTCATTTTATTTTCTAAATTTCAAATTTTGATATTAAATGCTTCCTTTTGTTTCTTTAGGGTAATACTGTTTTCAGTGTTTAGGATCAGTTAATTTAATTTTGCATGATTTCTACACATGTAAATTATTCAGACACATATATTTTGCTTTTAAAATATTTAACATGTGGCTATTTAAATATTATTTTCTTAATTCTTATATGGTTTGTGAATCTAACCACATTTATTTTCTTATAGTTATAAACATATTTGTTCAGCTAACAAATACTTACTGTATTTTCAAGAAGCACATACTTTATTAAGAAAGGCTTCATTACCTGATCACTTTTTGGAAATATTTGTACTTGAATTAAAAAAAAAGTTTGAAGTCAGCATAGTGATTTGTTGCATCCATTTTCTAGCTATGGTGGGAAGTGTAAATAGGCTTTCTCATTCGGGAGAGACTGGGAAACTTTGAGACCTTATTATAAAACTAGTAAGAGTGAAATGATAATAGATATAGCCATCCCTAGCGTTATATACAGCACATCGCTATCATATTCTAAATCTTGAGTTAAAACACCAGTAACATCAATCTTTTGTCAAAATAAAAGGACACATGTTTCAAAATGTTTATTATTTAAAACTTATTTGCAAAAGTTCTCATGTCTTCTATTAATTTTCAATTTACTTAATCTATTAAAATCCAAGTATATTGTGACTATTTTATTTCTACTAAACTTTTAAATAGTACGAGCAATATTATGATTTCATATATTAACATACTTTTTGTGATAATTTCCTCCGTTTAATATGATAAAATCAATATTGCAAATTTGTGGATGTGGTGTGTGTGTGAGTGCTTATGTGGTTTTTGAGTGTGTGTGTGTGTGTGTGTGTGTGTGTGTGTGTGTGCTTTGTGTGTACTTTGTAATGCTTGGGAGATCACACCATGGCTTCACATATGCAAAGCCAATGGTTTACCACTGAGCTATACTGTCTAGTTATAATCCTAATCGTGTTTTAAACCATGACTTTCAAACTTTCATTCCTAGTATGCTTTTTCAAAATTATATATGATAACATGTGACCCATATTCTATCAATGGTAGCAATTTTTATTGTTATTTAGAATATTTCCACTGCCTTTCCACTTCCAAACTCTTGTGTTTGCTATTGATAAAAGTTTACTTTGCTTTTTTTCTCTCTTCATTCTTTTTCCCTTTAGAGTTTAACTACTCTTTCTCTTATTTCTTTGGGAATTATTTAACATATTCCTATTACAATTTCTTTTCATTGTAATAGGTATATACAATGCTTTAATTTCTATTTTAATTTTTCCCAGTTTCACTGTCTTTTAGTACAAGCTATTAGATGGATTAAAAATAAACTTGTCTCAGGACACTTTTTCTCCTTCTCTTCTCTGAATTCTGTTTTTTGAAACACAATAGTAATGATATATAGCTCCTAAGTGGTCCATCATTCTTTCCCCTCTCAGTCTCCTCTGTTGTACAGCTCAAGTTGTTATCATTCAGCTTTGGTATGCTACAGTGTTATCTACATCTTAACTAATTCCTGAATTAATTTTAGTTATTTCAAGTATTCTCTGAAACATTTTTCTATATATAATATCTAGGGACTTGTGCTTTTACAAGGTACAAAATATGAGTGACTATCAAACATCTAGATATCTTTGTAGATTATTGGTCTACCTGCTCAATAAACGCGTATGTAAATTCAAGGAATACAGTCAGAACAATCTTGTAAAATGGTGTAGCTTCAGCCTTCATACTAGCTTTGAATCTTATTACCATGTCTAGTAGTGAAGACAACATAGTTCTACTACAAGAGCAGACATATAGAAGAATGTAACAGATTTGTCAAAAATAAATTCTGTTTTATGGTCAATAGATTTTGAAAACTATCCTATGACTTTATGAAATAAAAATAAAATCTTAAATGGGTGTATTGATCTCTTTCGAGATTTAAAGATTGATCTTAGACTACTACCTCAATCCTTTTTTTGATTGTTTTGTTTTGTTTTTTGTCACTCATGGGGCTTGAACTCTGGGCATAGGCGCTGTCTGTGTGCTCTTCAGCTCAAAGGGAGCAACCTACCACTTGAGCCACCTCACCACTTCTGGCTTTCTAGTGGTTTATTAGAGATAAGAGTCTCATGGACTTTCCTGCCCGGGCTGGCTTTAAACTGTGATCCTCAGATTTAAGACACCTGAGAAGCTAGGATTATAGGCGTGACCTACAGGCGCCTGGCCTACCTCAATCCTTATACAAAAATTTAAAATAAAAAATTGATTATCAAACTAAATGTGAGCTATAAAAACCTAAAAGAGATAAACGTAAAAATTCATGACATTGTATCAGTAAAGGCTTCTAAATGAAAAGCATTAGTGGCTAAAGAAATGTAAGAATATACTGGATTATATCAAGTGATAGCCTTTCATAATTCAAAGGACACTATGCTCATAATTCAAAGGACACTATAACCGAAGTGAAAACATATCCAACAGATAGAGGGAACATATTTGTTAATGCTACAATGTGAATGCTACAATGATTCTGAATCTTAAGTATTTTTATATCTTCTAATTCTACATAATTTTTCCTGAATAGGATATTTCTTTAAAGAACATGTGTAAATTATTAGCCAATAGGAGGAGCATATGAAATAAGTTCCTCTTTAGTATCTAAGAATAAAGAAAAAGAAAACTCACTAGTATGACCTTAATATAAAAAGATGACACAAAATATAGTAATGCATTTGTGGAGAAATTGATAAACTCCTCATAATGATCGATTTGTATAATACTGCAATTATTTTAGCGAGCAAGTTTTCAAATCTTAAAGGTCAAAAAAATTGTATAGGATCAATTCATTACACTTCTATGAATGTATTAAAGAGAAATAAAAAGCATTTGGAAAGGGAAAAGTAGTTCATTGACAGTGCACTTGAGTAGTATGTGTGAGACCCTTGAAAAAAAATCCCCACAATCAAATTTTGAAAAGACACACTATAGAGGATGTATGCTGGACAAATTCCTGTAACAGAATTTTATATCTATTTTAATGTCTATTCTAAAATGTATAGCATTTCTATTTGAAGAAATGCAAGTTTGTGAAAATTAGGCTTTGAAAGCCTATGAAGGTACAATTCACTTCCAAAGCACTAAATGTATACAATAAAAGGAGATAATCGGTAGAGTGTTATCCTTGAGTGAAAAAGCCAAGCAAGAGCTTTGAGGCCCTGAGTTCAAGCTCCAACCTCAGTCTCACCACCTTCCAAGGAAAAAAAAAGAGGAAGAAAAATAAAAAAGAATAGAGATTATTTCAAATCTAAAATACCGTACAGAGGGGTTACAACTACATGAGCAAGGTAATGAGTACATTTCTTTTTTTTTTTTTTTTTTTTTTTTTTTTTATTTATTTTTTTTTTAAATTTTATTTTATTTTATTTGAGAACATACTGTACAGAGGGGTTACAATTACATGGGCGGGATAATGCATACATTTCTTACCAAGCATTGCATCCTCCTCCTTTGTTTACCCTTCACCTCCCTTCCCAGCCTCCCCCCTCCCTCCCACCCAATCATACCCCCCCTCCCCCCCCCCCCACCGACATTGTAAAGCTGGTTTTGACATGACATTTTGTACTTCTCATTGTTGCAACAGGTCCACCTGAATCCTTAAACGACTTGTTTGTCCCCGTCTCCTCCACATGTTATACTGACATCAAATATAGTGAAAGCAGGGGTTACACTGTGGGGGAGGGACATACAAAGCAACAAAGAAATAATCTTATAAATGCATTAGAAACACATGCATGAAAGAAACAAAAACATTAAAATACATATTTGAGGTTTTGTTTTCCTAACATCACATTATCTGACTTTTTCTGCTTGACTCATACCTATACTAGATATTGCAAATAAGGGAAACCATGGGACCTATGTTTCTTTGGGCCTGGCTTACTTCACTTAATATAATTTTTTCCAAGCCTTTCCATTTCCTAACAAATGGGGAAATGTCATTCTTTCTGATGGAGGCATAGAATTCCATTGTGTATATATACCACATCTTCTTGATCCATTCATCTACTGAGGGGCATCTGGGTTGGTTCCATGTCTTAGCTATGGTAAATAATGCTGCAGTAAACATAGTTGTGCTGGTAGCTTTAGTGTGGCCTTGTTTGTGATCATTTGGGTAAATGCCCAAAAGTGGGATTGCTGGGTCGTTGGGGAGCTCTATGTGGAGTCTTTTGAGGAACCTCCATACTGCTTTCCAAAGTGGTTGAACAAGTTTACATTCCCACCAACAATGAAGTAAGGTTCCTTTCTGTCCACATCCCCTCCAGCATCTGTTGTTGTTAGAGTTCTTGATTTTTGCTGTTCTAACTGGAATGAGGTGATATCTCAATGTTGTTTTGATTTGCATTTCTTTTATGGCTAGGGATGTTGAACATTTCTTCATGTGTCTATTGGCCATCCTTCTTTCTTCTTCAGAGAAACTTCTCTTTAAGTCTTTCGCCCACTTACTTATTGGGCAGTTGTTTCTTTGAGGATTTGTTGTTGGGTGGTTTAATTTTTTGAGTTCCAAGTATATTTTAGATATGAGACCCTTGTCCGTTGTATGGCTAGTAAAGATCTTCTCCCAGTCCGTGGGCTTTCTATTGATCTTGCTAGCTATGTCATTTGCCCTGCAGAAGCTCTGCAACCTTATACAATCCCATTTGTCCAGCCTTTCTTTGATTTGTTGTGTTTCCGGGTCTCTATGTCAGTTTATTTAATTACTTCCTCTTAGTTCAGTGAACTACTGTGCACTGGCCCACTGCCTACTTTTATAAATCAAACAGTACAGAATGCAGTTAATACACACTGTGCTATAAAATAATTTTTCATGAGGCACTGGCAGAATTGAGAAGATGCAATAGAGGTAGTATGACAAGCATGCCTAATTTACTTGGTCCATCTTTCCAGATGTCAACTTTTGCCCTAGTCTATTATTATACAGTATTATCTCTTTCTGCTGTTTATATAGCAAATGACAGATGTTCCACATTTTACCTTTCAAACTGTTTCACCTTTCAAAATCAATCAAGAATGTCTTTAGGTAAGTACTTTAAGAAAATATGAGGACTAAGATAGAATATTCAACTCAGGCCACATACTCAAAAGTTTTCTTAATAATATTTTTTTCTTTTTTTGTGTGTTAACTTGGAAATAGAGGTCCAAACAAAGTTAATCCTGAATAAATAATAACTCTACTCTAGAAATAAAGATAACATAGGATTCAAAGTTTACTGTATACAAATCTTTTAGATATTAATTATTGATATAAATGTTTTCCTCTTCAAAAACATTTTAATCTTTCAAATATGAAGCTTCTTTTTTAGCCTTTGGAAAATAATTTATTTTACTTGTATTTAAATCAATTGTTTAATTAATTAATTAGAGACAAGGCCTCATGATTGTTAACTTCTTTATGTCTTATTTCATTTAGTCATTTAGAACAATTTACCTTCTACCAAAATAAATTAATATCACCAAAACTTTCACTCTGTTAATTTGTAAACATTGTATTGCTTGTAATAAAAACACAAGATATATGCTCTTAAAAAAAAAAAATAAAATAAAAAAAATAAAAGGAGATAATATATTGCAAGTGAATTACATGTCAGCAAAAAAACTATTGTTAAAAATTCTTCACACAAAATGCAGAATACCTAAAGAGACGTTTTTGGTGTTGGCTAAAATCTTTGTAATCTACAGCGTTTAAGACAAAGATGTGATTTCTGTTCATTTTGAGGGTTTTTTTGTCTGTTATTTTGAGTTTATACAGAGATAACTCAATCAAAAGTGTATGTGATAACTGGAATACCTAGGAATTATGCATCATTTATAAGTAATTGATAACCTTTTCTGGAAGAAACTTTTAGCAAATGACAGAAGACACAAATCTATGCATCTGCATTTTATGAAAGCCATTGGAACATTAAAGTAGGAAAAAGCCAAGTACAGATTTTGCATATATTCTATTGGTCTCTCTTTAACATGAAAGTTATAGATTGTGTCTTTTTATATTCTATTGGGACAGTGATCTGCTGTCACTTATTTTTTCTCTTCCCCTTCTTTTGCCCTTCCACTTACATAATTATTATTTAAAGAGACATACTTGACCTTGCATTTATAAATTCTTCAAAATTATCTGAACTACTTTATACTTCTGGAAGCCTCCTATATATTACTCAAGGGAAATATTTTTTCACTACCATATTTATCCTCTATGATATTGGATATCTTCCTGCCTAATTCAGTGCAAGATATACATTAGAATCATCCAGATATCTCAACACTCGTACCACCATAACATCCTATCTTACTTAGAAATCATGCTTTTAGAATGTCTGGGGAAGTGGCATCTCTCGTTTTTGAATGCCCTTAAGTGATACTTACAAGCAGTCATGTTTTAAAACAATATGCCACTCAGTAGATGAATGAATTGACAAAATGTGATTTATGTAGGCACTGTCTAATTTTATGCTTCCTATTCATATGGAAATAGAAAGTCTTGGAAAAATCAAACTAAGTAAAATAAACAAGACACATAGAAACAGATTCTGTGGTTTCCTCATTTGTAATAAGTAGGAAATGTTTAGGATAGTCCTAGCAGTTGAACAGAATTGCTCAACTGTATGTATGTATGACCGTATAAAATGATGATAAGCAAAATGAATTCCTGGATATGGGAACAGAGTTTTCTGTTTGTGGTTGTTGTTTTTAATGTACTATGTGATTTCTTTTTTCTTTTGTGTTTTCCCTTTGGTTTATCCCTGTTATATTTGATTAAAGTATCCTGTGTATTGTATATACATTTATCTTAATATGGCAAGGGAAGAGGAACAACAAAATGGGAGACAAAGAAAAAAAGGGAAAACTAAAGGAATAGCAATGCTCACAAGACAACATGTTGGAAATTTACATTACAATTTGTGAGGGGTATTGGAGTGAAGGAAAACTGTGAGAAAAATGAGGGAGCGGGTAAAAAGTTCATCATGTTATGTATTCACTACCTTACAATTACAGCAACATCTTCTACATATCACTTTGACAATAAAATTAAATTAAAAAATGAGCTGCACAAAATAAAATTTCACTGTATTGGTATAATAAATATTATAATATATAAATATTATATAAATATTTATTTATTTATAATACTTATAAATATAAATATTATAATATATTATAATAAATGTTCACTTAAAATGAACATTTTGGCTGCTAATTTGACTTAATTATCCCTTTCTTTATCAGAGGGTCATCAACTTGAATATTATCAAAGTATACAATATTTTCAGAATATAATTGCCATTATTTTGAAAAAAAATTTTTTGTATTGTCTCATACTAAAACAAAAATAGTTCAATTCTGTTGAAACCGCTAACTTTTAAAACTGAATATTTGTTAAGAGGAGAGAGTATATGTGTTCTTCAAAATTCCTATGACTCTAACTACTCATTTCCAAATTCTGAACATGCCATACTAGAGACATTCAAAACAGTACCTGTTTGCATTTTATTTAATTCTGCAATAGGTGCAGTTTTCAATTGGGTATTACATATTTAAATTCAACAGAAAAAAATAGCCACAGTCTGGTAGTAGGTAAAATTATGAAGTATCTATAATAATTCCTCAAGAGTAAACATTTGTTCATCAAAGTGAGCTATGATTTCTATGACCATCAATCCCAAATTTTTATGCCATAAAGTCATCCTAGCCCAACAATTTCCAACTTTTAAGGTGTACCTTAAAGTTCCCTAAATTCCCAGCATGACATGCGTATAACTTTTGTAAAAAAATACTACACTTCTGCTAATGTGATGCCCTTCATATTGTGGAAAGAATACTGCACAAAACTTTGCAGCATAATTTTCCAACCAGTGTTATTCTTGAGATCAGAACACTTGCAAATATTATATATAGTTATATATTTTATCTATCATAGATATTCAGGAGATCTGAATGTCTGAATATTAAGATCTGAAGATTATGGTTCAAAGCCCACCCAGGCAGGAAGGTTAGTTCGATTCTTATCTCCAATAAACTGCTCACGAAAATCCTGACACAAGTGGCATTGAGGTTCAAGTGGAAGAGTAATAGCCTTGAGCAAAAACAGTGGCCAGGCCTAGAAGTTAAGCCCTAGGACAAACCAAACAACAAAAACAAAATAAAAACAAACCCTAACCGTAGCATTTTTCTCATTTTATACACAGGTACATGGTTCAGGAAATTTCTTTATATGTTATGTATAAGCAGAAGAAAAAAGATGTCACACAGTTACTCTCTTCATACCATGTTACACCAAAATCTCAAAAAATTGCTCTTTATCTAAATTTATAAATTAATAGCATCAAAATGTTGGCAACTTTGTCTAGATTAGTCACATTATCATGTTACTTATGAACTGTGGGAATTAACTATTACCTAAGTTCTAAATATACCTCACTTGAAAGAATATTTTAGGCAAATAGAATGCCAGATTCATTTGTGAATTTGTAAATTAAATCTTCTACTTTAAAAGTATTTGGTAGTAACCTATAGAATATCAAATACAAACAAAAAATATTTATTTTAAATCTAAATTCTAATTTAGCCTGGTCTACAAAGTCCTACATTAAATGGACTTTCCTACTTCTCTAGGCTTAAGCTTTTTTAATCCTTCATCATTTCTTTGGACTCTAACAGAATGATGCATACTTTTTCAAATTTTTGGTTGGGAATCATGAGCTCTTTTGCATCTAGTAATGTTCTGTTTTGAAGAGAACATTTAAAACACAACTGAGGAGTATATATGAGTTGCATTACAATAGGAAACTTGACTTCTCAAAACATAATGACAAAAATTAGCCCAAACATCTAACTGTGTATAACTTTCTTGTTTATTTTTTATTCCTTTTTTGGTTTGTTTTATTGAGACAAAACTATACTACCTAGTCCAGTGAATGTATCACTGTGTAATTCCACTCCCTAATCACCTATCTTAGTCTGAGTGCTAGAATTCCTGGCTTGTATTACATTGTCCTACCATATTTTGTTGGTTTATTTAATCTAGATATATACTAGCAATTCTGAACTTCTCCAATAATATTTTCCACTAGACTGATGGCCCAGACTGTTCATGTACTATTTTCAAAGATGTTCTAACATTTGACACAGGATATGAACATTTTCAGATGCAGTGAAGGGGTCTCGGATTCATTCCTCCCTGGATCTGATCCCTTTATTAATGATGACTTGACTTTCTTACTATCTCTGCTCCCACCTATGTAATATTCTCAAGCTCTTTTGGGGAAATTTCACTTGAGGACTTTCTATTATTAAAAATTATCACTCGAGGAAATGGCTTTAGTTTTTCACCATTAAGTATAATGCTGGCTGTAGGTTTGTCATATACAGCCTTTATTGTATTGACTCAGGAACTCAGAACTCAGAGAGTGACCTCATCCTTCATGTTCTACTTAGTAATAATGTCACTCTATATCACTCCCATAGATCTATATACTGGCCTTGCCTTTATTATTTCAAAGTTGTCTTATTTGCAGAGTCTTCTATAGTGTATTGAACCATTATACTTAAACACAGATCTTCTCTTTTTCCTATTCCTATTGATTCTCCTTCTGTTAACTTATGTACACTTGGGTAATAATGCACAACACAAACACTGACAAAAATGTTTCTGAGAATCTTCTTCCCACTTAAAATTGGTCTTAATTTACGGAGCACTTAGGAAATTTGAACTTAATGTACTCCAGGATGAATTTTTTTCTTTTTTTTTATTGTGAAAATGGTGGACAGAGGGGTTAGAGTTACATAAGTAAGTTAATGAGTACATTATCTAAGGAACATTGTTACCTCCTCTTTTGTATTTCCCTGCCATCCCTTTTCTCCACACTGCCCCAACTCTCTCCTGCCATCCCCAACTAGTAAAGTTCATTTTCAACATAGTTTCTTGTTCATCTCATTGTAACAACGGGTCATACTGTATACTTCTTTCAGCATTTTATTTCCCTTCCCCTCCCCACATTAGAAAAATGTATATGCAAGTTGCAGCTCACCGACCTCAAATACAGTGGAAACAGGTTATACCATGGAGGAAGAAAATAGAAGAAAAACCAAAAAAAATCACATAATTCATGGTAGATACTTTAAAAACAATAGTATGAAAGAAAAAACTAGTTGTGTCCGTATTTGGGGGTACATTTCACTTAACATCATCTTATATGGCCATATGTACCTGTATAATGTTTCATAAGCCATGTAAATTCCATATTTTCTCATTACTAAGTTGTCTCTGAAACACGTGTTACCTCGTGTCCAAAGATGTCTTTGTGCTATTTCATTGAAGCCAGAAAACATTCATTTTGCCTGGAGCAATACCGTAGATTGTTACTGGAAATAAGTGGAAGGAACTTCTACAGGAAGTAGAAACTGAATCCAGGAGAGAAATTGAACATAGAGAAATGACAAAGTTCAAGTAAATTTGTCCTCTCGTTTTTACTGTACAAGAAAATAATGCAAGGCTTGAAGGAAACTCTGTCCCTAACTTTTTCGAGTGTGCACTTTAGTCATAAAACTTTTCTGTAGACTTCTAGTTGAGAGTATTAAAAAAGGAAACAATATGCCATTTGAAGGCCAGCATGGAAAAAAAAGGAAATAACATTGTTTTACAGTGTTCTACTACAAAGAAACAAAGACATGGACATTTTTAAATGTCTTGTGCATGGATATTTAACTCCTGAGATGATTCTCTTGTTGCAAAAGTCAGATATCCATTCCTTTACTCTGGTCCTGAGTTCGCCATATCAATACGGATTCCAAAAAGCAGGATCCAGTGACTATGATCAGCAAAAGGAGCCTCTTTTCAAAGAAGTGCTTTAAGGATGGTCCCAAAGAAATACGTGGGTTTTTTTTGTTTGCTTGTTTGTTTGTTTACTTTGTGCTGTTTCTGGGGCTTGAACTGAGAGGCTGTACCCTGTGGCTGAACAGTTGTCTTTCTTGACCATCTGTCCCCAAAGCTAGTACTCGACTGCTTGAACAAAAACTCCACTTCTGGCTTCTTTGGTGTTTAATTACTGATAAGATTTTAAAAGACTCTCCTTCCTGAGTTGGCTTTGAACTAAGACAGTAAGAAAATCAAGTCACATCAACTGTATGGACTTCTCTTTTGAACCAAGAAATATTAGATGAAGTTTATTATAAATGTAATAATTGACAATTTTTAAAAGAAGAGAATATGTGCAGCAAAGAAACCATAACTTAAATAACTCAGCAAGAGTCGGTGCACTGAGTGATATTGGAAAAATTTTTCTGCTTGTGTAGATTACCATTGACTTCGTAATTCCTTTTGGGGAAACTTAAAATATATTTCACTTTTTTGTTGGTCGTGGGGCATGAACTCTGATCCTGGGCATGTACCTCAGCTCTTCAGATCAAGTTGCGTGCTCTGGCACTTTAGTTACAGCACCACTTCCGGGTTTCTGGTAGCTAATTGAAGATGTGTCTCATGGACTTTCCTGAAAAGGCTAGCTTTGAACCACAATCCTCTTGTCTCAACCTTCTGAGTAGCTAGGATGACAGGCGTGAGCACCAACACCCGGCTCATATTTGCATTTATGTGCACATAATGACACTGTAGACAAATAATGGAAATTTGAATCAAATGATGATATTGCAGTTTTCAGAAAATTTGAGGTAGTAAAAATTATGTCATCCTTTTCCATGTTGTTACATTAATGACTCATGAGATATTGGACTATTACTTTAGCATCCTCTTAGGTCTGCATCAGTGGACTTAGTATAAGCAATTGTTAGTAGAGAAATAGAGAAACAGATTTTTAGAAAGCAAAGGAGATCAGATATGAGAGAACAACATAGAATGAGATAAACTTATCTCACAGAGATTAAGAACTAGCCTAAGGGATTTAGAATGCTAAAGGCAATGAGGAATAAACCTACTTGATAACTAGTTCTTTAATAACCAAATATGGTTCCCTCGAACAGTTTCTGGTATAATTTAGTTATTATTATCTTTAATTTCTTCCATCTGGATTTATTTGTTCACTTCTATCACAACTATTAATTAGCTGGTGCCTTTTTGGTGCCAAAAGTGACCAAAAAGTTTTCCAAATCTCACTTAGACTTAAATTAATCTTCACCTGATATCTAAGCACATTCTTGACATTAATCGCTGTGACCTACTAACCAAACGTTTTTTTTTTTTTTTTTTCTCAACACAGTCTTCTAATATAGGTAAAGTACATGAATTAAGAACAATTGTTAGGTCATAGTTGAAAGGATCAATTATATATTCCAAGTATAGCTCCTTTATTTGGCATTTACTAGCTAAATGAATTTTTTGCCAGTCCTGGGGCTTGAACTCAGGGCCAGGGAACTCTTCCTGAGATTTTTCTTTTTTTGCTTAAGGCTACCACTCTACCACTTGGGGCATAACACCACTTCTTTTTCTGTTTTTGTGGTACTGAGGAATTGAACCCAGGGTTTCATGCATGCTAAGCAATCACTGTACCATGAAGCCACATTCCCAGAGCCTTAAATGACTTTCTTAAGATGACATTACTTTTTCATTCAATTACTATGTATTATAATTTAGGCTGGGTGGTAGAAAAGCAAGTGGAAAACAATACAAGCCCAGTAAGGCTGACATTACTATCACATCACTAAGGAAGTACAGTGTTAAGACCTTCAGGACTCATAGGGCTCTTGCATGTGACATTATTATTTTACCTTCTTACATAATATTTTATATTATTATGTAAAAAACTATTAACAGTCATCTCCGACATCCATAACATTCTGCTTCCACTTTCAAGTTCAAGTGTCAAAAATCTAAGCCTTTTTATTGATTCGGTGTTATTCCTAGGAAGGAAGAAAGAGGATGTGGAAGGTGATGTTGGAAAAATATGTATATTGGCTCCCAGTCCATATTTTTTCATTTTTAAAAAGTGGTATTGATGAACTCCCACATCAACTTGACTATGTTGTCTGCACAAGATACAGATAAAGGAAGACATTTATTCTGGCGGATAGTCACTTATATTAACAAAATCCAGTTCTGGAAAAAAAAGTTACTAGTATAACATATTGTCTATATAATGGTTTCTTGTCCTAGCAGAACAAAATGCAATATTGAAATGATTAATCCAGCTTTCTTTGAGATTTTATGCTGTCTCAGTATCAAGATGTTCTCTAATTCCAGTAATGTACAAGCATAAAAGACCTGATTTGAAGATCTCAGTAGTTTCAGAAACAAAAGTACATGGTAGCTTCCTTCCTACAGAGACATGTGATGGCATGTATGACTGATTGTATTTTAGTTATCTTCTTTTTCCTATTCATCTCATGTTGCATATCTTAGCATATTAGTCTGTCCTGCATCAGCTTCCTGTAGGTGAGATTTACCTCTAGTCTGCAATGTTAAGATGGGGCATGTGACTTACTTCGGCTTACAAAAATGAACCAGAAGTGGTCAAAGGCTATTTCTAGGGGAAAATTTTTATCCCATTGTCTATGTCTAAGAGCTAACTTCTTTTCCCTTAGCTATAAAAATAGCATATCTCCAGAGGGAATCTTCTTTCAACTTATATACTGGAAGAATATAGCATGTGAAATTGAGGCAAAACTCAAACACAGCAAGAATTAAGCTAATATTAGAATATGATATTTAGATGTTAGTTTCTTACTATTCTTTTATATCTTTATGATAGTTGACTACAGCACATCAGAATTTAAGAAATACTAAACAATACTAAACAAATAGATAACATTTCCTGATTGATGATATTACATTTTTTAAATAAGCATTCTCTATATGATCACTTGAGGGGTTAACTTGTTCTATAAATGTGTTTAATCACTCTAGAGCACTGTATCTAACAGTCACAATCATTATCCAGATCTTGTGATTGAGATGAAGAACAAAATATCTAGATTTCTCGCTTCTCTTTTCTTCTCCTTTTTCTAGTGAGAATTCTCATCCTTTCTCCAAATTCTCCTATTAGTAAAGGAAGAATGAGACATTGTACATATCAAGCAAAAGGCTTCAAAGCCAGAATTTTATTCTTTCAGAAATAGATGAGGTAAATCAGAGTGGCTCAAGGAAGAAGAAAAACATGATTTTTTTCCCCTTTCTGGTTTCACCAATAGAGTCTGAACACAACTCTAAATATTTAATAAACCATTTGTTTTGGCTAATTTTTAAAAAATATAGTGTTTAAAAATAAATAATAATTTTAAAAATTAAAAAATTTAAATATATAGTAATTTCTTTTTTGCTTTTGGTTGGCATGAAATAAGACTGCATTAACATTGTTTGAGTTGAGAGGCTAAATTTTATCTGAATCTAAACAAAATGAAAAATATATGATGTTAAGATACATAGCTTTTAAGCACATTTTCAACATGACATACACAAAGGGCCATTTTTTTCTTCTTTTCCTCTCCACAATTCAATAAGCACTTCATGTAATTCAAATAGCTGTGTTTCTTTCAGAAATAGATTAGACATAAAAAAGTTAGAAGAAGAGAACCAGGGTTGGTGGTGCATTCTTTAAAAATAGCAGTCAAATAACTATTAACCATAATTCTAAAATAATAACAAATAAATGCTTTTGAAAAGAGAAGATTGTAAGCAGAATATTACAAAAAGTGATAGTGCCAGAACTGCTTCAGGAGCTTCTCTCTGACATTTAAGATTTCTAGTACATGACAATGTTTTAATCAGGATTAAATCCTTTCAGGAACTAATTTTTTTTAGTTATATTTCATTGAAGAAATATCTTGTTCAAAATTAACAGGTTATAGGAGAAAGAATGCTTATACACTCATTGTGGTAGGCGGTAAAATTCCTTCCCCAAATATCTATAGCCCAGAAATATCTAATCCATGAAATGTAGATTTACATTTTATATATAAGTTCATAAAATAATCACCTTTCATTACCTAAGGAACAAAATTTGAATAATTATCAGATGGGAAAAGTATACTCAAAAGTCCCAGCTGTAGGTTCGAGAGGGGCATCATTAGGTAAGAACCATCAGAAAGATGTAAAGATGATATATTAGAAGATAAAGGAAAAGACAACAATCCAGATTCTGAAGTTTCTGGAAAGCGGAACAGGAAGTAAATGTCTTTTCCACTACAATCATCTGAAAAATATTTTAGCTCTGAGGGGGCCTCAATTTTAATGTAGTGAGAATTATTCTAGATTTCTGTCCTTTAGAACTGTAAAATGATAAATACGGATTATTCAAGCCAATTAACTTGTAGAAATATTTTACAGCGGATTTGGTTTAGTAAAGTAACTCAAACACAGCCTTTTCCTGATGCACCTACAAGGATACCACATGTCCTAGTTTCTGAGAATAAGAAAAAGTTGCCACCAGCTTTGTACACATGTATGACGTACATAATACCAAGGGCCTAGCATTAATGAAGTCTTGAAATTCTAAATAATATTTAACTAAAAAGTTTCCTATCTTCATTTTCACATTTGGGGATCACTAATTAACAAAGTTATGTAGAAGTCTAGGGTAAGAATATAGAAATGAAATCTGTCTTCCAATATTATAAAGAAAATTTATGTCACTTTGATTTACAGATTGTAAGGTAATAAAAAATAAGGCAAAACAGAAACGGTAAGTCTATTTTCTATCTTTCCTAAATTTCCAACAAAATAATAGAGAATCCAGTAAAGATACAGCAATCCCAGGATGTTATAGGATCACTAGATGGTGAAAAAAAAGTTAACAAAAATGGGTCCCCTGGAACAATGGGAAACAAAATCTATACATAAAAATTGTGATATAGCTAGAAAATAGTTTCTACTATGCTGTCTTTCTATTTTAGGTTTGTTTGCACAGCTAATTTCCTCTCTTGGGAAATGACTAATAATACTCAAGTGTTTGCAGCTTATAACCCAGCAACAAATAATGATTCTAAATATTAACAAGCATGATACTAAGAGTAACCAAGGCTACTTGCATTGCGATAGCTGATAAAGAAGAATGATCTTGGGGAATAGTCAAACAATCTTGAATTTTTTTCATACCTTTCCAATTCTCCAACACGAGAAGTCCTAGTCTAGATATGTAAAATTTTAATAGAGGATTTTTATATTTTTTTTTTTGTTTTCACTAAAGCAAGTACACTTTTCCTCTTTGGAAGCCTGACTTTGAACCAGTCAGACCTTCACCATTATTTTATAGACAAATGTTGACTGCTTTGGCTTAGGTGTTTTCTTGCCTTTGCATGTTGCTTTCTATTATTTTGGCAACTACATAGAAAAATAAGATAAATCCATTTTGCTTATGTTGGATTGTTCAAAGTCAAGATGTCTTCAGTTTTCTGTTCCCTTCTTCACTGCTGATTAAAGTTTAATTATTACTCTTTAAATGATAAAAATGTGATACTTTAACGTATATTCTTTTTGAAACTGGTGATTACAGGAGTGTCTGCGATTGTTTTATAATAGTTTTCAAATATTTTCTTTGGCTATTTTCATTATTGCCTTTGTTCTGTCTTCGAATCAGGAACACAAGGTTGTACAAAAGATCTTCCTAAGGAGTAGAATGTTAGGCAGAAAAAAATAGATGTATAATTAAACGTTTTCATCTCTTAAGAGACTGAAAAGCTCAGAAGTCATTTTGTTATTACTGGTACGGTTAAGATGACTTGAATGTTTTGTTTCTTAAACTAAGTGAAATGCATGTACAATGTTACACTTATTCAAAAAAAATGATTATGGTTTATTCTTTTCTGCTTCAATGAGATGAAACCTCTTACAAAGTTGGAGGGCATATTTAGTTTAGGGTAGAAGGGTTAATGTTAGAAAGCCAAGGGCGCACTGCCTATCACATATCAGTTAATTATACTTATGGCATATAGGTATATAATCACGCAAATATGAATTGAGTGAGAAATGTGTGATTTACACAATTGATTCAATGACAACTAATACCAGAAAATAATTCTCTACATTTATATTAACCATTATATCTAGTGAGGCTTTAACCTTTTTATAATACATATTTTAACATTTATGCCAAAATATTTGTTTATATGTAACTGTTTATTTTTAGTTTTTGTTGATCATGGGGCATGAAATCTTGACCTGGACGATGTCCGTCATGTCTTCAGCTCAAGAATAGTGGTCTACCGCTTGAGCCACAGCCAGATTTCTGGTGGGTCTTTGGGGATAAGAGTCTCACGGACTTTCCTGCCTAAGTTGGATTTGAAATATGATTCTAACAAAGTGTGCCTGAAATTAGGAAAGCTACTCCATTTGTAATAGCCCCACAAAAAATAATATACCTAGGAATTAACTTAACCAAAGAAGTAAAGGAACTCTATAATAAAAACTTTAAAAACTTGTAAAAGGAAATCAAAACAGAACTTAGAAAATGGCTAAACCTCCCATGCTCCTGGATTGGAAAGATCAACATCGTAAAAATGTCAATACTTCCCAAGGCTATCTACAAATTCAATGCGATACCTATCAAAATTCCAAACTCATTCTTCAAAGAAATAGAAGAGGCAATCCAAAAATTCATAAGGAACAATAAAGGACCCCGAATAGCAAAAACGTTCCTCAACAGAAAAAACACTGCTGGAGAAATATCAATACCATATTAAAAACTCTACTATAAAGCCATAGTAATCAAAACAGCTTGCTACTGGCTCAAGAACAGATCTCAGGACCAATGGAATAGAATTGAAAACCCAGAAATGAACCTACAGACCTATAGCCCTCTAATCTTTGAGAAGGGAGGTAAAAAAAATAAAATGGAAGAAAGACAGCCTCTTCAGTAAATGGTGCTGGCAAAATTGGTTAACTACTTTTAAAAAACTAAAGCCGGATACTTATATATCATCCTGCACCAGAATCAACTCCAAATGGATCAAAGACCTCGAATACAAAGCAGACACGCTAAAAACATTATAGGAGAAACCCTAGGTCTCCTTGGTGCAGGCCGAAATTTTCTGAATAGAGACCCGGAAACACAACAAATAAAAGAAAGGTTGGACAAATGGGATTGTATGAAGTTGCAGAGCTTCTGCATGGCAAAGGACATATCTAGCAAGATCAATAGAAAGCTCACGGATTGGGAGAAGACCTTCACCAGCCATACAACGGACAAGGGTCTCATATCTAAAATATACTTATAATATAAATCCCCCAACAACAAATCCTCAAAGAAACAACTGCCCAATAAATAAGTGGGCTAAAGACTTAAAGAGAAACTTCTCTGAAGAAGAAAGAAGGATGACCAATAGACACATGAAGAAATGCTCAGACTCCCTAGCCATAAAAGAAATGCAAATCAAAACAACATTAAGATAGGACCTCACCCCAGTTAGAATGGCTATAATCAAGAACTCTAATAACAACAGATGCTGGAGGGGATGTGGACAGAAGGGAATCTTACTTCATTGTTGGTGGGAGTGTAAATTTGTTCAACCACTTTCAAAAGCAGTATGGAGTTTCCTCGAAAGACTTCACATAGAGCTCCCTTATGACCCAGCAATCTCACTTTTGGGCATTTACCCCAGTGTTTACAAACAAGACCCCACTAAAGCTACCAGCACAACTATGTTTATTGCAGCATTATTTACCATAGCTAAGGTATGGAACCAACCCAGATGCCTGTCAGTAAATGAATGGATCAAGAAAATATGGTATATATGCACAATGGAATTCTATGCCTCCATCAGAAAGACTGACAGTGCCCCTTTTGTTAGGAAATGGAAAGACTTGGAAAAAATTATATTAAGTGAAGTAAGCCAAGCCCAAAGAAACATAGGTCCCATGGTTTTCCTTATTTTAATATCTAGTATATGTATGAGTCAAGCGGAAAATATGTAGTATATGTATGAGTCAAGTGGAAAATGTCAGATAATGTGATGTTAGGAAAATGAACCCTTAGATATGTATTTAAAGGTTTTTTTGTCTTTCATTCATTTGTTTCTAACACATTTATTAGATTATTTCTTTGTTGCTTTGTATGTCCCTCCCCCACAGTATAACCCCAGCTTTCACTATATTTATTGTTGGTATAATTTGTGGAGAAGGGGAAAAACAAGTCGTTTAAGGATACAGGTGGACCCGTTCCAATGAGAAGTACAAGTTGTTATGTCGAAAACGAACTTTACAACTTTGGTGGGGGGGGAGGATTGGGTGTTGGGGCCGGGGAGGCTGGGAAGGGAAGTGAAGGGTAAAAAAAGGAGGAGGCTGAAATGCTTGATAAGAAATGTACTCATTATCTAGCCCAGGTAACTGTAAGCCCTCTGTACAGTATGGTCACAGTAAAAAATAAAAAAGAAATATGATTCTCACCTATCAGCCTCCTTAGTAGCTAGGGTTACAAACACGAGCCATTGGCGCCTAGTTATATAATTATTTTTTACACATTTATGAAGTATGGACTGGTAATCCCATTCATTTATATGTTGTTTAATGATCAAGCTACATCATATCCATTAATTTCTGCATGTAACACTTCTTTATAGTGAGAATGCTCAAAATCTTATCTTCCGGCTATGATGAAATATCTATTCTTAACTATAATCACTTTGCTTCTTGTAGTATAGCATTAATATATTTACTTTTAGTCATGGAAGTCTGCTAATTAAAGTTAGATCAAACATGAATGGTAAAGTGAAAGAAATTCATAGTTCCATTACATGTTGAAAGAAAATGATTATGCATTTTTTCAATTATATTTCTTTGGAATGTGTAATATTCTTTGATTTAACTTAAAATTGATAACAATTATATTATATCAAATTGATTCAAACTTGTATTTGAAAATTGCACACAGCACAAATATACTTCCACTTTCTTCTAACACATAATTAAAATAACAGTATAGGAAAGTTTGGTGTTAGCTGTTCATGTGTAGAATCATAGAAACTCAGGAGGCTAAGAGCTGAATATTTTAGTTCAATATCAGTCCAAACAGACAAAAATGTGAAAACGTATCTCCAATTATCTAGCAGGAAGCAGAAGGTGAGGATGTGGCTCAAGGAATGGCGTGTCATAAGCCATGAGCAAAAAGTACAATAGAGACTACTAAACATTGAGTTCAAGCCCTAAAAATGGCATATACACAAAAGACAACAGCAAAAAAGTAGTATAAACATCAATAATAAAGACAAAATAGTAGAAAAGATCATGAGAAATGTTGTGTGAACATCTGGAAGTCAGAAATCATTTGACAGAATTTTGATTCATTAGAGGTAAAAGTCACAGTATAATTTTAACAATCTCATTGAAGTTATTTCTGTTGAAACCTGGCTATTGGGTAACATGTGAAAGAGCACACTGGATTACCTGACATAGCAGACATTGCCTGTAACTATACACCATCCCACTCTGCAAAAATCTAAAATCATGCCTGTTAATTTAAAAAGAACCTCTTGCTAGAGACTTTTTGGTCCACACAGACTGGGGTCCTTATTTTGAGGCGTCAGACCAGTGCTTTCTTAAATAACCACTCCTGTTTTACTCTCCTTCACTGGTGAAGCTATACCCTAAGCTGGCACCAAGCCACTCCCTAGAATAGGGCAAGAGCATTTGCTGATGCTCTTCCAACTTCTCTCTGTGGCTCTGGATATCCAGACTCTTGTAGCTAGGATGGGTTACTTTGATGTCCAGGTTGCCTCAAACTGGAGATAAACATGTAATGGATATGTCAACCTGAGTTAGTTTCAAACTATGATCTTCAGATCTGAGCCACTATGCTCAGCCCAGTATTTCCAGTAAGTTACTTAATCTTTCTGACACTCAGGTTCTTCCTGTGTGGAAAGTGAAAAGAATTACTTTGTGGACCTATGAATCCAGTGGGAGTTATGACTATGTGCAGGATGTGTGGACAGAGTCTGACACTCTCATAAAACTACTGGTATTTATATTGAAATGAATTCCAGGAATTGGAAACAAGAGTAATTTTTCTGTTCTTGTTTATACTTTTATGGATATTGAAGGAGCCACAGAAATTCAAGGAGAACGGGGAAACCAATGCACCAGTTGTACGCTGTAGATATTATATTCACAATGAGCTAAACTTGTGGACAGGGACAGGATGGAAAATCAGAGAGAGAACAAAGTGATGCGATTGTCAAACATGAAGTGATCTCATTAGCGACTTATAAAATGGTGATCTGTATGTACACTACCTTAACAAAAACCATTTGAAAAATCCAGGTTGATGATTCTCTATCCCAGTTTTTGTAGAGGTCCTTAAGACTCAGGTTCACCTGGAGTTTTTGAAGGTCACATTATATGATAATTAATGTAGAGCCAGAATCTCTTAAGAAATGTTATAAAAAGTATTTCATTCTTAGTACCTCTTTCTCTTTGAGTGGCGATTCTATATGTTGTTGTCAGAGCTAAATTTTTACTTTTTGTTTTTAGTACTTGTCAGGTGTTGAATCCTTCTTAAATCTTTGTGACAAAGGTCTGCTATATCTTGGCACCCTGCCCCTAACTAAAATGGTAATTAATCTTTGAAATTATTGTACTTGAGTATGAGTTTTATTTATTGATTTAATTTGTCGGCGGTGATGAACTCTGGGCCTGGTTGCCATCCCTCAGCTCTTCAGCTCAAGTCTAGTGCTCTACCACTTGAGCCACAGTACCACTTCTACCTTTTTCTGCTTAGGTGGTGCTGAGGAATCAAACCCAGGGTCTTGTGCATTCAAGGTAAACTGTCTACAACTGATCCACCTTCTCAGCCCCTATGAATGGTATGTTTGTGCACAAGTCTATCAAGCAAATCTATTGAGCAAATATATTCAATTGCCACTAGACAAATTCAAAATTATGAAATATCTGATATTTTAATGAATAAAACTGTTATCATTGATACTAGGAAGTGTTTGTCTCCCCGTACTAAACACATGGAGGAGGGTTTTTTAAACTAAAACTACAAAAGAAATTTTAAGCTCTTGTTGCTAACAAATGTGTCCAGGTGTTATTACATTAAATAGAAAATTCAAAATGTTTTTTCTTCATGAATACAGACATCAAAGGTCTTATAATTCTTATTTCAAGATGCAAATTAAAGGGGAAAAATAGTCAGGAGGTAAAATTTATGTTGAATGTTAATAGTTAAAGAGGAAAAGAAGATCCTAGATGACAAATTAAAGACAAAGCAATATCAGAGAACCATATGCTCAATAATAAATAAGAAGGTTTAACTGAAAAATTGAGCTGGAATGTGCACTTCAAGAAAAAGCAAGAAATCAGAGCTTACCACCAACAAAGAAACACCATAATGCATATCTCAGACAAAGGAAAAAATTCCTTGTCCTTGATTTCAATGATACATATAACTCCCCCATAAACGCGCGCAAGCACACGCGCGCGCGCGCGCACACACACACACACACACACACACACACACACACACACACACACACATACACACACACGAATGTATGCAACAGTTCAATCTACTCACATCCATTCAACATGAATCAAAGATCTTCCTATAATATTTGGAACTTTAAAATATTCCACTCTTGGAAATAATTGATAACAGATGCATAAGCAAATATTTTCTGAATAACACTCTGTTATGTAAATGAGAATTTCTGATGGTTATAGCTACTTAAAATATCTCTGAATCTCGAAAGAATTAAACAAGAGACAATACGAATTTGGGACTATAATTCTACTAGCTATTCTGCAAAGGCTTAATAAGAAGTTATGAGATCCAATATTAAATACCAAATTCATACAATTAATACATGTGTAAGTGAAGTAAAGACAGTTGTCAGAGACCCATGCTGCCTCCAATTCTCAGCAGGCTGCACACTGTTACACCTTTGATTCTGCTGTGCCAGGCCCACAGTTCTTTTCCCTAGAGCCGTGGCCCTCCTGGGGTTGTGGATGTGGGCTGTGTGGAGAGGGAGGAGGCCACACGGGAGGCCGAGCTTTGGTTGGGGCTAAGGGCGGTGGGGAGAGGATGGTGGGGAGGCCCTGACAGAGGCTGTGAAGGGAAGAAGAGGCAGTTGGCTAACAGCTCATGCAGCGGCAGCCCTAAAGGCAGCTGGGTTCTGGGGAGTGTCTGTGAGGTGTGGAATTTGGGGTGAATTTGCTAGGGCCTGTTTGCTTGGTGAGGAGAGGAAGAAGTCTCTAGTCCCACCCAAACAGATAATGATAAATGAGACAACCAATGCCTGAAGAATTTCAAGAACAAAGGCAGGGACTTATAGGTAACCTCTCGGGGCAGTGAGGACAGCAAGGCTGGGCCTGTGGTTGTCATGCCTCTCTCGATGCCCTTGGAAGTGAGGGCCAGCTCTGCTGTGGGCTAGGCCTGGCTTTTGCCTTGAAGCAGGCACCAGGAATTGTCAGCACAGCCTCAGCCTGCCCCAAGGAGGTGGCCTGTTGTGGGTGCTGTAGCCTGGGAAGCTGCTAGGAGGGTATACACAGAAGGGCACAGGAAGCATGGCTGGTCGGCTGTGCTCCAGGCCAGCCAAGCTCAGGGCCACATGGGAAGTTCCAGCTCTGGATCAGGATCAGGCACTGCTCCCAGACAAGTAGGGCCTCTGCGGACCTGTGCAGTGGCTGCCACGTGTGCGTTGTGAACCTCCTTAGAATGGCCGAGGAGTCTCAATGGAGAGGTGCATTTGCTTCTGTGCCTCTCCCATCTTCTGGATTCCTGCTCTCCTCCTGCCTCCTGCCATGTCCAACTACAGGAGTCAACTTCTCCAAGCCACTGAGAGGCCATCCCGGAGATGTTCACAGGGCTATCGAGGCTGCTTCACCATGCATGCAGGGCTCACAGGGTGCCATCCTCCAGGCAAAGCATACCCCCATTTCAGCTTGGCGACCCCGGCCTAGAGGACCAAAAACAGCATTCTTACACAGAAATCCAGGAGTACACAAGGCTGTCCTGCAGTCTAAGGCATCCTTTCCTTCCTCGTGCTCTGGTGTGGAGCAGCTGTGGAGCCAACTGCAACATCATGAATGATTATCTAAAAAGAAGAGGGAAAAAGCTTCATTGTCCCAGATACAGCTGCCCCTGAGGCTCTCTGTGTACACTAGTCTTGTGCTTAGATAAGGATCCCCAAAGACCACCATGAAGCCAGTCTGATGTGACCACATTAGAGTCATTTATTGCAAACTCGAGCCTGGACTCACAACTGTCACCATTGCAGTGGGTCAGAGTTGAGAGCCCAGACCCTTCAGTTAACTGGGTAATCTTATTACAATCTTATTGGCTAGAGAGTGCAGGCTAAGCAATAAAGAACAATTTGTGGAGGACAAGGGAAAAAAACAAATCGCTTAAATAGGGATACAGGTGGACCCATTACAACAATGAGATGTAAATGTTCTTATGGAGAAAAACGAACTTTACAGCTTTGGTGGGGGGGAGGGAGGGAGGAGGATTGGATGAGGGGCAGGGGGAAGGATGGGAAGGGATGGGAGGGGGAAACAAATGCTTGATAAGAAATGTACTCATTATCTTGCCCATGTAATTGTAACCCCTCTGTACAGTATTTTCACAATAAAAAAGTAAAAAAAAAATTAAAAATTAAAAAAACCTGTAGCTTTAGGTACTTCCTGTCATCCGCTGATGGCTATTGCTACGGGAGTTATGGGCAGAACGTTATTGTGACATTTCACGGTTTTTCCAGGAACCTGAATTCTAACTTTCAGTAAAAGTCTACTTACAATGAGTACTTTCAGTAAAGGTCTTCACAATGGATACTTTCAGAGTATTCGGAGTCTAAGTCTAGAATGCCTGTACTTTGGCAAAGACTTCTCACTAGGTGTGTGTGTGTGTGTGTGTGTGTGTGTGTGTGTGTTGTGTGAGAGAGTCAGACACAGCTGAGGTTTGGGGTAAAATACTCCTGCCCTTCAGCATTGAGTTTTGGTATCTATTTTTTGTCCCACCTCCCCAATTTTGAGTTCTGAAGTTGTCCTTCTAAATTCTTTTATCATTTGATCTTCTTGATATTCAGACTCCTAAGGTCTGCTTATGAACTTCAACATTTTCTTCATGAAGGTGATGTCTTTCTTCTAACTTTTATGAAACCCTTTGCTCTCTTTAAATGCAGTTTGTGCTGTGTTAGTGGTTTTACTTAGCCTAGACTGTGATGTCCCATGCTGTGACTGTTAATTCTGAGATCAGTTTAGGCCAATATGAGATACTATACTTTCAGTATATCAGTGAAAGAAGTTCAGCATCTTTATTGAAACAATTTCCTGGCTGTAAATACAAACAAAAACATCCAGTGATATAAATGTACAATCTGTTGTTTTTAGTTAATTGTGCACAACTGTAATGAAAAAAAATCTTTTTACTAACTGAGTATTAGTAATGGGAAAAAATCAAACGTTATAAATCTTTAAAATCGATCAAATACCAAAAGAGAAAGAAAGACACTAATCAGGAATGAAGGAAAAATGTATGTGTTTAATAAATAAATGAAATGTTTGAGATTCATATACACATAGCAAATAAGAAGGAAAATAAAGAGGAAAGTCACTGAGATCCTATCTTACACACCAGAATAGCTATCACCACTCAAATAAATATAATGCTGGAGAGGTTGAAATAAATCTGGAACTATATTTGGATTTGTGGCATTGTAAACTAGTGCAACCCATAGGGATATCTTAATGGAAGTTTACACAATATCAAAAAGACAGATATGTTGATGTCCTTTACCACCATTGGATGCATATTGAAGGAATATAAATCAACATGAACATCCATGTTCATGGCAGCAATATTCATAGAAACCAAGCTGTGTAATCAACCTAGATGCACCAGAAAGAGGGAATGATTAAAATGTGCTATTCATAGCTGTAAACATGTTCTGGTATATGAGAAGTGAATGTTTCTACTGTATCATTGTTAAATATTTTTAATATATACCTAATCCTACTTTCACTAGGTTTTGTGGCATTGTGTTTTTGCTTTAATGAGGAACATCCATATTGATTTTCAGACCAGTTACAATAGGTTGAAGATATCCTATAATATGTGGATATTAGATCAAAATTTAAATATATCCATGAACACATAGTTCAAATTATAGTTTATAAATTGAACCAATTTTAAGAAGGCAACGGTTGGGGAAATAGACGCTGTTACATGCTTAACAAATACACAGCCATGGAAAAATACAAAAATATGTGAAACTAATTACTGCTAATAGTAAAACATTTTCCTCAAGTTTTAACAATGAAACTATTAAAATAATAATAACATCAAATAAATATGCCATGGAAGAAAATGTACCATAGATGTACGTTTCCCCATAATTTGTTTTACTTTATAACAAATGGATTAGGAGAAAGTGTAATTACATATTTGAAGATGCTAATACTTTCAAGTGTCATTGATTGAATCCAGGAAAGGAAATTAACAGACAAGTAGAGAGTAAGAACAACCTGGGGTATGGATAAAGATACTCAGTAGAACTTTGAAGAAAGAATGTGTTCCGTTTTCCTGATCAAAATGGAGCTAGGACAGCTAACTTTTGACAGAACACTTGTAATGTAGAGCAGTGGAGTTAGTAATTTAGGTAGTAATTTATTACTTTTATTCCCTAATCTTTTGATGTGATTCCCAAATGATGTGAGTTATCCTAGCATTTTCTTTTTTTTTGGGGGGGGGATCCGGTTGTGGGGCCTGAACTCTGGGTCTGGGCCCTGTCCCTCAACTCTTCAGCTCAAGGCTAGTGCTCTACCATTTGAGCCACAGTGCCATTTCCAGCTTTTTTCTTTTTGCTTATGTGGTGCTGAGGGATTGAACCCAGGGCCTCAGGCCTGTAAGTCAAACTTTCTACCACTGAGTCACCTTCCCAGCTCCCTGATTCTAGATTTTCTGAGCCCTTTTTTTCACCCAAAGTTTCTAATTCCTCACCCTGCCAATGGTTCTTCTGCTTCTCTCATTTCTCCTTGTTTCTGAACTAAACTCCTGTAATCTTTTGTTTCATGAGAAAAAGCTGGAGAAATATGAGGATGGCTTGGAGTCTGAGCTAACATCCCCTCCAGCTTGGAGGATCTGGTAAAGGACTTCCACTTGGCTCTCAGAATATGATATTAATTGACCTCTTTGGAAATGGAGAAACTCACTCCCTCAGGCAGAATCTGTCATTCCTTGACTTTCTCTCAAGAGATTTGATACTAGGGCACAAATCAGAGAATGAGTTTTCCCATTGTCAGAAGGAACAGGTTGAAAACTAAAAGTGGCCTCAGGTCCCAAAGGGCCAGTCAGAAGCCAAGAGATTACACTTTCCTCCTCATCAAGGACCTTCTGGTAGGAATAGAGTCTGAGCAAAGTCTAAGATGGATATAAACTGAGACTGGGCCTGAGGAGGAAACAAAAGAATGACCCTCTCTTTGATTACAAGGGAGTTATGTAGTGAGACATGACAACTTCCTTCATCTCACTGCCACTTTGCAGGAGGTCAGTTTCATCAAAGGAGAAGTTGTTAAATGTTGTGACTGCCAGTTTGCTCTCTAGGCTGTTGTCTCTCTCACCCTTCTCATGTCAGGAATGCATTGCTTCTTTCAGGCACTCAACTACCTGTCCTGACTCCTAGGCAGGAATACTGTAGGCTCTTCTTTGGCTAACCTCTTGCATTTAAGGTAGAATAGCCCCAGGCTATGCTCATGTCAAAAGGTAGATTCAAGAGGTGAAAATAAGCTCAGATTTGTACAGAACAACAATCATATTGAAAAAAATTAAATTAAGTTAATAGTTAAGTAATTTAGGGTTTATAGCCACAAAATTAGGTAATTATTAGTAATACATATAGAATCATGGATTAGGAAGAGAGCAGTAAAGTAGGTTCAGGATACAATGGAAAGACACACCATAGCCATAACAGGAGATGAGAGTATGAAGGAAATATTGGCATAGGTCCATTTACTATCTTAGGAGTGACCTTGGATAGGAGGCTTTTAGAATAATATCTAAAAGAGAGTGACTTGCGGGGCACTGGTGGCTCACACCTGTAATCCTAGCTACCCGGGAGGCTGAGATCTGAGTATTATGATTCAAAGCAAGCCCAGGCAGATAAAGCCAGAAGTGGTCCTGTGGTTCAAGTGGTAGAGCACGAGCCTTGAGCTCAGGGACAAGGCCTAGGCCCTGAGTGCAAGCTTTAGGATCAGCAAAACAACAAGAAACAATAATGATAATAGAAATAAAAGGACTTAAAGATATGCGATGGAATGATGATCATGTGTAACTGTTTAGGGAACATAAAAGGAGAAAAAATTTGGAGCAAAATGATATCTATTTTTTACTAATCAAGAATGCAAAGCAAATGCCAAATTCCTCTTCTCAAAAACTTTCAAACTTGGGCTGGGAATGTGGTTCAGTGGTAGAGTGCTTGCCTTGCATGCATGAGGCCGTGGGTTCGATTTTTCAGTGCCACATAAGCAGAAAAATCCAGAAATGCTGCTATGGCTCGAGTGGTAGAGAACTAGCCTTGAATTGAAGAGGTGAGGTACAGTGCTCATGGCCCAGAGTTCAGGCCCATTGTCCGGCCTGAATAAAAACAAAAAAATAAAACAAAAGAAAAAACTTCCAAACTAATCTTTTCTCATAATTGAAGAGAGGCTCCTTTTACAGAAATTCTCCTTATCTAGTTCAAGCTCATCAGAACTTCAGTAGACTTTTCCTGTTGAGATATAATGCCCCTAACTCTACTGAACCTAATCATGGCTAGGAAAGTATGGACATTGATATGTTTGTTGTATTTTTCCTTATAAATATATAATACTGTCAGTTATTATATAATATATATTATAATATAGAATATATTATACATTGTATTATATATTAAATATATTATAACATGTATTATGTATTAACAGACTGCCTAATTTTAGATGTAGGAACAGGCAACATATTTAAAGAAAAATGATTGAATATATGAGTTATTTCTCTACCACAGGACAACACCAGGGTTAATTCTTATTACACAGAGAGCAACATAGGAAAGTGATGCCCATGGATGTGGTTCTCTGGATTATGGATATTGTGATCTCATATATATATATATGAAATAGATCATATATATTTACATATATATAACATATCGTTTATTAATAGTGAATATGTAAAACTATAACAACAGATAAATAAGAAAATACCTATGTGCACACACTCCCAGTCACCTTCATGTATAAGAATTTCTTTTCTTGCTCCTATTCACCAACACAGAGAGTATATGAGTTGCCCTTGAATTGACCTGGAAGTTCTTTATCGGGATACTGTAGCTTCACATCCACTGTTCCCTAAGTAGCCAGATGCTATGTATTCAATAACAAAAGTGTTACAGGCAAAAGTATCCACCCTGACACACAGAGGAACTTGGATTTCAGAAATGCCACAAAAAAGTGGAAGGTACAGCAGTACTTTTCAAAATTGAATAGATTACATATTTATTAGAAATCTTGTAAGAAAAAAACTTCAGTGTTGGATGATACACTTGAAGAAAACTACAGTTTAAATTACATATAGCCAGTGCTGTAATAGACAATAAATAAGAATTAAAAAAATAAATTATATATGACATCAAATTACAAAGTTCCAGGGCATTTCCCTACTCTTGAGAACTAGCGTAATCCATATTAAAAATTAGTAAAAGAAAAGATGAATATTTTATACCAAATTTCAAAACATACTATATGTTATACAAAGGAAATGAAATAAGCATGCATTTTACAGTCTAGTAACATGATATGGTATGAAGAATCTGATTAACTGATTCATAAAAATCAATACAATGCAGTTAAAACATCCGATATCTCAAGTGTCAACTTAGCAGAATACTTTCAATCTATGGTGTCTATTTTGCATATTATTCAGCCCTATCCATCCCACCATGGCGTAAGGCTCTTCCTGAGAAAGTCCAGAGATCCGTCTACTGTGAGTGCTCAATGTAGACCTGTTCCCATTCTCTTTTATTTGGGCATGTGATAGACTGACTATCTGTTAACTTGCCAAAGGCACAATTTAGACAGGCTTCCAGTAATGATATTATAGCTCTCAGAAAAAAAGGGAAATTGAAGACAGAGGGAAAATCTACCAGATCCCTGAAAGATTTCTCTCATTGTGCTAAACCTGTAGCTTTCTATTGACAGTTGAACAAACTGCAGTAATTGCCACTCCAACCACATGTCTAAAAAGCGTCTTTCCAAATATTGGCCTATTTTCACTTTGGTAAAACAAGACACACTATTATGGCCAAGTTTTACTTAAACTATCAGCTATAGTTGACCCAAAGGATAGTTGAACTTACCAATTTCTTAAATTTTAGGTCATTACACAATCACTTCATAGACCTTAACCATTAAAAATACCTACCCATATAAGCCTGCATTACATACTTATTACTGTTTTTCTTCATTTGTCATGTTTTACATATTTGTGTATCCCAGGACTTAGCTCTGTAATATTCCTTCTCATGGTTGTAACCACTGAGTACAGTAATTATTTCTGTATTTTTTCTCCAGTTCGGTTTTATTTAATTCAAGTCCTTAATAGCATCCTGTCTACTGACAACTCCTAAGTACTGATTTTAGCAAACTCAAAAGATCCCAATGTGAGCTTTGATCTCTATCTACAAACCAATCCCTCATTACTATTTGATTAAGTGATAAATCTTCCAGCTGTCTTTTCAAAATACCTTGGAGTCATCAGACTTACATACTTTTTCACACCTCATATTTAATCTATGACCAGGTTTCGACAAATAAACTCACTGTATATTTTAGGAACTATACACACACACACACACACACACACACACACACACACACACACACACATATTTGTATATGTATATATATATATATGTATATATATATATATACATATATATATGGTATATGAGTGCCAGAAGTATGACTTAAATTTGGGGCCTAGGTTCTTTTATTTTTCTTTTTTTGGGAGGGGGAGGGTCCAGTCATGGGCCTGAACTCTGGGCATGGGTGCTGTCCCTCAGCTCTTCAGCTCAAGGATAGTGCTCTACCACTTGAGCCACAGCGCCACTTCCAACTATTTTCTTGTTGCTTATGTGGTGTTGAGGAATTGAACCCAGGACCTCATGCATTCAAGGCAAGCGCTCTACCACTGAGCCACCTTCGCAGCCCCTTACTTTTCTTTTTTGCTCAGGCTTTAGTTGGTATAATGATCACCTACAATGTCATTACGCACACCCTTTTCATTTAAAAATATGTATTTGAGTCTGGCTTCCTTCACATAATGATTTTTTTCCAAGTCTTTCCATTTTCTTAAGAAAGCGGCTGTGTCATTCTTTCTGATAGAAGCATGAAATTCCATTGTGTGTATATATATATATACCACATTTTCCTGATCCATTCATCTATTGAGGGGCATCTGGACTAGTTGCATATCTTAGATCTGGTAATAATGCTGCAAAAAACATACTTGTGCTGGTAGTTTTAGTGTTTTATTTTTTAGAGTCCGGTCGTGGGGCATGAACTATGGGCATGGATGCTGTCCTTCAGCTCTTCAGCTCAAGTTTAGCGCTCTACCACTTGAGCCACAGTGCCACTTCTGGCTTTTTTCTTTTTGCTTATGTGGTACTGAAAAATCGAACCCAGGGCCTCTTGCATGTAAAGCAAACACTACCACTGAGCCACCTTCCCAGCCCGAGAGAAGATATTTTAACTTATTTTCTACAAGTAAATTAATATTAAGCAAAGCTAATTAAAATAATTACTTATTTACTCTTCAGAGGATGAGTATAGTACTCTTGGATATTTTAGAGGAAAAGACTTTAGACTCATTACAACTGATGCCTTGCATTGAAATTACAGGCTAAACTTCCTTCTTCATGAAACAAAAGCTTCAGTTCTTTCATAATTAGAATTACAAAATCATAATACCTGCATGATGATTTGTTTCCCTCTGCTATTTTCAATTCCATTCTTCATCCATTAGGTATCTAGAGATAAATTCTACAAATGACCATGAGGGGGATTGCTGGCTCCAGAGCTATGTACATTTGACCATACAAAATGATGCTAATTGAAATGAACTCCAAGACATGGAAACAACAAGTACTTTTTTTTTTTTTTTCAGATATCAACCTTGATGTCGGAAAGTAGTGTATCTTGATCTTATTTTATTTCATTTGTCTTTGATTTATCCCTGGACATCTCTGTCTTGATTCTGGTAACTTCCATCTTGTATATACATTATCAGATTTGGAGAAGGAAAGGGAAATAACATAATGATCAAAGAAGTGATCCATTGCAACAATGATATCCACAAGACACTATACTGGCAATGAACTTTACAACTTTGGGGTGGGGGGGTAAGGGTGGGAGTGGGAAAGGATAGGAGAACAACAATGGAGTGGGTAACAATATTCAACATGGAATGTACCTTACTCATGTAACTGTAACCAATCTGTACAGTACCTTTAAATAAAATACAATTTAAATAAGTGAACCTACCCTAGAAAAAAAATAGCCTTTCAAAATAACCCAACTGTAGGGCTGGGACGGTGGCTCAGTGGTAGAGCGTTTGCTTTGCATGCATGAGGCCCGGGGTTCAATTCCTCAGCACCACATAAGCAAAAAGAAAAAAGCCTGAAGTGGTGCTGTGGCTCAAGTGGTAGAGTGCTAGCCTTGAGCTGAAGAGCTGAGGGACAGTGCCTAGGCCCAGAGTTCAGGCCACACTACCGGACCCCAAAATAACCCATCTGTAATAGTACTTGTGAGGGATTCTAGAGTCAAACTGTTATACCTGGAAAGGGATATATTGGGAAGCCATCTCAAACGACAATCAAAAGGCTGAGAGCTGTGCTCTGGAAAGGTCAAACAGTTAAGGGAAGACAGGCATATGGGTTATTACCTCAAAAGTATTTGAGTTAGAGCTGTTGTACACTAAAAGTTTAAGACTTTGGAGACAAGATGAATGTCTGTGCTATGGTTGTAATGACTATTGCTTCCTTCTGCTCCCTAAAAATAAGGGATTCAATTATCACTATGTATACAAACAATACCTCAGTTAATAGTTGTAACCACAAGCTAGATTGATGCCTAAGTTTGTGGACATACCTGTAGCCACTCACTGTCTCACCCCTGTAGTAGAATGAATATAAAGCATGTTAAGCAGGATTTGAGGGTCCAGAAGATAGCAATGAGGCTTTGGGTCCTCTGGTGTCTCTTTCCTATCACTTCCTGTGATTTCTCAGTTCTTTGGCCAGGTATCCCATCATCTTTGCTGTTTTATGGTTGTGTTTAGTGACAGTACTGATATTTTGAACACCTCAAAACAAACTATGGAAAAACACTTCCTCAAAGAAAATTTACAAATGTATATAGGAGCACCTGAAAAGGTACCAAACATCAGCAGTCACCCTATGATCCTCTAGCAAGAAAGTATAATTCAGGAGTATTTTAACTTCTGATAATATAAGCGATGGACAGTTGTCCCATTTTTACATTTGGTATTTGATATTGCATGAATTTTCAGAAACGCATATACATTGTGAAATAATGTTATTTTTTTGTTTTGGGGGGGATTTTTAATTTTTTATTTGTTTTTTATTGTGAAAATAATATACAGAAAGGTTACAATTACATGGTCAAGGTAATGAGTACATTTCTTTTTTATTTTTTTACTTTATTTTGAAAATACTGTACAGAGGGGTTACAATTACAGGGGCAATATAGTGAGTATATTTCTTATCAAGCATTGTATTCAACATGGAATGTACCTTACTCACAAACCTCATCACTGAAGTAATGATACTAATGTCTTATCTCAGTTGCCTGATTCCGACTTAGATGAGTGTGAATTGCATAATTATGAACATTTCTCCATGAAACTTAACACAATGAAATTTGAGGGTCAGGCCACGCCATACCTCTAAAGATTTTACATATATTACAGTAATACACACCTAAACGGCTCAGTGCTCACAGCAAATTGGTGTGTTATAATTGTCTTCAGATCAGAAATACTCTACAGTTTAAAGTAGAATGATGGGCTGTACATTTTCAATACAAGAGTGATGATCATCCCCTGCAATTATTCTCAGTGGAAAATCCTTCCTATACATTTTACTGACTTAGCTTCTACTCTGTGCTTTACCATTATCAGGGAACGTCACACTGTATCCAGCTACAATACTGCAGCAACCTTAGCTGCCTTTGAATTTTAGCTCTAATCTTAATACCAAGGTCAGTTCCGCAACTATAATCACATCATTAGTGGACACCTGAACTTTCCAAGCTTGGTTAAAAATTCAGCTATCATTTCTCATTGCCAGTGTTAAAGATCTCACTCCATTAGATTTATTGTGTTTCTTATTGTATTTCCAACACTGCCTTAGATGTTGGTTTTTGATATAGAGCTTTTAGTTTGCGTTTGATTTATGGAAGTGTTAGTGATGCCAGTTGAACTGCGTATATTATAATGTAAGTAATTTGATGTTTTGACATATGAATTTAATTTTGGCAATTGAGGAAGTCAATACACATCACTCACAAAAGTTTCTTTATATGTACTAGTATTGCTTTATTGTGAACTTCCCAAAAGCCAGTCATAGGAGCACTTGTCCTAATCCCATCACTTCTGTCACTGAGACGAGGCTTGAAAGGTCCAGACCACTTGGCACTTTATAGTGAGGAGGTTTCTACAATGAAGGGTGAGAGAATAGAAAACAGAGCAAATGAATCTTCCAACTGTTTTGTTACATGTTCTTTACACTTAGCCATTAAGAAATCTTAATAAATAGTTTGTTAGGGATATATAACCTAAAAGGAATAATTATAGGAAAGTATTAAGCACATAAAATGTAATGCACACCTAAAATTGTCTCTTTATTTAAAACTTCAGCAGTTGTAGTTTATTTATTCTGATAACAAAGATTATAAACTAAGTTACAATAGTATTCCAAATGGAACACAGAACTAGAAGAATGAAGGGTAGCACTAAAGAATGCTACTAAACCACTAATAGAGTAAGAATAAAATTTAGGCAAAACTCCTTCATAGTAAAAGCCACAGGAAGCTGGCTTTGAACTCTGATCCTCAGAAATCAGCTTCCTGAGTAGCTAGGATAATAGGCATGAGTCACCAGTTTAATCCATTTCTTTATTCTATCCTCAACCCCTTTAAGCAGAAACCTAACGCTAATCACAATCTGAATTAAAACCGAATGATTAATGTAAGGAAAATTGTCTCTATTTAATCAATCACACATTTTTTTTGCTTCTACTTCTTAGTCGAATACTAAATTTTACCCTAAAGCTTGTCTTTCCCTAACCCTAACCAGAACTAAAACAGTAACTCACACTTTAAACCAAATTATATTTGAATGTTTAAAGTAACACCGACACTGGTTTTCATTCATTGTAACTTTGATGTTATTCATTCTTCTTAAAATATGCTGCAGTTTTACACAATATCTTACATCTTTTTTTTTTTTAATTTTATTTTATTTTATTTGAGAACATACTGTACCGAAGGGTTACAATTACATGGTCAGGATAATGCATACATTTCTTACCAAGCATTGCAGCCTCCTCCTTTGTTTACCCTTCACCTCCCTTCCCAGCCTCCCCCCTCCCCCCACCCCAATCATACCCCCCCTCCCCCCCGTCCGACATTGTAAAGCTGGTTTTGACATGATATTTTGTACTTCTCATTGTTGCAACAGGTCCACCTGAATCCTTAAACGACTTGTTTGTCCCCATCTCCTCCACATGTTATACAGAATCAACTTCTGTAGGCTCATGTATTGAAAACTTGTCATCCTATATTGAAAGCTCAATATACAGTTTTATATATACATATACAGTTTTCCAGTTACTTTGCTTACCTATCACTTCTGATCACAAATCCTTTTATGAATGTTCATAGTATCTTTGAATAAATCACACAATTTGCATATACTTATAATCTTAAGCAGATAGTCTGCTACTACATGTTTCATTCTATGTGACGAACCCTTATTTTTTGTTTCTCTATTTGCTGAATAAATGTTTTCCTGGAAACAGGATATTGACAGTAAATCTGGGTGTAGTTTTCATTCTGTAAATTTCAAAAATAATATAAACTTTGTATTGACTAGTCATTTTCTTAAAATGAGTGATATTCATGAACACAATATTTTGGTGCTTTTAAGTAAATTGAGAATTGATGTGGTAGTTCTTGTGTCTTATTTACTTAACCACTACATTGTTTGTGTATGAACATGTGTATTGTCATTTTTTTATTTTTACATATAAAATAGTCCTCAAGGGTTTACTTTAAACTAATAATGGGGTGGAGTCTTCCTATTCCAAACTTTATATTTACTTCAGTAAAAGTACTAGAAACACATGATATTTACCGGAGCAATATAAAAGATGAGAACATATTTCTAAAGAGATTGGATTTATTGATTAAAACATGGAAAAGAGTAAAATATGTTCCTTGCTTGAGACTGCATAAATTTCATATGAATGTAGCTCAAGATGAGAAACAGATAAATTCATATTAATATTACTGAGATTTACATCAAATATAAGCAATATAGATATTTTTAAGGAATTGGTCATTCAAAGCCCTAGGTAACTCATGGATGAAGAATGGAATTGAAAATAGCAGAGGAAAACAATTCAACATGCAGCTAGTATGATTTTATAATGCTAATATAAAAGAAATGGAGTTTTTGCTTTTCTGAATAAGAAAGTTTAGACGGTAATTTCAATGTAAGGCATCAGTCATAATGAGTCTAATGTCTTTTCCTCCAAGATATCCAAGAGTACTATACTCATCCTCTGAAATGTAAAAAAGTAATAATTTTAATTAGCTTTTGTTAATATTAATTTAACTGTGTAGCAAAAAGTTAAAATGTTTGCTCTCTTTCCTTCAATATAATAACATACATTTCATACTTTACTGTCACTTCATAGAAGCCTGAAATCACTACTTCAAAGTAACACACACAGAAAAACAAAAATAACCTGATACAACAATCACAAATCCTAAATTAAATGAAAAATTCCACAATAAAAATAGATAAATCTGGGCTGGGAAGGTGGTTTAGTAGTAAAGCGCTTGTCTTGCAGGCCTGAAGCCCTGGGTTCAATTCCTCAGCACCACATAAGCAAAAAGAAAAAAAAAATGGAAGTGTCACTGTGGCACAAGTTGTAGAGCGCTAGCCATAAGCTGAAAAGCTGAGGGACAGCACAGTGGACTCTGGAGTTCAGGCCCCACGTCTGGATCCCCACCCCCCAAAAAATATAAATAAATAAATAAATAAATCTGAGGAAAAAGAAAAACAATGACAGAAGAACAACAGAAGATTAACCTAGCTCTCTCTAATGAAACAGAGATTTAGAGTCCTAGCAGGTACTCCAGTTCTAGAGGGTCACACCAAGTCAGCTATAATTACATATAGATATACAATTCGAAAGAAGAGTTTGTACTGTCTTCAGAAGAAAACAAAAATCTATGAAAAGTTCCCCAGCCAGGTAGGTGACTGTTGTGAGTGTGTTGGCCAACATATTCAAAAGCACATCTGCAGTGTGGAAATAGGGCAACATTGAAAAAAGCAGGAACAGAAATGTACATTACAGAAAGCCACATCCATATTCAGAGACAATTCACCATACCACTGGACAGTGTGAACTGTGGCTGGAACCACAAGTATTAACATCACAACATCTCACCACAACTAGTTTCTACTTCTACACTTAATGGTCTAGACAAAAACCTAATTCCAGAAAAGAAATCTCAGCAGAAAACCAACACCTGGCAAATCAACCAAGAACACAGAGAGTCATGTATTAAGATCATAGTTCCCCCAAAAGAAAATCTCCAAATGGACAGCATAAATCAGAAAAATACAAGAAAGATGATGTCAAGGTAGTATAAATCACATAGTAAATAACCAGGTCTTGGAACAGACAATCAAGGACCTTGAAGATAGTTATCAAAATACATTACAAATACTGCTGAAAAATGTGATTGAAGGAAAGATAGAAAACCTCTACAAGGAAATTTGTGAACAAGATGAGACCAACCAAAGTTTAGCAAAATAATTTATGGAGACTACAAACAGATAGATAAAAAATACTGAGAAGGCAAGGGAGTCCAAGAAAAAATAGATGCCTGGTTAAAAGATATGAGAGATGACACAGCTAAGAAAACAACCCTTGCTACTCCCCACCCAAAGAAAATACGTACAAAAAGTCCATACAGGACCTAAAACAAAGCTTTAATAAAGAGATAGAACCACTAAAAATGACCAAAATTAGAAGACAGGGAAATCAAAAACAAAGTAGAAAGTCTCCACAGCAAATAAATGACATGGAAGATAATCTCATGGTCAAAGACAGAATAGGTCTAATAGGAAAGAGGAAATAATCATTTAGAACAAATCCAAGAAATAAGAAATGATCTTGCCAGAACTTCAAGACTCAGAAGATCAGATTTCAGGGAGATCGGTATCAAGAAAGAGAAGAGCAGGAAACTAAATTGATGGGAAACATATTACAGAAATTCTAGCAGAGAACATGCCAAACATCCAAAGAGATAAGCTCATTCAGAGAAGAGAAGCCTTTAGAAAACCAAACAGAATTCTAGAACTGAAAAATCCACCACCACATCATAATCCATTAGAGGATCATTAAAGATCAAGGAAAGGATTCTTAAAGCTGCCACAGCAAAAAGACTGATTATTTATAAAGAATATACAGTCAGAATAAACACAGATTTCTTAGCTGATATGGTAAAAAGGAGAGCCTGGCATGATATAAGACAAACATTAAGGGTAAACAACTACCACTCATGAATATGGTCCCAAGCCAAACTCTCCTTTACATTTAAAGGATATATAAAAATATTTCATGACAAAGAAAACTTGAAACAATGTATCTCCACCAAATCAGCAGGATAATCATTAATCAAATATATCCAACATAGAGAAGATCAAGAAGAATAGGAACTGGTTTTATAAAATGCTCCCTACCAAAGAACAAGGTAAATATATCAACAGTAGATAAGGCACAGCTTTTAACAGCCGGGTTATAACATAGAAGGACTTATCAGATATTTCTCAGTCTTAATTCTCAATATCAATGGATTTAAATTTCCAAATAGAAGACATAGATTAGATAGTAGTATCAAAAAAACCAAGACACATCCATCTAGTATATTCAAGAGACACATTTTATTGACAAAAACAAACACCTACTCAAACTAAAAGGCTGGAAGTAAAATTTTCAAGCAAATGGACACCATAAAAAGGCCACAGTAGAATAAGTAACATAAGATAAAATAGAATTCAAATTAAAATTAGTAGGAAGAGACATTACATATTGATAAAGGCAACTCTCAATTAGGAGATATAGCCAGTCTAAATATAAATGACCTGAATCCTGGAGCATCCCACTTCATCAACCAAATTCTACTTAACCCAAAAAGACATCTCAACACATCATTCCCATCTATGGATTGATTATCCAGTAAAAACTCAACCAAGAAACTGCAGACCTAAATAACTTAATTGACCACTTAGCCCTAACAGACATCTACAGAATATATATTCAGCGTCAGAATATACATTCTTCACAGCAGCTCATGGAAGATTCTCCAGAACAGAACATACCTATGTCACACAGAAATTCTGTCCAAATTGAAAGAAAAATTATTTGAATACCCATATCTTGTCAGACCATAACAGAATAAACTCAGAATTAAACAGCTAAAGCAAAAAAAAATTTCAAACCCATGAAGAGTGAACAAAAATTTGCTGAATGACCAGTGCAACACTGAAGGGATTAGAATGGAAATCTGAACTTTTCTAGAATTTAACAAAAATGAACACACAAAATACCAGCTCCTCTGGTATTTGCAGTAATTACAGGAAGATTTATAGCTCAGAGTGCCTACATCAATAATTGGGGAAATCTCAAATGAATATTTTAATTATGTATCTCAAACTCCTTGAAAACGGGAAGAAGCCCCAAACCCAAAGCAGTAGACAGAAACAAAAAAAATTAAATGAGAAATAACTAAATATAGTGAAAATAAAACGTAGAAAGAATCAACAAATCAGAGTTGGTTTTTTAAATAAATAAACAGACTTGGCAGACCCATACCAAATCTGATTAAGAAGAGAATTTATATAGATGTATAGATAAAAAGCACGAAGATTGGGTGAAGAACTTTAGTTGCTCTGCAATGCACAATTGCCTCATATCTCAAATATATTTAGAGCGCCAAAAATTAACCCATCAAAAAAAATTCGCAAAGAAACAACAACTTTCTTAATAAATGGGCTAAAGATTTAAAGAGAGACCTCTCTGAAGAACAAATATGCATGGCCAATAGACACATGATGAAATATGCAAATTTTCTAGCCATAAAAGAAATGCAAATCAAAGCAACATTGACATTCCACCTCACCACAGTTAGAATGACCATTATGAAGAAAATTAATAATAACAGATGCTGGACTGTGGAGATGTGGCTAAAAAGGAAAATTACTACACTACTGGTCAAAATGTAAAGTTGTTCAAATACTCTGTAATGAAGTATAGAAGTTCCTCAATAGAGCTCCCCTATCACCCAGCAATGATGGGTCAAGAAAATGTCATATATATTCACAACAAAACTCTATGCTTCTGTCAGAATGAATGACATTGACCCATTAGTAAGAAAATAGAATCACTTGGAAAACATAGTAAGTCAAATAAGCCAGACCCAAAGAATCATAGGCTAGAGATTTGCACTCATTTGGAAAAACTAGAATATGTCTACGATATTCATAATAGCTCAATTACAACGTGCATATCACCATATAAAAGGATGCTTATCGAAATGAGCTCCAAGAAATGGATACAAGATGATTGTATAGTGAACAGTTTTTAGTTATTTCTATTTAGTGTTTACCCTTTGGTTTATTCCCTGTACTCATTGTTTTTTATTTCTGTACCCTTTGTCTTATACCTAAATTAATGTGATTTGGGAAAGGGAAGGGAAATCACAGAAAAGGTCAGACAAAGAATAACCAAAGCAACAGTAATATACACTACACACTATGTTAGAAATAAACTTCATAACTTTGGGGTGTAGGATGTCAGGGTTGGGGGAAGGAGGAAAAAATGAGGAAGGGTAACTTTGTTAAAAAATGTAGTCATTGCATATGTAACAGTAACCCACCCCTAAGTATATCACATTCATGATATAAAATCCAAAAAAAAAAATAAGAGAACTCACCCAAATAGAGAAAATTAGAGACAAAAATTAGACAACACAACAGATATAAGCAAAATTAAAAATGTTATAAGAGAGTACTTTGAAAACCTTATGCCAATCACCTGGAGAATCCTGGAGAAATTGATGCTTTCCTATACTCGATCTGAACCAAGAAGTAACACAAAAGAAGTAAGGAAAATGAAATGTCAATAAACCATATCCCATTCTAGAAAAATCTAGGACTCAATGAATTTATCATGAAATTAAGGCCTGCAAAGAACTTACAATACTCAGATCGAACTCTGCAATGGAATAGAAAGGGAAATGGAATTTTCAAAACACATTCTTTGAGGCTAGAAATGAGAATCTTCCCCAAATCACATAGGAATTCACCAAAGAAAGAGAACTATAAACCCAAATCTTTGATAAGCATTGATGCAGAACTTATTAATAAAATTCTCACCAATCAATTTCAGGAACTAACAAAAAATCATATGGTATGATCAAATAGGATTCATTTTTCATACAATTGGTTTCAATATTCTTGTCAATAAATATAATAAAAACCATCAGCAGAAGCAGGGACCAGAAACACATGAACCTCTATAGGGGTGTAGAAATAGCTTTTAACAAGCTCAAATACCACTTTATGGTTAAAAGGTCTGAGAAGCTAGGAATGCATGGAACATTACTCAATATAATACATAGTATGTATATAACAGAGATAATTAGCCTTTACCTAACAGTGGAAGCATGAAAATATTAACATCAGGAATGAGACAAGAATGTCCACTCTCTCTACTACTCTTCAATATGGTAGTGGATTTTCTAGCAAGAGCAATATACAAGAGAAAAGCATAAAGAACATACAAACAGGGAATAAGTAAAACTATCCCTTTTTACAGATGAAATGACCTCGTATTTAAAGGACTCTATAGCTTCCTCCCTCAAGTTAGTAAAGGTGATGCTAACCTTCAGCAATGTAGCAGGGTATAAAACCCATAAGAATCAGTATTTTTTTTATCAAAAATGGAAAACTCCAGGCTGAAATCCAAAAAACAACCTCATATGTATTAGCCTCAAAATCAAATCAAATCTAACCAAAACCAAACAACAACAACCAAACCAGGAATTAATTAATTTAACTAAAAATGTGGAGGACCTCTACTCTAAAAACTGTAAAAATCTAAAAAGGGAAATTGAAAGAGATTCAAGGAAATGGAAAGTCTTTCAATGCTCGTTGTTGGAAGAATTAACATTTTGAAAACTGAAATACTGCCCCTAAACAATTGGCAATGCAATACTCATCAAAATCCCAACAATATTTGAGAAAGCCATTCAAATTTAATATGGAATTACAAAATTACAGATGAAACAGAAGGCTTAGAAATGAGCCTATAGTCATGGGCCTATAGTCATCTTACACACACACACGCACACAAACACACACACACACACAATGGAATTCTATTCACCCATCAGAAAGGATGACTTTTCACCAGTCTTAAGGAAAATGAAAGGCTTGGGAAAATTATAATAAGAGAAAAGAGAAAGAAATGCAGACACAGAGCAATATAGGTTTCATGGATTCATTCATTTATGGTAGCTAGAAAGTGCCTACAAATCTACAAGTAAACAATACATATTCTACCTCATCCCAGTTAGAATGGTCATTATCAAGAAAACTAACAATAGCAATTGCTGGCATGGATGTAGCAAATTGGGAACTCTATTATACTGTTGGTGGGAAATTAAACTTGTTCAACCACTGTGGAAAGCAGTACAGAGTTTCCTAAAAAGATTAAATATAGATATCCCTTAAGACCCAGTAATTCCCCTCATGGGTAGTAATCCAATAAATAACAATCTCACATGAAAGGCTACCAGTATAACCATGTTCATTGCCCAGGCCCAGAGTTCAAGGACTGGAAAAAAGTTACCACTGCTGGTATTTGTTCCCTCAAATATGAACTGTTGGACATAAGATACAAATCATTCTATTTGCAGTAGCTAGCATAGGACTTAAAGGTAGTGGGTGATAAAATGGCTTCTTTGTTGAATAATAAGAAAAGATGTAGGCAGTCCAAGAAAAGAGAAATTTGTTGTTGTTGTTGTTGGTCGAGGGGCTTGAAGTCCTGGCTTGGGTACTGGCTCTGAGCTCTTCAACTCAAGGTGAGTGCTGTATCTCTTGAGACACAGTTCCACTTCTGGTTTTCTGGTGGTTAAATGGAGATAAGAGTCTCAGGGACTTTCCTGCCAAGGCTGTCTTTGAACCACAGTCCTCAGATCTCTGCTTCCTGAGTAGCTAGGATTTCAGCTGTGAGCCACTGGCACTAGGCTAATAATGGGGGATTTTTAGAAAAGAAAATGCACCTCTTCACTTGTGTCTAGATCTCAGATATCACTATTAGAACACTTCACCTTCAACTCATTTCATCAGACATTTATAATTTTTTTCTTTTTGTTCATGTAGGAATACTGCAGTGATTATCAACTCAGCTTTGGGACTGGATCAGTTGTAGGGCAATTGCTAACACCTAAATTAAGAACTGGTACATCAAAACAAGTGAGAACCTCTTTTGGAATAACTGTTTTCTCTTTTTATTACAAATTTTTGCTGGATTACTTCCTAATGTGATATTGGTCCTCCTAACAGAGTGATGACATTTTCATTCTCTTCAGCCTTCTCCCACATGTGGTCAAATATTTAAGAATTAAAAGATGTCCATTGAAAATTCATTAAGCTGACCTCTAAGGAAATGTGCATTTCTGGATTTTGGTCTGCTGTCTTGTTCTTACATGCACAGGCTTTCTTTGATGTATTGGTTCTACAAGGAATTCTACTTTCTAATCTTTGTGTGATCAATTTTAGTCTCTCTGATCCGTATTTCTGACCATCTCTCTGGAGCCTCATTTCAGTCTGCCTCATAAAAACTGTATTATTTATCAACAAAATGACTCTCAGCTTCTGTTTTTTTGCCTGACTTCATGTAGGCTGTGATAGCAGTCCTGACTGGCTGTGCTTACTGGAGTTTTTGTTTGTTTGTTTGTTTTGTGGGGTTTTTTTTGGTTTTAGAGGTCTAGGATTACTATTCAAGATAGTAGATTCTCTGGGTCCCAGTGACCCCTGACCTAGATTCAATGGGTTTTTTCTCCTAAAGATACAAAGAACAGCTGACTAAATTCCTGTTTTAATTTTCTCAAAATGAGGCAATCTGACATCCTTGCAAAGCCATCAATAATAATCTGTAACAACATCCAGAAATATTCTATCAAGATGGCTTTTCAAGGTTGACTGTGAAAAATTTTCATTTCCAAGTCACCACCATAAAGCAGATCACATTCCTCGGAGCAGACTTTTGGAAGGAAGGTTCCCCTTCCTTCCTTCTCTTATGATACACCAAACCATAATATTCTACAGTTGTGACCAGCCTGCAGCACATTTTCCCAAGAATATTTTGTAGTGTAAAGAAGACCAACTATCAAAATAAAGGCAAAATTCCTTGTCTACTACAGACTGATTTATCTTGCTTATATCTGTTGTTATTTTCATTACTTCAAACACAGGGATAAATTATATTGGGATTAGACAAGTGGGAAAGGATTAATGGAATAGACATTCAGTTTACTTTCATATATCCAATATCCAATATAATACACTTAACCCCTTAAGGAAAATTAAATCCAACTGTAGAAACAATGTCAGAATTATAAAATAAGCCTCAATATGAATAATCTGGCACACATATACCATAATCTACTCAGAAATTCAGTCTCTCTATAAATATTTATTTGGTACAAGATAGTAAAAATTTAATTAATGAATATGACTTCTAAGTATCACCTGAAATACACCTCGTATATATAATTGTATATTCTTTTTAGATGTCACCTAGACAGGAATTTAACATGCATGTAGAAATCAAATTTCCACAATTTAAGTGAGATTAGAGGAGTCATACACTCCTGTATTGTGTGGTGTGAATTTTACTACAGTGCTGAACCTTTCCACATAATACCGAGTCATGTGCAATAATTTATTATTTGCTGTTAAGATGAGTGCTGAGTGTAGGATACACTTTGAATTAATACATTAATTCACACAAATGAAACTGATGATATATTATTTGTTTAAATTCTAATGCTTCTCAATTTTAAAATTCAAGAAATATATTATTAAAATTAGTTTCCCTTTTTCTTTTCTAGAGATGCAGAAATTAAAATCATCTATTAAACATTCACTATTAAGAAATAAGTAATAAATATATTAATATTAACATGATATACTATTAAAATGTGATTTGAATTATAGTTCTAACAAATTGTAATGTAAACAACATTTAATAGAATTATGGGTAATACTTTTAAACTTACCAGCTTGTTATTGTTTCCTAATTGTGTCATTTGTTATTCTTGGTCCAAGTCATCTATTCACCTTAATTGTTTAGTTTTCTATTTTATCTCTATTGGTTTGCTGATTATGCATTTTGTTTTCCCTTTATAGTGACTTACATGAGGATGAAAATCTGTATCCTAGTTTATTACTTCCTATGTTAAAGTCAAATTGCTGCTCCCCACAGCTGTTCTACACTTCTTTGTATAGTACAGAATTTCCCCTAGTCCCATCGACTGTATTGATGCTCTCATATATTTTATTTTATTTTTATTTAAATTTTATTGTCAAGGTAATGTACAGAGGGATTATAGTTACATAAGTAAGGTAATGAAATCATTTCTTTTCTAACTTGTTACCCCTTCACCCAATTTTCTCCCTCTTCCCTCCCAACGCAACTCCCAAGATTATATCCAACATATTGTTTTGTATCACTGTTGCCTAGGTTCCCCCTTCGTCCTTTGTCTCACCGTTTTGTTTTTTTTCATTCCCCTTCCCCAGTTCAGATCAACATATTTACAATACCCAGGGTATCAAAATCAAATACAGTGACTACAGGAGATAAACCACAGGTGGGGAAAACACAAAATGATAAAAATAAATCACCTAGTACATTAAGAACAACAACAAAGAACATGTCTTGGAGTTCATTTCACTTAGAATCACCTTATACAGTCATATTTACATAGCTATTCTGCTCATCTACTAAGATTATCCTTGATGTACATAATAATGCTCCACTATTACCCAGTAATCCCACTTCTGGGCATTTAACCTGGTGACCACAAACAAGGCCACACTAAAGCTACCAGCACAATTATGTTTATCACAGTAATATTTACCATAGCTAAGATATGGCATCTAATTTGAATTACCCTTTCTTTATCAGAGGGTAATCAACTTGAATGAGATCCAACTATACAATATTTTCACAATATACTTGTCATTATTTTGAAAAACACATATTTTATTATTGTCTCATAGTAAAACAGAAAACAGTTTAATTCAATTGAAAGTTCTAACTTTCAAAACTGAATAATTGTTAACAGGACAGAATATATGCATTCTTCAAAATTCCTGTAACTACTAACTATTCATTTTCAAATTCTGAACATTTCTTTCAAGACACATTCAAAACAGTACCTGTTTGCATGTTATTTAATTCTGCAATAGATGCAGTTTCCAATGGGGTGTTACGTATTGATAAGTCAACAGAAAATATAGCCACATTTTAGTAGAGGATAAAACTATGAAGTATTCGTAAAAATTAATTCCTCAAAAGTAAACATTTGTTCATCAGAGTAAGCTATTATTTCTACAGCCATCAATCCCAAGCTTTTATTCCATAAAGTCATCCCACCCCAACAGTTTCCAACTTGTAAGGTGTACCTTAAAATTCCCTTAATTCACATCATGAATAGCTTATGACTATTGTGAAAAAATTCTACACTTCTACTAATATGATGCCTTCCTATTGTGGAAAGAACACTACACTAAACTTTGCTGCAACGTCCCACCCCACTCCCACCCCCCAGCCCCGGACAGTGGTATTCTTGAAATCAAAACACTTGCAAATATTATTTATATTTATACTTTTTTAAACTATCATAGATATTCAGGAGGCTAAGATCTGAAGATTATGGTTCAAAGCCCACCCAGGCAGGAAGGTTTGTTAGATTCTTATCTCCAGTAAACTTCTCAGGAAAAGACAGACACATGTGGCTCTGAGGTTAAAAGTGGTATATAGCACGAACCTTGAGCACAAACAGGCTCAGAGAGAGTGGCCAGACAGAGTTCAAGCTCTAGGACAACATAAATAAAATAAAATAAAATAAAACAAGCCCCAACTCTAGCATTTTTCTCATTGTATACAGAGGCACATAATTAAAGAAATTGCTTAATGTGTTAGGAGTAGATAGAAGAACCAAGATGTCACACATTTACTCTCTTCATAACATGCTACACCAAAGCCTCAAAAAATTGTTTTTCCAAATTTATAAATTAATATCATACATTTGTTGGCAACTCTTTCTAGATTATTCACATTATTTTATACATGAATTCTTGGAATTATCTATTAACTAAGTTCTAATTATACCTTGCTTTAATGAATATTTTAGGCAAATAGAATGTCAGAATCATTTGTGAATTTGTCAATTAAACCCTCTACTTTAAAAGAATTTTGTAGTATCCTATAGAATATGAAATTACAAACAAAACCATAATATTTATTTTAAATATAAATTCTAACTTAGCAAGTTCTACAAAATCCTACATTAGATGAACTTTGCAATTACTCCAGCCTTAAACTATTGTAATCTGTCATCATTTTTTTGGAATCCAACAGAACGATGCTTATTTTTTCAAATTTTTGGTTGGAATCATGAGACATTATCCATCTAGGAATGCTATGTAATGAAGAGAGATTAAAAACACAACTGAGTATTATTTTTAAGAATTTTATTTTTTAGTTTTTCATGTCTCCTTTCTATCTGTCCCCTTCTCTCATCCTATTTTTTTCTTCTCTCAATATCATTTTTAAACTTACATAATTTTCATGGGTTTCACTTTTTAAATTTAAATTTTTGTTTTTTCCATTTTCCTTGTTTTTTTAAAATCTCTCTCCTATCATTCTGTCCAATCCATTTCCCTTTCTGAGATTAGGACTTGGTTAAATTCACTCTTCTTTTACCTGCCCAAATCCCTCTACTCCTATTTTTCCCATCATTTTTCCCTAAACCTAATAATTTCTGGTTTACCCAATTCTTCTTTGCTCTTCTCATCCAATTAATCCATAGTTGTTTGATGTTGAACAGATTGTATGTATTGAATTAGATTGTATCTGCAGCAACTATAGGACTTTGGTTGATCCTTGCCTCAAAAGAGTTCTAGCACAAGACTGGTGAATTGCATTTGAATAGGAAACTTGACTTCTAAAAACATAATAACAAAATTTGCCCAAACATCCAACCTTGTATACCTTTTTTGTTGTTTGGTATGTTTCATTGAGACAAAATTATACTACCAGGTCCAGGGAAGGTATCACTACATAATTCCACTCTCTAACTTCCTGTCTTAGTCTGAATGCTAGAATTCCAGGCTTTTATCACATTGCCCTGCCATAAGTTGTTGGTTTATTTAATCTAGAAAGAGACTAGCAATTCTGAATTTCTCTGATGATCTTATCCAATAGACTGACTGCTCAGACTGTTTATGTACAATTTTCAAAGATGTTCTAACATTTGACACAGGATATGAACATTTTCAGATGCACCTGCAAGGGTCTCTGATTCAATCCTCCATGGATCTGATCCATTTAATCTTGATTACTTAACTCTCTTACTATCTCTGTTCCCTACCTATGTAAAAGTCTCAAACTTTTTTGAAGAACGTTCACTTGAGGACTTTTTAATATTAGAAAATGTCATTTAATCTAGTCTTACTCAGGACATATTTTCTATTGTTTTCTAACTTTTCTACATATTCTGAGAGTTGTTTCATTTGTGTATTTGTGTGTGCACATATAAGTGCCTCTCCGTGTATGTATATGTTTGGATGTATATATGCAAAAGCCTCAAGCTCTTATTCAGCAATCTCGATCATGACTGATATTCCATCTCTTGAACCATTCTTCCAATGCAGCTTTGGCTGATTAATTATAGATAGTGTCTCAAACACTGTTCTTCCTTGGCTGGATGCAAACTGAACTTCCCAGACTCTTTTACTTCCTTAGGTTTTATTTTTCCAGCAGTATCAACTTTAAAACTAGAAATATTCTTGTGAGTGTGAACTCGAAGCTCTAGCCCAGATTTTTAACTTAAGAATTCATATAAACATAGGTGAACAAACACATTACATTTCCTGTTAGAAATGTGAGCTTAAGCCATGTGCCGTTGTCTCATGCCAATAATCCTAGCTACTCAGGAGGCTGTGATCTGAGGATTCCAGTTCAAATCCAGCACGAGTAGGAAAGATTCTGAGGCATTTATCTCCAACTAACCACCAGAAAACTGGAAGTGGTGCTGTGGCTCAAGTGGTAGAGCACTAGCCTTGAGCTGAAGAGCAGAAAGTCATCACCCAGGCCCAGAATTCAAGCCCCCCTATATGCATTAACTTTGAACAGAAAGATAAAACAAAGAAAAAGAAATGGCCTATTTTTCTAGTTAAGTCCATGATCTCTAACTTGCTTTGGAACCAGAATTATTCTTCCATTCTATGTTTAAAAATTTGATTGATTAGCTACCATGATTTAGAGCTAAAAGATGAAAGAGAATGGACTCATCCTTCATGTTGCACATAGTAGTAGTGCTTTCTCTGTATCACTCCCGTAGTTTTACATACTGGCTTTGGCTCTATTGTTTCAAAGTTGTCTTCTATAGTATATAAAACCATTACATTTAAACACAGAACTATTCTTTCTCCTATTATTCCTATTGTTTCTTCTATTGTTAACTTATGTATACTTGGGAAATAATGCACAAAACACACTAGCAAAAACAAACAAACAAAAAACGAACAAACAACAACAACAAAAATAAACGTTTCAGAGAAACATATTCCCACTAAAATTTGGCCTTCATTTATGGAGTACTTATGAAATTTGAACTTAATATACTCCTGTATAATTGTTTTTTCATATTTTTATTATAAAAATAGTGTACAGAGGGGTTAGAGTTACATAAGTAAAGTAATGAGAATATTTCCTATCGAACATTCTTACCTCCTCTTTTGTTTTTCCTCTGCTATCCCTTCCTTCCCCATCTCCCTAACTCTCCCCTCCACTCCCGACCTTGTAAAGTTCGTTTTCTACATAGTGTCTTGTTCATCTCATTGCTACAATGGGTCATACTGTATCCTTGTTTCAGCATTTTGTTTTTTCTCTTCCCCTCCCCACATTAGAAAAATGTATATACAAGATGCAGGGCACTGACATCAAATCCAGTGAAAACAAGGATTATATCAAGGGGGAAGAGCATAGAAAAGAAACAAAAATATCACATAGTACATTTTAGATACATTAAAAACAATAGCAAGAAAGAAAAAAATGTATGTTGTGTAACTATCTTGGGGTTCATTTCACTTAACATCATCTTATATGCCATATGTGAATGGATAAAGATTTTGTATACCATTTAAATTCCGTATTTTGTCTTTACTAAGTTGTCTCTGAAACACGTGTTACCTCATGTCCAAAGATGTCTTTGTGCTATATCAATGAAGCCTGAAAACATTCATTTTACCTCGAGCAACCCCTTAGATTGTTACTGGAAGTTAAGTGGAAGGAACTGTTATTTCAAGTGGAAATTGATCGCAAGAGAGGAATTGAGCATAGAGAAATGACAAAATTTCAGTTATTTTGTGCTGTCCTTTTTACTGTACAAGAAAATATTCCAAGGCTTGAAGGAAACTCTGTCCCTGAATTGTTCGAGTGGTTTATTTACCCATATAAAACTGTAACACGAAGCCATATTCCTAAAGCTCTAAGTGACTTTCTTAAGATGGCATTACTTTTTCATTCAGTTACTACGTATTATAATTCAGAAAGAAGTGGAACACAATACTAAGTCCAGGAAGGCTGACATTCCTATCACATCACTAAGGAAATATAGTGTTAAGGCCTGCAGGACTCATAGGGCTGTTACATGTGTAATTGTTACATAAAACATCATTAACAGTCATCTCTGACACCCATAATATTCTGCTTCCACTTAAAATCTGAAGAGCCAAAAATCTAAGCCTTTTTATTGATTGGGTATATTTCCTAGGAAGGAAGAAGGAGGTTGTGGAAGGTGATGGTGGAATAATATGTATATTGGCTCCCTATCCACATTTTCTGCATTTTTAAAAAGTGCTACTGATAAACTCTCATTTACATCTAATTGACTATGTAATCTGCACAAGATGCAGAAATATGAAGGCATTTATTCTGGTACATAGTCACAAAGTTTAACAAATTCCATTTCTGGAAAAAAAATGATACTAGGTAAGAAAGTAAAAAGTATTGTCGATAAAATGCTTTCTTCTCCTAGCAGAACAAAATGTAATATTGAAATAATTACTCCAGGATTCTTTGAGATTTAATGTTGTCTCAGTATCAAAATGTTCTCTAATTCCTTGGCCTTGGCAAATTTTTTAAAAGTTTTTTTTTTTTTACTAAATAGAATTTTTTAAATGTTTTAAAAACAATTTTAAATAAATAGTGATTTGTTGTTTGCTTTTGGCAGGCATGAAATAAGACTGCATTAACATTGTGTGAATTGAGAGGCTAAATTTTTATCAGAATCTAAACATAATGAAAAATGGATGATTTTAAGGCAAATAGCTTATATGTTGTTCAAATTTAATGACAGGATAACAGGTTATAGTGGAAAGAATGCTAAACAGCAAAATACCTTCCCAATATATCTATCATCCCCAAATAACTAATTCCTCAAATGTAGATTTATATATATATATATATATATACATATATATATATATATATATATCTGTGTGTGTGTGTGTGTGTGTGTGTGTGTGTGTGTGTGTAAAACAATCACCTTTATCACCCAAGGAATGCCAATTTGAATAATTATCAGATGGGAGAAACATACTCAAATAGGTACTTAAAAGTCCCAGCTGTATTTTGAAAGGGACATGATAAGGTAAGAACCAGCACAATGAGGTAAAGAAGCTACATTAGAAGATAAAGGAAAAGACAACAATCCAGATTCTGAAGTTTCTGGAAAGCGGAAGGGGAAGTAAATGCCTTTCCACTAAAATCATCTGAAAGTATTTCAGCTCTGTCAGTGGTTCGATTTTAGTCTAGTGAGACTTCTTTTAGAGTTCTGTCTTTAGAACTGTAAAATTATAAATACAGATGGTACAATCCACTTAACTTGTAGAAATTTGTTACAGCACATTTAGTTTAGTAAACTAACTCAACTACAGCCTTTTTCCTGATGCAAATACAGGGACATCATATGTCCTTGTTTCTGAGAGTAAGAAAAAGTTGCCACTGGTGTTGTACACATGTATGATGTACATACTACTAACGGTCTTCATTAATAAAGTCTGGAAATACTAAACAATATCTAAATAAGAAGCCCCCTATCTTTATTTTCACATTTAGGGATCACTAAGTACCAAAGTTATGTAGAAGGCTAGGGTAAGACTATGGAAATGAAATCTGTCTCCTAATATTATAAAAATAATTTATGTCATTTTGAGCTACACTTTCTAAAGTAATAAAAAAATAAGGTAAAACAGAAAAAGGAACTCAATTTTCCATTTTTCCTAACATTCCAACAGAAATTAGAGAATCCAGTAAAGATATAGCAATCCCAGGATGGTATAGGATGTTATAGGATCGCTAGATGGTGAAAAAGAAGATAACAAAAATGGATTTCCTGATACAATGGGAAGCAAAATCTGCAACTTCATATTGTGATATAGATAGAAAGTGGTTTCCACTAGGCCGTCTTTGATATTTTAGGTTTGTTTACACACCAACATTCCTCTCAGGAAATGATTTTATTAATACTCAAGGGTTTGCAGCTTATAACCCAGCAACAAATAATGCTTCTAAATGTAAACAAATATGATACTAAGAGTAACCAAGGCTACTTCCATTGCTATAGCTGATAAATAAGAATGATCTTGGGGAATAGTCAGTCTTGAACTTTTTCACACCTTTCCTCTTCTCCAACATGAGAAGTCCAAGGCAAGATATGTAAAACATTATCAGACGATATTTTAAGTGTTTTATTGTTCAAACTAAAGCAAGTACATTTTCACACTTTGGGGACATGACTTTCAAAGAGACAGACGCTCACAATTATTTTATAGACAAAAGTTTACTGCTTTGGCTTAGATGTTTTCTAGCCTTTCAAGTTTGCTCTCTATTATTTTGGCAACTACATTGAAAAACAAGATAAATCCATCATGTGTATGTTGGATTGTTCAAAGTCAAGCCGTCTCCAAACACAGTGAAAATACTGTACAAAGGGGTTATAATTACATGGGCAAGGTAATGAGTACATGTATAATCAAGCATTGTAGCCTCCTCATTTGTTTCCCCTTCCCACCCCTTCCAACCTTCACCCTCCCCCCACAAAATCCTCCCCCACAACCCCACACCAAAGTTGTAAAGTTCGTTTTCGACATAACGACTTCTACATCTCATTATTTCTTTTCCTTCTAATTGGTCAGCTTTGATGGCTTAAAATTCTTTGTTGAAATTTTGTTTTAGATCCTGTATGAACTTCTTTACTTCCTTAATTTGGTGTTCAGTGTTTATTCTCAAATCACTTAGTTGATTGTTTATGGTTTCCTTGAACACCCATTCCTTCTGTTGGGTTCCATTCAGCACTCCCTTTGTGGTCTCCCTGACTTACTTCAGCTCTTTGGTAATGGATTCCATGAATGCCTTTAGTGACCTTTGTGTATTCTCATCCTGCTCTCTCAATTCCTGTACTACTCTTTGATTAGCTTCTTCACCTTCACACAATTCTTGTAGTTCTCTTTGAGTGTTCTCAGCCTGTTCACGCCATTCCTTCCTTTCTCTTTGAGTGTGCTCAAACTGCTCACGCAATTCCTGTATCAGTTTTTGAGTAGCTTCCTCATGCTCATGATATTCCTGTATTAACCTTTGGTGTGCCTCCTCTCTCTCCCTATCACGCTCATACAGAGTCCTTTGTAAGTTTTCAGTCTTTTCATTTACCATGTTTACCAGCAATGTTTGTAGAGCTATTTGGGAATTCTCCTCTGGATTATTCATTATCTGTTCTGTCTCTTGATTACCATGAGTGGGAGTTGAGATACCCGGACTTGCCATTTTTCTTGTGTTTTTCTGGCTTACTCTGCCCATTTGGGATGAAAGTAACACCAGTTTTGTGCTAGAACACTATATTAAGGCAAGCATCAACCAAAGTCTGTAGTTGCACAGTCAAAAGTCAGCAGATACAAGCTAGTTCAACATGAAACAACTATATATTAGTGGGCTACGAACCTCAAAGAAGAATTAGGCAAACCATAAATTATTAGTTTTAGGGAGAGATGTAGGTAAAAATAGGAATAGAAGGATGTGGGAAGGCACAGGGAGAGTTAACTAAGTCCTAATCTCAAAGCCAGAAATAGGTTGGATAGAATGAAAGTAGAGAGAGAGAGAAAAGGAAGAAAGAGAAAGAGAAAAAAGAGACAAGAAAAAATAGAAAAGAAAAAATTAAAATATGCCATGCTTAAAAATTATGCAAATTGAAAACAAAATGTTCTGAGAGGAACGTGGATAAAATGAGAGAAGGGGAGGGATATAAAGGAGACGTGAAAAACTTACAAAAAATGCTTAAAATATTATATAGGTATAAAGAAGTAGTACTGCTATTAAGGAATTTAAGTCTCAGAGGTTTGAATTGAGTCATAAATTTCTGGATTAAGTGTGTACACAATGGGGGATAAGGTCTAATAATCGATTATGGGTACATCTGAGGAAGTGCAGAATATCAATTAAGTCACACAAAGAATAACAAAAGAGAAGAAAAGGTGAAAAGAATGAGAAAGAAAGAAAAAAAGATCAAAAGTTCAGTAGAGCTAAATAAAAAACAAAAAAAAATAAATTTTTTAAAAAGAAAAAAAGAAAAATGCACACACACATATACCCCTAAAATAAAAATTGTAAGAGGAAGCAAAATAAGTTACTAGAAAATAATTTTTTAAAGTTAAAAACTAAAAAAGTTTTAGAAAAAAAATTTTTATACAAGGTACCAAAAAAAAGTTCTTGATTTTTTTTGGGGGGGGATGGGAAGATCCTGTATTTCCCGTTTGCCATAACCACTCTCTTGTTGGAGTGTCTGGTCTGCTTGTGGTGTTTGATTTTTTTGTGTCTTGGTGGGTTTCTTAAGTCAGAATGTTTGAGCAGACAGAAAAATGCTTTGCTTTACCCAGGATTTTGTGTTCTTCTCCCCAGGCTAGTTCGATGGGAGGGAGATCTGCTTTGAGTATCAGAAAAGAGGGAGATGGTTGTTTCCTCTAGTTTGGAGATGCTGTGATGAGGCTATGTTCTGGGTAGATTTAAGGCCTTTCAGCAAACAGTAGAATTTCCCTGAGGGGCTAGCTTGTGAGACACTCACAGAGTCCAGCCTGGAGCCATACTCAGGGTTTATGTTTACTGACTTTCCATTGATTGACAAGGCTGCTGTAAGGAGGTGCAGCCCCTGGCTCTGTTTACCCAGTGAAGAATGCCACTCCTTGGGCTGGTGGCCCTGGCTGAGTGACTTTTCCTTGGGTGGAGCTGAGTGTGGCAGGTCAGGTTATGTTCTTGTAAACTGCTAAATGACAATACTTTTCTTCCAAGGCCTTAGTTGGAGCTAGCAGCTCAGCTGGGCCTTTGTCTTTGTCCATCAAAGATGGAGATCTCCAGTACTGTGGGGGGATGGGTGGCTTTCCCTCCTCTGCTCCCTGAGAAGGAGTGAGGATATGAGGCTTCTACTCACAACAAGTCTTGGTTCCTGTCTCCTCTCTGGTCTGCGAACTGCAGGATGAAGATGTATGCTCCTTTTAGGTTCTTGCTGGTACTGAGTAGAATCCGTTCGCCCGCCATGTCTGGCTCCTTCATTTGGGACTCTCTGTCCTACAGGTATGGCGGCTATGGCCTCCCTGACTGCAGCTCCAGCCGCAGCCGCGGCTGCTGGCAAGCGCTTAGATCTATCTCCTTGCCTGGATTTTCCCTCTCTGGCCTAACTCTCTGTCCTGTGTTGACACACTTGGTATGATTCTCTGGCTTAGGATTGTTCACTGGAACACTAAAACTGCTTTCTATGTGAGAGCTTGTTTAGCCTCCAGCTTCTCCTCTGCCATCTTCCTGGAACTCCTCCAAACAAAGTTTTCTGTTACGTTCTTCACTGCTAATTAAAGTTTAATTATTGCTCTTTAAATGATGACAAAACGTGTTACTTTAACGAATATTCTCATTGCATCAGGTGAAGACAGGAGTGTCTGTGATTGCTTTTTAAATTGTTTTCAATTTTTTCCTCCACTATTTTGATTATTGCCTTTGTTCTGGTCTTCTAATCAGGAACACAGGGTTGCACAAAAAGATCTTCTAAGGATATAGGATGTTAGGCAGAAAAAATACATGTATAATTAAAGATTTTCATCTCTTAAGATACTGAAAAGCTCAGAAGACATCTTGCTGTTACTGGCATGGTTATGATGACTTGAATGTTTTGGTTCTTAAATTAAGTGAAATGCATGTAAAATGTTACAGTTGTTCCAAACAATGATTATGGCTTATACTTTTCTGCTCCAATGAGACGAAACCTCTGACAAGGTTGGAGGGCATATCGATTTTCTGGTAGAAGGGTTAATGTTAGAAAGCCAAGGGAGATTCCTAAAACAGCTCTGCCTATCACGAATCAGTTCATTATACTTATGGCATATAAGTATATAAACATACAAATATGAATTGAGTGAGAAATGTCTGACTTACACAATTGATTCAATGTCAACTAAAAGCAGAAAACACTTCTTGACATTTATATAAACTAGTATATCTAGTGAGGATTTAAAAAATTTTAGAATATATATTTTAACATTTATGTCAAGTTATTTGTTTATTTTTAACCGTTTATTTTTAATTGTTGTCAGTCGTGAGGCTTGAAATCGGGGCCTGGAAACTGTCACTCAGCTCTTCATCTCAAGACTAGTGCTCTACCACTTGAACCACTGCCAGTTTTCTGGTGGCTCATTGGTGATAAGAGTCTCACAGACTTTCCTGCCTAGGTTGGCTTTGAACCAAGATTCTCAGTTCTCAGACTCCTTAGTAGATAGGGTTGCAAACATGAACCACTGGCTCCTCGTTACACTATTATTTTTTACACATTTGTGAAGAATGGAGAGGTAATCACATTCATTTATATGTTGTGTCATGACCAAACTATATCATATTCATTAATTTCTGTATGTAACATTCCTTTTTAGTGAGACTTCTAAAAATATTATCTTTTGGCAGTGATGAATATCTCTTCTGAAGTATAATCACTTTATTTCTTGTGCTATAAAATTAATACATTTATTTTAGTCTTGGAAGTCTGCTAATAAACTTATATAAAACAAGAAATTTAATATGAAAAAAATTCATGGTTCTATTACTTGCTTTAGGAAAACAATTATGCCTGTTGTTTTCAATTATATTTCTGTGGGAATGTGTAAAATTCATTTATTTAACTATTAAAATCTATAACAGTTACATTATATCAAGTTGATTCAAACTTATAATGTGAAAAATTGCACACTTAACTCAAATATACCTCCACTTTCTTCTACCACATATTAAAATAACAGTAAAGCAAAGCTTGGTGTTAGCAGCTCATGTGTAGAATCTTAGAAACTCAGGAGCCTAAGACCTGAAGATTTTGGTTCAATGTCACTCTAAGCAGACAAAAATGTGAAAACTTATCTCCAATTGTCCAGCAAGAAGGAGAAGTTGAGGATATGGCTCAAGGAATAGAATGTCATCAGCCATGAGCAAAAAATGCAAGAGAGACTATTAAAAATTGAGTTCAAACCTTAAAAATGGCATATACACACAAAACAACAAAAAAGTAGTATGAACATGAATAATGATGTCAAAATAGTAGAAAAGATCATAAGAAATATTGTGTAAACATCTGGAAGACAGAAATCATTAGACAGGGTTTTAATTTACGAGAGGTAAAAGTCGCAGTCTCATTTATACAATCTCATTGAACTGATTGTGTTGAAACCTGGCTAACGGGTAACCCGTGAAAGAGTAGATTGGATGACCTGACATAGCAGACATTGCCAGTAATTATGCACCATGTCACTCTTGTGAAATCTAAAATTGTGCTTGTTACTTTAAATAAAACCTCATGAAAGAGACGGTTTGGTTCACATATATAAGGATCTTTATTTTGAGGCTTCAGACCAGTGCTTTTGTTTATCACCACTCCTGCTTTACCCTCACTGCCTTGTGCATATAAACCTTACTAAACTGCACCAAGCCAAGGCTTTGAACTAGAGCCCCCTGCCTTAATCCCTCTTTTCTCCTGCTACAACACATTTCACATGCTATCTCTGTCTTAGCATTAGTTGCTGTCATTCTAATCCTCACCAGAAAACTCTTATGCAAACCTACAATAAATAACCTGTTAGAAAAAGGAGTAAGGATTTAGCATTGGCTGAGGCTCTCATCTGTAGGATTGTTCCCTAATAAATCTGTGCTAAACTATCTCTTTTGTCTCCATGGCTTTTGAGTCGGACAAGTGATTGATTTGGTTTGATGCAATCCCATTTATCCAGACTTATTTTGGAAGTTTTGACCTGTGCCAAGGAGCCCTCGTGTTTCCCCTAACACTTCCTGTAATATTATCAAGTATCTGGACATTGAGGTCTTCGATCCATTTGGAATCGATTCGGGTGCAGGGGGATATATAAGGATCTAAATTCATTTCTCTGTGTACAGCCAATTCTACGGCCACACTTTTTTGAAGAGGCTGTTTTTCTACCCTCCTGTGATTCTGACTTCCTTATCAAAGATTATGTTCCTATAGGAGTGGATTCATTTCTGGGCCTTCAATTCTGTTGCATTGATGGAATTCTGTGCTTTCATTGGAAAGAATGGCATTACACCATTCTGGAGAAAATGGAAAGACTGGAAATTAGCTAGATCCAAATAAATATATGTTGCATGGTTTTCCTCATTTGTAATAACTAGATATGTCCATAAATCTACAAATTATCCAATAGATAGTAAAGGACAAATAATTACAATTGGACATGATTAACTAACAGCACTGTAAGCATTCACATGTCAAGAACAAGGGAAGCTATTATTAGGAGAGAATCAAAATGGCTCAATAGCTATGTGCATATGACCACATAAAGTGATGATTGTTGCAATGAACTCTAAGAATCAATAATACATGTGAAATACATATATCTGTATATAATTTTAATAGATGTCATAAAATTAACGGATTTCCCTGTAATCTCAAAAGCAAAATTTTATGTTCAGAAGATAAAATTGAGGAAAGTTTTCAACACATAAACTAAAATACATAGGGGAAAATGTAAGAGAGAAAAGATAAGATGAAAATTAGAGTAGCTATCTATTGAAGAATTCATAAACATTTTCTAAAACTATACAAGAGAGTTGGGGTACAGCTCAGTTGTAGGACTAGACTAATATATACAAACACATGGATTCAATCTCCAAGAAGGCCAAATAATAAGTTAATAAATAGCAATAATAAAATAATTCTTTGAAATAAATACTTTCATATAAGAGAGGCCTGAATCCTACCAGTAAGAAAAAAAATACTTTCAATTCTTGAAACCAATGACATGAAACTACAAGAATGAAGAGGAAATGGTTTTCCTTTTCTATCCTTTCCTTTCCTTTTCTGCTTTCTTCTTTTCTTTTTTCCTTTGGCACTACTGGTGCATGAAGCTAAAGCTGTGACACTTTAGATTATTTTTCAGAGGAGGTCTTGCTTTTGGCCAAGCCTCCCTTGAGCAATAATCTCTTGACTATGGCTTCCACAAATGTGAGATAACAGGGAAATTACACTATATCTAGCTTTCTTTGTTTTGTTGTCTCTCACGAATTTATTATCAGATCTGGCCCTGGATATCAGTCTTCTAAAATTCTGCCTTCTAATTAGCAAGGTATATTTCATCTCAGGTGGGACTCAGACAATTTTTCAATATAAACATTCAATATTTACTTCAGTTTTCTAGATATCATTAAATTCAATCGAGGTTAGTATAGATCTTTATGATGTTATAAGAAGAACACAGAGAAAAAATACAATCCTCAACAGAAAGAACAGTGCTGGAAGAATACCAATACCAAATTTCAAACTTTACTATAAAGCCATAGTAAACAAAACAGCTGGGTCCTGGCACAAGAACAGACCTCAGGACCAATGGAATAGAATTGAAAACCCAGCAATGAACCTACAGACCTATATCCATATAATCTTCCATAAGGGAGCTAAAAAAATAGAATGGAAGAAAGACAGCCTCTTCAGTACATGGTGCTGGTAAAATTGCTTAACTACTTGCAGAAAACTAATGCTAGATCCTTATATATCATCCTGCACCAGAATCAATTCCAAATGGATCAAAGACCTCGGAGTCAAAGCAGACACTCTGAAAACATTACAGAATGGTATAGGAGAAAACCTAGGTCTCCTTGGCACAGGCTGAAATTTTCTTAATAGAGACCCACAAACACAACAAATCAAAGAAAGGTTGGACAAACGGGATTGCAAGAAATTGCAGAGCTTCTGCATGGCAAAGGACATAGCTAGCAAAATCAATAGAAAGCCCACGGATTGGGAGAAGTACTTCGCTATCCATACAACGGACAAGGGTCTCATATCTAACATATACCTGGAACTCAAAAAATTAAATACCCCAACAACAAATCTTCAAAAAAACAACTGCCCAATAAATAAGTGGGCTAAAGACGTAAACAGAAACTTCTCTGAAGAGGAAAGAAGGATGGCCAATAGACACATGAAGAAATGCTCAACCTCTCTAGCCATAAAAGAAATGCAAATAATACAACATTGAGATAACACATCATCTCAGTTAGAATGGCTGTAAGCAAGAACTCTAATAACAACAGATGGTGGAGAGGATGTGGACAGAAGGGAACCTTACTGCATTGTTGGTGGGAGTATAAATTTGTTCAATCACTTTCAAAAGTAGTATGGAGGTTCCATAAATGACTCCACATAGAGCTCCCCTATGATCCAGAAATCCCACTTTTGGGCATTTACCCAAATGTTCACAAAGAAGACCACACTAAAGCTACCAGCACGACTATGCTTATTGAAGCCTTATTTACCATAGCTAAGATATGGAACCAACCCAGATGCCTCTCAGTAGATGAATGGATCAAGAAAATGTCGTATATATACACAATGGAATTCTATGCCTTCATCAGAAAGAATGACATTTCTCCATTTGTTAGGAAATGGAAAGACTTGGAATAAATTATATTAAGTGAAGTAAGCCAGTCCCAAAGAAACATAGGTCTCATGTTTTCTCTTATTTTCCATAACTAATATATGTCTGTCAAGCAGAAAAGGTCAGATAAGTTGATGTTAGGGAAATGAACCCTAAGATAAGGATTCAAATGTTTTTTTTTTTCTTTCACCCAATTGTTTCTAACACATTTATAAGATTATTTCTTTGTTGCTTTGTATGTCCCTCCCCCATGGTATAACCCATGCTTTCATTGTATTTGATGTTGTTATAATTTGTACAGGAGAAGGGAAAAAACAAATCTATTAAATAGGGATACAGGTGGACCCATTGATAGAATGAGACGTACCAGTCGTTATGTCGAAAACGAACTTTACAACTGTGGTGGCGTGGAGCAGGGTTGGTTCGGGGGGTGGGGGGGAAAGGGAGGATAGATGGGAAGGGGAAACAAAGGAGGAGGCTACAATGCTTGATAAGAAATGTACTCATCCTCGTGTGCATGTAATTGTAACCCCTCTGTACAGTATTTTCACAATAAAAAACACAAATAAAAGAACACAGAGAAATCCCTTGAATATTTTTCCAGTTTATTTATATATTTCTAGTATGACATCACAAGGAGTACACTAATACTTCACAAATACCTTATACAGACTTCAGTTATTTAAATTATTTTGTGCAAATATTAAATCTATTATAGTTTTATCAACTGAATATGAATATACCATATTTACAGATACGTTTCTTACCACAAATAAGTCTGTCTCGTGCTTCACTTTTATAATTAAACACACTACTTCTCTTTGTCCCATCCCAAACCTGTTTTATCCTGGCAACCAACACATTTTTTCGCTCTGATTTCTAGATCATACAATAAATAAGCTTTTAGGATTGCCTTCTTATCTTTGGTAGATTATTCCCAGGTATTGGATGCCTTAATATTGTATTGTGTTCACTCGAGTTGCTTTTTGGTTCTGTCATTATAAAATGTAGCATAATTTGTTTGCCATTCACCTGAAGAACGCCTGAATTGATTTCCATTTTTTTGACTAGAGGAAATAATGCTGTTATAAACCTCTGTGTTTTGGCCTTTGGGTGAACGTTACATTTTATTTCTATGAGACAATGCCTGAAGAGATCAATTCCTGTGCTATACTGTGAGTGGTTGCATATTTAATATTCTAGGTACCTGACAAAATTTGTTCAGAAGTGGCTTTCCTATTTGATATCCTGCCAGTTTCCAGTTTCTCTGTTTCTTGATAGCATTTAGTATGGTCATTATTGTATTATGGGAAGTTATTCTCATACATGTTTTATGATGTAATTTTAGTTTCAATGTACATTTATTTGATGACTGATGATGTTTTTCTTGTGCTTATTTTCCACAAGATGTATTGTTTTGGTTTGTAATTGATGTTCTTTTTTAACATTAGATTTTGAGAGTTCTAGGCAGAGTCTAGACTTGAGTCATTCTTCAGGTATAGGATTTGCAAATATTTTATCCTTGACTACGGGTACCCTTCATCATCGTTATATTCATCATCATCATCTACATAATCGTCATTGGTAGTATTACTACTATTATTTTTGTACATGTACGTATCCTCTTGGGGTTTGAACTCAGGGTACTTGAGATTTCTTGCAATTTGTTAACAATTTACCATTTGACTCATGCCAAACTTCTGCCTTTTTAGCCGTTAATCAGAGGTACGATTCTCAGGGACTTTATTTTGTGGGCTGACTGCAAATAGCAATACTCAAATAACAGCCTCCCAAGTAGCTAGGATGAGATACATGAGCCCCTTACTCCCAACTTCTATTCACTGCTTGCATATGAGCTTTCACAGACTAAACTATTTTACACTTTTATTGATTTCTACTACATCCAGCTTTCTTTTCCTGTAATTTTAATGCCAAATTTAAGAATTCTTCATTTCAAAAATTGTCAAGACATCTTTCTGTGCTTTACATTTACATCACTCTTTTTGTTTTATATGCCACGTTTTAATCCTGGTTGAAGTTAATATTTGAATAAATTATGATTAAATCATTGTTCACTTTTTAATTCTCCCCAATACTCTCTATCCTATCACCACTTATTAAGGAGAATGTCATTCCACAAATGTTTGGTTTTACACTCATTAAATATACCTTGATAATATGTATGTGGCTCTAATCTGGTGCCCTACAGACCCATTGAGTTGTATAACCTTTCCTCTACAATTTGTATAACAATTTTACACTAACAGTGTTAATATTGTACAGAGATATATATTCCAGTTTATCTTTCTTTGTCATTGAGTCAAAGAGTGCTGATCAAGTGTTTTCAGAAATTGTCATAAAATTATAAATACAACTGTGAAACTGGGTACTGGTGGCTCATGCTTATAATCCTAGCTGCATAGGAGGCTGAGATCTGAAGATTGCTGTTCAAAGCTAGCTGGAAAGGTAATGTTTGTGTGAATCTGATCTCCAATTAACCACCAGAAAACCAGAAGTGACACAGTTGCTCAATGGGTAGAGGACTCACTTTGAGCTGAAGAGCTGAGGGACAGTGCCCAGGCCAGATTTCAAGCCCCATGAATGACCAAAAATAGCGGTGTGGGGGACAATTAATATCTTTGTTCAATTATATCCTCCAATCCACAAAAACTATATGTCTCCATTTATTTAGATTTTTGCTTTTATATTCAGCATTGTATAATTTTCAATGACAGTGGGTGAATAACACTGAAATACATTTTGACGATGTGTGAAGCTAGCACAAAGATATTCTCAGAAAACAGTTGAAAATTAAGGGGCAATGGTAATGGAGAAAGACAGAAAAGGTTAATAAGGCCCTTGATCAATATGTGAGTGTAAAATATTTCAGTAAGATTACTTCTATACACCAACTAATAAATATCTTCCAAAGGCATTGGTATTCAAGTATGACATACGGATATAAACAGATTTTGTGTTGAAATGAAAGAAAGATAGATGAGAAAATATAGTAATTGTGTAAATTAAGAAATTTGGTCAATATTTTGAGGGCTCATGGCTCACTGGATTAGAAGTCTGTTGGTATCTAAGATAATACTTAAATGTTAGACATGAGCCTATCTTTAAGACTGCTTAAAGCTATTGTTTTTGAGTCAGTATTCTTTTTTGCTGTTGTTGTTTACATGGACTTACTTTGGAAACACAAATATTACATGGGAGAAATGTGTAAAATAGAGTACATAATCTAATTATATGAGGTTTATAAATTGGCCCATCTGTAGAGGTAGAATATGAAATAATTGCTGCTCAAGTTGAGGTTAAGTTGAAATTATGACAGGAAATGACTACTAATAAATATTGGAGTATTTTGAGAGGGTAGTGATGATAAAATGTTCTAGAACTGAAGGTGATGTTCATAGTCCAACTCTTTAACTTTCTAAGAATTGATGTACTTTATTGAAGAATTACAGATTGCATTTGCTTTAACCTTAGGAAAAATTTTAGATTAGTAGTGGGTGAATCTGAGTGACAATTTAGAATTTAATATCACACAATTCTGAAAGGTATAGGTTTAGTATGTTGATGAATAAGACTATCAATAAAATATGATGTGATATATCCTCTGAGTGACTACATATGACATATTCTACAAAATTATGTAAGTTGAGGGATGAAATAGAATTGAGAGGGATGAGAGATAATGATCATCAAGATGCAGTATATTGGGCTGGGAATGTGGCTTAATGTAGACTTAGTGGTATTGTTTTATATGCATGTGTATACTTGTGTAATACCTTCAATGGACATGTCAATATGTTATTATATGTTATTGTAAAAGGTTTTGCTATGTATATTCCTGTACGTGTGTCTCATGGGACATATGTTGAAATATATTTTGTATATAAAGTTATGATTCAAAATGTTGTATCATAGCGGCAACTTTATGTGTAATATCTAAGAGATTGCCACTATGTTTAACAAACTGACTATATCATTTTAAGTGCCAAGAACCAATGTATAAGGATTCCAATTTCTACATAGTGGTTGTGCAGTGCTCTCTTATTGTTTCTTTTTCCACTAATCACTATATGTATGCAATGTCTAGGTATGTTATGACCTTTCAATATGTTCTTTGGTTGTTTGTATATTAGTATAGAGATACTTATTTGGATTTTTTGCTAACTTATTCAGGATGGTTAAAGTTTTTCGTTGGCATTAATATGCTCTTCATATATTTCTGATTCTATTCTCTTTAAATATATGTATATGTATACACACTATGTATACATATGCATATATTCATACTTATATGTTTATATATACAAATACCTATATATGTATACACATATATGAATATACAGATGTGAACATTCATGTATGTAGACATATATGCATATTATTATTTTCATTTGTCTGTAAGTTATCATTTTACTTTATTTGACAAACATGTCCTTTGTTGATTTTACTTTATTGTATGGTTAAGATATTGTACAGAGGGATTACAGTTACATGAGTAAGGCAATGAGTACATTGCTTGTTGATCATTGTTACCCCTTCCCTTCCTTTTTGTTGTCCCACTATCCCTTCCCGCCCCCAGCTCACACATTCCTATTTCCCCATCCCTCACAGCATGAAGTGGTAAAGTTTGTTTCCAATATAATGTCTTGTGGGTATCTTTGTTGCAATGGGTCATCCTGTGTCCTTGGTTCAGGGTTTTGTAATTCCCCTTCCCCTCCCCAAATTAGACATGTATATACAAGATGCAGCATATCATAATCGAGTACAATGACAACAGGGGATATGCCATAGGGGAAAGAATATACAAAGGAAACAACAACAAAATGAATAAAATAACGTTGTACATTTTCAACAGTAACAACAAAGACACAACGCTCAAACATGTCCTTCATTACCAAGGTAATTATTGCAGTTCATGTCCTTATCATTTTTGGAACTTCGGAAAAACTTTTTGTAGCATTCCATGTGGATTTATATGTTCAATTTTTGATAAATCGATCTACTCATAAGGTATCTGACAGCTCTCTTCTGAAGCCAAAAAGGCAGTATTCTACAGCTTGATTCCAAACCACTTGTACGTTTACCTTGTACTAAGAATACTCTCAAGCCCAGTGCCATTGGCTCACACCTATACTCCTAACTACTCAGGAAGCTGAGATCTGAGGATAGCAGTTCAAAGCCAGCCTAGGAAGGAAAAGTCTATGAGACTCATCTCCAATAAACCATAAGAAAACAAGAAGTGGAGCTTTGGCTCAAGTTGTAGAGTTCTAGCCTTGAGCTGAAGAGATGAGGGAAAGCACCCAAGCCCAGAGTTCAAGGACAAGGACCAGGACCAGAATTACCACCACCACCAACACCACCACTACCAACACCACCATCACCAACAACAACAAAAAAAGAATACTGACTCAAAAAGCAATACTGTTAAGCAGTATTAAAGATAGGCTCAAGTATAACATTTTAGTACTATATTAGATACCAAGAGCCTTCTATTCCTATGAGGCATGAGCCCTCAGAATGTTGACAAAATTTCTTAGTTTATTTACACACTTACTATAAGTATGAATTTTCTCATCTATCTTTCATTTCACCACAGAATCTGTATTTATCCTTTATGTCTTACTTGAATACCAATGCTTTGGAAGATATTTATTAATTTGTATATATTATTTGTAAAACGAAATCTTATTGAAATATTTTACACACTCACATATTGATCAAAGGCCTGATTAAATTGTTTCTGTCTTTCTCCATTCCCATTGCCCCTTAATTTTAAGTTGTTTTCTGTGAACTTCTTTATGCTATCTTTACACATGTCAAAATATATTAAAGTGTTGTTCACCCACCGTCATTGAAAATTATACAATGCTGAATATAAAAGCAAAAATCTAAATAAATGGAGACATATAGTTTTTGTGGATTAGAGGGTACAGTTGAACAAAGATATAAATTGTCAACTCCCTTTTGTCTTTGGTCATTCATTGGTCTTGAAATCTGTTACTGGGCACTGTACCTCAGCTCTTCAGCCCTAAGTGAGTTCTCTACTCATTGAGCAACTGTGTCTTTTCTGTTTTTCTCATGGTTAATTTGACATAAGAGTCTCAGGGAGATTCTTGTTTCAGCTGGCTTTGAACCACAATCTTCAGATCTCAGCCTCCTATGCAGCTAGGATTACAAGCACTAGCCAACAGTGCCCAAGGTCACAGTTTTATTTATAAGTTTATGACAATTTCTAAAAACACCTGACCAGCTATCTTTGACTGACTGACAAAGGAAAATAAACTGGAATATATTTCTCTATCAAATATTAAAACTGTTAGTGCATAATATTATATTTGTATAGGAAAGATTATACAGCTCAATGGGTCTGTAGGGCACCAGACTAGATCAATATAAATATTATCAAAGGATATTTAATAAGGGGTAAAATCAAACATTTGTGGGGTGACACTCTCTTTAATAAGTGGTGATTGGGTAGACAGTATTTGGGAGAATTAAAAAGTGAACATTGAATTAAACATTTTATTCAAATGTTAACTTCAGGCAGGATTAAAACGTGGCATATAAAACAAAAAGGGTGATGTAAATGTAAAGCAAAGAAAGATGTCTTGACAATTTTAGAGATGAAGAATTCTTAAATTTTGCATTAAAATTATAGGAAAGGAAAGCTTGATGTAGTAGAAATCAATGAAAGTGTATAATAATTTGGTCTGTGAACACTCATATGCAAGTAGTGAATAGAAGTTGGGAGTAGGGGGCTCATCTATCTCATCCTAGCTACTTGGGAAGCTGTGATTTGAGTATTGCTGTTTGAATGCAGCTCAAAAAATAAAGTCCCTGAGAATCGTACCTCTGATTAATGGCCAAAAAGGCAGGAGTTTGGCATGAGACAAATGGTAAATTGTTAACAAGTTGCAAAAAATCTCAAGAACCCTGAGTTCTAGCCCCAAGAGCATACATACATTTACAAAAATAATAGTAGTAATACTAATAGTGATGATGGTGATGATGATGGTGATGATGAGGGTAATGATGATGATCATAAAGGGTACCCATAGTCAAAGGTAAAATATTTGCAAATCCTATACATGAAGAATACCTCAAATCTAGACTCTACATAGAATTCTCAAAACCTAATTTTAAAAAGAACACCAATTATAAACCAACAAAATACATTTTGTGGAAAATAACCACAGTGAAGCTTCTTAGTCATCAAATAAATGCACATTAAAACTAAACTTACATCATAAAACCTATATGAGAATTACTTCGCATAATACAATAATGACCATACTAAATGCTATCAAGAAACAAAGAAACTGGATGCTGGCAGGAATGTCAAATGGGAAAGCTCTTCTGAAAATATTTTGACATGTTCTTAGAATAGAAAATATGCAAATACCCACCGTATAGTAGAGGAATTGAGCTCTTCAGGCTTTGTCTCATAGAAATAAAAGGTGATGTTCACCCAAAGGCCAAAACACAGAGGATTATAGCAGCATTATTTTCTGTAGTCAAAGAAATGGAAATCAATTCAGGCTTTCTTCAAGTGAATGGGAAATTAATTGTGCTACATTCTCTAATGACAGAACCAAAAGGCAACTTGAGAGAATACAATACAATATTAAGTCATACAATAACTGTGAATAATCTACCATAGATTTGAAGGCCCTATTAAAAGCGTAATTATTGCAAGATCTAGAAGTGGGAGAGAAAACAAAATGTGTTGTTTGCCAGGATGAAACAGTTTTGGGATGGGACAAAGAGAAGTAGTGGGTTTAATTATAAAAAGGAAGCATGAGACAGACTTATTTTTGGTAAAGAAACGTATCTGTAAATATGGTATATTCATATCGAGCTGATAAAATTATACTGGACTAAATACGTGCAAAAAATAATTAAAACAACTGAAGTTTGAATAAGGTACTTGTGAATTATTAATGTCCTATTTATGATGTCATACTACAAATATAAAATAAATTGGAAAAGTATTCAAGGGATATCTCTGTGTTCGTCTTATAACATCATAAAGATCCATACTAACCTCAATAGAATTTAATGTTATCTAGAAAACAGAAGTCAATATTGAATGTTTACATTGAAAACTGGGGTCCAAGCTTGAGATGAAATATACCTTGATAATTGGAAGGCAAAGATATAGAAGATTGATATCAAGGCCAGTTCTTACAAAAGAAAATTCATGAGAAATTACAAAAACAAAGAAAGCTAGATATAGTGTAATTTCCCTGTTATCTCACGTTTGTGGAAGCCATACGTAAGAAATTATTGCTCAAGGGAGGCTTGGCCTGGAAAATAATCTAAAGTAATTAAAGCCTTAACAACTTCAAGCATCAGTACTGCCAAAGGCAAAACGAAAAGAAGAAAACAGAAAAGGAAAGGAAAAGATAGAAAAGGAAACAATTTCATCTTCATTTTTGTGGTTTCTTATCATTGAGTACAAGAATTGAAAGTATTTTGCTTACTGTCTAATATGAAAGCATTTATTTCAAGTAACTATTGAATTACTAATATTTATTATCTTATTAGTAGGCCTTCTTGGAGATTGAACCATGGTTTTGTACATATTAGTCTAGTTCTACAACTGAGTTGTACCCCAGCTATTTTGTATAGTTTCGGAAATTGTTTATAAATTCTTCAATAGTTGGCTATTCTAATTTTCATCTTATCTTTGCTCTCTTACATTTTCCCCTATGTATTTTAGTTTATGTGTTGAAAACTTTCCTCAATTTTATCTTCTGAACATAAAATTTTGCTTTTGAGATTACAGGGAAGTCCGTTAATTTTATGACATCTATTAAAATTATATACAGATATATGTATTTCACATGTATTATTGATTCTTAGAGTTCTTTGCAATAATCATCACTTTGTATGGTCATATGCACATAGCTATTGAGCCATTTTGATTCTCTCCTAATAATAGCTTCCCTTGTTCTTGACATGTGAATGCTTACAGTGCTGTTAGTTAATCATGTCCAATTGTAATTATTTGTCCTTTACTATCTATTGGATAATTTGTAGATTTATGGACATATCTAGTTATTACAAATGAGGAAAACCATGCAACATATATTTATTTGGATCTAGCTAATTTCCAGTCTTTCCATTTCCTCCGGTATTGTGTAATGCCATTCTTTCCAATGAAAGCACAGAATTCCATCAATGCAACAGAATTGAAGGCCCAGAAATGAATCCACTCCTATAGGAACATAATCTTTGATAAGGAAGTCAGAATCACAGGAGGGTAGAAAAACAGCCTCTTCAAAAAAGTGTGGCCGTAGAATTGGCTGTACACAGAGAAATGAATTTAGATCCTTATATATCCCCCTGCAACAGAATCGATTCCAAATGGATCAAAGACCTCAATGTAATTCCAGATACTTGAGAATGTTACAGGAAGTGTTAGGGGAAACACGAGAGCTCCTTGGCACAGGTCAAAACTTCCAAAATAAGTCTGGATAAATGGGATTACATCAAACTAAATCAATCACTTGTCCGACTCAAAAGCCATGGAGACAAAAGAGATAGTGTAGCACAGATTTATTAGGGAACAAACCTACAGATGAGAGCCTCAGCCAATGCTAAATCCTTACTCCCTTTTCTAACTAGGTTATTTATTGTGGATTTACATGAATATGAGAGTTTTCTGGTGGGGATTAGAACGAAACCAACTAATGCTAAGACAGAGATAGCATGTGAAATGTGTTGTAGCTGGAGAAAGGAAGGATTAAGGCAGGGGGTTCTAGTTCAAAACATTTGTTTGGTGCCAGCTAAGTAAGGTATAGCTGCACAAGGGAAGTGGGCATAAAACAGGATTGATTATAAACAAAAGCTCTGGTCTGAAGCCTCAAAATAAGGACCCCAGTCTGTGGGGACCAAACAATCTCTAACATGAGGTTTTATTTAAATTAACAAGCATGATTTTAGATTTTTGCACAGTGGGATGATGCATAGTCATAGGCAATGTCTGATATGTCAGGTAATCCAGTCTTCTCTTTCACATGTTACCCAATGGCCAGGTTTCAATGCAAAGGACTACAATGAGAATGTACAAATGAGACTGAGACTTTTCCCTCTCATGAATCAAATTTCTGTCAAATAATTTCTGTCTTCCAAATGTTTACACATTTCTCATGATCATTCCTACTATTTTGTCTTCATTATTGTTGTTCATAGTATTTTTTTTTCTTGTCGTGTGCGTATATGCCATTTTTTTAGGGCTTGAACTAAATGTTTAAAGGTCTCACTTGTATTTTCTGCTCATGGTTCATGACACTTTATTCCTTGAGCCACATTCCTCACCTTATGCTTCTTGCTGGATAATTGGAGATAAGTTTTCACATTTTTGTCTATTTGGACTGACATTGAACCAAAATCTTCAGGTCTTAGCCTCCTGAGCTGCTAGGATTCTACACATGAACGACTAACACCAAGCTTTGCTTTGCTGTATTTTTAATTATGTGTTATGAGAAATTGGAAGTATATTTGTGTTAAGTGTGCAATTTTCAAATACAAATTTGAATCAACTTGATATAATGTATCTAAGTTTTAACAGATAAATCAATGAATTTTACACATTCACACAGAAATAAAATTAAAAACAAAAGGCATATTGGTTTTCTTAAAACACGTAATGGAACCATGAATTTCTTGCATTTCACAATTCACGTTTTATATAATTTTGATTAGAATATTTCTATGAATAAAAGAAATTATATTAATTTTATACCACAAGAGGCACAATTACTTTAGTTAAGAATAGATATTTCATCACAGTCAGAAGATAAGTTTTTGAGCATTCTCACTAAAAAGAAATGTTACATGCAGAAATTAATGTATATGATATAGCTTGATCATTACACAACATATTAGTGAAGAGGATTTCCACTCAATACTTCATAAGTGTGTAAAAAATAATTATGTAGCTAGGCGCCAGTGGCTCATACTTGTAACCCTAACTACTAAGGAGTCTGAGAGCAGAGAATCATGGTTCAAAGCCAGCCTAGGCAGTTAAGTCTGTGAGACTCTTATCGCCAATGAGCCACCAGAAAACTGGCTGTGGCTCAAGAGGTAGAGCATTAGTCTTCAGATGAAGAGCTGAGGGACAGTGTCCAGGCCCTGATTTAAAACCCCACGACTGAAAACAATTAAAAATAAACAAATAATTTTACATAAACGTTAAAATATATATTCTAAATTTTTTAAAATCCTCACTAGATATACTAGTTTATATAAATGTCAAGAAGTGTTTTCTGCTTTTAGTTGACATTGAATCAATTGTGTAAGTCAGACATTTCTCACTCAATTCATATTTGTATGTTTATATACTTATATGCCATAAGTATAATGAACTGATTCGTGATAGGCAGAGCTGTTTTAGGAATCTCCCTTGGCTTTCTAACATTAACCCTTCTACCAGAAAATCGATATGCCCTCCAACCTTGTCAGAGGTTTCGTCTCATTGGAGCAGAAAAGTATAAGCCATAATCATTGTTTGGAACAACTGTAACATTTTACATGCATTTTACTTAGTTTAAGAATCAAAACATTCAAGTCATCTTAACCATGCCAGTAACAGCAAGATGTCTTCTGAGCTTTTCAGTATCTTAAGAGATGAAAATCTTTAATTATATGTGAATTTTTTTTCTGCCTAACATTCTATATCTTTAGAAGATCTTTTGTGTAACCCTGTGTTCCTGATTAGAAGACTGTAACAAAGGCAATAATTAAAATAGTGGAGGAAAATACTTGGAAACAATTTAAAAAGCAATGGCAGACACTCCTGTCTTCACCTGATGCAATGAGAATATTCGTTAAAGTATCACGTTTTGTCATCATTTAAAAAGGAGTAATTAAACTTTAATTGGCAGTGAAGAAGGAGGGAACTTTGTTTGGAGACAGCTTGACTTTAAACAATCCATCATAAGCATAATGGATTTATTTTGTTTTTCTATGTAGTTTACAAAATAATAGAGAGCAACACTAAAAGGCTGGAAAACACCTAAGCCAAAGCAGTAAACTTTTGCCTAAAAACTAATTATGAGGGTCTGACTCTTTCAAAGTCAGGCTTGCAAAGTGTGAAAGTGTATTGGCTTTAATGTGGACCAAAAATATAAAAATCCTTTATTAATATTTCACATATATTGACTAGGACTTCTCGTGTTGGAGACGAGGAAAGGTATGAAAAAGTTCAAGGTTTTTTGTCTGTTCCCCATGATCATTCTTATTTATCAGCAAAAGCAACGGAAGTAGCCTTGGTTACTCTTAGTATCATGCTTGTTTACATTTAGAAGCATTATTTGTTGCTGGGTTATAAGCTCCAAACCCATGAGTATTAATGAAGAGTCATTTCCTGAGAGGAATGTTGCTGTGTAAACAAAATTAAAATATCAAAGACTTAGCATAGTAGAAACTATTTTCTACCTATATCACAATCTGAATGTGTAGATTTTGTTTCTCATTGTATCAGGAGATACATTTTTGTTATATTCTTTTTCACCATCTAGTGATCCTATAACATCCTATACCGTCCTGGGATTGCTGTATCTTTACTGGATTCTCTAATTTCTGTTGGAATGTTAGGAAGGATAGAAAATTGAGTTTCTGTTTCTGTTTTACCTTATTTTTTATTACATTAGAAAGTGTAACTCAAAATTACATAAATTATCTTTATAATATTAGGAGACAGATTTCATTTCATTTCCATATTCTTACCCTAGCTTTCTACGTAAGTTAGGTACTTAGCGATCCCAAATTTGAAAATGAAGATAGGGAGCTTCTTATTTAAATATTATTTAGAATTTCAAGAGTTCATTAATGCAAGTCCCTTAGTAGTATGTACATCATTCATGGGTACAAAGCCGGTGGCTACTTTTTCATATTCTCAGAAATTAGGACATGTGGTGTCCCTATTGTTGCATCAGGAAATGGTTGAGTTAGTTTACTAAACCAATTCTGCTGTAAAATATTTCTACAAGTTAATTGTCTTGAATAATCTGTATTCATCATTTTACAGTTCTAAAGGACATAAATCTAAAAGAAGTCTCACTAGATTAAAATCGAGCCACCTACAGAGCTAAAATATTTTTCAAATGATTCTAGTAAAAAAGGCATTCACTTCATATTCAGCTTTCCAGAATTTCAAAATCTGGGTTGTTGTCTTTTCCTTTATCTTCTAATGTAGCATCTTTACATCTTTGTGATGCTTCTTTCCTAATCATGTCCCCTTTGAACTTCAGATGAGTCTTTTAAGTACCCATTTGAGTATACTTCCTCCATCTTACAATTATTATAGTTTGTGTTCCTTGAGTAATGAAAGATGATCATTTTACAAACATATATAATGCAAATCTACATTTAAGGAATTAGAATTAATGTAGATAGATATATGGAAGGTATTTTACTGCCTACTACAATGAGTGTGTAGCATTCTTTCTACTATTACCTGCTATTGTTTCATTAAATTTGAATCACATATTTCTTCAATGAAATATAACTAGAAAAAAGTAGTCCCTGAAACCTATTAATCCTGATTAAAACATTGTTATGTACTAGAAATTGTAAATTCCAGAGAGCAGCTCCTGAAGCAGTTCTGACACTATCATTTTTTATACATTCTGATCAAAATCTTTTCTTTTCAAGAGCATTTGATTGTTATTATTTTGGAATTATGGTTAATATTTATTTGACTGTTATTTTTAAACTGTGCATCATGAATACTGGTTCTCTTTTTCTAACTTTTTTGTCTAATCTATTTCTGAAAGAATCACAGTTATTTGTATTACATAACTGCTTGTTGAAGTTGAATCAGTGTGGAGAGGGAAAAAAGAAAAAAGATGTCTCTCTCTGTATTTTACATTAAAAATGTACCTAGAAGCTATTTATCTAAATCATCCGTTTTCATTATGTTTACATTCTGATAAAATTTAGCCTCTCATCTCACACAATGTTAATGCAGTCTTATTTCATGCCTCCCAAAAGCAAACAACAAATTACTTTTTATTTAATTTTTTAATTTTAAAATTATTATTTATTTTAAAAACTATGCCTTAAAGAGTTAGCGAAGGCAAATGGTTTATTAGATATTTAGAGTCATGTTCAGACTCTGTGGTGGAAGCCAGAAAGAGAAAAAAATCACGTTTTTATTCTTCCTTGAGCCACTTTAATTTACTTCATCTACTTCTGGAAAAATGAAATTCTTGATTTGAAGCCTTTTGCTTGATATCCACAATGTGTCATTCTTTTATTAATAGGAAAATTAGAAGAAAGGATGAGAATTCACGTTAGGAAATGGAGAAGAGGAAAAGAGAAGACGAATTCTTGATATTTTGTTCTTCCTCATCTCAATCACAAGGTCTGGATAATGATTGTGAATATTAGATACAGTGCTATAGAGGGATTATACCAATCTAAACGAAAAGATAACCCCACAAATGATGACATGAAGAATGCTTATTTATAAAAAAATGTAATAGCATCAAACAGGAAGTGTTATCTATTTGTTTAGTTCTTGTTTATATTTGTTAAATTTTGGCATGCTGTATTCAACTATCATAAAGATATACATGAATGGTAAGAAACTAAAATCTTAATATTATATTCTAATGTTGGCTTAGTTCTGCCTGTTATATATATGTAGCTGTATTTGAGTTTTGCCTCAATTTTACATGCTATGTTCTTCCAGTATATAAGTTGAAAGAAGACTCCCTCTAGAAATATGCTATTTTTATATATAAGGGAAAACAAGTCAGCTGTTAGACACAGATAATAAGATAGAAATCTTCCCCTAGAAATATCTTTTCACCATTTCTGGTCATTTTTGTAATCTGAAGTAAGTCACATGACCCATCTTGTCATTTCCGAATAGAGGTAAATCTCACCTACAGAAAGCTGAAACAGGACATCGAGTAGTATGTCAAGATATGCAACATTTGACGTAAAGAGGAAAAAGAAGAGAACTGTAGTACAATCAATCATACTTGCCATCACATGTCACTTCAAGAAGGAAGCTATTATGTACCTTTGTTTCTAAAACTACTAAGATTTTCAAATCCTATCTTTTTTTCTTCGATATTACAGGAATTAGAAAATATTTTGATACGGAGGCAGCAAAAAATCTCTAAGAAAGCTGGAGTAATCATTTTAATACTAAATTTTGTTCTGCTAGGAAAAGAAATCATTTTATAGACAACACTTTATATTTTCATGCATAGTATCTTTTTTCCAGAACTGTATTTTGTTAATGTATGTGACTATCCACAAGAATAAATGTCTTCATTTATCTGCATATTGTGCAGACAGCATAGTCAATTAGATGTAAGTTGGAGTTTATCAGTAGCACTTCTTAAAAATGCAAAAAAATGTGGACAGGGAGCTAATATACATATTTTTCCACCATTACCTTCCACATCCTCCTTCTTTCTTCGTAGGAAACACATCCAAAAAGGCTAACATATTTGGCTCTTGACCTTTAAAGTGGAAGCAGAATGTTATGGATGTCGGAGATCACTGTTAATAGTGTTTTCCATTATAACGTCATATGCAACAGCCCTATGAGTCCTGCAGGTCTTAACAGTACAGTACTTCTTTAGTGATGTGATAGGAATGTCAGCCTTACTGGACTTAATATTGTTTTCCATTTCCTTTTCTACCACCTGGCTTGAATTATAATACGTAGTAATGGAATTAAAAAGTAATGCCATTTTATAAAGTCCCATTGCAACTTTAGAACTTTGGTGCTGGGTGGGGGTGGGGGGCGACTGGTGGGGGGAAATCGGATGGCAGGGATGGTAAGGTGAAGCAAAGGAGGAGATAACAATCCTTGATAAGATATGTACTCATTAGCTTGGCTCATGAAATTGTAACCCCTCTGTACAGCATTTTCACAATTAAAAAACTTTTTTACATAAAAAAGAAAGTTATTTAAGGCTCTGGAAATTTGGCTTCATGGTACAGTGATTTCCTAGCATTCATGAAATCCTGGGTTCAATTCATCAGTACTGCATAAACAGAGAAAGAAACACTGGAAATGGTGCTGTGCCTCAAGTGGTAGAGCAATAGCTTAGAGCAAAGAAAAGAAGCTAAGGAACATATTGCTGGCCCTCAGTTCAAGCACCAGGACTGTCAAAAGCGTCACTTAGCTAGTAAATGCAAAATAAAGAACTCATACTTGGAATATATAATTGCTCCTTCCAACTGATACCTAACAATAGCCCTTAATTCATGTACTCTACCTGTATTAGAATTCTGTGTTGAAAAAAAAATCTTTTTTGTTGATAGGTCACTGCAATTAGTGCCAGGAATGTGCTTAGATATCAGGTGAAGATTAATCCTGGAAATTCAAAGATTCCAGGCTTTTGAGTTGTCACTGCTAATCACATTCAGAAGGGTAGTCGATGTGTGATTTTGGAAAACTTTTTGGTCAATCATGGCAACAAAAAGGCAGAGGCTAACAAACAGTTGTGACAGAAGAGAAGGAATAAATCCAGATAGAAGGAATAATTAATAATAAAAACTAAGGCATACCAGAAACTCTTCTAGGGAACAATTTTTGGTTGTTGAATTACTAGTTATCAACTAGGCGTATTCCTCATTGCCTTTAGCATTCTAAATCACGTAGATTAGTTCTCTGTGTGATAAGTTGTATATCTTTGTATCTTGTTTTTTCATACCTGATCTCCTTTGGTTTCTAAAAATCTCAGTCTTTCTATATTTCTCTATGAACAATTTACTAAATCCACATACACAGAGAGCAGAGGATGCTAATGTAAAAGTCCCATAGCTCATGAGTCATTAATGAAACAACATGGAAAAAGGAGGACATATTTATTGCTATCTCAGTTTTTCCGAAAAGTTTCAATGTCATCCTTTGCTTCAAATTTCCATTCTTTGTCTACATAGTGTCATTAAGTGCACTAAGTGGAAATATGAGCCAGATGGCTCACGACTGTAATACTAGCTACTCAGGAAGTTGAGACCAGAGGATAGTGGTTCAAATCAGCTTGGTCAGCAAAGTCCATGAGACCCATATCTTCAATTAACCACCAGAAACCAGGAAGTGGTGCTGTAGCTAAAATGGTAGAGTGTTCAACTTGAGCTGAATAGCTTAGGGACAGCACCCAGGATCAGAATTCAAGTCCCACGACCAACCAAAAAGTGCAAATATGACTTTAAGTTTCCCCAATAGGAACAACAAAGTCAATAGTAATGTTCCCAAGCAAAAAAAATGCTAAAATGATTCAGTGCACCTACTTTTTCTGAGTTATTTAAGTTATGGTTTCTTTGCTGGATGTATTCTCTTCTTTTAAAAATTGTGAAATATTACATTTATAATAAACTTCATCTAAATATTTCTTGGTTCAAAAGAGAAATCCATACAGTTGATGTCACTTGGCTTTCTTACTATCTCAGTTTAAAGCTAACCCAGGCAGGAGAGTCTGTCAAACTCTTACCTGTAATTAAACACCAAAAAGCCAGAAGTGGAATTTTGGCTCAAACAGTGGAGTACTACCTTTGGGGGAGGTGGGCGGGAAAGACAACTGTTCAGGGAGAGGGTCCAGCCTCTGAGTTCAAGTCCCTGAACCAGCAAAATCTAAATAAGCAAACAAGGAAACAAAAAACCCCACATACTTTTTTGGGATCATCCTTAAAGCACTGGTTTGAAAAGCCGATCCTTTTGCTGATCATACTCACTGGATCCTGCTTTTTGGAATCCTTATTGCTATGGAGAACTCAGGACCAGAATAAAGGAATGGATAACTGACTTTTGCAAGAAGAGAATCATCTCAGGAGGGAAATATCCATGCATGACACTTTAAAACTTCCATTTCTTTGTTTTTTTGCAGTAGAACAGTTTTTTGTTCGTTTGTTGTGTTTTTCTCCTTTTTCGATTTTGTTATTGTGAAAATACTGTACAATTACATGACCATTGTATTGGGTACATTTCTTATCAAGCATTGTTGCCCTCTCCTTTGTTTCCCCTTCCTATCCCTTCCTCTTTCTCCCCCCCCCCCCCCGACTAATGTGGTAAAGTTCGTTTTTCGACATAAAGTCTTGTACATCTCATTGTTGTAACAATTTTTCTATGCTGGATTTCAAGTGGAATATTGTTTCCTTTTGTAATACTCTCAACTAGAAGTTTAAAGAAAAGTTTTATATGAGTAAAGAACATACTCCAAGTCAGGGAGAGAGATTCTTTCATGCCTGAATTCTTTCCTTCTACAGTAAAAAGGACAACAAAAATTAATTTGAACTTTGTCATTTCTCTATGTTCATTTCCTCTTTTGGAATCAGTTTCCACTTGCAGTAACAGTTCCTTCCACTTACTTATAATAACAATCTATAGTGCTGCTCCAGGTAAAATGAATTTTTTCTGGCTTCACTGACATAGTTCAAGTATATTTTGGACATGAAATAACACGTGTTTCAGAGACAACTTAGTAACGAGAAAATATGGAGTTTACATGGTTTATAAAACATTATCCATGTACATATGGCCATATAAGACTGTTAACTGAAATGAGCCCCAAAATAGGGACACAACTTGTTTTTATCGTTCTTGCTATTGTGTTCTATGTATCTAACATGTACTATGTGATTTTTTGTTTCTCTGCTATTTTATTCCTCCATGGTATAACCCCTGTTTTCACTGTATTTGATGTCAGTGACCTGCATCTTTCATATATATTTTTCTAATATGGGGAGGGGAAAGGAAAAAACAAAATGCTGAAACAAGGATACAGTATGACCCATTGTAACAATGAGATGAACAGACACTATGTAGAAAATGAACTTTACAACTTGGGGAGGGGTGGGGGGAGTTTGGGACAGTGAGGAGAAAAGGGATGGCAGAGGAAAAACAAAAGAAGAGGTAACAATGCTTGATAGATAATGCACTCATTAACTTACTTATGTAACTCTAACCCCTCTGTTCAATATTTTTACAATAAAAAGCATGAAAAAACCATTTTCCTGGAGTATATTATGTTCAAATTGAATAAATGCTCTGTAAACTAAGACCAATTTTAAGTGGCAAGAAGTTTCTCAGAAACATTTTTTGTGTGTTAGTGTGCGTGTTATGTATTATTTCCCAAGTGTACATAAGTTAACAGTAGGAGAAACAATAGGAATAATAGGAGAAAGAGAAGCTCTGTGTTTAAGTATAATGGTTCAATACACTATAGAAGACTCTGCAAAAAGACAACTTTGAAACAATAAAGCCAAGGCCAGTATGTAGGTCTATGGGAGTGATATAAAGAGACATTATTACTAAGTAGAACATGAATAATGAGGTCACTCTCTTTCCTCTACTAGCTCTAAATCATGCAAATTTGTAAAAAAGAAGAATGGAAGAATAATTCTGGTTCCAAAGCAAGTCGGATATAAGAGCATGGACTTAACTGGAAAAAATGCCATGTTGAGAGAGCAGGAATTATACTAGCAATGAACTGGTGGCTAAGATCACATTTCTTTTTCTTTCCTTTTTTGCTCTTTTTTTTTTTTATAGTAGTGGGGCTTGAAGTCTGGGCCTGGGCACTGTCTCTGCTCTTCAGCACAAGGCTAGCAGTCTACCACATGACCCACAATGCCACTTCCAATTTTCTGGTGGTTAATTGGAGATAATTGCCTTGGAAACTTTCCTACTCATGCTGGATTTGAATTGCAATCCTCAAATCTCAGCCTCCTGAGTAGCTAGGATTATAGGCATGAGTCACTGGCACCCGGCTTAAGATCACATTTCTAACAGCGTACATTCAGGACATGTAATGTGTATGTTCATCTAACTTTATATGAATTCTTGTGTTAAAAATCTGGGCTACAGTTTAGACTTTCCACTCATAAAAATGTTTCTAGTTTAAAAGTTGATACTCTTGTAAAAGTAAAACCTAAGAATATAAAAATGTTTGGGAAGTTCAGTTTGCATCTAGGGTGGACAGAACAGTCTTTGAGACACTACCTATAATTAACCAGCCAAAAGCTGCATTGGAAGCATCGCGTAAGTGATGGAATACCAGTTATGAGCAAGATTGCTGTATAAGAGTTTGGGGTTTTTGCATACACACATATAAACATGCACATACAAACAGAGGCACTTATATGTGCAAACACATACATGAAACAATCTTCAGAATGTGCAGAAAAGTTGGAAAATGATAGAAAATATGTCCTGAGTAAGACTAGAACAAATGATAACTTTTAACATCAGAAAGTCCTCAAGTACAAGGCAACAATGCCTGATAAGAAATGTACTCATTACCTTGCCCATATTATTGTAATCCTTCTGCATGGTATTTTCACAATAAAAAAAAACAACTAAACATAAAAAAGAAAATGAACTTTCCCCATTAAAGCTTGAGAATATTACATAGGTAGTGCCCAGAGATAATAAGAAAGTCACATAATGATTATTAAAGGAATCAGATCCATCCAAGGAGGAATGAATCAGAGACCACAGCAGATGCATCTGAAAATGTTCATATCCTGTGTCAAATGTTAGAATAAGGGCTGGGAAGGTGGCTCAGTGGTCGAGCACTTGCCTTGCATGCATGAGGCCCTGAGTTCGATTCCTCAGCCACACATAAGCAAAAAGATAAAAAGCCAGAAGTGGCACTGTGGCTCAAGTGGTAGAGCGCTAGCCTTGAGCTGAAGAGCTGAGGGACAGCACCCAGGCCCAAAGTTCAGGCTCCATGACCAGACACCAAAAAAAATGTTAGAACATCTTTGAAAATTGTACATAAACATTCTGAGCAGTCAGTCTAGTGGATAAGATAATCGGAGAAGTTCAGAATTGATAGTCTGTTTCTAGATTAAATAAACCAACTAACTATAGCTGGGTAATGTGATAAAAGCCTGGAATTCTAGCACTCAGACTAAGACAGGAGATTAGAGAGTGTAATTACACAGTGATACCTTCCCTGTACCAGAAAGTATAATTTTGTCTCAATAAAACAAACCAAACAAGAACATAATACAGAACTGGAAGTTTGAACTAATTTTGTCATTATATTTTGAAAAGTCAAGTTTCCTAATGAAATGCAGCTCATATATATTCTTCAGTTGTGTTTTAAACGCTCTCTTCATTACAGAACATTCCTAGATGCAAAATGGCTCATGATTCCCAACCAAAAATTTGAAAAAGTAAGTATCATTCTGTTGGATTCCAAACAAATGATGAAGGATTACAAAATGTTAAGCCTGGAGAAATAGCAAAGTTTATTTAATGTAGGAATTTGTAGAACTGGCTAAATTGGAATTTAAATTTAAAATAATATATTTTTGTTAGCAATTTCTAGGCAGGTCTGGTCAGGTTCCTGTGACCTGCTAAATGATGTTCATGTTTTCTCTCAAGGCCTGAGTTGGAGCTGGCAGCTCATGGAGGCCTTTGTCAGTATTGAAGATGGAGATCTCCAGTAGTGGGATGGAGGATGGGTGCCTTCCCTCCTCTGCTCCCTGAGAAGGAGTGAGGATATCTCTACACAAGCTGCCGGAGTCTTGGTTCCTGGGCCGTCTCTAGTCTGTGATCTATAGGAGGAAGATATCTGCTCCTTGTCAATTCATGCTGATGTTAAGTAGAATCCGCTTGCCAGCTGCATCTGGTGCCTTTGTCATCAACTCTCTGTAATGAAGGTATGGCAGCTACGGCTGCCGCCTCCACCTCTGCCAATGCTGCCACAGCTGCTGGCACATTAAGACATCTGTCCCTTTCCTTGGATTTTCCCTCTCTGGCCAAACTCTCTGTACTGTGATGGCACACTTGGTGTAATTCTCTGGACTAGGATGTTCACTGGAACACTAAAACTGCTTCCTATGCTAAAGCTTGTTTAGCCTCCAGCTTCTCTTCTGCATCTTCCTCCAATCTCTGGTTTCCTATGATTTTAATCCCAATATTTGTTCACATAAATTTCTGAGCATCATTTTAAACCATCTTGTTGGTTTTTTTTTTTATAACAAATACCATAATGGTCTAGAGCTGCCTAATCTTTGCATAAAATCTAATGAGTACCAAGATACTATTTTTCCTTTTACATTAATCCATCTATTTTCATCTTTATAAATTCCTGTATAATGGGCTGGGAAGGTGGCTCAGTGGTAGAGCACTTGCCTTGCATGCATGAGGCCCTGGGTTCAATTCCTCAGCACCACATAAGTAGAAGAAAAAAAAAGCCAGAAGTGGCGCTGTGTCTCAAGTGGTAGAGTGCTAGCCTTGAGCTGAAGAGCTGAGGGACAGAGCCCAGGCCCAGAGTTCAGGCCCCACAACCGAACCCCCCCCAAAAAAATTCCTGTATAAGGCAATGGTTCATCGGTCAGCTCAGGAAATATGATGTCACTAATTTTATATTTTGTGGGAAACTTCCATCTATTCCCTATAACTTAAGCTGGACTAAACTTAGTCATAACTGTTGGAGGAATCTTTCTATTCCTTTTATTATCAGGGGTCCCTTTTTCTATAATTCTCTGTGCTTTTGGGATAACTCCTTCTGGTTTAGTTTAATTCATTAACTCTGCCTGTTGTAACATATCTAGAAATTTTAAATTTCTGTATTTACTATGAGTGAACAGCAAACCTGCTTGTGAAGTGGCAGGAGTTTCTGGAGGCAGCGTCACATCAGATGATATATTGATTGGAGCACTGTCCACATCTAATCTTTGGTGCTAGTCTTTATTATTTAGAGAAAAACAAAAACAACATGCTCTGTTCGTGGATCAATAGAAAAATAGCCAAAATGAGAATAAAGACAACAAATATACAACCATGAAGAATATAGTAAGAATAAAAGTAGAGGTAATAAAGGTGCAGCCAAGTGTATAATAATCCTTGAACCAACAACCCTTTCCTGCAGGCATGTTTCTATGAAGCTTATGCTTTGCCTGGCGTGATCTATTACGCAGACTCAGCAGGAGGTGGCGTGGCATTTCTTCCTTTTTAATTTTTTAATTGAAGTTCATGAATGTCTCAGCGCACAGAAGAGACAGATCTAAAGATCAGCATGAAAATTACTGAAAATATAAGAAAAATAATTAGGAGAATTAATGCCACAATGGCAATTATAATTATTGCATGAATCCAATCCAGAGGATTGAGGGCCTCCAAGTTATGCTTAAGTAACTCTGCCAGATATTGTAAACTTTTTACATCTTAATGAGCTTTACTAACTGCTGTAAATTTGTCCTATAAAGCCTCCATATCATGAGAGATATCATTATCTCTCTAAACTCCTAACAAATGATTTTTGGTGGCATTCCAATTGAAATAAAAGTTATATGTTAGAGTAGTAACACAGATATATTTAAAACTAGCATGACATTTAACTGAGAGTTGTGTCTTTAAATTTTGAACTTCCTGACCTATTATAGCCAGAACCACTTCCTCCAGGGCATTTACTTTCATTTCTAATTTTTATCTGTACTTCCTTTTTCTGCTAGGGCTAATGAAACATTTTTGCTTAAATCATTAACAAAATGAGCAGTGTTTACTTCATTTACTAAGGCTTCTGTAGAAATGGCTAAAGAGGTAATTATTTTTATTAAAGCACTTATTCCTAAAATCAAGGACGCAACAAAGCGTTTTGACCAAAACATAATATCCAGAGTTTTCAGCATTTGTAAAGCAGAATTTTTAATCCAAGGGTCATATTGTAGATCTACAGGTAACATTACATAGGAAGGTCTTTTTAAAATAAAAATTACAGAATATGTTTTATCTAGAGAAGAAGTAAGACAATTAATAAAAACACAATCCTTACAGCTAATATAATAAGATTTTCCCTGATTAATAATAATTGAATTATCAAGTTTTCCAGCTAACATTCCCAAGGATAAGCCACACGTGATTTTACCCCAATTGCAGTACTCTTAGTTTCTTTGGGCTTTTTCAGTAAAATTTGTTTGTTGTGGCAAAAAAATCTGAACAAATCAGGCTGAATGCCTGTTTTATTGTGAAAGGGAGAGTGACTCACCAAAATGGAAGCCACCCACCCTGGAGTGAGTCATCTTTTTAGGAGTTCCCCATGCATATCAGGAGCATAGCCATTAAACTTTCATGAATTATGTTTTAAGTAGGCGGCATAATCATAATCGGGGTTAGCAATGGAAAAATAAAAAGTACTATCTAGTGCCCCATAGTGTTGTAAAAAAGAAGCCTTTTGAAATCCACATTCTCAGTGGTTTGGTGAGGTAATTAATGCATCCCAAAATTGATCTTTGTCATGACATTTTTGTAGGCAGTTACCTAAATGTATAATCCTCTTGGGAATGGCAAAGGATTCATTATAAGTATGAAAGCCTAAGGTCATCATCCCAATTTCCCACATCAATCTTTTTTTGAACTTTTTATCATTGGATTGATCAAGAGCATCAGTCAAAAATGTTCTATAGTTTGTAGGCAATCACCCACGGAGATATTTTTCCTGATAGTGTTATGCAAATTAGGGTGGTATCTGTCATTCCTTCATAATTAATTGTTTGAGAAGTTATATGAGAATTAGAATAGTCCTCCAAACCCCCCTAGCAGGTCACTATTTGTCATTACTTTTATTATATACTCATCCCCCCATCCCACCGGATGTAGAAGAGGAGGGTTAGGAACATATGCCCAGTATTGTTCTCCTGAAACAAACGCTGCCTGCAGCAATAATGGCAAGCATAGCAAGAAACATATTTTCAACAGTGATAGTCTTTCCTGTAGAAACCACAATCTCCTCCGTAGAAAGGGTGAACTTCTTAATTTGTTCCCAGGTTGGTGGTTGGGCCTCTTTCGTTGTCTTTTCCTGCTGAGGAGAAAGGTGAAGCCTTTTGAGCTTTTGCATCGCTTTCTTCATCTGCATCTTCTGCTTTTTTGTTTCTGGGTTTTTGTTATTATTGTAGGGGCGCATAAATCAGTTGGGAATCCAGATGGGTGACTCGGCATCCTGTGGAAACACACATGCATACCCTCTTCCCGAGGTGATTAATACATCAGGCCCTTTCTAGGTGCCTGTGAGAAAATCTTTCCACTTGAGCCAAAGCACCAGTTCCAGCTTTTTTCTTTTTGCTTATGTGGTGCTGAGGAATGGAACACAGGGCCTCAGGCATGCAAGGCAAGCGCTCTACCACTGAGCCACCTTCCCAGCCCTTGTTCTTTTTTTATCATGACAATCTGAAATATTCAAGGTATTCCAATGGTTTGCATTCGAAGTAAACTACCCAGTCCTGGAGTTCAAATGGTAGGACTGCTACCCACAAATGGAAGGAGATCCTGACAAACTCATTCTTATTTTTGTGAATGCTAATGGAATGTTATAAAAGTAATACTTAAATTTGCAGTTAATTCATGATTGTATTTTAGAATGCCACGCAAATATTATTGGATTTATGTCTTCCATTCTAGCACCATGGTATGATTCCCCTAATAGAAGGATATTGATTAATTTTTAATTAATACTCATAAGTATTCTACCATGATACTTCATTAAAAAGTGGCATAATGTAATAATTAATTATTGGTAATAATATACAAATTGAATATCCTCACATTCCCTCTCTTTCTGTATATTGCATTATATATAAACATACGCATATACATATCTATCAATGTATATATTGGGCACGACTGTGGCTTAATCAAAAGTCCGCAGAATTTCCTCGCAGCTCAGTTTGCTGGAGGCTGGTATGCTAAGATTGAGACCCAATTTATGGATTGGGCATTCTAGGTTGTGAGTTAAAATCCCAGCAAGGCCAAAAATTTATTTGTCTAGTAAGAAGCCAATTTTTACACATTTTTCCTTTTCTGTGAAAGTCTTGGGTCTCAGTATGATGTATAATCCATATGCAAATATATTCTAGGTGATATGATGTAATAAATGAAGTGTTATATGTATAATAATACTAAATAAATAAGGGTAATAAACGTTATAGGCAGTAAACCCATGTGTGTAAATAGATCTCATATATGAATATTATTTTTTCCAGTGCTGAGGCCTTAATTCAGACCCTGGAAACTGGTCTGAATTTCTTTTCTTTAAGGATGGTGAGCTTCCCCTTCACCCACAATGCCACAGAGTTACCCAGACCCTGAGTTCAAATGCCAGGCCTGCCAGAAAAATGAAACAAATTCAAAGCCAGGGCCTTATTGTTTATTTGTTTGTTTGTTTGTTTGTTTATTGGCCAAGCACGGGGCTTGAACTTGGGTCTTGGCACCTCTGCCACAGCCAACTCTGGAATCCTAGGACCTGAGTTCAAATCTGAGGGGTGGCAAAAAAAAATAGGAAAAGGATAAAACACAAGTTCAATAAGGTGGTTTTACTTTTTTTTCCTTTGTATTGTGACCATCCTGGGTCTAAATGACAAGACCCATAAAGTGCACATGTTCTTGCATTGCTGATGTTTGGTGGGCTATTAGGGAAGCCATAGCTGAAACCGGCAACTTAGGCCTGGAAGTCTAATCCCGGAACTGTCACAAATGAATGGCGAGATGGTCTAAGAAACGCATTCCAATATTACATCCGTACAAATGGAATGTTATAAAAGTAACAATTAAATTGAGAGAGCAGGATGAGAATACAAAAAGATCGCTAAATTCATTCATGAAATCCATAAACAGAGAGCTGAAAGAAGTCAGGGTGACCACAAAGGGAATGGTGAACGGAGCCCAACAGAAGGAATGGGAGTCCAAGGAAACCATAACCAATCAACTAAGTGATTTGAGAATAAACACTGAACACTAAATTAAGGAAGTAAAGAAGGTCTTACAAGATCTAAAACAAAGCTCCAACAAAGAATTTGAAGCCAACAAAGTCAACCAATTAGAAGGAAAATTTTTTTTAAAAAATAGAAAGTCTTGATAGTAGGTTAGTCCACGCAGAAGATTGAATCTCGGGGATTGACAACAGCCTAGATATTATAGAGAAAGAACATACAACCATCCAAGACAAATCCAAGAAATGTGATAGATTCTATTCAACACTTGAGGACACCATCAGAAGGCCTAATCTGAGAATAATGAGTGAAGAGGAGCACCTAGAGACTGAAGTTAATGATACAGGCAATTTGTTTAACAGGATCCTAGCAGAGAACTTCCCAAATATGCCAAAAGATAGGCCTATTCAAATACAAGAAGCTATTGGAACTCCAAATAGACCAGACCAGAAAAGGACATCCCATCATTACATTATAATCCTCACAGGATCAATTCAGACCAAGGAAAAGAGCCTTAAAGCTGTCAGGGGAAAAGAACAATCACCTATAATGTGAAACCAATTAGAATAACCTCAGATTTCTCATCAGAGATAAAGCAAGAAGATCCTGGAATGACGTATGCCATGCCCTGAAGACAAACAACTATCAACCAAGAATACTGTACCCAGCTAAACACTCCTTCATAACCAAAGATCAAATAAAAACCTTCCATAGCAAGGGAAAATTTAAACAATATATCTCCACCAAACAAGCCCTACAAAAGATTCTTAAAGATGTCCTACACATAGAAAACTAAGAAGACCACAATAAAGCCCAAGAAACCACACCCAAACTGAGAATACAAGAACCATAAGAAGAACCCAGTTGCCGCAGCCCCCAAGAAGTGGATAAAATGGCAGGAACTCCCAAATACCTCAGTCCTATCCCTCAACATTAATGTAATTATCTCTCCAATTAAGCGACATAGACTGTCTAGTTGGATTAAAAATGAAGATATTTCTACATGCTGCCCTCAGGGGTCACATCTTGCCCATAAAAACAAACACATTTTGAATATTAAAGGCTGGAACAAATCTACAAGCAGACAGACCCCATAAACATGCACGAGTTGCAATCCTAATATCAGATAAAATTTATTTCAAATTAAAATTAGTGAGAAGAGATAAAGAAGGTCGCTACATACTAATTAAGGGATCTCTCCTTCAGGAGGATATAACAATTCTAAATATCTATTCGCCAAAAAATGGAGCACACAAATATTTCCAAGAAACACTATTTTCCTATAATCCCAAATAGATCCAATGACATTAATTGTTGGGGACTTTAACACAACAGTTTCCCAACTAGATATATCAACTCGGCAAAAACTCAACAGAGAAACCGCAGATCTAAACAACTACATAGATCAACTAGATTTAACAGACATCTACCGAATATTACACCCAGTAGCATCAGAATACAAGTTTTGCTCAGCAGCACATGGAACATTTTCCAAAATAGACCACATTTTAGGCCACAAAGCAAACTTGTCTAAATTCAGAAACATTGAAGTTATACCTTGCAATCTCTCAGTCCACAAGGGAATAAAATTAGAACTCCACAGCAGAAGGCACCAAAGAAAGTCCTGTAACATAAGGAGATTGAAAAACATACTGCTGAGTCACGAGTGGGTCATAGAAGAGATTAGAAAGGAAATTCAAATGTTCATGATATTTAACAAAAATGAGCACACAAAGTACCAGCTCCTCTGGGACACAGCAAAGGCAGTACTCAGAGGCAAGTTTATAGCTCTGAGTTCCTACATCAACAAATTGGATAGATCTGAAACCAACAATTTAATGAGACATCTAAACCTCCTTGAAAAAGAGCAGCAAGATAAACCCAATCCAGTTGACAGAAAGAAATAATTAAAATTAAATCATAATTAAATGAATTAGAATCCAAAAAACCCATAGAAACAATGAACAAAACAAAGAGATAGTTCTTCAAAAAAATTAACAAAATTGGCAGACCATTAGCAAATGTTATCAGAAAAAGAAGAGAACACACCCAATAAAGAAACTCAGAGATGAGAATGGAAACATCACCACAGAAACAACAAGATTCAGAACATTATAATGGAATACTTCTCAAATCTTTATGCTAATAAGTTTGAGAACTTGGCAGAAAGGGACCTTTTCCTAACACATATTGACATGCCAAAACTAAACCAAGATGAGTTAAACCATCTAACAGGCCCATATCAAGCACTGAAATAGAAAGAGAAATAAGAGACCTCCCATCTAAGAAAAGCCCAGGACCAGATGGATTTACAGCGAAATTCCTCAAGGCATTCTACAAAGTAGAGCTCACATCAATACTCCTCCAACTCTTCAACGAAATTGAAAGAGAAAGTTCACTAGCGAACTCATTCTATGAAGCCATCATAACCCTCATCCCAAAACCAGGCAGGGACTCATCAAAGAAAGAGAACTATAGACCCATTTCTTTGATGAACATTGATGTAAAACTACTCAACAAAATTTCGGCCAACCGAATTCAGCAATTCGTCAAAAAAATCAGACACCATGATCAAACAGGATTCATTTCAGTGATGCAAAACTGGTTCAATATATTCAAATCAATTAACATAATTCATGACATCAACAGGAGCAAGGATAAGAACCACATGGTTATCTCAATCGATGCAGAAAAAGCATTTGACAAATCCAACACCCCTTTATGATGAAGGTTCTGGAAAAATTAGAAATCCATGGTACATTCCTCAATAAAATAAAGGCTGGATATGACACACCTACATCCAGCATTATACTTAATGGTAAGAAACTAAATCCATTTCCTCTTAACTCAGGAATGAGACAAGGATGTCCACTGTCTCCACTTCTCTTCAATCTAGTATTAGAAAGCATAGCTACAGCAATAAGACAAGATGCAAACATAATGGGGATCCAAATAGGGAAAGAAGAAGTAAAACTCTCCCTCTTTGCAGATGACCTGCTCCTGTATTTAAAGAATCCCACAGACTCCACTCCCAAATTACGGAAGCTGATTCAAAACTTTGACAAAGTAGCAAAGTATTAAATTAACCCTCAAAAATCAATGGCTTTTCTGGATGCCAACAATCAGAAAAGTGTGGCTGAAATCAGGAAAGGAACTCCATTCATATAACCCCCCCCCCCAAAATAAAATACCCAGGAATTAACTTAACCAAAGAAGTGAAGGTCATCTATGATGAAAACATTAAAAACTTGAAAAAGGAAATCAAATCAGTACTTAGAAAATGGCAAAAAAAAACTCCCATGCTCCTGAATTGGACAGATCAACATCAGGAAAATGGCAATACTTCCCAAGCTATCTACAAATTCAAGGCAACACCTGTCATTATTGCAAACCCATTCTTCAAGGAAATAGAAGAGGCAATCCAAAAATTCATATGGAACAATAAATCACCATGAATAGCAAAAACGAAGCTCAACAGAAAGAGCAGTCCTGGAGGAATACCAATTCCAAATTTCAAATTACTACAAAGCCACAGTAATCAGAAACAGCTTGGCACTGGCAAAAGAACAGACCTCAAGACCAATGGAATAGAATTGAAAACCGAGAAATGAACCTACAGACCTACAGCCATTTAATCTTCAATAAGGGAGCTAAAAAAAATAGAATGGAAGAAAGACAGCCACTTCAGTAAATGGCGCTGGCACAATTGGTTAGCTATTTGGAGAAAACTAAAGCTAGATCCTTATATACCACCCTGGACCAGAATCAACTCCAAATGGATCAAAGACCTCAGAGTCAAAGCAGACACTCTGAAAACATTACAAGATGGAATAGGAGAAAACCTAGGACTAGTTGGCACAGGCCGAAATTTTCCTAATAAATACCCAGAAACACAATAAGTCAAAGAAAGTTTGGACAAATGGGATTTCATGAAATTGCAGAGCTTCTGCAAGGCAAAGGACATCGATAGCAAGATTAACAGAAAACCCACCGATTGAGAGAAGATCGTCACTAACCATACAATGGACAAGGGTCTTATATCTAAAATATACCTGGAACTCAAAAAATTAAATCCCGAACTACAAATCTTCAAAGAAACAACTTCCCAATAAATAAGTTGGCTAAAGACTTAAAGAGAATCTTCTCTCAAGCGGAAAGAAGGATGGCCAATAGACACATGAAGAAATGCTCAACCTCCCTAGCCATAAAAGAAATGCAAATTAAAACACTGAGATACCAGCTCACCCTAGTTAGAATGGCTATAATCAAGAACTCTAATAACAACAGATGCTGGAGGGGATGTGGACAGAAGGGAACCTTACTGCATTGTTGGTGGGAGTGTAAACTTGTTCAAACACTTTGTAAAGCAGTACGGAGGTTCCTCAAAAGACTCCACATAGAGCTCCCCTATGACCCTGCAATCCCACTTTGGGGCATTTACCCAATTGTTGACAAACAAGACCATACTAAAGTCACCAGCATGACTATGTTTATTGCAGCATTATTTACCATAGATAAGATATGGAACCAACCCAGATGCCCCTCAGTATATGAATGGATCCAGAAAATGTGATATATATACACAATGGAATTCTATGCCTCCATCAGAAATAATGACGTTTCCCCATTTGTTAGGAAATGGAAAGCCTTGGAAAAAATTATTTTAAGTGAAATAATCCAGGCCCAAATAAACATAGGTCCCATGATTTCCCTTATTTGCAATAACTAGTATATGAGTCAAGCAGAAAAGGTCAGATAAGTTGATGTTAGAGAAATGAACCCTAAGGTATGTATTCAAATGTTTCTTTTTCTTTCATGCGATTGTTTCTAACACATTTATAAGATTATTTATTGTTGCTTTGTATGTCCCTCCCCCATGGTATAACCCTTGCTTTCACTGTATTTGATGTAGGTATATTTTGTGGAGGGGAAGCGAAAAAAACAAAGCATTTTAGTAGGTATACAGGTGGACCCATCCAACAATGAGATGTTCAAGTCGTTATGTCGAAACGAACCTTACAAGGTTGGTTGGGGGGTAGGAGGATTGGATGGTGATTGGGGAGAGCATGGGAAGGGATAGGAAGGAAACAAAGGAGAAGGCTACAATCCTTGATAAAAAATGTACTCATTATATTGCCCATGTAATTGTAACCCCTCTGTACAGTATTTTCACAATAAAAAATATATTAAACAGGAAAAAATAATATAGAACATTGACTCATTTTTCATTAATCCTTTTTAAGTGTTGAAACATGATACATAATTAAATGGAAGCATTTGCCATAATCTTTACATGTTTAGAGTCTCTCTAAGTATGAACTTTGTTTTCTATATCTTTGGACACCTTCCTATTGGTATTACTTTAAATGATTTATACTCCACCAACCCCAGCAAAAAGGAAAAGACCCTAGAAGGCAGGTATGGAGCTGCTACTCCCCACCTCTGACTAAAGCCACCAGGTTCACACCAGGGAGAGGAAGGGTGAAGATGCATGGCTGTGTGGCTCCCACTGCTCCGATACAGAGGCTCTGTTTTGCTCCTTCCTCACCGATTCCTGCATCTCCCCATATCCTGGGACACTGGCCACTAGAGATGATGTTGGGATCCGAGGGTTGACACCCACCCCAACCCCCACCCCTGGGACACATTTGTGGCAGGGCCATGTTGGATTGTGTGGCGTGGGGGAGCTACGGGCGGGATGGTAGAGGGGAGGTAGGAGGTGTGGACCTGTGTCAGCGGGGGAGGGGGAGTTGTTGGGAGGGTTCCCAAGGTGCAAACCTTGGGAGGCCACTCAGGTGAGCTGCTAGGAGAAGCTGTAGGCGGTGCTCATGGTCCCAGAGTCTGAGGACCAGGGGCCAGGACTAGGTTGGGGCTGCAAGCCTTCCAAGGGTGTGCCATCTCTGCTAGGCGAATTCAAGAGGCACTGCAGGTCCAAGCCGAAAGAACCTTGTTTGAGACACGATGTTGTTGGGAAGGGGCAGGGGCGTCTAAGGGTGCAGTGGCGGGGCTGCACGTGGCCTCTGCTCCTCCTCCTCAGCCAATGCCGCCCCCACCTCAGGCGCTGGTGCTGCCTCACCTGCCGCCACTGATGCTGTGATCCCTGTGCCAGGACATCAGACTCAAGGCCGGCCTTGCCACTGCACCTACGTGTGGCTGCCCTTGGCAATGTACCTGTTGTGCTGGCTCTGCATGCTCTACTCCCCTCCAAGATCTTTGCTAGGATCCGCGAGGCCGCCAGCTGATGAAGCTACCTAACCTTGTGCATGTGCTCACTCTTCTTTCTGTTCTCTCTCTCTGCCCGCACTCCTCTTCTGGGCCGCTTTGTCCCTGCCTGGCACACCCACCCCCTTGCCCGCCCCCCCCCCCCCCCCCCCCGTGCCCCTGGCCACTGCTGCCACCACAGAGCTCCCTGGGCCTCGTTCCCCTCCTCCTCTTGGCCCCGCCCCCTTTTCCCCTCGGCCCTGCCCCCACCCCTGGCTGCAAGCCTAGCCCTGACTGGGCCCTAAGGCTTCCAGGCCATTGCAATTGCAGCCTCACCTCAGCACATCACTACCTCCCAACCCCAGTACCTGGCCTGGGGATCGAATCTCCCCTCAGCCCTACTGCTGGAGCAGACTCTCTTTCATCCTCTTCACTCCACACACCAAGCAGGTGCATGATGACCCTCGTATTTGTGTGTGTGTGTGTGATTTTGGGGGACAACTACCTCTCAAGGACTCAGAACATAGCACCCTTTGAGATGACTCCGCACACAGCACACTTCAAAAAACAGCACAAAGCACCCTGTGTAAAGGACTCAGCACACAGCTCCCTTTGAAGGACTCAGCATATAGTAACCTGTGTAGAGTACTCAGCACACAGCACTCTTTGAAGGAGTTAGTCCATAGCCCGCAGTATAAAGGACACAGCACATGGCATGCTTTGAAAAACTCAGCATGTAGCCTCTTTCACAAGTACTCAGTGTATAACACCCTCTGTTAAGACCACACAGAGCCTCCTTTGAAGGGCTGAGTACATAAAACACTGTGTAAAACACTCATTTCACAGTACCCTTTGAAAAACTCAGCACATAGCACAATTTTAAAGGACTCAGCACATACTACCCTGTGCAAGGACTCAGCACATACTACACTGTTGAAGGACTCAGCACACAGCACCATTTGAAGGACAGTACAGAACACCCTGTGTAAAGGACTCAGTACACATCACTTGAAATATTCACCTCATCCCTCTCTTCTCAAGGGCTCAGCACAGCACATCTTTTGAAGGACTCAGCATAGAGTACATTGTGCAATGGACTCAGCACACAGCACCTTTTGAAATACCCTAGACGGCCCACTCTTCTCAGGGACTCAGCACATAGCATCCTTTGGGATGACTCAGCAAACAGCAGTTTTTGAGGACTCAGCACAAAATCCCATGTGAGAAGGCCCCAGCAAACACACCCTGTGAAGGACTCAGCACCTAGCTGTATGTCACAAGTTCAGCTTCACAAATCCTACTAGTTTACATTAGCCAACTTGTGTTTTAAGGGGGAGGGCTTGAGGGCCCTGTCCCTGAGCATTTTGGTTCAATGCTAGAGCTCTAGCACTTGGAGCCACAGCTCCAATTTTGGGTTTCTGGGGGGGTTGTTATTTGACAGGTCTTATGGTGATCAGGAAGGACAAGTTGTGGTGTCCATGGGCAAAGGCTCTTAGCTCAGTCTGGAGCTGACCTCTCCCTTCCTTGTGCCCTAGTAGCCGGACCTCCTGGAGTACTATTGGCCTAGTGTGGAAAAGACCTGCTCTAGCATCAGTACTCAGGGTGAGCAAAAGTCAGCTTGGGCCTGGTCACTTCCCTCAATTGAACTTTAGAGGATGATGGCAAGGCGCCAATGTCCCACATCTGGCCACTAGGGGGCAGGGGTCTCCCACTATAGGGATTGTACTTGCGAGTTGTGTTTACTCTTGCTTCCCTGGGGGCCCCATCATGCTTCAAAGCCACCCTGGACAGGAAAGTCCTTGAGAATCTTACCTATAATTAACCATAGAAAGCAAATGGGACTGTGGCTCAAGTGGAAGAGCACTAGGTTTGAGCAAGAAAACTCAGGGATAGAGCCTAAGCTCTCATCTCACACACACACACACACACACACACACACACACACACACACACACACACACACACACATGCATGCATGCAAAATCAGAGATTTCTACACTGCAATCTTTGGATATTCTCTACCTTTTACCCATTAAGCATGAGTGCTGTTGGACAAGGAGTTTGATGCATACAACATGGCACCTTTAATTTTGGGTAATAGAATGGCTAGAAGATCAGCCTTCCCCCATCCCAGCTTCTTGATTGGGTCATGGTCTATCCAGGCCCTTTTGGTCTCCTTTTACAGAATCTCCAAGATGCCTTCAAAAAGCATCACATGCTGGGCACTGGTGGCTCATATCTGTCATCCTAGCTACTCAGTAAGCTGAGATCTGGAGGATCATGGTGCCAAGACAGCCTGGGCAGGAAAGTGTGTGAGACTGATCTTCTATGAACCATCAGAAAACAAGAAGTGTCCCTGTGCCTCAAGTGGTAGAGTGCCAGCCTTGAGAAAAAGAGCTCAGCGACAGCGCTCATGGACAACAACAATAAGGAGAGGCATTGCATTTTGGCTTTGGGATTGGCATGAGCTAAATACAATTGGAATTTTCAAGTGCTCCAAGACAAAGCAGTACCTCCTTTAGTCCCATGTTCCTCCATCCTGTCTCACACTCTGGCCTTGGCCCTGCTTTGAGTCAGCATGGCTCTGGCTTGACCGGAGGGCTCAAAGGAGGAAGATCCCAGAGCAATCACCCTGTCACCTTCTGCCCTGCTCACCCTGCTCCTTCTGCTCTTTGCCATAAACATTCTTCCTGGAATCCATCTGTGAGGTCATTGCTACCTACATTGTGGTGGGTGGTGGGTCCGGCTAACTCGGGGCAGTCAGAGATGGAAGTTGGTCTGGGACTAGGAACTTCTACCCTGTGTGTGGGCTGAGGCCAAGGCTGACATTTATTTCATCCTGAGCATTGAAGAGGTGGTGTGACAGTGTAGACTCCACATTGAATCAGGTAAGATCAGAATCTAGAGGACCATTTGTGTGGGGTAGGCTGTGGGGCTCAGGTGGCCATTGTTCCTGGTAGTCCTCTCTTGGGACTCCCCTCTCCATCTCTCATCCCTCAAGGGAGGAAGACAAACTTTAGTTAAGGGAGTCGAAGAGGGGGCAGGGGAGTATTTCTGTGTGAACCAGACTTTTGCTTCATATTCATCCTAGCCCCTACTTCCTATATATCTGAGGAATGACCATATGGGTTTGGGAGGGGATGGGGGAATCATTCTAGATAAGAATGTGACTCAGGGGTAGAGAGGTCGCCTAGCATGCCTGAAGCTTTGGGTTCCATTCCACACAGAAAAAGCTGGAAGGGGAGGTGGGGCTCAACTGGTAAAGTGCCAGCCTTGATCAAAAACAGCTTTCAGGGAGAGTGACCACAGCCTGAGTTGAAGCCCCAGGACTAGAAGAACAAAATTTTGTTGAAGGCTTTTTTTCCCTTTGAAAACAATTTACTGTTTGTTGTAAGCATAGCATGGGCCTCTTCCCTGGCCACCAATGGGTCATTTGATGTACACCTGGCCACCACTTCTGGTGGCTGCCGAGGATTTTGAGAGTCAGTATGTCACATAGAGTGTCATCATCCACATCACTCTACAGAAAAAAGGGAGGGAGTGCTCCTTGCCCGAGCCCGTGAGCTGTAGGATGCTCTGGGTGTGGGGCATCTTCCTCAGGACGTGCTCTGTGGGGGAATTATCTATGAGGTCTGTCAGTTTCCAAGCTGTCTTGAAGTTGCAATTCTTCAAAACCTTTCTGGTCCTCACTCATTTCCTCCACCCCGGAGTTTGAGGCATCTGAGGCAGTGGGGGGGGAGGGGGCTCTGCTGTCATCTTGACCCTGCTGTCCACACTTTCCACTGAGAGGAGCGACAGCAGCTCCACAGCTTTCTCTTCTTCTCCATCTTCTCCTAGGAGAGCTGGCACACATGCTTGGCTTTCTCCTGACACAGCTCATGAAGGATGAACATCTGCTCTTTACATGCCTCCAGGGACTCCTTGACAATGCAGATGTGTGCCAACAGCTGACTGCATCGATGGTGGAATTCATCTGCTGGACTATGGATATCCACCTCATCAGGCAAGTCGTGAACGAAGCAGATTTTCTTTTCAGATGCCCACGTGTGCTACATCCCATCCCCGCCCCTGCTGTGGTAGCAGCTTATGGGGTGGGAGCCTGTGGCTCCAGCTCTGTCTGGCACTGAGCTGCCGGGTGGGCCAGGCACCTGAAGTAGGGCTGCCGCAACTGCAGCAGGAGTTTCCCCCTGTGGATCAGTCTCTGAGAGCACTCGCAGAGCCACATCTCTCTAGGTCTGGCACATGTCTCCATCCTCTGCGATAATCACATAGGTGTGGAGTCACCTCCTCACCTGTTGCTTCTCCAGCACTCACACCTTGCCCTTCCCCAGGGAAAGCCAGGAAGCTCAGCTGGGCTTGCAGGAGTTACTCCTCTGGTCTGGTCACTTCCAGGCACTTGGGAGTGTCCTGCCACTTTCGGGGCACCCCCTGGTCGCTCAGTTGGTTGGGCCCTGCACTTGCTTCTGCTGCTCCAGCAGCTGCATCTGCCTCTGCAGGTGCTGCTGCAGGGCCTCCTTCTCGCAGTTCAGCTGCTCATTGGAGGGAATGTGCGGCTCACAGGTGGCTCTGAGCTTATGCAGCTGAGCCAGGAACTGCTCCTGCTGCTCCTGCAGCTCCCAAGCCGCTAGGCTTTCTCTCTCAGCCACCTCTTTCCGTTCCTCTATATTCTCCTTTGGGTGGTCTAGCTGTTCCCACAGATATTTCTTCACCTGCTGCTCTGAGTCCAGGATACTGGCGAGCTCCTCCTTCTCACCGCTCACCTTGTGGAGAGCATCCCACAGCAGGGCCATCTGTTCCTCTGGCTATGGGACGCACACACATGCACATTGTGGGGTCTCTGGGATCTCCTGCCAGTCTTTGGCCTTCTGCTCCAGTCTCCGCAGTTTCTCCCACTGCTACGCATTCTGCAGATAGAGCCTCTGGTTTTCCTGGACCTGGATGTGAAGTTATTCCTCCAGGTTTTCAACTCCATCTGCATGTGGTAGGCCTGGGCCTGCAACTACCATTCGGCCTGAGATGGTCCTGTGGGGGGCCATGGCTCTGCCAGCTTCTTTGTCAGTTCCTCTAGCTCTTTCTCTAGGTCCAGCACCTGCCTCACCCTTCGCTCCTTCTCCTGTCAGTCAGTGGCTCGGTCAGCCACTGACCCTTCTCCTTCCATGTGGAACTCTCAATGCTCAGACCCTCCATCAAGGTGTATCTCTCCAGAATTGCTGAGGTCACTATCCATCTGAGGTTGTCCAGTAGTTTCTTCAGTGCCCCACGCCCCACCAGCACTTGTTGGAACTTGCAGATTCTGTTCTTCCTGTTGCTCTTCTGTGTCCAGAATGCTTCCAGCTTTCATCGAATCTTCTGGTCTTTTCCTCAAGCTGAAGTGTCACATCATTCAGCTTTTAGAAGAAAATTTTGGCCTCCTTCTGTGCAGCAGTGACTGCAGAAACCACCATCTCCAGCCTCTTCCACGTGCTGCTCTGTGGCCTGCCAGCAGCTGGTGAGACCTTCTTGCTCCATTTCTCTGTCATTGGCCTTCTGCTTCACTTGGGCCAGTGCAGATTGTAAATCACTTTCTGTAAAAACCAACCTCTGTATGGGTGGCTTGTGGATCTCTAGCTATGTTTTTGGTGCTTCGTAAACCTGGGCTATCTTCTCCCTCTCTTTCTTCAGTCGATCCTGCAGGCCTGTATTTTCCTGCTTCAGTGGTTGGATCTTGGCACAGAGTGCCTGGTTTCTTCTTTTGCTGCAGTCCAGGGCAGGCACCATGTGTCCTTAACATCTCTGCAGATCCTTGGTGGTATCAGTTCCCTTGACACTCTGGACCTTGGTGGCTGTGACTGTGTCCAAAGGCAGGGGATGCCCAGGGTGGGCATCACCTTTGGCTGGACCCTCTGTTGAATCACCTTCCCCAGTGGTATTTTGGGGACCCCTCCTTTTTTCGTGTTCTTTGTTTCCTTGAATGCTGCATGTCTGATGGAAGTATTCTTCTGCCAGTTTTCTGGCTGTAGTTTCTTGCCCATAGCTCTCTCAGGGAGTCTTCTTGTTTCAGATATCTGAGCACTAGGATGGGAAAGATGGGCTGACCACTCTGGGAAATCCTCTATTCTCTGAATCACTGACTAGGATGTCAATTTCTGACTCTAATCCAAAGTCGCCTCATGTCTCCTGCTCATCACTCAGCCACCTCTACCTTCCTCAACTGCTGGTGGTGGTGACAACCAACAGAGGGAATCCTGGTGCAGGTCAGCATGGAATGTGGGCGTGGCCACAATTCTTATATCCCATTGGTCAGAAAGAACAATGAAAGAATGGGGGTGTGGTCCGAATCCTGTGATGCAGGCATAATGGATAGAGTCAAGATGAGAGCTGCTCCCCCAACCCCTTTCCCAGGGAACTCTGTCCAATTCAGATGGAGACCAGAGGGTGACCTGCTTTAGCCAGATGGCTGCACAAATTGTTGCGTATGACTGTTTGTTGCCAGTCCTGGACCTTGAACTCAGTATCTGGGCACAGTCCATGAGCTGATTTTGCTCAAGTCTAGCCCTCTATAACTGGAGCCAAACAGCTCTATTTCTGGCTTTGTTGTCACTGAAGTTGGACAGGGCTCTCAAGAACTTTCCTGTGTAGGGTGATTTTGACCATGATCCTCCTATCACAGCCTTGTAAGTATCAAGGAGGACTGCTGGGAGCCACAGGTGCCAGCTTAATCATTGGTTCTGCTGTTCTTGGACAGACCAATGAGGTCCCTATCCTCGGGTTTAAGTGGTGGGAGCTGAAGCCCACAGTTGGAGTCCTGATCCTGCCACCTCCAAATGGCAGGAGATGCTTAGAAATTCATTCCTATCTATATGAATACCAATGGAATGTGATGTATGTCATGATTGAATGGGAAGTTTTTAAATAATTCTAGGATAAAAATATGCACATTTATATTATAGGACACTGACCTATTTTAATCAATACTTTATGAATCATTTAATCAATCACATTCATTAAATGGAGACATAATAAAATACCTAAGAATTGGGCATCATATAGTATAAAGGTGCCATTTTTTCTGTAGGACTGGGATTGGAACTTATGGTCTGGGTAACTCTATTGCACTGTGTGGAAAGGGAAAGCTGGCCTCCTTGAAGGCAAGAAATTCATGTTTGTTCATTATGTCTGAAATCGATCCCCAGCACTAGAAAACATCTTATTTGTGTGCATTTTAAATATATGATTTATATTTACATACATAGATTGACTCCTTATTGTGTTCAGTGTAGTTATTCCTTTTGTTTTTTGTTTTATTCATGTATTGACTGTTTATTTTATTGACTAATATGCCACATAGAACATTGATTACATTGATTAAATAGGATATTAGTCTGCATATGTATTGCACTTTTACCTGACACCCAGGACTTTCACAGAAAAGGAAAACGTGTCACATTCAGTTTCTTACTCCATGATTCATTGTTTGGGCATGCTGGCATCTGGACTCACTGCTACATGGCCAAATTCATGAATTGGTGTGTGTCAGCATGCTATCCTGGGGCAAATTGAGCTGACAGGCAGTTCCCAGGACTTGAGATCGATCCCCAGGGTATGACAAAATAAGAACAGATTGACACGCAGATGGTAGTATGCTAATCAATATGTATCTTTATAGAGCCAGAGATGACTATCCATTGATCTGTTATATAGACTGCATTCCTACCAATTCTTCTGTATTTATTATGCCTCCATATAATTAATGTTATTATTTTCATCTTTAATAAACTATTAAGTAAATCAGTGTCCTGAATTATTGCATCCCTGTGAGAAATAGTATTCTTTTGATAATTCATAAGATATTAAATAAAATCCATCAGCTGACTGAAATTATGATGTCTAATGTTATAAAAGTATCATTCATGAGCAACTCATTCAATCGTGACACTGATAACATTCCATCGTTATTACTGTGGATGGGAAAGAATCTCTTGGATCTCCCACCATCCGAAAGTAACATAACTGAGATTTGAACTGTAGGCCTATGTTGCTGTGTGGGACTATGGCTTCCCCAATAGTCCACAATTAAAAAAAAAAATTTAGCTTCCTGGTTTGCAATTCATGCCATTTTTTCTGCCAGGACTGGTATTTATACTCAAGGTATGGGCAAATATGCAGCACTGTGAGGGAAGGGAATCTGACCATACTTGAAGACAAGAATGTCAGGCTTGTTCCCTACACCTGAATTCAAGATTCTGGCCTGGAAAACATACTCCTTATATCCATTTTAAAGATAGGATTTATACTTCCATACAGATATACAGTTCATATTATGTTGGGTGTCGTTATTCATTTTATTTCTTGTTTTATTCATTTATTTACCATTTTTTTATTGACTCTGATGACACCGCTACCATTTATTACATTGTTTACATCCTATCACACAGCATCCAGATTTGTAGATATATTCTCCATCATGCCTGACACCCAGGACTCTCCCAGAGAAGAAAAACATGTGTCACACTCCGGTTCTTACTCCAAGATTACATTTTTGGCAGTGCTAGGATCTGAACTCAGGGCCTAGCAGGCCCAATTCGTGAATGGATGAGAGTGAGCATGGCAGCCTCTAGCCAATGAAGCCCTCAGGTGGTTCCCAGAGAGCGCCAGATCCATCTATCTAAGATTGAATGACACCTACTACGTTCCTACCAACTCTTAGACATTTATTATAACGCCATTGAAGGAATATTATTCTTTTCATGTGTAATATATTATTAATTATCATCAATCAGCATCCTAGGATTATTGCATCCAATTTTAGACTAGCCCGAAGCATGATCTACTCTTTCAGTTGGTATTCCTATGCATAGGAACGAGTCTCTTGTCATCTCCTGCCATTGGTAGGTGTCAGTACCAGGATTTGAACCCGGGACCTATGTTGACAGGTTGGCCTATGGATTCCCTGATAACCTGCCAGCCTTCGCAGGTCAGGTCCACTTTGCAACCATGTCATTCAGACCAAGGCTGGTCACCATGTAAAGAAAAAAAACATAAAATACCCAGCCCTCTGCAGCTCACCACTTTTTGTGCTATGATACTTTTTTTTTCTTCCTGCAAGCCCTCTGGGCCTAGGATCCCTGGATTGGCTATGGGTCCGGAGGCTGCACCGCACCCTAGGGCTACTGAAGCTGAGGTAGAGTTGCTATGACCTGAGTTCAAGCCCGTGTTGGCAAAATAAAGAATAAATAAATAATAAATAATTTAACTAAATTAAAAAATAAATAAAGCTCCCTGGTTTGGAATTTCTAACAATTTTCTTTCCTAGCCTTGGATTTGAACTCAGGGTCTTGGTAAATATGTAGCAATGTGAGGGAAAGTGCAGAGATGCCACTACTTGAGTACAAACCCCATGCAAATCCAAAAATAAAAATTAAGTCAGCAGGGGGAGTAGTTGTGGAGATGACAGGGTAAGGATAGTAGGGGGAAAACAGAGGAGGAGGCAACAATGCTCCATAGGAAATATACTCATTACTTGCCCATTTAACTGTAACCCCTCTGTAAAACATTTTTACAATAAAAAAATGGAAAAAGTAGTGCTAAGAGAAGCATTTGGGGGATAAGAGAAAGATGTCTGAATAGATGTACAAATTTCTGCACTGCTTCTTTTTAATGTTCAGTATGTAACTGAATAAACATAACCGCTTCCATAAAAAAATTAAGTTACTGCCTTGGAACTGGGGCCAGTATTACCATCATTGCTAGATTTGATCTCACCATCCAGGTAAAACTTTTGCACCATGGGTGAAGGCAAAGCTCAATGTCTTGAGGAAAAGAAATTCAGGCTAGAGTTCCCAGCGTCTGAATGAAGGCTCTGCAATGGAAAAAATATTTATATATATGTATAATATATGATATATATTTACATATGTATATTTATTACATATTATGATTTTATTATTGACTTTTAATTTATTTTTTACTTGATTCATTTATTTATTGTTAATTGTATTTAGTATTATTATACACATAATATTTAGTACATGTTGTACATCTATTATAAATTAAGTGTTGCAACATGGTACATAATTAAATGGAAACATTTATCACAGTCTTCACATGTTTAGAGTTTCTCCCAAGTATGAGATTTCTCTTATTTATCTTTGGAATCTTCCTATAGGAATTTCGTTAGATGATTTATACTCAGAAGCCTTTTCTTGGGGAGACGCAAGTTCAGGGTTAAAATTGTAAGGGTGGCGCTAGAAATGTGGCTTAGTGGTAGAGAGCTTGCTCAGCATGCATGAATGCTAGGGTTTGATTCCTCAGTGCCACATACTCAGAAAAAGCCAGAAGCTGTGGAGGGGTTCAAGTGGTAAAGCACTAGGCTTAAGGAAAAGGAGCTCAGAGACAGTACCCAGGCCTTAAGATCAAGCCCCAGGACTGTCAAAAACAATAGGTCAGATGCCTGTGGCTCACAACTGGAACCCTAGGTTCTCAGGAGGCTGAGATCTGAAGACCACAGTTCAAAGACAGCCTCAGCAAGGAAAGCCTGTTAGACACTTATCTCCAATGAAGCACACAAAGAGCACATGTGGCACTGTGAGTCAGGTAGTAGAGTGTTTGCCTTGAGCTGAAAGGTTCAGGGACAGTGCCCAGGCCTGAGTTTGAGACACAAAACCCTAAAAAAGTGATGGTTAACCAAAGTACTTTTCCTATTTGCTAATTAGTAGGACATTCTCTGGAAATTGAATGCTGATATACACCAGAATTAGAGTCAGAGCTTAAGAATCAAGTGTAGCCCATCCATATGTCCATTCTCTCAAACTCTAGCATTATAACTTTGTGTCCTACGGGGTTCTGAAAGGTCCACTGTTGAAAAGCTTAATATGCTTCCCAAGCATTTTGTGATAAGCAGTTGACTTGTATTGCCAATGTCATTATATTTCTGAACCTAGCAGAGCACAAGCAGCTCATGCCTGTCACCCTAGCTCAGGAAGCTAAGGTCTGAAGATCATAGGGTGAAGCCAGCCAGGGTAGGAAAATCTGACACTCTAACTTCCACTTCTGAAACGTCAGATGTTCAAGAGCTTCCTGTGTTTCCCTTGGGGATAAGTTACTTGCACTCTAAATGTTCTTAGAGTTCTGGAGCTATAGAAGCAGGAATGAAATATTATTGACCCATCCTGGGTTCAAATGAAGTACTCAGGATTCGAGCCCTAGCCCTTTTATCAGGATGAACTCCACTCTAACCATATTTGAAGGCAGAAAACAGTTGCAAAAGCCAGGCTAGGTGAAGAGACCTAAGCCAGCCAGATTAGGAGGCAGAATGTACATACTCAAAAGGGACGTAAGCTGCAAAACCACTTCATAGCAGGCACAGCCAGCAATGAGGGGAAATCTGAACCAATTGTTAGAATTACATCAGGGTCAGGCTTTTCTCAGCCTCTTCTAACAATGACTAATTAACCTTCCTCCACCAGGTGAAGGGAGCCGCAGGTTATCTTTAGGATACCAATAGAGAACCAGTTTAGTGGGGAAGAGGGGAGGAACAGAGTAGAAAAACTCTGCTCTTTGGTCTTAGGGAGTGGTTTTTTGACTCTCCATCAGATTTGAAAGCCCTTCTTCTACCTCTGCCAGTCCCTTCTCCTTTCTTCATTCTCCACTTCATTAATGCAAATCCCCAATCCAAGGGGAGGCAGGGCCCTTTCTCTTCTGTTTCCAAGCACCTGACTTAGAACCTGGATCTACCCTCTTGACACTGGGGCACTAGGCTGCCTGAGAAGTGCGAAAGAGACTATCTTCCTTCTCTGTGGTTGTGTGAAGGCCATGCTAGTGTCCTGGCACACTGAAGACTGGAAAGTGTTTGCTTCTTTTCTCCTGACATCCAAAACAAGATTCATCTATCATCTTTCTTTCTTTCTTTCTTTCTTTCTTTCTTTCTTTCTTTCTTTCTTTCTTTCTTTCTTTCTTTCTTTCTTTCTTTCTTTCTTTCTTTCTTTCTTTCTTTCTTTCTTTCTTTCTTTCTTTCTCTCTCTCTCTCTCTCTCTCTCTCTCTCTCTCTCTCTCTCTCTCTCTCTCTCTCTCTCTGTCGACCTACCTACCCTACCTACCTACCTAGCTATTTCTTTGCCAGTTCTTGGGTTAAACTCAAGGCCTGGGTACTGTCTATAGCACTCTACTACTTGAGCCAAAGCACTAATTCTGGCTTTTTCTTTGTATGTGATACTGAGGATCTGAACCCAGGGCTTCTTGCTTCCTAGGCAAGCACTCTCTCACTAATCCACATTCCGTGCCCTCATCTTTTTCTTAATGGTAATTTTTAGATAAGTGTGCTACCATTTTACATCCCCAAGTTTAATTTTCTAAGAAAGCTTATCTTGTCTTCCCATGCCTGGTTTGTGACTGTTCCTCCTTTTGCCTCATAATAAAATGTAAATAAATGCTGCTGAGTGTGACCTGCTTTAGCTGGATGGCTGGACAGATTGTTGTGTATGTCTGTTTGCTGCCAGTCCCGGACCTTGAACTCAGGATCTGAGCACAGTCTTTGAGCTGCTTTTACTTAAGGCTAGTCCTCTAACAGTGGAGCTATATGGCTCTACTTCTGGCTTTGTTGGCACTGAAGTTGGACAGGGCTCTCAAGAACTTTCCTGTGTAGGGTGACTTTGACCATGATCCTCCTATCACAACCTTGGATATATCAAGGAGGACTGCTGAGAGACACTGGTGCCTGCCTAATCATTTTTCTTGATGATGTTCTTGAACAGAACAGTGAGTTCCCTATCCTCGGGTTTAAGTCGGAATCTTGGTTCTGCCACCTCTAAATGGCAGGACATCCTAAGAAACTCATTCTTATCCATATGAATACCAACAGAATGTAATGTATGTCATGATTGAATGGGAAGTTCTTAAATGATTCTAGGATAAAACTATAAACAATTAGATTATAATACACTGATTGATTTTAATTAATACTTTATGAAACATTTAAACAATCACATTCATTAAATGGAAGCATAATGAAAAATACCTCAGAATTGGGTATCGTATATACAGGTGCCTTTTTTCTGCCAGGACTTTCTTTAGTTATTTGGTATATCCCAATTTCTGAATGTAATTTGGTATATGAAACTAGGATATATTATAAATCAATTTATTCAAACAGTTTTTACCAGAAATGTTTATAGTGAAATGTAGAGATGAAGCTAAATTATATATATTTGAAGACAATGCTTGGTTAGTCTTTTTCTTATATTCCCCATTCCCTTCATGAGAGTAATACCCATTGTAAGGTAATGCTTGGAATGTTTTGGAGAAATAGGTTGACTTTAAACCAGTGAGTTACTGTATGCTGCATTTTGTTTACTTTATATCCAGAAAAACTAAATTCTTACTTTAACATTTTCCTTAGGCTTTATACTCGGATTTAATCTCTGATGGGTGACAAATAAAGATATAAACATTTTTATGTGGTGTATATATACACAATGGAATTCTATGCCTCCATCATAAAGAATGACATTGCCCTATTTGTTAGGAAATGGAAAGACTTGGAAAAAATTATATAAAGTGAAGTAAGCCAGGCTCAAAGAAACATGGGTCCCATGGTTTCCCAAATTTTCCATAACTAGTATATGTCTGAGTCAAGCAGAATAGGTCAGATAAGTTGATGTTAGGAAAATGAACCCTAAGATATGTATTCAATTTTTTTTCTTTCATGTGATTGTTTCTAACACATTTATAAGATTATTTCTTTGTTCCTTTTATGTCCCTCCCCCACGGTATAACTCCTGCTTTCACTGTATTTGATGTCGGTATAATTTGTGGAGGGGAAGGGAAAATACAAATCATTTAAATAGTGATACAGGTGGACCCATTGCAACAATGAGATGTATAAGTCGTTATGTCGAAAACGAACTTTAAAACTTTGGTGAAGGAGAGGAGTTTTGGGTGGGGGGGGCAGAGGGGAGGATGGGAAGGGATGGAAATGGGAAACAAAGGAGGAGTCTAAAATGCTTGATAAGAAATGTACTCATTATCTTGCCCATGTAATTGTAACTCCTCTGTACAGTATTTTCCCAATAAAAACGCATAAAAAAGTTATAAACATTTTTTAACTGTGGATAAATTTAGGCTGAGGAATCTAGGTACAATAATACTCATTGAGATAAGCCTCATCAGTCATGAGACCCTGATATCAAAATATTAACCAATGCTTACTTGTGTCATGCTTATGAGATTTTGTATATTATAAACAGTAATTAGAATTTTTGGAAATCAACATCATTTCATGGGTTATGAACTGAAGTGAAACATTTTACTCAGAACAAAATTTAAGGAGGCATCCAAAATTAGTTAACAAGATATACATCATGTAACACAATGTTTCAAAAATGCAAGCTAAAGGAAGTAATTTATAGAAAAAAATCAATATTTACAATAAATACAGAATCAGTGTGACTGATTTTTCTTTTACCCCAGTTGCAATATGGCTTACATGATAATTTTTCTGGTGATATATTTAGTTAGGTCTTGATATTGAATTGGAGTAGTTATGTTCTTTCATATATTCATTTGTCAGATCAAAGAGGAAATGAATTCCATGCCAGAGTCAACATCCATAATAATGTTACAGATGTCTCCTGCTACTTTGCCAAAGTTTCAAATCAGCTCGAGTAACTTGGGTATTTTTTTGGATTTAAAAAATAGATTTTGTCAGTACTAGAAAGATTTTGACCACCATTTATTAAACTATTTTTTTCCAGAAACTACTTCTCTCTTTCCATGAGATTTTTAATTTCATTTATATCATTTATTGATGTTTTCGTTTAGGTAAGCCACATTCAGTCTTCTACAATGTGTGATTAGGAGTAGTTTAAAGTTATGTACACTGCTCAGATTCTATTATTTGCATATTTTTCTTGTTATATCAGTAGGGATTAGTTCTCAATATAGATACTATTGGATTTATTCATTGCATTTCTGAATTTTTTAAGTATGTCATGATTTTGTTATTTTATTCTTTTAAATATGTGCAGATCTCACTCTGCATACAGCCTCATTTATTTTAACAATTTGATCAATTCAAGGGATTTGCTATATTAGGTTCATCTAGATGAATTTAATTACAAATTAACATCACTCTATTTCTGAGACACAGTTATCTTTATGGCTCTACTCCAAGTTAACATGTATTTGAGGTTTCTGGGCTTAAAAAAAAAAAGTTGGCAAGACATGTTTTTGTTCCTGGGGAAGTTCTACTTTGTTGGTTGTTTTTCCAGTTGTGGTGACTTCAACATATGTGTGCATTTTATTTCAATTGGTTTGTGTATATATTTTGTTTCATATAACAGAAAGTACAAAAAGAATCAGTGATTTAGAACTTTTCCAAATAGAATTCTAAGAGAGACATGAAATTTTGTGACAACTGGGAATGGGCAGATCTTCATAGTGGAGGGGGTAGCAGTATAACAGACACATTGTTTGACATGATTTTAATTTTTCCTCCTCTTGCCTTACTATTTCCAATGTTATTACTTCAAAGTCTTTAGTGGAAAGAAAATAATTTTGTCTGTATGAACTCAGAATTTTTGGTTCAATTGGGACACACTACACATTCATTTTAACTCAAAAATCTTTCCTTTGTTTAAAATCACACATGTGAATTTATACTGCTAAAGTAGCACCTAATAATTTATATGAAATTGTCCAAACTATTTTCAATTCACACTATATATAATATAGAGTATAATAAAAATAGTGTGTAATATAGTATGTAATAATTGACTTTGGGGAAAGTCAATTACAGTGGATTTTTGAGAGATACTGAGTAATAGTAAAACTGATATTTGATTCTATTAAAAAATACCCAGTTACATCTAAAAATAACTCATAATTATAAACTAATGCTGAAAAAGTAATATTGTTTATTAGAAAAAGCCAGAAGTTTCAATAAGCTTGCTTTTTAAAAATTTTCTTGAATCTGGGGTTTGGTGGTTCATGCCTGTAATCCTATCTACCCAAAAGTCTGAAATCTGAGGATTGTGGTTCAAAGCCAGCCTGGGCAGAAAAGTTTGTGAGACTCTTATCTCCAATATATCTCTTGAAAACTAGAAACTTCACTGTGGCTCAAGTGGTACAGTGCTATCCTTGAGCTGAATTGCTGAGGGACGGTGCCCAGGCCTGGAGTAAAAGGCACACGACAGACAAAAAAAATTGACATGGATTTTTACTTTATTATTTTAAGATTTTTTTTATTGTGAAAATACATACAGAGAGTTTACAATTACATGAACAAAGTAATGAGTACATTACTTATCAAGCATTGTTGTCTCCATAATTGTTTCCCCTTCCCATCCCTTCCCATATCCCCTTCTGTCTCCCTCACCCTGCACCAAAGTTGTAAAGTTCGTTTTTTGACATAGCATCTTGTACATATCATTGTTGCAATGGGTCCAGCTGTATCCCAATTTGTTTTTCCGTTAACCTCCCCAAGTTATACCAACATCAAATAGAGTGAAAACAAAGGTTATACTGTGGGGGAGGGTTATGCGAAGCAACAAAGAAATAATCTTATAAATACGCTAGAAAAAATAGCAAGAAAGAAATACCATTTGAGTCCTTATCTTGGTGTTCATTTCACCTAACATAAACTTCTCAGTTTCTGTTTGTCTCAGACATATACTACTTATTGCAAATAAGGGAAAGCATGGAGCCTATGTTTCTTTGGGCCTGGATTACTTCACTTAATATAATTTTTCCCAAGACTTTCCATTTCCTAACAAATGGGGCAATGTCATTCTTTCTGATGGAGGCATAGAATTCCATTGTGTACATATACCACATTTTCTTGATCCATTCATCTACTGAGGGACATCTAGGTTGGTTCCATATATTAGCTATGGTAAATAATGCTGCAATAAACATAGTTGTGCTGGTAGCTTTAGTATGGTCTTGTTTTTGATGATTTTGGTAAATGCCCAAAAGTGGGATTGCTGGGTCATAGGGGAGCTCTATGTAGAGTCTTTTGAGAAACATTCAGACTACTTTCCAACGTGGTTGAACAAGATTACATTCCCACCAACATCCCATCCAGCTTCTGTTGTTATTAGAGTTCTTGATTAGAGCAATTCTAACTGGGGTACGGTGCTATCTCAGTGTTGTTTAGATTTGCATTTCTTTTATTGCTAGGGAGGATGAGCATCTCTTCATAGGATGAGTGTCTATTTTCTATCCTACCTTCCTCTTCAGAGAAGTTTCTCTGTAAGTCTTTAGACTACTTATTTATTAGGTAGTTGTTTCTTGAGAATTTGTTGTTGGGGGATTTAATTTTTTGAGGTCCAGGTATATTTTAGATATGAGAACCTTGTCCGTTGTATAGCTAGTGAAGATCTTCTCCCAATCTGTGAGCTTTATATTGATCTTGATAGTTTTGTACTTTTCCACGCAGATGCTCTGCAATTTCATGCAATCCCATTTGTCCAACCTTTCTTTGACTTGCTGTCTTTCTGGGTCTCTATTAAGAAAATTTCAGCATGTGCCAAGTAAATCTAGGGTTTCTCCCATTTTGTCCTGTAATGTTTTCAGGGTGGCTGCTTCAACCCCGAGGTCTGTCATCAATATGGAACTGATCCTGGTACAAGGTGATATATATGGATTTAGATTTGTTTTCTACATGTGATTAACCAATTTTGCCAGCACCACTTACTGTAGAGGCTGTCTTTCTTCCATTCTATTTTTTTAGCACCCTTATTGAAGATTAGGTGGCTATAGGACTGTAGGTTCATTTCTGGGTTTTCAATTCTATTCCATTGGTCCTGAGGTCTATTCTTCTGCCAGTACCAAGCTATTTTCATTACTATGCTTTTCTCGTAGAGTTTGAAAATTGGTATTGATATTCCTCCTGCACTGTTCTTTCTGTTAAGCATCATTTTTGCTATTTGGGGCCTTTTATTGTTCCATATGAATTTTTGGATTGCCTTTCTATTTTCTTGAGGAATGAGTTTGGAATACTGATAGGCAAACATTGAATTTGTAGATGGCCTTGGGAAGTATTGTCATTTTCATGATTTCCCTATTTGGATACCTTTTATGTTTGCATCTTGTCTTATAGATATTCTAATAATTAATTGAAGAGATTGGAGTGAGTGAACATCCTTGTCTCATTCCTGATTTAAGAGAAAATGGCTTTAGTTTTCCACCATAAAGTGTAATGCTGGCTGTAGATTTGTCATATACAACCTTTATTGTATTGAGGAATGTTCCCTGGATTCATAGTTTTTCTAGAGCCTTCATCATAAAGGGGTGTTGGATCTTGTCAAATGCTTTTTTGTGATGAGTTTACAAAAAGTGTGTGATGTCACAATGGGTTGGTGATATCAAAATGAAACATGTGATCTCAAATGTCAACTCACAATGAGTGTATGAGCTCACAAAGGGACTGTGATGTCTCCAAAAGCATGCGTTGTCTCAAAAGTGATGCAATCCTAACAGGTGTGTGGTGTTTTTGAGTGTTCTCAGCCTGCTCACGCCATTCCTAACTTTCTCTTTGAGTATTCTCAAGCTGCTCATGCAAATCCTGTATCCATTTTTGAGTAGCTTCCTCACGCTTATGATATTCCTGTATAAACTTTTGGATTGCCTCCTCTCTCTCCCTATCACGCTCATACAGAGTCCTTTGTATTTTTTCAATCTTTTGATTTATCATGTTTGCCAGCAGTGTTTGTACAGCTATTTGGGAACTCTCCTCTGGATTATTCATTATCTGTTCTGTCCCTTGATTATCATGAGTGGTAGTTGAGATACCTGGACTTGCCATTTTTATTGTGGTTTTCCGGCTTACTCTGCCCATTTGGGGTGAAATTAACACGTTTTGTGCTAGAACAGTATCTTAAGGCAAGCATCAACCAAAGTCTGAATTTGCACAGTCAATAGTCTGCAGATACAATTTGTTCAACAGATACATCTATTCAACATCAAACAATTATATATTAATGGGCTATGAACCGCAAAGAAGAATTTGGTAAACCAGAAATTATTAGGTTTAGGAAGAGATGTGGGTAAAAATAGGAATAGGGTGCTGTGGGAAGGCACAGGGAGTGTTAACTAAGTCCTAATCTCAAAGCAGGAAATAAGTTGGATAGGATGAAAGTAGAGAGAGAGAAAAAAAAGAAGAAAGAGAAAGGGAACAAAAAGAGACCAGAAGAAATAGAAAGGTAAAAATTAAATATATTGTACAGATTCGAAAACAAACTATTCAGAGAAGAACATGAATAAAATGAGAGAAGGGGAGGGATATAAAGGAGATGTTAAAAACTTAAAAATAAAAATACTTAAAATGTTATGTAGGAATAAAGAGGTCTAATAATAATAAAGAGGTCTAATAATCAACTACGGGTTTATCTGAGGATGTGCAGAACAGCAATAAATTCACATAAAGAAGAACGAAAGAGAAGAATAGGTGAAAATGATAAGAAAGAAAGAAAAAAGATCAGAAGTTCAGTAGAGCTAAACCAAAAACAAAACAAAAAAAAAAAAGAAAGAAGAACGCACACACACTTATATCCCTAAAATAAAATTCTAAGAGGAAAAAAAAATTACTAGAAAACAATTCTTTTTCAAAAAAGGTAAAATTTAAAGATTAAAAAGTTTTAGATAAAAATAATTTTTTTATAATAGGTACAACAAGAAAAAAAGTTCTTTGATCATTTTGGGAGGGGTGGGAAAAATACAGTGTCTCCCTTGTGTCTGTAACCAGACTCTGGTTGGAGTCTCTGGTCTGCTTGTGGTCCTGTGGCTTGGTTGGTTACATAAGTCAGTTTCTTTGAACAGGCAGAAAAATGCTCTGCGATCCTCCTCCCAGGTTAGTTCAATGTCAGGGAGATCTGCTTTGAGTATCACAAAAGAGGGAGATGGCTTTTTCCTCGAGTTTGGAGATGTTGTGATGAGGCTAGGTTCTGGGTAGAGTTGAGGCCTTTTAGCAAACAGTAGCTTTTCCCCGGGGCTGGTTTGTGAGAAACTCACAGAGCCCACCCTGGAGCCACTCTCAGGGTTTCTGTTTACTGAATTTCAATTGATTGTGAAGGCTGCTAAAGGGAGGGGCAGCCTCTGGCTCTGATTACCCAGTGAAGAAAGCCACTCCTGGGGCTGGTGCCCAAGCTGGGTGACTTTACCTGGGTGGAGCTGAGTCTGGCAGGTTAGGTTAGGCTCTTGTGACCTGCTAGATGACTCTAGATATATTCCAAGGCCTGAGTTGGAGCTAGAAGCTCTGCCGAGCTTTGTTGTTATCCAAGATGGAGATCTCCGGTACTGGGGGGGGGGGGGCTTCCCTCCTCTGCTGCTTGAGAAGGAGTGAGGACGTTAGGTTTCTACTCACGCCGAGTCTTGGTTCCTGGGTCATCTCTGGTCTGCGAACTACATAATGAAGATGTCCGCTCCTTGTCGGTTCTTGCCAGTGTTGAATAGATTCTGCTAGCCTGCCGCGTCTGGCTCCTTCGTCCCAGACTCGCTATGATTCAGCGGCAGCTGCTGGCAAGTGCTCAGAGCTTTCTCCTTGCCTGTATTTTCTCTCTCTGGCCTAACTCTTTGTCCTGTGAAGGCACACTTGGTGTGATTCTCTGGCTTAGGACTGTTCACTGGAACTCTAAAACTGCTTTCTATGCGAGATCTTGTTTAGCCTCCAGCTTCTCCTCCTCCCTCTTCCCGGAACCTTCTATTTAAAATTTGACATGTGTGTTGATATCAGAAACATAATGTAACCTCATAACCATTGTAGCATCATAAATCAGCAGTCAGAACAAATTGTCATTATGACATCATCAGCTCATTGTGACATCAGCAAATGACAATGGCATCATAGCATGATAAATCACAATGACATTGTTACATCATAGACATAACTGTTAAGGCCTATTCTGTGAATTCATTCTATTTCAGAAACCCACTTGACCATATAACCTTTGTGATATCACAATCCTTTGTGACATCACATTGCCATTGTGATATCATTAATCTGCTGTGCCATCACATACCAGTCCTTATAAGTTTTGTGACATGCTGTCATTGTCACATATTAGGCCCTTTGTGAGCTCATAATCTGTTTACAATCTCATATTTCTGGTTTGACATGTGATATCAGAAATCCCCTGTGACATCATACTGCCAGATATCATGACCATTATGTCACATTGTGACATCACAAACCTGTTAGAACGGCATCACATATATTCATTGCCAAATAATGACAATTGAGATCTACCATGCCACTCTGACATCATGAACCCATTGTGACATAAACTTATGGTGACCTCATAACAAGAATGGTATCAAAAACTAATTGTGGTATCAAAGCATTATTTTGACATGATATAGTGTTATTGCCATTGTGATATCACTGTCCCATTGGGTTTTTACAAACCTATATTGCCACATCCCATCTTAGAAAATTTATGGCCTTTGAGACTTCAAGCTCTTTCTGTGAATTCTAAGGCAAGGAGACAAATCATGTAGTCACATTTAATTTAATAAACCAATTTACACTAGAAAGGGGACTGTGATTACCTTATCCTCGACTGGATACCCAGTTCCAAGAGCAGCCTTGACCACCAAACCTCAGACCTCCAATGGGCAGTCCCACCCTTTCTTAATTGGTCTGCAAACCACCAGCCAAAAAATTATGATCTGCAAATATCCAAACCATAATGGGCAAGGCTTTTTGCTTTTCCATTCCTCCCTCCTTCATTATAGACCTGTCCTTCCATCCTGGTGTTTCCCTTTTTCCCTTCCACCACTTGCTTTTTCTCTTTAGGTCTCTCCACTCTCCACAGGCCTGCCCTACTCTGCCCCAGTGACCACTTGCCAACCTTCTGCTCTCCCTCATCTTCCTCTCTTCTCAGGTTTTTCCCTTCCAGCTGTCTCATAACTTTCTTTCATCCTGGTAGCTCCCATTTTTATCCCCCTCCTTCCAATGCTCTGAAAATGCAACCTATATATAGGTTTTACCCCTCCTCACTCCAACGGGTCTCCTGCCTAACAATTTTCAACCATTTCTTCTCAATCTACCCAATGCTCAATCTCTTCTGGACAGCTCACCATGTGAGGCTTGACAACTCCACCTTTAGCGCCATTCTCCACATTCTCTCTTGGGCCAGGCCAAGAATTTACAATGATTATCGGCTCCCACAGATAATTCTGGCAACACTGGTTATTACAGAATCCTCATAGAAATTGAAATTGTATATGTCATTGTTATATTACAAACTTGATGAGATATCACTAACCCACTGTGACCTCATCACCGTGGTGACATCATAAACTCATAGTGATATCACATTGCCATTGGGCCATCATGATCATATTGTGACATCCCAAACTTATTATGACTTCAGCAGCTTTGAAAGAAAGCATGGCCTTTGTATCATCACAGGCCCTTTTTGTAACCATATTCTCATTTTGAGCTAATTGAGATCAGACATGCCATTTTAACATTGCAAAACCTTTGTGACATCATCACCAGTGAACATTACATTGTAATTATGACACCATCTGCCCATCGTGACATCATAAAACAACAATGACTTCATCACATTATGACACCACATGGTCATTGTGATGTCATAGATACATTGGAATGCCTATTCTGTGATTTCATTCTATTTCAAATATGACAGGTGGGTTGATATAATAAATAGATTGTCACAACATAACCATTATGACATCACAATACATTGATGACACCACATTACCATTATGATATCACTGACCCACTGTGACATCACAAAACTGTCCTATCCTCATAAATGTTTTGACATGCTGCCAGTGTGATCTCTGGCCTCTCTGAGCTCATAAATAGTTTAATTCATAATACATCAGGTATGACATGTGATATCAGAAATCCACTGTGACGTTACTACCACTGTGACATCACACTGCCAGATGTCATGAGCACTGAGTCACATAGTGACATCACAAACCTGTTAATACTCATTACACTTGTGCCAAAATTTGCCTTTGGATACATCATTATCCCTTGTGAACTTATATATTCACTGTCAATTAGAGACCTACCATGAGATTGTGACATCACCATCCCATTGTGAAATCACAAATCTATGTGACCTCATCACCTCTATGGCATTACCAACTATTTGTGACTTCAAAACAATACTATCTCATGTAATGGCAACATTATATTGCCAATGGGATATCTTTGTCCCATCGCATTTCCACCAATCTTTTATGTCCTCATAATATTTTACAAAATTCATGGCCTTTCTGACTTCTAGCTCCTTATGTGAACTCGTATCTTCATTGTGATCTAGTAATATCACCATGTAATGGTGATATATAACCATTACATGGTGATATATTACAAATTCATAGTGACATCATTATCCAAGTGGGACCTTATCCCCATTGTGACATCACAAATCCATTGTGACATCATATTTCCACAGTGATATCACGATCACCTTGTGACATCCCAAACCTGTTGTGACTTCTTAGCACCTTTGAAAAAGCACATGGTGTTTGTGACATCATAGTCGCTTTGGATAATTATATCCTCATTGTGAACAAAGGACAACTGATATAAGACATGCCATTGTACCATTACAAATGCTTTGGGACATCATCTCCAGTCACATTGTTGTTAGGATAACATCAACCCATTGTGACAACCCAAAATGACAATGACATCACAGCATTATGACATTACATTTTTTTTTTGGGGTCCGGTTGTGGGGCCTGAACTCTGGGCCTGGGCACTGTCCCTCAGCTCTTCAGACACACTTGAGCCACAGCCCCACTTCCGGCTTTTTTTTTTCCTGCTTATGTGGTGCTGAGGAATCGAACCCAGGGCCTCATGCATACAAGGCAAGCACTCTACCACTGAGCCAACTTCCCAGCCCTGACATCACATGTTCATTGTGAGGTCATAGAGACAATGTGATTGCCTATTCTGTGATTTCATTCTATCTCAAATGTGGCACACAGTTTGATTACAGAAACCCATTGTGACCACATCACCATTGTGACATTACAAGCCCTTTTTGACTTCATATTGACATTGTGATATAATTAATGCAATGTAACATCACAAACCTATCTTGTCCTCATAAATTTTTTAACAAGCAACTACCTTGACCTGAGCTAGATGCCCAGAGTTAAATGCAGCCCCAACCATGAACCCTCAGAACTCCAAAGACCAGCCCAGCCATTTGTTAACGGGTCTGCAAACAACCATCCCCCAAAATAATGATCTCCAAAACTCCACACATCAAAGGACAGGCTTTTTCCTTTCTCTTCATCCTCCTTCTCTCCAGACCTGTCCTACATATCAGGTCTTTTCATTTTTCCCTTCCACCATTCCCTTCTCTTCAGGCTGCTCTACTCTTGACAGTCCTGCCCTGCCCTATCCAGGTGGCCAGCTGCCATCCTTCACCTCCTGCTCTCCCTCAATTTCCTCTCCTCTCAGGTCTTTACCTTCCTGCAGTCTCATCACTTCTTTCCTTCCAGGCCTTTCCCCCTTTTCTCTCCTCTTCTGTTGCTCTGAACATGCAACCTATATATATCCTGTACTCTTCCCCCACTGCAATATGTTTCCTGCATAACAGTTTTCAATCATCACTTCCCAAATGTCCATGCCCAATCACTTTTTGGCAGCTCACCATGTGGGGCTTGACATCCTATCTCTTTCAGCAGCAGGTCCTGCCCCCTCCAGTGGCATGCAACCCCCCTCTCCGGTTGTCCAGACCAGGAGGCCAAGATGACTATTTGTTCCCATAGATTATAAGGGCACTGCTGATTTTTACAGTGCCCTCATGGTGGTTTAGTAGCAATTGAAATTGGACAAATAATTGTGATATTACAAACTTGTGACATAACTAATCCATTATGACCTCATCACCAATGTGACGTCACAAACCCATTGTGACGTCACATTGCTGTTGTGACACCAGGATCACATTGTGACATCCCAAATATATTATGACCTCTTACATCCTTTGAAAAATATATACCTTTGTGACATCACATTCCCTTTGTGTACTCAAATCCCCACTGTGAAATATTGACAATTGAGAATCAGACAGGACATTTTAACAAAAAATACTGTGAGTTCATCACAATTGTGACATCACATTGTCATTTTGACAACATCTGCTCATTGTGAAATCACAAAACTAAAATGATATGATAGATTTATAACTTCACATTGTCCTTGTGACATCACAGACACATTATGAATGTCTTTTCTGTGATTTCATTCTATTTAAAATGTGGCCTGTAAGTTGATATCATAAACAAATCATGAACTCATAACCATTGTGATATTACGATCCTTTTGTATACCATGTTGCCACTGTAATATCACAATAATCCACATATCACAATATCACATAACCCACCGTGACATCACAAACCTATCCTGTCATCATAACTTTTTTGACATGCTGAAATTCTAATATCTTAGGCCTTTTTTGTCCTCATAATCTCTTGTCGACCTCATTAAATTTCACATATGCCATTTGATATCACAAATTCCCAGTGACATCATGACCATGATGATATCACACTCTCAGATTTCATAACCATTGTGTCAAATTCTGACATCACAAACCTTTTAGGATTTCAATATATTTGTGACAGCACATACTTTTGGAGAAACCAAAGTCTTTTTGTGAACTCATATACTCATTGTAAGTTGAAGACAATTGATAACCATCATGTCATTGTGACATGCCAAATACATTGTGACATCACCAATCTTTTGTGAACTCATCAACAATGTAGCATCATCAACTAATTGTGACACCAAAACAATATTTTGATATGATGTAGTGAGTTGACATTGCCATGGGGATATCAATGTCCCATTGTGTATTCACAAACCTAATATGACCTCATAACATTTTTAAAAGTTCATGACCATTAAGACTTCAAGCTCCTTTTGTGAACTTGAATGCACATTGTGAAATACTAGCAGTTGAAATTGGACATGTGTTTGAGAAATTACAAAATCATTATGACATCAAAGACCCGTTGTGACCTCATCACAACTGTTTATCATAAAGTTATCATGACCCCTAAGTACCTTTGAAAACACATATGGTACTTGTGACATCACAGTCCTTTTGTGTACCCATATTCTCATTGTGAACACATGACAATTGAATTCATATATGCCATTGTAACATCACAAACCCTTTGTGACCCAAACATGTATTCATTTCGACACCATTACCTCCTTGCAACATCGCCAATTTAGCAATTTACAATGACCTCATAGTATTATGACATTAAATTGTCATTGTGATGTTATAGACACATTGCAAATGCCTATTCTCTTAGCTCATTCTATTTCAAATGTGGCATTTGGGTTGATATCACAGTGCCATAATGATATCACTAACACACTGTGACATCACAAACCTGCCCTGTTGTGTCGGGTCTTTGTCCATCCTACGAAAGTTGGACAGGGTCTGAGGAAAGGTATGTGTGGCCGCTGGTCTGTTCCCCAGCCTCCCTTAGGCCAAGAGACAATCACATGCGGGGAGTCAAGTCAAGCAGAAACTTGTTTATTAACACAGAGCAAGCCCTTTTTAAAGCAAAAGTCTGAGTGGGAGAAGAAATGGAACCAACCATTCACTGTAAAGGTCACACCTTATCATGCACCTAAGCTTCCACAAGCTGTTTACACACTGAATGTAAACAAATCAGGTTCTGCCCACTCCACTTCCTCTCAGGACCATCTTTGTTGCCTGTGTGCCCCACAGATTCCCCCTTTTCGTTTTAATGGCAGATTCACCTCCCAGTTAGTTATCCTTTTCCTCTCCTCTGTAAAGGTCATTTTAACAGGATTACATTGGTAAGAATAGTATTGGCCATGCAGGGGTTTGAGGCAAGTCTGGGGGGCGAGATTTGCCAGACAATGATAGGGCCTTTGTGCATGATACAAGAGCCAGTCCCAGTTACCTCACATTCCCGCCTAGCACAGTAATAAACATCAGCCCCACCACAGTTAGAAATGTCCAAAGCAGTTCGATTAATTTCGGGGCATATGTAACAGTCATTATCTGGTCCTCTTAAGAACACGGGAGCAGGCTGGGTATTGGGAATTCCACACATGTGGCATGGTGCATCCTCGTGGGCCCCCACTCTCAGGCCATTCTACTATAGTCCAGAAAAACAAGGAAAATTTAAAACAAACTCTGCAAAGCAATCCCGTGTACCTGGTGTCTTTCAAGTAAGCCAGTTCTTTGTATGTGCCTTCAAGCGAGTATAGGGGTCAAGATGACCTTTGAGCTTTACTGTCCTCTCCCAACACCGCAACTTTGTTTAAAGAAGCGAACCCACCTGTCTTAGGTTGGGTGGATCACCTTGTCTGTTTTACTCTTCATCTGGAGCTTCTTCAGAGCGAAGCTGAAGGCCCTGTCTTAGGTTGGTCAGACTAGCACCCCCTCTTACCCATCTCTGGCTGCAGTTCCTCTCAGGGGAAATTTATAACTGGCTGGCTAAACTCGTAAGAGTTTTGCAGTGCACATATAATGCAAGGAAGGCATAGAAAAACCATCAGCAAAAGCATTCCCAGGCCAAGCAATATCATTAGCAGTCATTTAACAGTTTGGGATGGGATAGCAATCTTTGCCACTTCAGAGTCCAGAGGTGGGGCTTGTAAAAGAAATATTAGAGCAAGTAGCATTAAAATAAATAGCTCCTACAGAAATATTAAATGGTCCATACATAATGACATAGGCTGGTGATCCAAATGAAGGTCAGGCCACCAGGTCTAATGGACACCTTCTCTTGTGGAGCTATGTCTGCATTGCCAGCACTGATCACTGCCCAGGTCACCTGTTGAGGCTAATGTGGATTCCGTAGCCATTGCCGGGACTGGGAGGGTCAGAACAACCAACAGCTGGAGTATCGCCATCTGCAATTTTTAGAGCACACAAGAGCTTCTCATGGGCTGATTGCCTTTGGGAATCTTAGTTATCTTTCTTGCTTTCCCTCCTATAAACATAAGGCTCAGCCACCATAGTCATTTTTCTTTCCTTGTTGGTTAGTTTACAGTTGGGCATCCTCTTTTATGGAGTAAATGGGTAAAACCTTAAGGTTCCTGGCAGGGATCAGGATGGAGGCTGTCACTTCTTTGGGAAAAACACATCCAAATCCCCTGCCCATGGTAACTAGCAGGTCAGGTCCTCTCCATTGTTTGTGTCAGGGGTCCTTCCACCTGAATTTCACTTGGGACTTAGGGTTTAGTTGTCCCCAGTGCTTCTGAAATCTGGATTCACTCGCCCCTTTAGGAAAATTTAAAATGTTAATGGTAAACAAAGCTATCTGTAACTGTATATTAGGGTAACTCCCACTTTTTGTTTTTATAATTGCTCCTTAAGGCATTGGTGATTTCTTTCTATAATTTCTTGGCCTTGGGGATTATAGGGAAATCCTGTAGTATGATTAATGTGCCATTTGTCAAAAATATCTGACATTGCTTTACTAACAAAACAGGGTCCATTATGGGTTTTAACTTGTGCTGGTAGAGCCAAGGTGGCAAAGCAGTTAAGAAAATGTGCTTGTAAATGTTTACTTCTTTCCCCTTTATGTGTTGTGGTCCAGCATGCTCCTGAGTAGGTATCTATAGAGACAAAGATATATTTAAACTTACCAAAGGCTAGGAAATGAGTAACATCCGTTTGTCAGGGTTAAGGCCTCTGGGACATACCACTGGTGGTTGTAACAGGGGGTACATTTAAGAAGGGCTGGCATGTTTTGCAGGTATGTACTATCCTTTTTGAGGTCCTTTACAGGACTCTGAGGAAATCTATGTTGAAGTACTCTCCAGTTAATGTGGGTTAAATTATGCAAACAGGTAGCCTCTTGTAAGGTTAATGCTTGTGGGCCAGTAGCTAACTGGTCTGCCCAATTATTGCCTAGGAATAAAAACCCAGGAAGTTTTAAATGCCCTCTCAAATGTTGAATATGAATAGGGGCTCCCCACCCTTCTAATAGACCCTTAAGGGTAACCATAAGAGGGGAAATAGGGCTTTCATCCAGCTTAATATGTGCCTTGGAATATGGGGGAACAAGTGAATCACATATCAGCTATCAGAATACAAATTAAAGGGTTCTTTTTTTGTTGTTGTTGTTTTGTTTTGTTTTTTGGTCAGTCATGGGGCTTGAACTCTGGGCCTGGGCGCTGTCCCTCAGCTCTTCAGCTCAAGGTGAGCGCTCTACCACTTGAGCTACAGCACCACTTCCGGTTTTCTGGTGGTTTATTGGAGATATGAGTCTCAAGGTTTCTCCTGCCCGGGCTGGCTTTGAACCGGGATCCTCAGATCTCAGCCTCCTGAGTAGCTAGGATTACAGGCGTGAGCCACCAGTGCCCAGCTTTAAAGGGTGTTTGAATGTCCAGAAGGGCCATAATTATGGCCAGCATTTCTTTAAATTGTGCTGACCCTTGACAAGGTTGAAATGTTTGTTGGCTTGGGGTCTTTTGTTGCTCTTCAAAGGCTGCATACACAGATCCTGCTTTACCTCCATCAGAAAAAATATGGAGAGCACCAGGAATAGTCGTAGGAGAAAATAGAGAAGGCATTTTTAGGGGAAGTCACCATAACATGAGAGTCCATTTGGATGGCCCATAATGGCAGTCAATTTGGCCTAGGAACCCCTCCACTGAGAGAGCAAGATGAGCATTGGCTCGAGTGAGGGACTCAACGTCTGCCATCTGAAAAGCAAAAACAATGGAGTGAGGGTCAAGGCCATAATGACTTTGGGCTTTGGTCCTTCCCTTGACAATAGCATCTGCAAGTTGGCCTGCCTGAGAGTACACCCGAGAGTACTCTTCCCAGGGGACTGTGAACTCACTGTAATGGCTCCCCCCTTTGAGTTAAAACTGCAGAAATCAATGTAACACCTGCAAACAACCAAAGTAAAATGGGCTCAAAAATAGAATACCCCTTCAGGTAAACTTCATCCAGGGCTTTTTGGAACTGCAAAAATATTGCCCGATGGCTTTCTGAAAATTTAATAACTTCTTGGGGCATTCTCTCATTTAGTAGGGCAAATAAGCCACAAGACTATCTTTACAGAGAGAAACCCAGGGCAAGAGCCAATTGATTTCCCTTAAAAGGCTCTGAAGTTGGGTTAAGGTCAGAGAGGCTGGAATGTCCAGCAAAGGCTTAAGGGAGCTGGCTTGAGTCAAGGTAAGGTGGGACACAAGCAACTTCAAGGAGGTACCTTTTGAATTTTATTAAGGACTATGGAAACCCCCCTTTTTAATATGGCGAGAACCTGGGCCAGAAGGCCCTCCAGGAGGCCTGGGTCTTGGTGCTCCAGAATTATATCATCTATGTAGACATACGCAAGTGAGGTATCGGAAACCAGCACAGGCCCTAAAAGTGTGGCCAAGTATTGTTCGCAAAAAGCTGGGCTATTGGCCATTCTGTGTGGCAGCACCAGCCATTCAAACCTCCAATCATGCTCGGAAAAATTAAGAGAAGGGATGGAGAAAGCAAACTTCTTGCAGTCATCTGGATGCAGGGGATAGAAAAAAAATCTTTTATATCAATCACAACCAAGGTATATTCTGAAGGTATAGTGAGAGTCCAGGGCATGCCTCTTAGGGGCATTCCTACTAACTCCATCCTTTCATTTACTTTCCTTAGATCTTGTAGTATACACCAAGCCCCAGAGGCTTTTTGAATAACAGGTACGGGTGTGTTCCAAGGACTCATAGAAGGACAAACGTGCCCAAGGTTTATCTGTTCCTTCACCAAAAAGTGGAGAGCTAAAAGTTTAGGTTTGGTCAATGGCCACTTCTCCACCTAGATAGGGCTTCTGGGTTTCCACCTAACGGGAGGTACTTGAGAACAGTGGCCTTTAGGATTGGCGATGCACCCGAGTGGATCCCCTATATTCTTCTCTGTAATTATGAAAGTTAAAAAAATTCCTTTTACTTAACTCCCTCTAGATCTTTAAGCTTTTGTGCTTCTTCTCCATCCAGGATATCATCATAGGATGCTTGATGGTCTGTAGTGGCCCTGACATCCATTTGTCTTAGCATGTCTTGCCCTAGTAAATTTGCAGTGAGGTTTTTGCCACTAAAGGGCATATCTTTCCCTGTTCTCCATCTGGGCTAGTCCATTTCATAAGGGCAACCATCTCTTTGTACTGGGAGTTACACCCTATCCCCAATATCGGGGGACCGGGTCCAAGCTTCCAGGCTAAGGGCACTTCCTCCTCCCTGAGTATGGTTCTATCTGCCCCCGTGTCAATTAGGCAGTGAAACTACTTCCCTTCTATGAAAATACTCATTTTAAGACGGAGTCCTACCTCCAGGGGCACATTCCTATGGTCCTGGGTTGTCATGCCATGAGGCTTTCTGGGCCTCACAACAGAGGGGGTTCCTCCTTGAGTTAACGGGGCTGGAGGACATCCCTCCCCTATTTTAAAGGCTTCCCATTTACATCAAATTTGGATCGACAATCCTTTTTCCAATAGTATACCTTCGTGCACCTGCGGCAGGGTGTAGGAGAGGTTTGGACCCCCGGACCGTTTGGCAGGGGGATTGTTATGAATAGTCCCTCTTAAAGTTACCCTCCTGCCCACATTTAAAACAAGTCCCTCTCCCCGACGGTTGTCGAGTTCTTTGGCCTTGGGCTGCCAGCACCTGGATAATAGCCTCAGTCATTGCAGATGTCTGAGCCTGTAAAGCTAAAGGTTATGATTGGGACTGGTGCTATTGTGTTCCCACATCCTGCGAGGCCACCACCCATCTGCTCATGGAACTCTCTCTCAATCCTGCACAGGCCATGCAGTGTTCTGTATTCACCCCTTCCCAAACCAGCAACTTTGCAAACTGATCTTGGAGGTTCCCTGCCAGCAGCTTGTGATTAATATTCTCTTGGACTCGGTCTAAAAACTCAGCTAGAAGCTCACCAGGTTTTTATCTCACTCCTGCTGTGGGGTATTCAGTGAGCCCATCATCCAGTTTGTACCATACTGCAAATCCTGCCTGTCTCACCTGGTCATGGTAAGGGCCACGTATTGCGGACTGTTGGTTGCCAGTGGAGTACCTTTCCCCTGTCCCTGTTAACATTGCATAAGTAATAGGTATCGTGGGTTGAGCCTGCCAGTTATTCTCCTCCCGAGCTCGATTCCTCCTTAAAGAAGGCACACCATTTAATAAACTGAGAACTGGTGAGGAGGAATTTGGTCACATCCCACCAGATACATAGGTGATAAGCAATGTCATGTAATAGGGTCTGGGCCCAAGGAGAGTTCAGGCCATCCTCCGCCACCACCTTGTGTAACTCTTTCAGATCATTAGCTTCCCATGGATACCACTCCAATGGCCTATTAGCACTTGGTGCCAGATTCACCGGATAAGCTTGGGGAAGTGAATCTTGTGGCTTAGGGTCTGTGCTCCTGGGTGGCACTTCCCTTAAAGGTCAGGACTCCAACTAGGTTACTTCCCCAGCCCTCGGCCCCTCTATGGAAGATTGGTAGGGGTCCGGGTCTTGTAGATTCCTCTTGCAGGTCCCATAGGGCACCTTACCTCTCCCCAATAAGGGGAATAAGGTGGGGGCCTAGGACTGTCAATGGCACCCGAGTCATAGTGGGTAACATTAACCCTTGTTTTGACTTCCACTCTGCATGACCCATTCCTTTACTTTCATACTTCCCAAGTCCTCCTTTACTCCCTCTAGGCCTAATGTTGCCTCCTCCTCCTTCTTCTGTGAAATAGCATTACCCATACTAAGGGTTTCACTTACCTTGAGAGCACTTATCTTCAGCCAGTATCTTTTCCTTTCGAGCCCCACGTTGGGAGCCAGATGTCGGGTCTTTGTCTGTCCCACAAAAGACGGATGGGGTCCAAGGAAAGGTTAGAGCTGCCACTCTCCTGTTCCCCAGCCTCCCTTAGCCCAAGAGACAATCAGACAAAGCGGGAATTCAAGTCAAGCAAGGACTCGTTTATTAACACAGAGCAAGCCCTTTTTAAAGCAAAATACTGAATGGGAGGGGAGGAAATGGAACGAACCAATCACTGTAAAGGTCACACCTTATCATGCACCTAAGCTTCCACACACTGAACTTAAACAAATCAGGCTCTGCCCACTCAACTTCCTCTCAGGGCAATCTTTGATGCCTGTGTGCCCACACTGTCCTCATAAGTCTTGTGTCATGCCCCTTATGAACTCATAATCTGTTTTAAACCTTATAATATTTCAGTTATGATATGTGATATCAGAAATCCACCGGGACATCATGACCATTGTGACATCATACTGACAGACATCATGAACACTGTGACATCATAATCCTCCTAGGACTTCAACAAATTTGCAACGACACCTGACTTTGTAGATACCACTGTCCATTCGTGAACTCATATTCTCTGTGATTTCATGACAAATGAGACCCTTTATGCCATTTGGATATCACCAACCAATTGTGACATCATAGACCTGCTGTGAGCCCTTACTTGTATGGCATCACCAACTAATTATGACATCAAACTTTTGTGATGTCACAATGTGACACGATGATCATAACATCTGTCAATGTGATGACACAGTTGTCATGATGTCAGTGGATTTCTGGTATTTCATGTTATACATGAAATATGAGGTTGAAAATTGAGGGCAGAAAGGTCTAAGTTATCACAATGTTAGCATGACACATAAGTTATGAGGACAGATGTTTGTGATATCACATTGTGTTAGTGATATCACAATGGCAGTGTGATATCGCAACGTGATTATGACTTCAAAATGGTTATGTAGGCACAAAAATGTGTTTCTGGTATCAACTCTCATGCCACATTGAAATACAATGAAATCACAGAATAGGCATTCACAATGTCTATGATATCAAAATGAGAATTGTTGTCATATTGCGATTATGTCATTGAGTTTGGTGATATCACAACGAGTTGATCCTCTCATAATGAAAATGTGATGTCACACTGTTGAGGATGTAACAAACACTTTTTGATGTTATAATGGCATGTCTGATCTCAATTGTCAGTTAACAACAAGGATATGGGTACACAAAGGGACTGTGCTGTTGAAAAGGGCATGGATTTTTCAAAGGAGCTAAGAGGTCATAATAGATTTGAGATGTCACAATGGAATCATGATGTCACAATGACAATATTGTCACAATGGGTTTGTGATGTCACAACGAGTTTGTAATATCACAATCAAATTTCCAATTTCAATTGCTTCTAGTTCACAAGGAGGATACTGTAATAATTAGCAGGGCCCCAATAATCTATAGGGTCCAATAATCAGCCAGGCACCATCTCCTGGCCAGCTAGAGAGGACAAAGTATGTCACCAAAGAAGGTGGGGCATTCTGTGGGAGGGGCTGGTGCATTAATCAACATGTGCTTAGCTGTTTGGGATGTGACAGTTGAAAACTGCTAGGCAGTTGGGGTACAGAAGGGTTACAGACTTTATATAAGCTACTTGTTCAGAGAAATAGAAGGAAAGAGAAAAAAGGAAATGTCCTGGAAGGAAGGAAGTGGTGTGATAGCAGAAGGGGAAAGAACCTTGGAGGAGAGGAAGTTGAGGGGGGGCAGGAGGTGAAGGATGGCAACTGACGACCCAGGCAAAGCAGTTCAGACCTGTGGAGAGAGGAGAGGCCTGAAGAGAAGAAGTAACTGGTAGAAGGGAAAATGGAAAGACATCGAAGGATGTATAGTTCTGTAGCCAAGGAGAGACAAAGGGAAGGGGGAAAAAGGCTTGCCCTTTGATGTTTGGAGCTTTGGCTATCATAATTTTGGGGGTTGGTGGTTTGGAGAACATTTATTATATTAGATGTGTCTCGATGGATTCTCTTGAACTACAGAGTTCCTAATTTTCAGAAACCCCATCGAGATAATCCATTTGGATAGGATCAGGCCTTGTCCCCAGGGAAAAATCCTCATAGGTGAAAGCATCAACCCTCAGCGTTAAGAGTCTACCTCGAGTGTTTGTCTCTGGAGGACCAACCTTTGCAAAAGTCATTTAGGTTCCTTTAGGGGTATGTCTAGGAAAACTTGCCAGCCTGTTTTGGGGACCCCCTCCGGAGGTCATTTGTGGCTTCTGGGAACTCCTTGAGAGGTCATGTAGGGCTTCCTTGGGAAGCCAACTGGAACCTCATCAAAAGTACATCTGTGACTTCCTTGAGAAGCCATCTGAAAACTACCCTGGAGGTCGTCTGGGGCCTTCTCCAGGGGCCGTCTTGGACTTTCTCCAGAGGTCATCTGGGGCTTCCTCAGGAGGCAACCCAAGAACTCTTCAAAAATAGGCTTTAGGACTATCTTAAGAGGCAATCTAGGACCACCTCCTGAGGTCATCTGGAACTTCTTTGGGAGGTCAGCTTGGGTTACCTTGATGAGAAATGTATGACCGTCTCCAGACATCATCTGGGACTTCCTTGAGAAGCCAAATAGGACCTTCTGTGGAGGTCATGTATGGCTTTCTCCAGAGGGTTATCTGGACCTTGCTCTGGGGTTAATATATAGCACTTTGAGTGGCCATCTGGGAGCTATTCGAGAGGTAATCTCAGCCTCATTGAGAGGACATCTTGGACCTCCTTTGGAGGTCATCTGACACTTCCTTAGGGAGCTATTTGGAACCTCCATGAGAGATTATCTAGGGCCTCCTAGAGAGGACATATGTGACATTTTCCAGGGGTCATCTGCGGCCTCCTCAAGAGGCAATCTGAGACATTCTCTCTGTCATCTGGGACCTCTTGTAGTGGTAAACATTGAGACATATGGGACATGTAAGTTAAGCGTATGTGGCTATTGGTCTGTTTATGTATGCTGATAGTTTTACCTGTGTCCTGTATGCATCTCTATTTACTCCTGTCCTCAGGATTGGAGAACAAGGCCATATCCAAGTTGCCATATCCAAAAAATATTCTCCCCCAGGGTTATAGAGTCCCTCAGAGGAAGATGCATTGATGTACTCTCTCCTATTCTTTGCCATCAGTACCTGTCATATTAAGTCCTCCTATAGCAAAAGTGGTTACTTTTACCAGCCTGAGGTGATACAATGTGGTATGTTACCATTACTACCCTTGAAAGAGGAACATGGAGGAGATGGGGGGCAGGCCCCCATTTGAATATATGTTCCCTACACAACTAGTGACCTGTATAACTGGGAACAGCAAACTCCATCCTTTTCAGAAAAAAAAAAAAAAACCAGGGGCTCATTATTTCATTAGAGACAGTAATTTTCACACACAAGCACATCTGGAATGAGTGTCAGCAAATTTTACAGGTGCTTTTCACCTGGTAGGAAAGGGAGTAAATCCTGCTCGGTGATTTGAAAGTAGTACTTGGACCAGACAGTAGCCCCAATATTGAACCAGACCATTTGGAGCAAGTCTTTTCACAGACTTACCCAAGCTGAGACTAACAGTGATCGAGGTATGGAAGTGCTTACCTATTATTGCTAGGATTCATTAGCAGGGATACCTCAGTGGCTAGAAAGCCAAGTCATCAAACTAAGGTGAGTGAGATGGTACAGTTCCCCAGTGAGTACACTAATGCTTTTCTGGAACTTCTCCCAGAAGACAATAGGACATATAAGCCTATAGATCTTGAAGCTCTGAGGAATCAAAGATCCTTAAATATGGCCTTTATTACCCAGTCAGCCCCAGATATTAGAAGAAAGCTTCAAAAGTTAGAAAGTTTTGAGAGAAAGGTGTATTCTAAGTTGGAAGTGCTTACCCAGTAGGTGTTTGATAACAGAGATACCCTGGATAAAAAAGACTCTAAGAAAGCGGGTTGAGTTTTGATAGGAGCACCAGAATAGGGATCAAGAAACCCTTCGCAAAGACAGTAGAATTCATTTGCAAATGGCAGTAGGGAACCTCTAGGACTAGATCAGTGAGCTTATTGCAAGCAAAATGGCCATTGGGAAAAGGAATGTCCAAGGAGGAGAAAGATAGAAAATGACATGTTATGTTAACACCTGGAAAATTTGTTCATAGCTCTGGAGTAACATGCAAAGGAGCTTGGGGCTCTGAATTCCAACTGTGTTTAATTTAAAAAGCAGCCCTCTGAACTTAAGAAGAAATGTGGCAAAGAAAAATTCACACACTTCTATCTCAAAACACAGAATTATAAAAGACTGAATCTCCATTATGTGCCAGTCAAAAGCAACCAAGAGGTTAAAAGCACATAGAAGATCACATTGGAAAAAACAGAATTATTTGACGTGAAGAAAATATTTGAAGATATAAACTTGTGAGAGTCAAAAATGAGAAGAAAATCCTCAAAAGGAACCTAGAAAACACTCAGAATCAAATGAAATTCAAGTTCATTAGCCTGGATGAGTATGAGGCAAATTAGGTGATCACAAGCCAACAGAAGCACAAGACAGCAATACTGCCATCCTTGCTAACCACAAGAGAGGCCAAGAAGAGATCCTGATGCTGCATTAAGAAATCGTGGACCTGAAAAAGGAGCTGGACCTGATATAAGAATGTATTAGGCTGAAGTACATGTCAGTTATAAGCTTTGAAAATTGTCACCAGAAATTCAAAGCAACAGAGAGAGAAGGAAAGAGTATTTAGCAGAGAAGGTGGGGAAGTGCTGTGTCATAGAAGATGAGGCCAAGAAAAATAAACAGGAAAATATCAGGCTCAAGAAAGAGATTGTTACTCTTCAGAAAGAGTTAAAGGACCACATGCTCTGATAGGGAATTCTGGGGAAAGGGAAGGAGCATTTGGAAGAAAAACATAGCAGCTAAACAAACAGTTGAAAGGTCTGTCACAAAAACACACTGAAGTGGAAAACTAGAAAGAGAAACTACTAGAGTAAAAGCTCCAAAAGACTGCTGAGATCTTCATTATAAATGTAATGCAGAAGCATCGAGTCCCAATGGAACAGGGGGAGGTGGGAAAAAATACCTCGCAATAGCACCTTTGTGAACTTAAGGGAGGAGCTGAAAATCAAGCAAAGGTGTTGTGAGAAGGAGCAGCAGTTTTCCAGTCAAAGGAACTCTCCTGTGACCCTGCCAAAACAGTTACAGGTTAAGGAGCACATTGAGAAGGAGAGTGCGATCTTGAAAGGAAGTTTGAGAGAAAAGGAGGAGAATAAAATGGAAGAAGTCTCCAAGATTCAGAGTACTGTACAGGAGTTAAAGCAACTAGAGATTATAAGATACAGGGAAACATCTGAGCTGATCAGGTAACTTGGGAGATCACTCTAAAACCAGTGGGGTCTCTAGAGATACTAGTCGTTAAAATTAAAGTAAGAAGCAAAAACAGGTGTAATAAGTGTGTAAATGTTGACACTGAACTTGTAAAAAATTCATACAGACTCAAGCTTTCTGTCAGTTTAAGTGTAGATATTTGCACCCTGGTAAATTTCCCGAGGCTACTACCTAAAACTCTTCTGAAAACCAGTGGGGCATTAGCCTGACAATACTTTGTAAGGTTTGGAGGTAATTTCCAACAGGTAAATGCTGAAAAACTGAAAGCTATGGAAAGAATTCATGCGTGAGGAACCTCAGACGGTGAATTTGGGAAAGTGGACTTCACAGAGGTAAAGCTGGAAAGTATGGGTATTGGTATCTATTAATAATAGTGGACTCTTTTTCAGGCTGAGCTGAGGCATGTAATAGTTCCTTGATTTAGCTTACCCTTAGCTGTGAGGTCCAAAGATGGCCCTGCCTTCATGGCCCAAGTTCTCAATTATTAACTAACACTCTAGGAATAAATTAGAAGTTACAAGCCATTTATAGAACTCAGAGTTCAAGGCATTAGAAAGAATGAACATGCACTCAAAGGAAACTAACTAAATTAAATACATAGACTGTGCATGGCTAGGTGAGCCTCCTCCACTTTGCTCTCCTTCCACCAAGATGTAGCCGTTATGTTAAAGGATTTAATCCCTTTGAAATATTTTAGGGTGGACCACCCCCTTCGCTTCCTAAATTTGGGAAGGCTATATTAACAGAAATGTCTATCTACAATCTGCAGGCTTTACAACATATTTTTTTATGGACCTATCCTTTGGTAACCAAGGCCCACCGGCCACCTAAGAAAAACTCCACCTGAAGGGGAGGGGCCAAGATGGCTATGGAACAGCAGGGAAACACCACATCTCTCCCCAACGAAATACAGAGTTTGGATTTCAATGCTCCATTTCTGCAATTGACCCACAAAAAAAGCGATTAGTCAGAGAGATACAGAAAGTGAAAAAAGAAAAGGGAAAAACCTACACGGACAGTAAAATGGGAAGACCCTTTCCCCACCCCTTGTTGGTGATGGGGCTCCCTGCTGAGCAGCATAAGTGGTGGAGCTTTGTGCCAGGTTGCTTTGGTGGCCTGGCTCTGGACCCTCCGAGGACCACACACCCACAAGCATCCAAGCCTCACAGAAGACTCCCCAGGTCCAGTGCCAACCCAGAGAATACAAACCAAAATCTCAGAAGAGCCGGCATGAAGATTCCGCTAACCCTCCCTGGCATGGCGCCTCTGCCTGGCTGGTGAAAGCAGCGCAACCCAGTCAGGAGCAGCAGCAGCTGTCAGCAGTGGCGAACGACCCTAGACCCACAGTGTGGCACCTCTGTCCTGCTGGTGTAAACAGCCTAGCCTAACCTGGAGCAGCAGCAACAGCTGACAGTAGTGGCAAACCATCCAGACTCTGGGCACAATGCCTCTTGGCACTAGCCCACAGGAACAGCCCAGTCCAGCCCGGCGCGACAGTAATAACTGGGATGGGGACAGCTGCAGTGAACAACTCCAGACCCATGGTGCTTTGTGCCTCTCCATACTGGCCCACATAAGCAACCCAGCCCAGCCTGAGGCAACAGCACTGGTTAACACCTGACTCCTGGTGGGGTGGAGGGCCTCTCCATACCAGCTTGCATGAGCAGCCCAGCGCAGCCCATGGTGGCAAAGGTGGTGAAGAACCTCAGACATGACGCAGGGTGTGGTGCTGAACAACCCCAGAAAAGCTTTCCTGCCTGGTCTGGCTTGAACCTGAATACACAGATCTGAGCCTCCTGAGTAGCTACAATTACAGGCATTTACACCAGCAGGGTCTAACTCTTGCCAACCCCTACACTTTTTCTACAATAGATCATTTCTTAGTTCATGCAAAGAATTCAAGCAAATACAAGAGAATCGATGTAATACCCTGTATTCTATCTGACCATAGTGCAATCAAACTGGTTCTCAATAACAAGGCATAAAGTAGAAACAGCTTAAACACATGAAAATTAAACTGCACTAAGTTGAACAATACGTGGGTCAGAGAAGAAGTTAAAGAAGAAATTAAAAAGTTCCTACAATTCAGTGAAAATGAAGAAACATCACAAAGAAACCTATGGGACCCAGTGAAAGCAATCCTGAGGGGCAAATGTATTGCTCTCAGTGCACATATCAAGAAAACAGAGACCAAGTAAACAATCTTATCATACAACTAAAACTGCTAGAGAAACAAGAAAAAATTGAACCTAAAGTTGCTAGCCAGAAAGAGATAACCGAAATAAGAGCTGAAATTAATGAGATAGAGACTGAGAAAATTATAAATAAAATTAATAAAACAATAAACTGTTTTTAAGAAAAAAATCACTAAGACTGACGGACCACTGGCAGGATAAACTAACAAAATAAGAGAGGAGAACCAAATCAATATTATCAGAGATACCACAGGAAAAATTACAACAAACATCCAAGACATCCAAACAATCATAAGGAAATAATTCCAGACTCTACTTAGAAGGGAAGGAAAACCTAGCAGACATGGATGAATTTCTACAGAAATACAAATTGCTATTTGCCCTTTCCTTTTTGGCCCTGCTTCTCCACCATGTATGGTGGGGCAGCAGTTCAGTAAATAAACTTCTTTACCTGCCTTAATTAGTGTATGGTATTCTCTTCATAGGTTACCGAATGAAACCTAACTTTTTAATATTCCTTACATATGATGCTGTAACTCAGATGGGGTTTTTGAGTTGGAAATGTTAGAATTTCCTAACCACTCCTTTTCTGTGAACTAAACTGCCCTGAGACACCACGGGAGACTTTTCACCAATACCATTGCTGGCCTTCACATCCACGTCCACACCACTTCTCTTCTGTGGTGAGTGAAACTACTCTCTATGGCTCTCTGTTGCTCCATCTGTGTTCAGATGTGGCACCATGTCAGAGTTCCTATGGCCTTCAGCGGAAAGGCTGGTCACCCCCGAACCCGAGGTTGCTTGGTTATGGGGTCTTGGCCATTTCTCTCTACAGTGCTCTAGGGGAAGTAGGGACATCGCTTCTGCCTGGTCAGCTCTCCTTCACTCACCAGACTGACTCTCCAACACATTTAATGGGGTGCTACGAGTCATGCCCGAGCCATGAAACCCCTCTGAAATGCCTCCTGCACTCCCTGGATAGCCAGAGCACCTACTTTTTTAATGCTTTTCTCATATTTAGACAATTTTGCCTCTGCAATGGTAAATGGTCAGAAGTCTGTTCCCTTTCAGGATCTCTTTGCTCTCTGCTAATCATGTCCAACTTTCTATATCCCTAGCTTTCTTTTCTACAATTATTTGTATTGTGCCATGAAGCGTGCAACATGGGCTGGGTCCTGGGGACCCATTCTGCTTTCCCTCTAAAAGGCTGGCCAAACTAGGCTTGATTTTTTGTTCAGGCTTTCTTTGCATTTTTTTAGAAATTTGCCATCTTGAGTTCGCCATCTTGTCTAAATGGTGGGTGAAGGATTTGTCCCCCTTCAATCCTTACCCTTCCACCAAGCTTTCTTCTCCTCCATCCATCTATTCAACTGTGACTTGCTAACAATTTGCTCTTTTCACAGACTGGTAAATGACGCCCAACCATCTGATGTGCTTTGTTAGTAAAGATGTCTAAGCATTGTTGTCTAAAATTTTAGGATTTGATTTTTGCCTTTTTTATTTTGTGTTATTTAGGCTAATACTGACTACGTGATTCTAAAATATTGGGCATATCTGTGCTAAGATTTTCCCATGTAACAAGTTTTGTCATTGCAGAATATTTGGTCAATTCTTGATAAGGACCAGGTAAGCTCTACTTATTCTATTTGATCTCGTTGTTGCTTTAATTGGAAATATCAAAGGGTTTTCATGACAAAAGTTGCGATTCAAATCCAGCGCGGGCTGAAAAATTCCTAAGACTCCATCTCCCAACTAACCTGCAAAGAGCCAGGCTGGAAGCTTGGCTCGAGCCTCTTATCTCCAACCACAAAACACTGCAAGAGTTTCTATAACTCAAAGTAGTAGAGTGCTAGCCTTGAGCAGAAGTGCTCAGTGACAGTGCCCAGGCATTGAGTTCAAACTCCCTTGAATACCCACTGGGACAAACCATCCCACCAATGACACTTAGACTCAGCCAGTCTGCAGAACAAAGGAACATGGAAAGGAGTAGGAGGAGATGATACCATAATTAGCCACTTTGTGCCTGCCCTTTCAAAATTAACCAGAGCAGGGAGGTCAATAGAAGTAAGAAGACTGCCCATCTAATGTCCATACCTGTCTACCTTTCAATTGGACAGGAATTTATATTCTTGCCTTTGTCACTTCTTCTCTAACTAGTCGCCAGATGTCAGAAGTAGCTAGGGACATTTCTAACAACATTTTCAGCCCCAAGTCCTTCCTCTTGCCATTTATTTGCGCTCTAGTATATATTTTAAGTCCTTCAATGCCTCGTGAGACTTCTCCATACTTCGTCCAAGAGACTTGCCTCCTCCAGACTTCATCAAAGGACTCATTGCCCAAGTGACAGCTGTTGCCTGCTGCCTTCTCTCAGAGGGGATCTCATTATAGCCTTTTACCCCTACTGTTGATACCCCTTGCAAACAGGAAATAGCCAGAGAGACTCTTCAACTTTTTTCATAATTATCAAAAGGCTGAAATGTAAGGTCTGAACAGGAACACCTCCCTCCTTCTTGGCTAAGTTTCCGCCCAATATCTGTTACATAGGTAACTAGCAGACCTGGAAGCAGTCACCTTCCCCTCCTGCTAGATCACATCCTGTGCCACCTCTGGTCACAAGCCTCCCATCTGAACTTAGGAGAGTCCCAGACCCTAAGGTCACATCGAGATCCAGTGTGGTCACAGTTTTCCCCACCTGGCCATACTTCTTCCTTTCCTTAGCCTAGATAAGTCCTGGCCCAGATGTGGGTTGCCCCACTTCCTTTTAAGCCATGCTTCTCCACTATACATGGTGTGGGAAGCAGTTCAGTAAATAAACTTATTTTCTGCCTGAAAAATAAGAAAAACAAATTGCCCAAACAGAACCAAGAAGAAAGAAATCAATTAAACATGTCAATTACTACAATGGTATAGTAGAAGTAATCAGAAATCTTCCAACAAGAAAAGCCCAAGACCTGATGGATTCACTACAGAATTCTATAAGACCTCAAGCTCTTCAGAGAAATAGAAACATAGGGAGTAATCCCAAACTCACTCTATGAAGCCACTATAACATTCATCCCCAAACCAGGCAAAGACCCAACAAAAAAGAACTACACACCAATCTGTTTGATTAAGACTGATACAAAGCTCCTCAATAAAATTGCAACTAAAGGAATCCAGAAACATTTCAAATAAATCATACATTATGACCAAGTGGGTTTCATTCCAGAGATGCAGGGATAGTTTAACATATGTAAGTCAATAAATCTAATCCATCACATCAACAGATCCAAGGTCAAGAGCCACATGATTATCTCCATTGATGCAGAAAAGTGTTTTGATAAAATTCAGCACTCATTTATGTTAAACGCTATGGAAAAAACAGGAATAGAAGGAACATTTCATAAGATAATAAAAGCCTTACATGGCACATCAAAGGCCAATATTATACTTAATATGGAAAAACTTCAACAAATTCCCTTAAAAACAGGAACAAGGCAAGGATGCCCACTCTATCTACGCTTCTTCAATATAGTTCTGGAATTCTTAGCCAGAGCAATAAGGCAAGAAAAAGACATTAAAGGGATCCACATAGGACAGGAAGAAGATAAACTATCTCTTTTTACAAATGGCATTATTTTATAAAATACCAATCCCTAAAGCTCCATCCCCAAACTCTTAGAGCTTATAAACCAATTTGGCACAGTATCAGGGTACAAAATTAAACCACAGAAATCAGTCGCCTTTCTGTATAGTAACAATGTACAAATAGAAAGGGAAATCAAATAAACAACCCCATTCACAATAACCTCAAAATAAAAAGTATCTAGGAATTAACCCAACTAAAGATATAGAGGGTCTGTTTCATGAAAATACAAAAACCTTAAAAAAAGGAATCATAGAGATTACCAGGAAATGGGAAGAAATGGGAAAAAATATTTACCAGCAATATAACAGACAAGCGTCTAATATCCGTTATATTATAATATCCATTATCTTATATATGGTGAAGTCAAGAAACTAACTCTTCACAAACCTAACAAACCAATCTTGAAATGGTCAAGGAAGCTAAAGTAAGACTTATCAGAAGAAGAGATAAAAACGGCAAAGAAATACATGAGGAAATGTTCATCATCCCTGGCTGTATGGGAAATGCAAATAAAAACAACTCTGAGATACCACCTTACCCCAGTCAGAATGGCCCACATCCTATATTCAGCCAATGACAAATGCTGGAAGGGATACAAAGAAAGAAACATTACTACATTGCTAGTGGGAATGTATACTAATACCACCACTTTGGAAAGCATTCTGGAGGTACCTATGAAAGCTAAATATTGAACTGTCCTATGAACTGGCCATACCACTCCTAGATATCTACTCTGAACAACAGGAACCAGTATACAAAGACACACACACACACGTCTATGATTATTGAAGCACTGTTCACAATAGCTAAGATTTGGAAACAACCCAGATGAGTCATAAGTGATAAGTGGATCCAAAAATTGTGGGGCCTATATACAATAGAATACCATGTAGCCATTAAAAAGGACAAAATGATGGTATTTGCAGGGAAATAGATGGAACTAGACCAAATTATTTGAGTGAGGTAAGCCTAGAACAATGAGACAATAGGCATACCAGATACGTGGATGCTAAAGCCAAAATGCAAGAAGGTATGACAAAGTAAACAGAACTCGAGAAACAACGGACAGCCACTCATTTTGTTGTATCACCATTAATGACTCCATGTTCTTGACTATGTAGACGGTAGAAATATGCACCCAATGGAGGGAAGCCAGGAGGAGGAACACAAGAAGTGGGTAACGGAACAACATACAACAAAGGGGCCCATCAGCTGCACTGGACATAGAAGAAAAATAACTAAGCAACCCATACTCAGTGATGGGAATAGATGAATGAGAGGGAAAGAAGCCAAGAAGGAATAGCCTACATTTAGCAAAAGGGAAAAAAATGTAAATATCACCTGAGGTGGGAAAAATAATTTGGATTGTAAAAGCTCATAGAATTAACAAATTTTGGACTATATTAACAATAATTTGCCTTGTCAAGGTTAAAATGTGTTTGTGACTTTAACTAAGTTTCACAATTCCACAATACTGTGAAATATGTGAAATACATGTAATCACCTATCCCAATTTTTACAAAAAAGTATGAGAATGGAAGGGTCAGGATGGATGGGTGACAGTGTTGTCAGACACCTTGTATTTGTGTACTGTTTTATAGAATGGGAAGTTCTTTGTACAACTACTTAAAGATAATAATAATAAAAAGTATTTAAAAAATAAACATTAGGATGAAAATAAAAATTTCAAATATAAAATAAGAAATTAAATCCAGTTGGAAGGAAAATTTCTTTGAGGAGAGTAGTTTCTTTCATTCTATAGCAAGTCTCACTTCAGAAATAAATTAAAAAACTAGACACCAGGTAAGTGAAATAAACTAAGAAATGGAGTTGAAAAAAGAAAATAAGGAACTCCACCCACTCTTTCTTGCCTGGACAGCTGGTGTGGGGAAAAATTCATCATGTTCCTGAATTGAAACCGAAGTGGCTAGGACCTTACTTGGTGGTGCGAACTTCACACTCGCCTATTGAATTAGCACGAAAACAGCATTGGATCCATCAGTCTCAAGTGGAATAGGTAGTGGACCACTATACAGAGAAGGCTGCAAGATGGACTGTTAAGGATATGACTTAATAAGTGTTAATCAGTGCTAACTAGGGTGTTTCTGTAATTTACTTGTTTTCTATTAATTTTACCTGTTAAGCCTGTTCATTGGGTGGAGAGAAGGCAATTTTTAGGATTTGGTAAGAAGGAATCAAGGATTTGATTGGACATGAAAAAACAGTGGGGGATATATAAAGCAGCATGGTCCTAATAATGTTCTAATCAATGTTGCTCCATGACCTGGCAGACTGGAGTGCATGGGGCATGCCACACAAGTGAGCATTGCATGCTGCTGGAGGGGGTAGGATGTCATCCTCACATGATGATCTGTGAAGAATTGATTGGGGAACAGGCAGTTTGTGAAGTGATGGTTGAACACTGTTAGGTAGGAGACCCACTGGAGTGATGGAGGGGTTCAACCTATATATAGGCTGTATGGTCAGAGCAATGGAATTGGAGAAAATCAAGGAATGACCTGCAAGGAAGGAAGTGGTGAGACAGCAGGAGGGGAAAGACCTGGGAGAAGAGGAATTTGGGGGAGAGCAGGAGGGGAAGGAAGCCAATTGGCCACATGTCCAGAGATGTGTAGTGGAGAGGCCTAAAGAGAAGAAAGAAGTGATGGAAGGGAAAAAGGGAAATGCAGGAAAAGTCTATAAAGAAGGAGGGAATAAGGGAAAAGGATAAAGCCTTATCTATTGAAGTTTGGACGGTAGAAATGATAATTTGGGGGGTTGGTGTTTAGCAAACCAATTACCTGTGCCTATTGGACGTCTGAGGTTTGGTGGTTGGGATTGGGCTGTCACTGAGTGTACAGCCCAGGACAAGGTAAATGCAAGCCCATTTCTAGTGTAAATAAAGTTATCTTCAATGTGCCTCATTGGATTGTCTTGTGTTTTATGCATCACAAGTGTGCAAGTTCACAAGTTAATAGGCTCAAAGGCCACGAGTTTTGTAAAATGTTATGAGGTCATAGTAGGTTTGAAAAACCCAAAGGAATAGTGATATCACAATGGCAGTATGATGTCACAATATCGAGTGATAATAATATTTTGATGTTATACTTAGTTGGTGATGCTATAATGGTGATGAGATCACAACAGGTTTACGATGTTATGATATTCACAATAGGTTTTTTTTTTTAATTGTGAAAATACTGTACAGAGGGGTTACAATTACAGGGAAAAGATAATGAGTACATTTCTTATCAAGCATTGTAGCCTCTTCCTTTCTTTCCCCTTCCCATCCATTCCCATACTTACCTGGCAGGGGAAATACCACGATCACACAATAGGTTTATGAAGACAGTTATGATGTCAGTTACGATGTCAGTTTTACCCAGGAGAAAGTCTCCCAGCCCAGGCAGAAAAAACTCCGCCCACAGAAGAGTGACTTTCTTCACCAGGTAAACAACCAGAGACTGCCTCTCCGTACAACAGCCTAGACAAACAATTGAAATTCAGTAAACATAAACCCCTAGAAAAGCTCCAAGCTGGGCTCTGTGATTATCTCAGGAGTTACCCACTCAGGGTAAAGCTACTGTTTGTTGAAAGACCTCAACCTTACCTAGAATCTAGCCGCATCACAGCATCTCCAAACTAAAGGAAACAGCCATCTTCCTGTTTTGTGATACTCCAAGCAGATCTCCCTCCCACTGAACTAGCCTGGGAGGAGGATCAAAAAACATGCATAACACAAAGCAGTTTCTGCCTCCTCAAACAGACAAGAAACCAATCAAGCCATAGGAAAACCAAACACCACAAGCAGACCCGAGACTTACCAAGAGACTCATTATAGACACAGGGAAGATACGGGCTCTTCCCATTCACCCCCCAAAAAAACAAAAACTCAAGGAACTCTTTTTTGAAACTTTTCTTAAATTTTTATTTTTTAATAGTCTTTTCTGTTAATTTTTTTGGCATAATTTTTATTTTTGGGGTGTGTGTCTGTGTGTGTGTGTGTGTGTGTGTGTGTGTGTGTGTGTGTGTGTCTGTGTGTCTGTGTGTCTGTGTGTCTGTGTGTCTGTGTGTTTAATCTCTTTTGAGCTTTTGGTCCTTTTTCACTGTTTTCATTTTTTTCTCTCTTTTTTTGTGCATGACTTAATTGATGTTCTGCTCATCCCAAGATATACACTTGTCATTAATTATTAGACCTTATTCCCTATTGTGTACATACTTAATCCAGATATTTATTACTCAATTCACCACCTCTTAGACTTAACTTCTTTAAGAGAAGTATCATCTCTTTATACCTACATAATTAACAAGTAACTAATTTTAATATTTTTTTGTTTTTTTGCTTTCATGTTTCTTTCTATCCCTCCCCTCCTCTCATCCTATCCTTTTCTTCTCTCGGTATCATTTCTTTAAACGTACATAATTTTTAAGTGTTTCACTTCTCTAAATTTAGTTTTTGTTTTTCCAATTTTCTTTTTTTTTTTAATTTCTCTCCTGTCATTCTGTCCAATCCATTTCCCTCTCTGAGATTAGGAATTGGTTAAATTTATTCTCCTTTTACCCCTCCACATCCCTCTAGTCCTATTTGTCCCAACATTTCTCCCTAAAGCTAATAATTTCTGGTTTGCCAATCCCTTTTTTGTTGTTTGTAGCACAGTAATACATAGTTGTTTGATGTTGAATAGATTGTATTTGTTGAATTAGATTGTATCTGCAGCCATTTTGATTCTGCAACTAGAGGACACTGGTTGATACTTGCCTTAAAATAGTGTTCTAGCAAAAAATTGGTGTTACTTTCATACCAAAAGGGAAGAACAAGCCGAAAAGCACAATAAACATTGCAAGTCCAGGTATCTCAACTCCCACTCATGTTAATCAGGTGACAGAATTGTTAATGAATAATCCATAGAAGCTCCATAAAAACCTGTACATACACTACTAGTAAACATGGTGAATGAAATGATTGAAAACTGGCAAAGGACTCAGTGTGGGCATGATAGGGAGCGAGAGCAGGCAAACCAAAGATTAATACAGGAATCTTGTAAGCATTAGGAAACTACTTAAAGATTAATGCAGGAATTGCACAAGCAGGTTGAGAAAAGTCAAAGATAAATACAGGAAATGCATGAGCAGGTGGAGCACAGCCATAGAGAATTAATGGAATTGCATGAACGTGACGAAACAAATCAAAGAGTAATACATGAATTACGAGAGCAGGATGAGAATAGACAAAGATCAATACAGGCATTCATGGAATCCATAAACAGACCACTGAAAGAAGTCAGGGAGACCACAAGTGGAAAGCTGAATAGAGCCCTATAGAAAGAATGGTTGTCCAGGGAAACCATAACCAATCAACTAAGTGATTTGAGAAACTGAACACAAAATTAAGGAAGTAAAGAATTTCATACAAGATCTAAAACAAAGCTCCAACAAAGAATTTGAAGCCATAAAAGCTGACCAATTAGAAGGAAAAGAAATAAAAAACAAAGCAGAAAGTCTTGACAGTAGGTTAGACCATGCAGAAGATCAAATCTCGGGGATTGAAGATAGCCTAGATATTATAGAGAAAAAACATAAAACTATGCAAGACAAATCCAAAAATATGATAGATCTATTCAACATTTGGAAGACACCATCACAAGGCCTAATCTGAAGATAATGTTTGTAGAGGAGCACCTAGAAAAAGAAGTTAATGGTCCAGAAAATTTATTTAACAGAAACCTCGCAGAGAACTTCCCAAACATACAAAAAGATAGGCCTATTCAGATACAAGAAGCTTATAGAACCCCAAATAGACCAGACCAGAACAGGACATCCCACTGATGCATTATAATCTGCACCGGATCAATTCAGACCAAGGAATGGAGCCTTAAAGATCTCAAGGAGAAAAGAAGAATCACCTATAAACAGAAACCAATTAGAATCATCCCAGATTTCTCAGCAGAGCCTATTAAAGCAAGAAGAACCTGGAATGGTGTATGCTTTCGCTAAAGACAAACAACTATCAACCAAGAATACTGTACCCAGCTAAACTGTCCTTCATAACTGAAGGTCGAAAAAAAAATAGCAAAGAAAAATTGAAACAATATATCTCCACCAAACCATCCCTACAAAAGACAAAAGTATCCTACACATAGAAAACCAACAAAACCACAGTAAGAGCCAAGAAACAGCATCCAAGGGAATAAAATTAGAACTCAACACCAAAGGCCAACAAAGAAAGTCCTGAACAACATGGAGGCTGAACAACACACTGTTGAATCACCAATGAGTCATGGAAGAGATTAGAAAGGAAATGCAAATGTTCATGATGTTAAAACAAATGAACACACAAGTTACCAGCTCCTCTGGGACACAGCAAAGGCAGTACCCACAGGCAAGTTTATAGCTCTGAGGTCCTACAACAACAAATTGGAGAGATCTGAAACCAAAAATTTAATCAGACATCTGAACCTCCTTGAAAAAGAGCAGCAAGATAAACCCCAATCCAGTAGATGGAAAGAAATAATTAAAATTAAATAAGAATTAAATTAATTAGAAACCAAAGCATCATAGAAAGAATCAATAAAACAAAGAGTTGTTACTTTGAAAAAATTAACAAAATTGACAGACCTTTAGCAAATCTTATCAGAAAAAGAAAAGAACTCACTCAAATAAAAAAAAAAAAAACACTCAGAGATGAGAATGGAAACATCACTACAGAAACAACCAAGATTCAAAAAATTATAAGGGAATACTTTTCAAACCATTATTCGAATAACTTTGAGAACCTGGCAGAAATGGACCTTTTCCTAGCAAATCTTAACATGCCAAAACAACCAAGAGGAGTTAAATCAACTTAACATGCACATATCAAACATAGAAATAGAAACAGCAATAAGAGTCCTCCCATCTAAGAAAAGCCCAGGACCAGATGGATTCATAGCGGAAATCTACAAGACCTTCAAAGTAGAGCTCACACCAATACTCCTCCAACTATTCAATGAAATTAAAGAGAAAGTTCACTACCGAATTCATTCTATGATTCCATCAGAATCCTTATCCCAAAACCAGGCAGGGACTCATCAAAGAAAGAAAACTGCAGACCCATTTCTTTGATGAACATTGATGCAAAACTCCTCAACAAAATTTGGGCCAATCGATGTCAACAATTCATCCAAAAAATCATACACAACGATCAAACAGCATTCATTTCAAGGACGCAAATCTGGTTCAATATATGCAAATTAATTAATAAAATTAATCACATCAACAAGAGCAAGGATAAGAACCACATGGTTATCTCAATAGATGCAGAAAAAGCACTGAAAAATCCTACACCCCTTTGTAATGAAAGCTCTGTAAAAACTATGAATCCAGTCAACATTCCTCAATATGATAAAGGTTGTATATGACAAACCCACAGCCTGCATTGTACTTAATGGTGAAAAACTAAAGCCATTTCTTCTTAACTCAGGAACGAGACAAGGATGTCCACTCACTCCACTTCTCTTCAATTTAGTATTAGAATGCCTAGCTACAGCAAAAGACAAGATGCAAACATAAAAGGGATCCAAAAAGGGAAAGATGATGTAAAACTCTCCCTATATGCAGATGACATGATGTTTTATTTAAATAATCCCACCGACTCCACTCCGAAATTATTCATGCTGATTCAAAACGTTGGCAAAATAACAGGGGAAAAAGTAACTCGCAAAAATCAATGGCTCTTTTGTATGCGAACCATGAGAAAAGCATGGCTGAAATCAGGAAAGCAACTCCATTCATAATAGCCCATAAAAAATAAAATACCTAGGTATTAACTTAATCAAAGATTTGAGGGATCTTTATGATGCAAACTTTAAAAACCTGAAAAAGGAAATAAAAACAGAACTTAGAATGTGGAAAAACCTCCCATGCTCCTGGATTTGAAGAATCAAATCGTGAAAATGGCAATTCTTCCCTAGGTTATCTACAAATTCAATGTGATGCTTATCAATATTACAAACTTATTCTTCAAGAAAATAGAAGAGGAAATCCAAAAATTCATATGGACCAATAAAAGACTCTGAATAGCAAAAATGTTCCTTAACAGAAAAAATAGTGCTAGAGGAATATCAATACCAAATTTCAAACTCTACCACAAAGCCATAGTAATCAAAACAGCTTGGTACTGGCACAAGAACAGACCTCAGGACCAATGGAATAGAATTGAAAACCCAGAAATGAACCTACAGACCTATAGCCACCTAATCTTCGATAAGGGAACTAAGAAATAGAATGGAAGAAAGAGCTTCTTCTCTAAATGGTGCTGACAAAGTTGGTTAATCACTTGTAGAAAAGTAGAGCTAGATCCATATATATTACCCTGAAGGGGAAAAAATGGAGGAGTCTACAATGCTTGATAAAAACTGTTCTCATTACTTTGCCCACGTAATTGTAACCACTCTGTACAGTATTTTCACAATAAAAAATAAATAAAAATTTAAAAAAAGAATCAACTCCAAATGAAAGACCTCAGAGTCAAAGCAGACACCCTGAAAACATTGCAGGACAAACTAGGAGATAACCTAGTTTGTGTCCTTGGCACAGGCTGAAATTTTCTTAATAGAGACCAAGAAACACAACAGATTTGGACAAATGGAATTGCATGAAATTGCAGAGCTTCTGCAAGGCAAAGCACATAGCTAGCAAGATCAATAGAAAGCCTAAGGATTGGGAGAAGATCTTCACTAGCCATACAATGGACAAGGGTCTCATATCTAAAATATACCTGGAACTTGAAAAATTAAATCCCCCAACATCAAATCCTCAAAGAAGCAACTGCCCAATAAATAAGTGGCTAAAGACTAAAGAGAAACTTCTCTGAAGAGGAAAGAAGGATAGCCAATAGATACATGAAGAAATGCTCCACCTCCCTAGCTATAAAAGAAATGCAAATCTAAACTACACTGAGATACCACCTTACCCCAGTTAGAATGGCTAAACTGAAGAACTGTAATTAAAAGACAAGCTGGGACTGTAATCTTGTTCAACCATTTTGGAAAGTAGTATGGAGGTTCCTCAAAAGACTCCATATAGAGCTCCCCTATGACACAGCAATCCCACTTTTTGGCATTTACCCAAATGATCACAAACAAACCCATACTATAGCTACCAGCACCACTATGTTTATTGCAGTATAATTTACCATACCTAAGATATGGAACCAACCCAGATGACCCTCAGTAGATGAATGGATCAATAAAATGTGGCAACAACACTTGATAAGAAATGTACTCGTTATCTTGCCCATTTAATTGTAACTCCACTGTATGGTATTCTTACAATAAAAAAATGTGTTATATATACACAATGGAATACTATGCCTCCATGAGAAAAAATGGCATTGCCCCATTTGTTAGGAAATGGAAAGCCTTGGAAAAATTATATTAAGTGAAGTAATCCAGGCCCAAAGAAACATAGGTTCCATGGTTTCCCTTATTTGCAATAACTAGTATATGTCGGAGATAAACACAAACTGTCAGCCAAGTTGATGGTAGGTGAAATGAACACCAAGATAAGGACTCAAATGTTTTTTCTTTCTTGCTGTTGTTTCTAGCATATTTACAAGATGATTTCTTTGTTGCTTTTTATGTCAATCCCCCATGAAATAACCTCTATTTTCATTGTATTTGATGTTGATATAATTTGGGGAGGAGAAGGGAAAAACAAATTGGGATTCATGTGAACCCATTGCAACAATGACATGTACAAGACGTTATGTCAAAAATCGAACTTTACAACTTTGGCGCAGGGGGAGGGGGGGCAGAAAGGGAGATGGGAAGGCATGGGATGGGGAAACAAGGGAGGAGGCAACAATGCTTGATAAGAAATGTACTCATTACTTTGTTCATGTAATTGTAACCCTCCGTACGTATTTTCACATTAAAAAATCATGAAATAATAAAGTAATAATCCATGCCAATTTTTTTTGCATGTCGTGGGCCATGAACACTGGGCCTGGGCACTGTCCCTGTGCTCTTCAGCTTAAGGATAACACTGTACCATTTGAGACACAGTGTTGTTTCTAGTTTTCAAGAGATATATTGGCGATAAGAGTCTCACAGACTTTTCTGCCCAGGCTGGCTTTGAACCACTATCCTCAGATCTCAGACTTTTGGGTAGCTAGGATTTCAGCAAGAGCCGTCAAAGCCCAGATTCAAAACAAGTTTAAAAAAGCAAGCTTATTGAAACTTCTGGCTTTTTCTAATAAACAATGTTATTTTTCAGCATTAATTTATAACTATGATTAATTTTTAGATGTAACTTGGAATTTTTTAATAGAATCAAATATAACTTTTACTATTACAGAGGATCTCACAAACCACACTGTAATTGACTTTCCCCAAAGGCAATTATTACATACTACATTACTCATTATTATTATTACACTATATATTATATATAGTGTGAAGTGAAAATAGTTTGGACCATTTTGTATAAATTTGGAGGTGCTACTTTAGCATTATAAATTCAGAACTGTGATTTTAAATGAAGGAAAGAAGATTTTCGAGTTAAAATGAAATATCAATATGTAATGTGTCCCAATTGAATCAAAAATTCTGAGTTCATACAGACAAAAATATTTTCTTTCCATTAAAGTCTTTGAAGTAATACCATTGGAAATAATGAGGCAAGAGGAGGAAGAATTAAAATCATGTCAAACAATGTCTGTTATTCTGCTATCCACTCCAATATGAAGACCTGCCCATTCCCAGTTCTCACAAAATTTCAAGTGTCTCTCTTAGAATCTATTGGGAAAAGTACTAAATCACTGACTATTTTTGTCATTTCTGTTATATGAAACAAAATATTGACACAAAACAATTGAAATAAAATACACACATATGTTGAAGTCACCACAACTGGAAAAACAACCAACAAAGTAGAACTCCCCCAGGAACAAAAACATGTTGTGCCCACTTTTTTTTTTAAGCACAAAAACCTCAAATACATGTTAACTTGGAGTAAAGAAAACTGTGTCGCAGAAATATGGTTGCGTTAATTTGTAAATAAATTCATCTAGATGAACCTAATGTAGCAAACCCTTTGAATGGATCAAATTGTTTAAAACAAATTTGACTGTATGCAGACTGAGATCTGCACATATTTAAAAGAATAAAATAACAAAATCATGACATACTTAAAAATTCAGAAAAGCAATGAATAAGTCCAATATTATCCATATTGAGAACTAATTCCTACTGATTTAACAAGAAAAAATATGCAACTAATAGAATCTGAGCAGTGTACATGAATGTATATAACTTTAAACTATTCCAAATTACAATTTGTAAAAGATTGAATGTGGGTAATCTAAAGGAGAACATCAACACATGATATAAATGAAATTAAAAATCTCATGAAAAGAGAGAAGTAGTTTCTGAAAAATAATAGCTTAACAAATGGTGGTCAAAATCTTTCTAGTTCTGAGAAAATTGCATACCTATTTATTTAGAACCAAAAAAAGACCCCAGTTACTCAAGCTGATTTGACACTTTGGCAAAGTAGCAGGATACATCTGTAACATTATTATGGATGTTGACTCTGGCGTGGAATTCATTTCCTCTTTGATCTGACAAATGAATATATGAAAGAACATAATTTCTCCAACTAAATATCAAGACTTAACTAAACATATCATGAGAAAAGTAATTATGTAAGCCATATTGCATCTGGGGTAAAAGAAAAATCAGTCATAGTGATTCTGTATTTATTGTAAATTATTTCCTTTAGTTTGCGTTTTCAAAATACTGTGTTACATGATGTATATCTTGTTAACTAATTTTGAATACCTCCTTAAATTTTTTTTCTGCGTATAATGTCTCTCTTCTCTTCCTAACCCATGAAATGATGTTGATTCCAAAAACATTCTAATAACCACTGTTTATAATAAACAAAATCTCTTAAACATTACACCAGTAAACATTGGTTAACAATTTGATACCAGGGTCTCATGACTTATGAGGCTTATCTGTATGAGTTACATTGTACCTAGATTCCTCAGCCTAAATTTAGCCAATGTTAAAAAATGTTTATACATTTATTTGTCACCCATCAGAGAATAAATCTGAGTATAAAGCCTAAGGAAAAAGATAAAGTAAGAATTTAGCTTTTCTGGATATAAAGTAAACAAAATGCAGCATAGAGTAACTCACTGGATTAAAGTCAACCTATTTCACCAAACATTCTAAGTATTACCTTACAATGTGTATTATTCTCATGAATGGAATGGGGAATATGAAAAGAGGACTAACCAAGTACTGTCTTCAAATACATATAATTTGGATTTATCTCTATATTTCGCTATAAACATTTCTGATAAAAACTGTTTAAATAATTGATTTATAATATATCTTAGTTTCATATCCCAAATTACATTCAGAAAATGGGATATAACAATTAACTAAAGAAAGTCCTGGCAGAAAAAATGGTACCTCTATACTATGTGACACCCAATTCTGAGGTATTTCATTATGCCTCCATTTAATGAATGTGATTGTTTAAATGTTTCATAAAGTAATAATAAAAATTGATCAGTGTATTATAATCTAATTGTTTACAATTTTCTCCTAGAATCATTTAAGAATTTCCCATACAATCATGACATACATCACATTCCATTGGTATTCATATGGATAGGAATGAGTTTCTTATGATCTCCTGCCATTTGGAGGTGGCAGGACTAGGATTCGAACTGTGGGCTCCAGCTCCCGCCACTTCAACCCGAGGATATGGAACTCACTGGTCTGTTCAAGAATAACAGCAAGACCAATGATTAGGCAGGCACCAGTGGCTCTCAGAAGTCCTCCTTGATACTTACAAGGTTGTGATAGGAGGATCATTGTCAAAATCACACTAGGCAGAAAAGTCCTTGAGAGCCCTGTCCAACAAAGCCAGAAGTATAGCCATATGACTCCAGTGTTAGAGGGCTAGCCTTAAGTAAAGCAGCTCACGGACTGTGCCCAGATCCTGAGTTCAAGGTCCAGGAGTGGCAACAAACAGACATACACAACAATCTGTGCAGCCATCTGACTAAATCAGGTCACCCTCAGCAGCCTTTATTTACATTTTATTATGAGGCCAATGCAGGAACAGTCACAAACCAGGCAGTGGAAGAGAAAATCCGGTTTCTTAGATGTAACCAGTATTTAGAAAAGTAAAATTGGGGACATACAATGGTAGCATACTTATGTAAAAACTACCATTAAGAAAAAGATGAAGCGGCTGGGAATGTGGATTAGTAAGAGAGTGCTTGTCTAGCATGCAAGAAGCCCTGGGTTTGATTCCTCAGTCATGAGGTCTTCTGCTTTGTGCCAGGACACAAACATGGTCTTCACACAACCCCAGAACAGGAAGACTGTCTCTTTCCCACTTCTCAGGCAGCTGAGGGCCCCAGAGTCAAGAGGGCAGAGCCAGGTTCTAACTCAGGTGCTTCGAGCCAGAAGAGAAAGGGCTCTGCCTCTCCTTGGACTGGGGATTTGAATTAATGATGTGTAGAATGAAGGAAGGAGAATGGACTAACAGAGGTAGAAGAAGGGCCTTCAAATCTGACAGATGGAGAGTCAAAAACCCACTCCCTAAGACCAAAGAGGAAGGCTCTCTATTTTTAACCTAAAGATAGCCTGAGGTTCCCTTAACCTGAGGGAGGAAGGTTAATTAGTCATGTTTGATGAGGCTGAGAAAAGCCTGATGCTTGTGTAACTCTGACAAATATTTCAGGTTTCCCCTCAGTGGTGGCCGTGTCTGGAATGACTGAAGTGGTTTTGCAGCTCACTTACCTGTTGAGTGTGTACATTCTGCCTCCTAATCCGGTAGGTCTAGGTCTCTTTGCCTAGTCTGGCTTTTGAAACTGCCTTCAAATATTGTTACACTGGAGTTCTTCCTGATAACAGGGCTAGGGCTTGGGAGCTGAGAACTTCAGGTGAACCCAGGATTGGTCAATGATGTTTCTTTCCTGCTTTTATAACTCAAGAACTCTAAGAACATTTAGAGTGCAAGTAACTTCTCATTACCAAGGGAAACACGGGAAGCTCTTGAACATCTGACCTTTCAGCAATAGAATTCAGAGTGTCATAGACGTTCCAGCCCTGGCTGGCTTCATCCTGTGATCCTCAGACTTCAGCCTCCTGAGCTAGTGTGATGGGCATGAACTACTCGTGCTCTGCTAGTTTCAGAAATGTAATAACATTGGCATTACAAGTCAACTGCTTATCACAAAGGGCTTGGGCAGTATATTAGGCCTTTCAACATTGGACCTTTCAGACACCAGGTTATAATGCTAGAGTCTGAGAGGCTATGAATATGGATGGGCTACACTTGAAGCTTGAGCTCTAACTCCAATTCTGGTGTACATGAACATTCATTTTTCCAGAGAATGTTCTCCTAATTAGCAAATAGGAAAAGTACTTTGCTTAACCCTCACTTTTTTCCAGTTCTGTGTCTCAAACTCAAGCCTTGGCCCTATCCCTGAGCCCTTCAGCTCTAGGAGAACATTCTACCACTTGACCCACAGCACCACATGTGATTTTTTCGTGGTTAATTGGAGATAAGAGTCTAACAGGTTTTCCTTGCCTAGCCTGTCTTTGAACTGTGATCTTCAGATCTCAACCTTCTGAGAACCTAAGTTTCCTGTTGTGAGCCACAGGCATCTGGCCTGATCTTTTTGCCAGACCTAGGGCTTGAGCTAAGGGCCTGGGTACTGTCTCTGAGTTCCTTTTTCTCAAGCCTAGCGCTGTACCACTTGAGCCACTCCACAGCTTCTGGCTTTTTCTGTGTATGTGGCACTGAGGATTCAAACCTTACTATTCATGCATGCTGACCCAGCTCTCTACCATTAAGCCACATTTCTAACACCACCCTTACAATTTTATCCCTCAACTTGCCTTATCCCCAAGAAAAGGCTTCTGAGTACAAATCATGTAAAGAAATTCCTATAGGAAGGTTCTAAAGATAAAGGAGACAAAGTTCATACTTGGGAGAGACCCTAAACTTGTGAAGACTGGGACAAATGCTTCCATTTAATTATGTATCATGTTTCAACACTTAATAAAATATTAATGAAAAACGAAGCAATGTCCTAAATTATTGTGTATAAATTTATAATAGATGTACAACATGTACTAAATATTATGTGCATTATAATACTAAATACAATAAACAATAAGCAATGAAAAGTAAAAAATAAAATAAATATAAAATCAATAATAAAAATTATGATATATAATAAACATACATATGTAAATATATATCATATATTACACATATATAGAAATAATTTTTCCATTGCAGTGCATTCATTCAGAAGGAACTCTAGCCTGAATTTCTTTTCCTGAAGGACAGTGAGCTTAGCTTTCACCCATGATGCAAAAGAGTAACCTGGATGGTGAGATCAAATCCCAGCAATGATGGAAATACTGGCCCCAGTTCCAAGACAGTGACTTAATTTTTTTTTAATGGAAGTAGTTGTGTTTATTCAGTTACATACTGAGCATTAAAACAAACAGAGTAGAATTTTGTACATCTATCAGACACCTTTCTCTTAACCCCAAAATGCTTGTCTGAGCACTACTTTTTCATTTTTTATTGTAAAAATGTTGTAGAGAGGGGTTACAGTTAAATGAGCAGGTCAATGAGTACATTTTCTATTGAGCATTGTTGCCTCCTCCTTTCTTTTCCCTCTACCATTCCTTCCCTCCCATCTCCACAACTACTCCCCCTGCTGAGTTCAGTGACTTAATTTTTATTTATGGATTTGCATGGGGTTTGAACTCAAGTAGTGGCAAATCTGAACTTTCCCTCACCTTGGTACAAATTTACCAAGACCCTGAGTTCAAATCCCAGGCTAGGGAAGAAAACTGGTAGAAATTCAAAAGAAGGGAGCTTTATTTCTTTTTTAATTTAGTTAAATAATTAATTAATATTTTTATTTATTCTTTATTTTGCTAACATGGGGCTTGAACGCAGGTCATGGCAACTCTGCCTCAGCTTCAATCGCCCTAGGGTGGTGTACCCTCGGACCCATAGCCAATCTAGGGATCCTAGGCCCAGAGGGGTTTCAGATAGTAAAAAAAAAAAAAAAAAAAAAAAAAACAACAATGTAGCATAGCACAAAAGGTGGCAAGCTGCAGAGGGCTGAGGGTTTTACGTTTTTTTCTTTGCACAGTGACCATTCTGGGTCTGAATAATATGGCTGCAAAGTGGACCTGACCTGCCATATCTGAAGGCTGGCGTGCTATCAGGGAATCCATAGGCCAACCAGTGAATATAGGCCATGGGTTCAAATCCCAGTACTGACACCTACCAATGGTAGAAGATCACAAGAGACTCGTTCCTATGCATAGGAATACCAATTGAAAGAGTAGTTCATGTTTATGTCTAGTCTAAAATTGGATGCACTAATCCTAGGACACTGATTGATCTTAATTAATAGGTTATTATGCATGAAAGGAATAATATTCCTTCAATGGCGGTATAATAAATGCCTAAGAGTTGGTAAGAAAGTAGTACGTGTCATTCAATCATAGATAGATGGATCTGGCACTCCTTACTAATATGTTTATTTGTATTCCACCCTCTGCCTATCCATGTATCACTGTTTTGGCCAAACCTAGAGCTGGATCTCAGCACCTGGGAACCACCTGACAGCTTCATTGGCTCCAGACCTCCATGCTCACACTCATCCATTCATGAATTGGCCTTGCTAAACCCTGAGTTCACATGCCAGCACTTCCAAAAATTTAATGTTGGAGTAAGAAGCCAAGTGTGACACATGTTTTCCTTTTCTGTGAGAGTCCTGTTTGTCAGGCATGATGGAGAACATATTTACAAATCTGGATGCTGTGATAGGATGTAAACAATGTAATAAATGATAGAAGGGTCATCAGAGTAAATAAAATAAATGCTAAATAAATGAATAAACAAGAAATAAAATGAATAACCACACCCAACAAAATATGGTCTGACTATTTAAAAGGGATATAAGGAATATGTTTTCCAGCCCTGAGGCTTGAATTCAGGCCTAGGGAACAGGTCTGACTTTCTTGTCTTCAAGCATGTTCAGATTCCCTTCTGTCACACTGCTGCATATTTACCCAGACCTTGAGTTCAAATCCCAGGCCTGGCAGAAAAAATGTCATGAATTGCAAACCAGGGAGCTTAATATTTTTTTTAATTGAGGGCTATTGGAGATCCCATAGTCCTGCACAGCAACATAGGCTTACAGTTCGAATACATTCATGCCACTTCCAAATAAATTCGTTCCCATCCAAAGGAATAATAATGGAATGTTATCAATGTCTCAGTTGAATGACATGCTCATGAATGATACTTGTACACAATTAGACTTCATGATTTCAGTCGGCTGATTGATTTTATTTAATATTTTATGAAACATTAAAAGAATATTATTTCTCACAGGGAAGCAATAATTTCAGGACACTGATTTACTTAATACATTATTAAAGATACAAATAATAACTTTTATTTATTTATTTTTGTGGATCCTGGGGCCTGAACTCTGGGCCTGGGTGCTCTTCAGCTCAAGCCTAGTGCCCTATCCCATGGTTTCCCTTATTTGCAATAACTAGTATATGTCTGAGTCAAGAAGAAAAAGGTCAGACAAGGTGATGTTAGGGAAATGAACCCTAAGATATGTACTCAAATGATTTTTTTCTTTCATGCGATTGTTTCTAACACATTCATAAGATTGTTTCTTTGTTGCTTTGTATGTCCCTCCCCCACAGTATAACCCCTGCTTTCACTGTATTTGATGTCAGTATAATTTGTGGAAGGGAAGTGGAAAAACAAATGGTTTAAATAGGGATACAGGTGGACCCATTGCAACAAAGAGATGTACAAGTCTTTATGTCGAAAACAAACTTTACAACTTTGGTGAGGGGTGGGGTGAGGGAGCAGGGAGGATTGGGTGGTGGGGCAGAGGGGAGGATGGGAAGGGATGGGAAGGGGAAACAATGGAGGAGGATACAATGCTTGATAAAAAATGTACTCATTATCTTGCCCATGTAATTGTAACCCCCCTGTACATTATTTTCACAATAAAAAATAAAAATAATAAAAATAATAAAAAATATTAATTACATGGAGGCATAATAAATACCCAAGAATTGGTAGGAATGTAGTATATAGAACTGAACAATTAGTGTACTACAATCTGCGTGTCAATCTGTTCTTATTTTGTCAACCCCTGGTGCTCGATCTCAGATCCTTGGAACTGCCTATCAGCTCAATTTGTTCCAAGATGGCATGCTGACATACATGCATTCATGAATTTGGCCCTATAGGCCTTGAGTTCAGATGCCATCATGCCCAAACAATGAATCATGGAGTGAGAAACTGATGGTAACACATGATTTCCTTTTCTGTGAAAGTCCTAGGTGTCAGTATAACTGGAATATATATGCAGATCTATATCCTATTTAATCAATGTAACCAATGTTCTATGTGACATATTAGTCATTAAAATAAATAGTCAAAACATGTTGGGTCTTTGTTTGTCCCTGAAAGATGGATGGGGCCCAAGGAAAGGTAAGTGCGCCACTCGCCCATTCCCCAGTCTCCCTTAGCCAGGGAGAAATTCAGACACAGTGGGGAGTCAAGTCAAGCAAGAACTCGTTTATTACCACACAGCAAGCAACTTTTAAAGGGAAAAATTGAGAGGCATGGAAGGGGAGGGAAAGGAACCAACCAGTCACTGTAAAGGTCACACCCTATCATGCACCTAAGCTTTATCCAATGAGATTTTAAGGTAAACAATTGGGCTGTGCCCACTCAACTTCCTCTCAGCACCATCATTGCTACCCATGTGCCCCACAAACACATGAATAAAACAAAAATTAAATGAATAACTACACTGAATGCAATATGGAGTCAACCTATGTATGTAAACATAAATCATATATTTAAAATGTACACAAGTAGGACGTATTCTAGTACTGGGGATAGATTTCAGACCTAAGGAACAGACATGAATTTCTTAACTTCAAGAAGGCTAGCTTTGCCTTTCAACACAGTGCAACAGAGTTACCCAGACCATGAGTTCCAATCCCAGTCCTAGCAGAAAAAATGGCACCTTTATACTATGCGACGCCCAATTCTTAGGTATTTCATTATGCCTCCATTTAATGAACATGATTGTTTAAATGCTTCATAAAGTATTGATTAAAATCGATCAGTGTCCTATAATTGTGTATAATTTTATCGTAGAATTATTTAAGAGCTGCCCATTCAATCATAACATACATCCTGTTCCATTGGTATTCATATTGATAGGAATGAGTTTCTAAGGACCTCTTTCCATTTGGAGGTGGCAGGACCAGAATTCGAACTGTGGGCTCCAGCTCCCACCATTTTAACTCGAGGATAGGAAACTCACTGGTCTGTCCAAGAATAGCACGACCAATGACTCGGCAGGCACCAGTGGCTCTCAGCAATCCTTTTTGATGTTTTCAAGGCTGTGATAGGAGGATCTTAGTCAAATTCACACTTGGCAGGAAAGTCCTTGAGATCCCTGTCCAACTTCAGTGTCAACAAAGCCAGAAGTAGAGGTGTGTAGCTCCAGTGGTAAAGAGATAGCCCTGATTAAAAGCAGCACACAACGTACACACACACACACACACACACACACACACACACACACACACACACACACACACACACACACTGCAGTCTAATCATGTATCTATTTATATATTGGGCATTCCTGGGGTTTGATCTCAGGTCCTCAAATTTGTCCGCCAACTTCTCTTGCATCAGACTGGTGTGCTAACATTTACCCACTCATGAAGTGAGCCTGCTGGGCCCTGAGTTCAAGTCACAGAACTGCCAAAAACTTAATCCTGGTGGAAAGCCAATTTTCCCACTTGGTTTCTTTATCGGTGAAATTCCTGAGACTCAGGAATGATGTAGAATGCATAGGCAAATCTATGTCTTATGTAATAGGATGCAAAAAATATTTTATGTGTAATCATATTCACTAAAATATATAAGAAACAAAACACAAAATAAAATGAATACACTTACTGCAATATGCAGTAAAAATGTGTAGGTCAATAAAATTCATGTACTTAAAATATATACGAATATTATTTTTTTGAGTGCTAGGACTTGAATTCAGGCCCTAGAAACAGGCCTGACTTTCTTGTCTTCCAGAATGGTGATCTCCCCCACCCCCACAATGCTGCAGATTTACCCAGACCCTCAGTTCAAATCCCAGGCCTGGCAGAAAAAATGGCATGAATTCCAAGCCATGGAGCCTCATAATTTTTACAACATTTTTAATGTATGTATGTATGTATTTTTCTTTTGTCAAGCACAGGGCTTGACTCAACTCATGGCAATTCTGCCTCAGCTTTGATCACTCTAGGCAGCCACTGGACCCACAGCCGAACCTGGGTTCCTGGGACCCAAAGGCTGACAAGAAAAAAAAATAATTAATGCAACACAGGAAAAAAAAAAAACTGGCAACTTGCAGATGGCTACCGGTTTTACATTTGTTTTCTTTGCTAGGTGACCATCCTGTGTCTGAGTAACCCGGTTGAAGAATGTTGGTAACTTGGCATTGCTGAAGGCTGGCGGGCCACCAGGGAAGCCATAGGCCAACATGGCAATATAGGCCCTGTGTTTGAAGCCAGGTCTTGACCCCTACCAATGGACAGACATCCTAAGTGTCTCATTCCTATTCATAGGAATACCAATGGAAGATTATGAATGGCAAGGTTGAATTAGTTGTTTCTGAATACTACTATATAAATAGAGTGATTTTAGGAGGCCAATGGATTTTAATGAATACTTTTGACACATTCAAATAATACTATTAATTACATGGACACAATAATTTCAGGATAGTGGTTGATTTACTTAATAATTAAGGATGAAAACAATATTAATTACATGGAGGTATACTAAATAACCAAGAATTGATAGGAATGTAGCCTATATAACTGAATAATCTATAGACATCTCTGGCAATCTATAAAAATCATTAATTATTCTTGTACTACCATCTGCATGTCCATCTGTTCTAATTTTGTCCATTCCTAGAGCTGGATCTCAGGTTCTGGAAATACTTGTCAGCTCAATATGCCTCAGGCTGGCATGCTGACACTCATCCATTCATGAATTGGGCCTTGTAGGCTGTGACTTCAGATGCCAGCACTCACAAAAATTGAATCGTTGAGTAAGAAGCCCATGGCAACACATGTTTTCCTTTTCTGTGAAAGTCCTGGGTATCAGGTGTGAAGTTTCATACATAGGAAAATCTATATCCTATGTAATAAATGTAATAAATATTTCATGTGTAATAACAGTCAATAAAATAAATGGTAAATAAATGAATAAAACAAAAAATAAAATGAGTAAGTATACTAAGCACAATGTGGGGTCAACATATGGGGTTCGATTTCAGGGCCTGGGAAGTGCCTGGCAGCTGAATTGGCTAGAGACTGCTGTGTTGACAGTCAGCCATTCATGAATCGAGCCTTCTAGGGCCTGAGTTAGATCCAACCACTGCCAAAAAATGTAATCTTGGAGTGAGAAGCCGAGCATGACACATGTTTTCTTTTTCTTTGAAAGTGCTCGGTGACAGGTAGGATATATAATTCAGATGCAAATCTATATGTTATGGAATAAGATGTCATAAATGTAAAAACTGTCAATAAATGAAAAGCATATTGAATTAGTAGTGAATCATTCTAGGATAAAATTAGACACAAAACTATAGGATGTAGATGAAATTTAATATTTTATTAAGTATTACCAGTATAAAAATTGCATGGAAACATAAATACTTAATAATTCATAGCAACACATGATGCATAATTTAATAATGTATAGACATCTGTCCTGTTCTATAAAATATGAAATTATGTGTATGGATGTATGTACATATGTGATAAACAATAATAGGATATTAAGTAATTTAGTTAATGCTTTATTAATTGTTAACTGGGACACATCATTAAATGGAGACATAATTTAATAAGTAATAATTCGTAGTAATATCTATATATTAATAATATACAGACATCTTTCTGTGTATATAATGCTTGTATATATCAATCTCTATCTATTTATACCTCGTTCATTCCTGGGGCTCTGTGGTTAAGTGCTCACCTAGTGAGCATGAAGCCCTGGGTTCGATTCTTCAGTGCCACATAAACAGAATACCCGGAAGTTCTGCTGTCTTTCAATCAATTGAGTTCTACCCTTGAGCACAAATGCTTAGGTACAGTGTCAAAGCCCTTACTCAAGCCCCAGGACTGCCACCAAGGAGATTACAATGTTCTAACTGCAACTATACTTCAAATACCACATGACAGAGCAAGCTAGGAGTCTGGGGCTGACAGCTGCCACCTAACCAGACTTAGCCAGATATAAACTGTTGCAATCCAGCTCCATGGGTTACCTCCATCATCCTGGCTTACCCTGGCTTACCCCCGATATCCTGGCTGCTCTGGGGCTTTAAAACCTGGCGGGAAGTCTGCTAGACTCTTTGAAATATGGCTCGAAGTGGTAGAGTTCTAGCCTTGTACAAATGTTATTAGAACAATAATATCCCCAAGCTTTAAGCTCAAGCTACATGACTAACCCCCCCCCCTCCAAAATAAAACGTTCCACTAATCACTTAGGTGTGAACTTGTGTGGTTTGTGAAATGTTCCTCAAAGAATTGTGATATTGATTATAGCATCCTAAGTCTAATGACAGCTGTGGAACAGAGCTATGTGCTGAGTCCTCCATAGGGTATTCTGTGCTGAGTCCTGCACATGATTCTATGTGCCGAGTCCTTCACAGGGTGCACTGTGCTGAGTCCTGCATTGGTGCTGGGTTCTGAGTCTTTCACAGGATGCTGTGTGTTGAGTCATGCAAAGAGTTCCATGTGTTGTGTCTTTCACCAGGTGCATTCTTTCATTGGGTCCTTGCAAGATCTCCCCACTGAGATGATTATGCAGACAAGAATATTGAGGCTCAGATATGTCTCCATGGCAGGGACAAAATTATGTATTACTGAAGACTAGTGACTTGTCTACTACAGACAATATTGTTTTGTTTTGTTTTTTCTCAGTCATGAACCTTGAACTAGGGGCCTAAGCTCTCACCCTTACCTCTTGTGCTCATGACTAGCACTCTACCACGTGGAGCCATGGACCCCCTTGCAGCAGAGGCCACAGCCTAGGGGTCTATAGCTGAGGTCTCTCATCCTGCCTTCTCAGGAAGCTGAGATCTGAGGATCTGTGTTCCAAATTATCCCAGACACAAAACTTCCCATGAGCCTATTATCTCCAATTCACTACTAAGAAACCTGAAGTGGAAGCTAGGTGCTTGTCACTCATGCCTGTCACCTAGCTACTCAGGAGGATGAGATCTGAGGATCATAGCTCAAAGCCAGCCTGGACAGGAAAGTCCTTGAGACACTTAACTCCAATGGACCACAAGAAAAACTGAAGTGGCTTTTGGCTCAAGTGGTAGAGCACAAGACTTGAGCTGAAGAGCTCAAGAACAGCACCCAGTCCCAGACAACAATTCCTACAATAATGAAAAAAGAAAGAAACAAACTAACAAACCTGAAGTATAGGGCTGAAAAAACCTGAAGTATGGGTCAATAATGTTTCTTTCTTGCTTCTATTGTACAAGAACTCTAAGAACATTTAGAGTTCAAGTACTTCTCATCACCAAGGGAAACACAGGAAGCTCTTGAATATCTGACCTTTCAAAAGTGGAAGTTAGAGTGGCAAAGACTTTTCTGTCCTGGCTGGCTTCACCCTGTCATCCTCAGACCTCATCCTCCTGAGCTAGGATGAAGGGTCTGAACTACTGGTGTTCTGCTAGGTTCAGAACTCTAATGACCTTAACAATACAAGTCAACTGCTTATCACAAAGGGTTTGGGGAGCATATTAAGCTTTTCAACATTTGACCTTTAAGAACCGTGTAGGACACAAGATTACAATGCTAGAGTCTGAGAGGCTGGGCATATGGATGTGTTACACTTGAACCTTAAGCTCTGACTCCAATTCTGGAATACATCAGTGTTCATTTCCCAAAGGATGTTCTCATAATTAGCAAATAGGAAAAGTACCTTGATTAACCCTCACTTTTTCCCAATTGTTTGTCTTGAACTCAAGCCTGGGCACTGTCTCTTAGCCCCTCAGGTCAAGGCGAACACTCAACCACTTGAGCCACAGTGTCACATGGGGTCTTTTCGTGGTTCACTGAAGATGAGAGTCTAACAGGCTTTCCTTGATGAGGCTGTCGTTGAGCTGTGGTCTTCAGCTCTCAGCCTCCTAAGAAGCTAGAGTTCCATTTGTGAGCCACTGACATCTCGTCTATTGTTTCTGGCAGTCTTTGGGATTGATCTTAGGGCCTCAGTACTGTCTCTGAGCTCCTTTTTCTCAAGGTTAGCCATTTGGGCCACTCCACAGCTTCTGGCTTTTTCTGAGTATGTGGCACTGAGGATTAAACCCTGGCATTCATGCATGCTAAGCGAGCTCTTTACCACTAAGCCACATTTCTACCCCCACTCTTACAATTTTATCCCTCACTTGCCTATCCTCAGGAAAAGGTTTCTGACTATAAATCATTTAAAGAAATCCCAATAGGAAGATGTCCAAAGATTGTACAAAGCTCATACTTGGGAGAGACTCTAAACATGTGAAGACTGTGACAAATGCTTCCATTTAATTATGTATTATGTTCCAACACTTAATAAAATATTAATAAAATGAGTCAATATCCTAAATTATTGTATAGAATTTTATTATAGATGTGCAAATTTTAATAAATATTATGTGTATAATAATACTAAATACAACAATCAATCAATAAATGAATAAAAGAAAAACAAAATACAAAATCAATAATAAAAATCATAATATGAAATTAACATGCATATTTAAGTGTATATCATATATTAAACATGTATAGAAACATTTTTTCCATTGCAGAGCCTTCATTCAGGCCCTGGGAATGCTCGCCTGAATTTTTTTCCTCAAGGAGAGTGAGCTTCGCCTTCACCCATGGTATAAAAGAGTTACCTGGACAGTGATCTCAAATCCTAGCAATGGCAGAAATACTGGCCCCAGTTCCAAGACAGTGATTTCTTTTTTTTTAATGGAAGCAGTTATGTTTACTCAGTTCCATACTGAACATTTAAAAAAAGCAGTGTGGAATTTGTACAGCTATTCAGACATCCTTTCCCTACTCTAAAGTGCTTCTCTGAGAACGATATTCTTTCTCTTTTTTTGTACTTTTTTATTGCCAAAGTGTTTTACAGAGGGGTTACAGTTACAGGAGCAAGGTAATGAGTACATTTCCTATTGAGCACTGTTGACTCTTCTTTGTTTTCCCCCTACCATCCCTTCCCTCCCATCTCCACAACTACCTCACCCTGCCGAGGTCAGTGATTTAGTTTTTCTTTTGTGGTTGGCGCAGGGTTTGAACTCAAGTAGTGGCAACTCTTCCCTCACATTGCTAAAAATTTACCAACACCCTGAGTTCAAACCCCAGGCTAGGAAAGAAAACTGGCAAAAATTCCAAACCAGGGAGCTTTATTTTTTATTTAGTTAAATAATTAATATATTTATTTATTTATTTATTTTTTGCCCATCCATGGGGCTTGAACTCAAGTCGTGGAATCACTTCCTCAGCTTGGATCTCCCTAGGCTGGGGTGCAGTCTCCAGAACCTAGGATCCTGAGATCCTAGGCCAGAGGGCTTGCAGGAAGAAAAAAAAAGCTGAAAAGCACAAAAAGTGGAGAGCTGCAGAGGGCTGGCATTTTACGATTTTTTTTTTTAGCATGGCTGAATGACATGGCTGCAGAGTGGACCTGACCTGCCATTGCTGATGGCTGGTGGGCTATCAGTGAAGCCATAGGGCAACCTGTCAACATGAGCCCTGGGTTCAAATCCCAGTCCTGACACGAATGGCAGGAGATCACAAAAGACTCATTCCTATGCATGGGAATACCAATTGAATGAGTACTTCATGCATCCTTCTAGTCTAAAACTGGATTCAATAGTCTTAGAATGCTGATTGATACTAACGTATAATTTATTAAGCATGAAAAGAATAATATTCCTTCAATGGTGGTATAATAAATACCTAAGAGTTGGTAGGTATGTAGTAGCTGTCATTCAATCATAGATAGACGGCTCTGGCACTCTTTAACAATACATATTTATTTGTATACAACTGTCTGCCTATCCATGTATCGCCGTTTTGCCCAAACATGGAGGTCGATCTCAGTGCCTGGGAACCACTTGACAGCTTCATTGGCTAGAGGCTCCCATGCACAAACTCACCCATTCATGAATTGGGCCTGCTAGGCACTGAGTTGAGATCCTCACATTGCCAGCCATGATGGAGAACACATCTAAAATCTAGATTCCATGTGATAGGTTGTAAACAATGTAATAAATGGTATAGGTGTCATCAGAGTCAATAAAATAAATGGTAAATAAATGACTAAAACAAGAAATAAAATTTATAAATGCACCAAACACAATATGGACTGAGCATCTGAACAGAAGTATAAATCCTATCATTAAATTGTATATAAGGAGTATCTTTTCCAGGACTGAGGCTTGAATTCAGTCCCCCTAGGAGGAGGGAATGGTGGGAGATCCTGAGATACTCGTTTCTGTATCTATGAAGAGTCATGTCATGCGATCCACCTCATCCTTGAATGAGTAGTTCATGCATGATGCACGTAGGAAATGATACACAAGACTCATGGGGTGAAGATTATTTCTAAAGAAGAGTTGATGAAGCATAACAATTATCATCACATACATGAAATGGATGCATCAGAAAAGATCCAAATATAGGTACTCACAGATTGGATTCCATCACAGGTCACCACAATCGTACTCTATACAAATATGCACTTATTTGCATTCTACCTTCAGCTTATGAATGGATGACAATTGTGCTCCCCACTCTCCCCCCAGGGGAGCTCAAACTCAAGTACTGGGAACGCCTAGCTCCTTCGTCGCTCACAGGCTGGTGTACTTATGTGGACCCATTCACCAACTGGGCCTGTTAGGCTCCGAGTTCAGATCCAAAACCTGCCAAAAGATTCATCTTGTCAGAAGCCAATTGTTGCATCTGTTTTCCTTTCCTGTGCAAGTCTTGGGTCTCAGCTAGGATGGAGAATGCATGGGCCACCCTGTGGTCATGGGAATAAGTTGTTATCCATGTCAGCCCAGTTATACCTGTCATCATATACATAAGAAAATACACAATACATCCATGAATAGCATACAAAATAAACACAATAAGTACACTCAATGCACGATGCAGTCCATACACGGATGTGAATATACATCCCATGTTTCAATGATGCATTGAGCATTATTTTGGCCTCCCTGTGGCTCAATCTCTGTTCCTGGGAAGAGCCCAGCTCCTTAGTGGCTCACAGTCTGGTGTGATCACTTGGACCGATTTGGCAGTTGGGCCTCCTAGGCCCCGAGTTCGAATCCCAGCACTGCCAAAAATTCACCCCGATATGAGAAGCCAGTCGTTGCACCTTTTTTCCTGTGCTATACAAATTCTGGGTCTCAGCCAGGATGGAGAATATATAGGCAACTCTATACTCATGGGAAGAGGTTGTCATCCAGTTCACCACAGTTACATCTGTCAACCTATACTCAAGAAAATACAAAATACATCAATGAATAAGACACAAAATAAAGAGAATGACTATACCAAACGCAAGATGCAGCCCACCCATGTTTGGAAATATAGATCCTTTGTTTAATTATGAATTTATGACTATTTTGCCCCCCCCCACCAGGGCTCAATCTCAGGTCCCAGGAATGGCCTGGCTCCTTAGAGCCTCGCAGGCTGCTGTGCTTAACATGACCAATTCACCAATTGGGCCTAATAGGCCTTGAGTTCAAATTCCAGCACTGCCAAAAGATTCATTCTGCTGTGAGAAAACCAAGGTTGCACACGTTTTCTTCTCCTGTGAAAGTCCTGAGTCTCAACCAAGAAGGGGAATTCATAGGCAACCCTATAACCATAGGAACAGGTTGTCATCCATGTCAGCAACGTTATACCTGTCACCATATTTAGTAAAATACACAATACCTCCATGAAATAGAGACAAAATAAGGAGAAGTTCACTAAACACCAGATGCTGTTGACACATGTATGTCAATATAGATTGTATGTTTAAATTATGAATTTATGACTATAGTGGACCACCCTGGGGATCTAGGGAATGGCCTAGATCCTTGCTCCCAGGTTGGCATGTTCACCTTGACTTATTGGCCAATTGGTCCTACTAGGCCCTGAGTTCAGATCCCAGCACTACCAACAAGTGGGTTGTAGAGTAAGAAGCCATGTGTGAAACTTGTTTTCATTTTCTCTGAATATCCTGGGTGATCCTGAGAATACTGGCATGGTGGAGAACATTTCTACAAATCTAGATTCTCTGTGATAGGATGTCATCAATGTAATAAACGGAATAGGTTTCATCATAGTACAATTAATGGTAAATAAATGAATAAAACAAAATTTCAAGGAACAACCGCACCAAACATGTATGGACCTAAGATCTATAGGTAAGTATAAATCCTATCTTTACAATGTATATAAATAGTATGCTTCCAGGGCTGGGACTTGAATTCAGGACTAGTGAACAGGCCTGACTTTCTTATCTTCAATTACAGTGATCTTCCCCTTCATCCACATTGCTGCAGATTTACCCAGATCCTGAGTTCAAATCCGAAGACTGTAACCATAAACTGTGTGAATTGCAAGCCAGGGAGCTAAATTTTTTATTTTACTTTTCTCAGTAGGGGACTTGAAGTCAGGTTGTGGCAACTCTGCCTCAGCTTCGATCACCTAAAGCCAGGTTGCAGCCACTAGATCTACAGCTGCTTCTGGGATCCTAGACCCCCAGGTCTTGTAGGGAAAGCCATGCACAGAAAAAAAAGTGGCCTTTTTATGTTTTCTTCCTTTGCTCGGTGACCCTCATGGGTCTGAATGACACTGTTGAAAAGGGTACTTCACTTTGCAATTCTGAAGGCTGGCAGACTATCTGGGAAGCCATAGACCCACGTGGCAACATAGGCCCTTATTTCGAATCCCCCTCCTAACACCAACCAATGGCAGGAGATACTAAGAAAATGGTTCCCATCCATAGGAAGAACAATGGAATGTTATCAATGTCAAGGTTCAATGAGTTGATCATGAATGATGCTCCTATAAAATTAGACATCAGAATTTCAAGAGGGTAATTGATTTTATTTAATATTTATGAAGCATAAAAAGAATATTATTACTTACAGGAACACAAAAATTTCAGGACACTGATTGTTTTCATTAAAAATAAAAGAATGAAAACAATATCATTAATTACATCGACGCATGATTAATACCCAGGAATTGGTAGGTATGTAGTCTATATAACTGAATAATGTATAGACATCTCTGACACTCTGTAAAAACATATTTATTAGCATACTTCCATCTGCATGTCAATCTGCTCTTATTTTGTTAACCCCTGGGGCTTGATCTCAGGTCCTGGGAACAACCTGTCAGCTCAATTTACCCCAGGATGGCGTCCTGACCCGCACTCATTCATGAATTGGGCCTTGTAGGCTTGTAGGCTGTGAGTTCAGATGCCAGCACTCCCCAAAAATGAATTGTGGTGTAAGAAGTTGATGGTGACACATGTTTTCTTTTCTGTGAAAGTCCTGGGTGTCAGGTATGAAGTGGAATACATATGCAGACCGCTATCTTATGCAATCAATGTTTTATGTGCCATAATATTCAAAATAAATGGTCAATACATGAATAAAACAAAAAAATAAAATAACTGCACTGAATGCAATATGGAGTCAACATATGTATATAAATATAAATCGTATATGTAAATTGTACATGAATAGGATGTTTTCTAGTGGTGGGGATCTTTTTCAGGCCTAAGGAGTAGACATGAATTTCTTGACTTCAAGGAGGCCAGCTCTCCTTTCCCACACAGTGCAACAGAGTTACCAAGACCACAGGTTCCAATCTCAGTCTTGGCTGAAAAATGGCACCTTTATAGTATGTAATAGTATAGTAATTCTACGGTATTTCATTATACCTCCATTTTATTAATGTGATTGTTTAAATGCCTCATAAAGTATTAACTAACATCGATCAGTGTCCTATAACATAATTGTGTATAATTTTATCCTAGAATCATTCAAGAACTGCTCTTTCAATCATGACATACATCATATTCCATTGGTAATCATATGGACAGGAATAAGTTTCTTAGGATCTCCTTCCATTTGGAGGTGGCAGGAACAAGATTCCAACTGTGGGCTACAGCTCCCACCACTTAAACCCGAAAATAGGGAACTCACCAGTCTATCCAAGTACATCAACAAGACCAATGATTAGGCAGGCACCAGTGGCTCTCAGTAGTCCTCCTTGATACTTACAAGGCTGTGATGGGAGGATCATGATCAAAGTCACCCAAGGCAGGAAAGTCCAACTTCAGTGCCAACAAAGCCAGAATCCCTGTGGCTCCAGTGTGGAAGGCCAGCTGATCAAAAGCAGCTCACAGACTGTGCTCATATCCTGAGTTCAAGGTCAGGGACTGGGAACAAACAAACATACACAACAATCTGTGAAGCCATCCAGCTGAAGGAAGTCACCCTCATGTCTCCAACTGAATTGGACATTGTTCCCTGGGAAAAGGGCTGGGGGAGCTGTTATCTTCTTGACTCAGCCATGCTGTTGCATCACAGGATTCTGGCCACACCTCCATTCTTTCGTGGTTCTTTCTGACCAATGAGATACAAGAATGGTGGCCACGCCCACATTCCATGCTGCCTAGTAGCACCAGGATTCCCTCTGTTAGTTTATACCACTACCAGCAATTGAGGAAGGTAGAGATGGCTGAGTTGTGAGGAAGAGTCTCGAGGAGACTTTGGAATATAGAAGGAAATTAAGATGCCTGCCCATGCTCCAGCACCCTTCCCTCCTTCCCAAGGTGTGGAATTTCAAACATCTCTATCATATTCTAAATCTTGAGTTTAAACACCAGTAACATCAATCTTTTGTCAAAATAAAAGGACACATGTTTCAAAATGTTTATTTAAAACTTATTTGCAGCGGTTCTCATGTCTTCTATGAATTTTCTATTTACTTAATCTATTAAAATCCAAGTATATTGTGACTCTTATTTTTACTAAACTTTTAAATTGTACGAGAAATATTATGATTTCATATATTAACATATTTTTACTATTTTTGATAATTTCCTCCGTTTAATATGATAATATCAATATTCCAAATGTGTGTATGTGTTGTGTGGGTGTGTTTATGTGGTTTGTGTGTGTGTGTGTGCTTTGTGCATACTTTATAATGCTTGGGAGGTCACACCATTGCTTCATACATGCTAGCCCAATGGTTAACCACTGAGCTATACTGTCTAGTTATAATCCAAATAGTGCTTTAAATCATGACTTTCAAACTTTCATTCCTAGTATGCTTTTTCAAACTTATATATGATAACATGTGATCCATATTCTATCCACGCAAGCAAATGTTATTGTTATTTAGAATATTTCCACTGCCTTTTCACTTCCAATCTCTTGTGTTTGTTATTGATAAAGGTTTTACTTTGTTTCTCTTCTCTCTTCATTCTCTTTCCCTTTAGGGTTTAACTATTCTTTCTCTTATTTCTTTGGAAAATACTTATCACATTCCTATTACAATTTCTTTACATTGTAAGAGGTATATACAATGCTTTACTTTCTATTTTAATTTTTCCCATTTTCACTGACTTTTAGTCCAAACTATTAGATGGATTAAAAAGAAACTTGTCTCAGGACACTTTATTTTTCTCCTTCTCTTCCCTGAACTCTTTTTGTTTTTGAAACACAATAGCAATGACATAGAGCTCCTATGTAGTCCATCATTCTTTCCCCTTTTACTCTCCTCTGTTGTACAGCTCAAGTTGTTATTCAGCTTTGTTATGCTACAGTGTTATCTAAATCTTAACTCATTCCTGAATTAATTTTAGTTGTTTCAACTACTCTCTAAATACATTTTTCTATATATAATATCTGGGGTCTTGTGTTTTTACAAGGTAAAAAATATAAGTGACTATCAAACATCTAGATATCTCTGTAGAATATTGGTCTACCTGCTCAATAAACTCGTATGTAAATTCAAGGAATACAGGTCAGTCAGAACAATCTTGTAAAATGGTGTAGCTTCAGTCTTCATACTAGCTTTGAATCTTATTACCATGTTCAGTAGTGAAGACAACATAGTTTTACTACAAAAGCAGACACATAGAAGAATGTAACAGATTTGTCAAAAATAAATTCTCAGTTTTATGGTCAATAGATTTTGAAAACTATCCTATGACTTTATGAAATAAAAATAGAATCTTAAATGGGTGTATTGGCACTATTGTCTCTCGAGATTTAAAGGATGATCTTAGACTACTAACTCGATCCTTTTCTTTGTTTTTTTTTGTTTTTTTTTGTCACTCATGGGGCTTGAACTCTGGGCTTAGGCACTGTCCATGTGCTCTTCAGCTCAATGCGAGCACCCTACCACTTGAGCCACCGCAGCATTTCTGTCTTTCTAGTGGTTTATTAAAGATAAGAGTCTCATGGACTTTCCTGCCCGGGCTGGCTTTAAACCGTGATCCTCAGATCTCAGACTCCTGAGTAGCTAGGATTACAAGTGTGACCTACAGGCGCCTGTACTATCTCAATCCTTATACAAAAATTTAAAATAAAAAATGATCATCAAACTAAATGTGAGATGTAAAAACCTATAAGACATAAACGTAAAAATTCATGACATTGTATTAGTAAAGGTTTCTAAATGGAAAGTATAGTGGCTAAAGCAAAGCAAGAATATACTGGATTATATCAAGTGATAGCCTTTCATAATTAAAAGGACACCATAACCAAAGTGAAAGCATATCCAACAGATAGAGGGAATTTATTTGTTAATGCTACAATGTGAATGCTACAATGATTCTGAATGTTAAGTACTTTTATATCTTCTAATTCTATATAAATTTTTTCCTGAATAGGATATTTATTTAAAGAACATGTGTAAATTAATAGTCAATAGGAGGAGCATTTGAAAGAAGTTTCTCTTTAGTATCTAAGAAAAAAGAAAAATAAAACTCACTACTATGACCCTAATATAAAAAGATGATACAAAATATAGCAATGCATTTGTGGAGAAATTAATAAACTCCTCATGATGATCGATTTATATAATACTATAATCATTTCAGCAAGCAAGTTTTCAAGTCTTAGAGGTCAAAAACAATTGCATAGGATCCATTCATTACAATTCTATGATTGTATTAAAGAGAAGTAAAAAAATCGTGTTTGGACAGGGAATTGTAGTTCATTGACAGTGCACTTGAATAGTATGTATGAGACCCTGGAAAAAATCCCCAAAATCAAATTTTGAAAAGACACATTATAGAGGATGTATGCTGGATAAATTTCTGTTACAGAATTTTATATCTATTTTAATGTCTGTTCTAAAATTTATAGATTTCTATTTGAAGAAATGCAAGTTTGTGAAAATTAGGCTTTGAAAACCTATGAAGGTACAATTCACTTCCAAAGCAATAAAATGTATACAATAAAAGGAGGTAATATATTGCAAGTGAATTACATGTCAGAAAAAAAAAAAAAAAACTATTGTTAAAAATTCTTCACACAAAATGCAGAATACCTAAAGAGATGTTTTTGGTGTTGGTTAAAACTCTGTAGACTACAGCGTTTAAAACAAAGATGTGATTTCTGTTTATTTTGAGGGTTTTTTTTTGTCTGTTATTTTGAGTTTATACAGAGATAACTCAATCAAAAGTGTATATGATAACTGCAATACCTAGGAATTACGCATTATTTATAAGTAATTGATAACCTTTCCTGGAAGAAATTTTTAGCAAATGACAGAAGACACAACTCTATGAATCTGAATTTTATGAAAGCCATAAGTTACTTGCTCAATCCAGTTGCTTTTCTCTACTTTGCTAGGAAAAAAAAAGTATTCTCAAGGTAAGAGCCAAAGCAGTGAAAAGAAACAAAATACACAATCATCTTGATTTATTTGTGAAAATAAAAAATGAAATAAAAGAATTCCATTTAAGGGTCTCCAATATTAGTATCTATGAATCTGTTCTTGAATGACAACATTCATTGAATTTTTGGAATTTCTTTTTTGTGTGTGTGTGTATAATTTTTTTAATTTTAATTTTTATTTTTTGAACATACTCTACAGAGGGGTTAAAATTACATTGGCAAGATAATGAGTACATTTCTTATCAAGCATTGCAGCCTCCTCCTTTGTTTACCCTTCACATCCCTTCCCAGTCTCCCCCAACCCCCCCCCCCCACCCAATTCCCCCTCTCACCAAAGTTGTAAAGTTCGTTTTTGACATGACAACTTGTACTTCTCATAGTTGCATCGGGTCCACCTGTACCCTTAAATGACTTGTTTTCCCCCATCTCTTCCACAAATTATACCGACATCAAATATAGTGAAAGCAGGGGTTATACTGTGGGGGAGGGACATACAAAGCTACAAAGAAATAATCTTATAAATGAGTTAGAAACAAATGCATGAAAGAAAAAAAAAACATTTAAATACTTATCAAAGGGTCCATTTTCCTAACATCACATTATCTGACCTTTCCTGCTTGACTCACACATATACAAGATATTGCAAATAAGGGAAACCATGGGACCTATGTTTCGTTGGGTTTGGCTTACTTCACTTAATATAATTTTTTCCAAGCCTTTCCATTTCCTAACAAATGGGGCAATGTCATTCTATCTGATGGAGGCATAGAATTCCAATGGGTATATATACCACATTTTCTTGATCCATTCATCTAATGAGGGGCATCTGGGTTGGTTCCATATCTTAGGATCAAATAGGTAAATAATGCTGCAATAAACATAGTTGTGCTGGTAACTTTAGTGTGCTTTTGTTTGTAAACATTTGGGTAAATGCCCAAATGTGGGATTGCTGGGCCTTGGGGAGGTCTAAGTGAAGTCTTTTCAGGAACTTCCATACTGCTTTCCAAAGTGATTGAACAAGTTTACACTCCCACCAACTATGAAGTAAGGTTCCCTTCTGTCCACATCCCCTCTAGCATCTGTTGTTGTTAGAGTTCTTGATTATAGCCATTCTAACTGGGGAGAGGTGGTATCTCAATGTTGTTTTGATTTGCATTTCTTTTATGGCTAGGGAGGTTGAGCATTTCTTCATGTGTCTATTGGCCATGCTTCTTTCCTCTTCACAGAAGTTTCTCTTCAAGTCTTTAGCCCACTTATTTATTGGCCGGTTGTTTCTTTGAGGATTTGTTGTTGGGGAATTTAATTTTTTGAGTATTTTTTTAGATATGAGACCCTTGTCCGTTGTATGGCTAGTGAAGATCTTCTCCCAGTCTGTGGGCTTTCTATTGTTCTTGCTAGGTATGTCCTTTGCCATGCAGAAGCTCTGCAACTTCATTCAACTTCTTGCAATACAAGATCTAAAACAAAGCTTCAACAAAGAATTAGAAGCCATCAAAGTTGACCAATTAGAAGGAAAAGAAATAAAAAACAAAGTAGAAAGTCTTGACAGCAGATTAGACCATGCAGAAGATCGAATCTCAGGGATTGAAGATAGCCTATATATTATAGAGAAAGAACATACAACAAAAAATTCTTAAAGATGTCCTACACATAGAAAATCAACAAGACCACAATAAAGGCCAAGAAACTGCACCCAAACTTTATGTTCCTCCCCCATAGGATAAACCCTGCTTACACTATATTTGATGTCGGTATAATTTGTGGAGGAGATGGGGAAAAACAAGTCGATTAAGGATACAGGTGGATCCGATGCAACTATGAGAAATACAAGTTGTCATGTCCAAAACGACCTTTACAACTTTGGTGCGGTGGGGGGGGAGGGAGATTTGCTTTGGGGGGCGTGGGGAGGCTGGAAGGGGATGTGAAGAGTAAAGAAAGGAGGAGGCTGAAATGCATGATAGGAAATGTACTCATTATCTTGCCCATGTAAATGTAACCCCTCTGTACATTATGTTCAAAAAATAAAAAAAGAATCTTTGTAGGACTGGTTTGGTGGAGATGTATTGTTTCAATTTTTCTTTGCTTTGGAAGATTTTTATTTGGCCTTCAGTTATGAAGGAGAGTTTTGCTGGGTACAGTATTCTTGGTTTTTGGGTGTTTGTTTTAAGGTATGGCATACATCATTCCAGGCTCTTCTAGCTTTGATTGTCTCTGCTGAGAAATCTGAGGTGATTCTAATTGGTTTCCCTTTATAGGTGATTAATCTTTTCTCTTTCACAGCTTTAAGGATCTTTTCCTTGGTCTGAGTTGATCCTGTGTGTATTATAATGTGACCGTGGGATGTCCTATTCTGATCTGGTCTATTTGGAGTTCTAAAAGCTTCATGTATTTGAATAGGCCTATCTTTTTGCATGTTTGGGAATTTCTCTGCTAGGATCCTGTTAAACAAATTTCCTAGACCATTAACTTCTGTTTCTAGGTGCTCCTCTACACCCATTGTCCTTAGATGGTGTCTTCTTCTGATGGTGTTTTCTAAGTGTTGGATAGATATATTATATTTCTTGGACTTGTCTTGGATGGTTGTATGTTCTTTCTATATAATATCTAGGCTGTCTTCAACCCCAAGATTTCTGCATGGTCTAACCTGCTGTCAAGACTTTCTACTTTGTTTTATATTTCTTTTCCTTCTAATTGGTCAGCTTTGATGGCTTCAAATTCTTCGTTAAAGCTTTGATTTAGATCTTGTATGGACTTCTTTAATTCCTTAATTTGGTGTTCAGTGTTCATTCTCAAATCACTTAGTTGATTGTTTATGGTTTCCTTGGACTCCCATTCCTTCTGTTGGGTTCCATTCAGCATTCCCTTTGTGGTCTCCCTAACTTCCTTCAGCTCTTTGTTAATGGATCCCATGAATGCCTTTAGTGATCTTTGTGTATACTCATCTTGCTATCTCAATTCCTTTATTACTCTTTGCTTAGCTTCCTCCCATCCCTGCCATTCTTGTAGTTCTCTTTGCGTGTTCTCAGCCTGTTCATGCCATTGTTGCCTTTCTCTTTGAGTATTCTCAAGCTGCTCATGCAAATCATGTATTAGTTTTTGAGTAGCTTCCTCATGCTCATGGTATTTCTATATAAATCTTTGGATTGCCTCCTCTCTCTCCCTCTCACGCTCATACAGAGTCCTTTGTAGGTTTTCAATCTTTTCCTGTATTGACCTATTGTTTGCCTCCTCTCTCTCCCTATCATGCTCATGCAGAGTCTTTTGTAGGTTTTCAATCTTTTCCTGCATTGGCCTTTTGTTTGCCTCTTCTCTCTCCCTATCACGCTCATACAGAGTTCTTTGTATGTTTTCAATCTTTTCATTTATCATGTTTGCCAGCAGCGTTGTTGAGCTATTTGGGAATTCTCCTCTGGATTATTCATTATCTGTTCTGTCTCCTGATTATCATGAGTGGGAGTGGAGATACCCGGACTTGTCATTTTTCTTGTGGTTTTCTGGCTTACTCTGCCCATTTGGGATGAAAGTAACACCAGTTTTGTGCTAGAACACTAACTTAAGGCAAGCATCAACCAAAGTCTGAATTTGCACAGTCAATAGTCTGCAGATACAATCTGGTTCAACAGATACCTCTATTCAACATCAAACAATTATATATTAATGGGCTACGAACCGCAAAGAAGAATTTGGTAAACCAGAAATTATTAGGGTTAGGGAGAGATGTGCTTAAAAAATAGGAATAGAGTGATGTGGGAAGGTACAGGGAGAGTTAACTTAACTACGTCCTAGTCTCAAAGCAGGAAATAGGTTGGATAGGATGAAAGTAGAGAGAGAGACAACAAGAAGAAAGAGAAAGGAAAAAAAGGGATCAGAAAAAATAGAAAAATAAAAATTAGTAATATGCAGATTGGACAACAAACTATTCACAGAACGTGAATATAATGAGAGAAGGGGAGGGATATAAAGGAGATGTGAAAAACTTAAAAATAAAAATACTCAAAATGTTATTTAGGTATAAGGAGGTAGTACTGCTATAAAGGAATTTAAGTCTCAGAAGTTTTGAATTGAGTAATAAATTTGTGGATTACGTGTGTACATAATGGGGGATAGGGTCTAATAGTCAAGTACGGGTTTATCTGAGGATGTGCAGAACAACAATTAAGTCCCATAAAGAAGAAAAAAGAGAGGAAAATGTGAGAAGGATAAGGAAGAAAGAAAAAAAAATAAGAAGTTCAGTCGAGCTAATTAAAAAAGAAAAAAATATTTTTTTTTTAAAAAAGGAAAAACAGGAAAGAAAAACGCACACACACATGTATCCCCAAAATAAAGATTATAAAGTGGAAAAAAAACTTACTAGAAAACAATTTTTTCCAAAAAAGGTAAAAATTAAAAATTCAAAAAAGTTTTAGATAAGAAAAAAATTTTTTGGGAAAAGGTATAAAAAAAAAAAAGAGGAAGAGGAAAAAAAAAGTTCTTTGATTTTTTTGGGAGGGTTGGGAAAAATCCTGTATCTCCCTTTTGTCTGTAATCAGCCTCTGGTTGGAGTCTCTGGTCTGCTTGTGGTCCTGTGGCTTGGTTGGTTTCTTAAGTCAGTTTTTTGGTCAGGCAGAAAAATGCTCTGCTTTACCCAGGATTTTGTGGTCCTTCTCCCAAGTTAGTTCAATGGGAAGGGGGGTGCTTTGAGTATTACAAAAGTGGGACATGGCTTTTTCCTCAAGTTTGGAGATGCTGTGATGAGGCTAGGTTCTGGGTAGAGTTGAGGCCTTTCAGCAAACAGTAGCTTTTCCCAGGGGCTGGTTTGTGAGAAACTCACAGAGCCAAGCCTGGAGCCACTGTCAGGGTTTCTGTTTACTGATTTTCAAATGATTGTCCAGGCTGCTAAAGGGAGGGGCAGCCTCTGGCTGTGATTACTCGGTGAAGAAAGCCACTCCTATGGCTGGCACCCGAACTGGGTGACTTTTCCCTGGGTGGAGCTGAGTCTGACAGGTCATGCCTTTAAGTTCTTGTGACCTGCTAAATGACCCTAGTTTTATTCCAAGGACGGAGTTGGAGCTAGCCGCTCTGACCAGCTTTATTGGTATCCAAGCTGGAGATCTCCGGTACTAGAGGGGGAGGGGTGGCCTTCCCTCCTCTGCTCCCTGAGAAGGAGTGAGGACTTCAGGCTTCTACTCACGCTGTCTTGGTTCCTGGGTCATCTCCGGTCTGCGAACTGCAGGATGAAGATGTCTGCTCCTTGTCGGTTCTTGCTTGTGTTGAGTAGAATCTGCTCGCCAGCCCCGTCTGGCTCTTTTGTCCCTGACTCTCTCTGTTTCAGGTATGGTGGTACTGCCGCCGCCGCCACTGCCGCCGCCGACGCAGCCACCAACGCTGCCAAGTGGCTGGCAAGAGCTCAGATCTGCCTCCTTGCCTTGATTTTCCCTCTCTGGCCTAACTCTCTGTCCTGTGATGGCACACTTGGTGTGATTCTCTGGCTTAGGACTGTTCACTGGAACTCTAAAACTGCTTTCTATGCAAGAACTTGTTTTGCCTCCAGCTTCTCCTCCGCCATCTTCCGAATTTTTGGAATTTCTATGAACATATAAAAACTAGAACAAGGAAACACATATAGTCTTAGAGTGAACCAGCCTTGCAATCATTTTCTTAATTATTTTGAAATTATAGAAGAATTGATACTCCTTTGCTTTGGATATCATTTAAAAATTTTTTATCACTTCTCATAATTCAAATACCAAGCAAGAGTAATTTTATATAATCATTAAAAATATCATTTTATTATTATAGTAAAATAGAATAAAAGACCAGTCCCAATATTTTACCTACCTATCATTATTCTTAAATCCTAATCATTACCTAAATATCTTAATCTAAATAGTCATGTCTTTAACATAGATGTAAATATTCTATACTTTTGACTTAACATTTTCCAAGGGCATGTATTCATGTTTCTAAGAAATGTTCACAGCAGTTAAAAGATGCTTTTGTGAAATTAATGTGATATGTTTTGTTGTGGATGTTGCTTTCAAGACCTGGGCATTGTCCCTTTGCCTTTTTATGCTCAAGGAAAGCACTCTACAACTTGTGGCACAGAGCTAATTCCTGTTTTTAGTGATTAATTGCAGAGAAGAATCTAACAAGTACTTTTCTGTCTGGGCTAATTTCGAAACAATTCTAAGATCTCAGCGCCCAGAATAGCTCGAATTATAAGTGTGAGTTACTGACACTTGGTTTGATGAATTTTAAAAAATTGTAATTATGTTCTAAAATGTTTGTTTCACTATAATGTATATCATTCTACACTTAAATTTAGATAGATACATGTATATGTTTCTGATGACAATCCCTAAAAATGTATCTATACATAACATATATATATATATATATATATATACATATACATATATATATATGTGTATATATATACTGAGGACAGACTTTATGCTACTATTTTTACCTTTTTATTTCAAAGATATATAGTCTATTTTTCTAAAAGTTTCCTAGAATAAGATAATGAATATTAATATAGAAAGTAGAGTTTATTACTTTCAAGGAAATTTTAGATATGCATATGATATTGTAGTTATATTTACAGTATATCAATTGAAAAAGTTCTGTTCATACTCTTAAATATTTCTGTGTAGTGACAGGGAGAGAGGAAGTTAATTCATATTGGTTAAGATTTTGCAATGCTTCAAAAATCCATTCAATAATTTGTTATAAGCACATAGACAAGCTATCAGATATGGTTTAGTTTTTTTTCTTTATTCAAATGGATGCATGCACCGTGGTAACATTAAAATTATTAATAAAAAGACACATAATAACAAAATCATAGATATAAAACAAATTTTCAATAATTAGCACATATGATGCTAATAATATTTTTAATGAAGATGATGATGACCAGAGTGTAGCATGATAATGACAATAGTGTGATTGAAAGGAAAATACTTCAGACATCTTTGATGCTAGATGCACACATTGAATTCATAGTAATAAAGGGCGTTGGATTACATACAATAAGAATAACAAGAGGAGAGATTCAATATCAAGAAATACAATCACATAAACAGGTAGAGACAGTAAAAACCCTAATGTTATTCCTGCAGTCTCTCTAATGTATACTCAGTTTTCATAGTGGTATATTTTTTTTGTTGTTTTTGGGTTTTTTTTTTTCGATTTGCCGTGGGGCTTGAGCTCTGGGCATAGGTGCTCTCCCTCAGCCCTTCAGCTGAAGGGGAGTGCTCGACCACTTGGGCTACAGAGCCACTTTCAGTTTTCTGGTGGTTTATTGGACATAGAATTGTCGCGGTCTTTCTTGCCCAGCCTGGCTTTGAACCGCAATCCTCAGATCTCAGCCTCCTGAGTATCTAGGATTACAGGTGTGTGAAGAGCTAACTCCATTTTAAGATCAATCCCCCTGAGCTGTGCTGCCCTCAGAGTAATCCCCAAAGAAAGCTATGCTGCCAAAGAGAAAAATAGTTCTCAGAGAAACCACTGGTTGCCACCAACCCTGCCCACCCTTAAGGAAGAGAACAGTTGTGAAGGTGTTCCAGCAGAAAAAGAGAAGTGCGATCAGGGAGGACTTAAAACCCGTGAACTTGTGAACTTGCTGGTGTGGAAACTCCCTGAAATTGTGAACTTGCTTGTGTGGAAACCCCTTACACTTGTTTGTTTGAAACTATAAAAACTGTGCCTCTTAACATCACCGGTTACCGAGTGCACGGAGGACCAAGCTCAAGCTTGCAATAGACGACTATTTGCTGTTTGAATTGATCATGGACCCTGGTGGTCTGAGAGGAGGCATCCGAAAATTGGAAACTTCAGTGTGAGCCAGCGGCGCCTGGCTTAGTGGTATTGTTTTTTAATAAATAAAATCACTTAATTCCACATTTTGATGGACTAAGATATAGTTTTCAACTTAGGGTGATTAGTTCAAATAACATTCTCATATAGATACTATCCAATAACCAATGTTTTCCAATGATATATTAAGACTATGTTCTTCAATACAGCTGTGAACATGTGACACAATTTACATAATAACACTTACATACGTGTAGTTGTCTTAAAAGCACACAGGCCTTAGGGCCAGGAGGTAATATTTATTTTTATTTCTGCATGAAACAATTTGTCACTTTATACCAACAAACTGAAATTGACTCTTTCCTTGTTTTCAAGCTAAGTTGAAAAACCTGAGGACTCTTCACTGTTCCTTTTTCCTGCTCTAGAAGTCAACAAATATATTCTTCAATATTTCTGGTAAATTACATCCATTTACAGATGAGAAATGTAAGGCCAACAGTCAACATAATGAGTAAATAATGATAGTATAATTTGTGTCTGAGCACTTCACTCCGTGTGCTTACAAGGAGAGTAATTTGGTGATGGAGAGGACCAATATGAAAATACTATGGGGAAAAAGCATGCTTTGTAAATGGTTGTTTGAGGACTAGGTGACCAGTGATGAGTATTTGAAACAGGCTGGTGTCAGGAGCAAAAAAGGAGTAAATAGAAATCATATTAGTGACAGAAACTGAGAAAATCTTGATGATTCATCTTATCTAATGGGCAGGAGTAGAAGGGTAAGAAGAAATCTGAAGTACTTCCACCTCTCTGGATGGAAACTGTGTTAGTGATATTCCTATGATAAGGATTATATGTGGAAAAGATGGATTTAGAGGTAAAAATTCTCTGACAGTTCTAAAATTTATGTTGAACAGATGCAAAGATAGGTCTGTTTAGACATCATCAAAATATCCATGACCATTAGTCTGAAAAAGAATAATAAAATTGGGGGCATTATTAAAGGAAAGAGGAAAAGGAAAGTTCTGACACAAGTGTGAGCAATGTGAGCAAATGTGTGGACAAGATTGGAAGAAAGAGTAAATAAGGAAACAAAAAATGTAATAAACACTGATTTACAGAAATAAAAGAAGGAAAGAATTTTCAGGAAACTATTGTAGGAAATATATTATCTAGATTTGAAAACTAAAAGGACATAGACAAGTTCAATAAGAACAGTGTTTTGGAGAAAGTCATACTGATAACATTTTGAGATATGAATATGTAACCATAAAATTCTGGATCCATAAATTCAACAGATCCTGTTGATTTTAAATGTTGGGACCAAATGCTTTTATCCTAACCTTAGAAGAACTATACAGATATAACTATCATGAACTTTACTTAGAGGTAATCTGTGAATATTTTTGAAGATTTGTTTACCCAAGAGATAGATTATAGATTGAATTACAGCACAGACAAGCCTAATTTATCCTACAGTTCCAATGAGTGACTGATGTATCCATATCAGTTTTGGATTTTATTTTAATATCTTTAGATATGTTTGGATATCTTATCACCTACTCATTATAAATGTAGGACAAGTAACACCAAGTATTAGATTGAACATACAGCTTTATGGATGGACTGAAGACTCCTCGAATTGATTCTTCTTTAGAATAGAAAATGCCTTATAAATGCTTAGATTATTTCTTTGTTGCTTTGTATGTCCCTCCCCTACAGTATAACCCGTGCTTTCACTCTATTTGATGTCGGTATAATTTGTGGAGGGGAAGGGGAAAAACAAGTCGTTTTAATAGGGATAGAGGTGGACCCATTGCAACAATGAGAAGTACAAGTTGTTATGTCGAAAACGAACTTTACATCTTTGGTGGGGGGAGTGGGGAGGATTCGTAGGGGGGACGGGGAGGAGGATGGGAAGGGATGGGAAGGGGAAAGAAATGGGGATGCTACAACACTTGATAAGAAATGTGTTCATTATCTTGCCCATGTAATTGTAACCCCTCAGTACAATATTTTCACAATAAAAAAAAAAAAAAAGAAAATGCCTCAATAGTCATTGACATATCCTAACTGCCATATACTCTTTTTAAGTCTAGTTCTTGTTAGGGATATCTCCATGCTAAAATAACCCTGTCAATCAACCTGCCACAAATTCTTATATGTGGGAAGTGCTCTTATAAACTTCAAGCTTTTATTGAATGGAAGAGTTCATACATTACCCTCACCACTAGGGTTAAATGCTTAAAAAGATAATATATTGTGCTTTAATACGTTTCTTTCTTTTCCCATACATATTGTCAAGTAGTGAAGGATTCTGATGTAACAATAATACAATGGTGACTTGTATTAACCCAACATCTAGGATCTAGTGTTAATTCAGATACTTAGAATTTAGCTCCAAATTTTGTGGATATTTATATTTCTCCTGGGAAAACTAATGAGCTCCAAGGAAACATCCCTAAGGAGCCTGTCCATTCTAATATCACTGTTTGTCTCAAAATGCTTTAAATTCTACACACTGTAATATGGGCATAGGGTCATATTGTGGAACTTTTCTCCTCAGAGAGTGAGTACTACCATATTGCTTATCATGGACAATGTACCTTCATACATAGACTGGGCGTGTGCAAAGACGAAGTGGTAGTTGAAGAATTTTCTTAGCAGTTTTTACAGATAAAATGGAAGTAGAGCAACTATGAACTCAAAAGGAATGTGCAAAAAAGACAAAGGCACAATGTAGAATGAGCCAAGAAATGCTGCAGGATAATTTCAAATAATGTGCTCAGGTGTGAGAATGTGTTCAAAGTACAGCTTCAGACAATATACTTGGATATCTTGGGGGAAAAACTGCTTTAAACTATTCTGGGATAATTGTCTAAGTAGAAGCCCATAACTCTGACTCCAATCAACCACAACATCATCAACTGAGGGACTATTTTCCAAGAGCAAAGTGAGGAAAAGAGGGCTCATTACAGTTAGTGTTCAGGTTGAAGCAATGCCAATCACATAACTTTTCTTATAAGTCTTCATTTATTTTGGAGCATTAAAGTAGGTAAAAGGCAAGTAAATATTTTGCATGTACCTAAATTAAGTGGGATGTATTCTATTTGTCTCTCTTTAACTTGAAAGTTATAGATTATGTCTTTTTATATTCTATTGGGACAATGATTTGCTGTCAGTTATTTTTTTCTCTTCCTCTTCTTTTGCCCTTCCACTTACACAATTATTATTTAAGGAGACATACTTGACCTTGCATTTCTAAATTCTTCAAAATTATCTGAACTACTTCATACTTCTGGCAGCCTCCTATATCTTTCTCAAGGGAAATATTTTTGCCACTACCACTTTTATCCTCTATGATATTGGATGTCTTCCTGCCTAATTCAGTGTGAGATATACATTAGAGTCATCCAGATATCTCACACTCGTACCACCATAAAATCCTATCTTACTTAGAAATCATGCTTTTAGAATGTCTTGGGAATTGGCATCTCTCATTTTTGAATGACCCTAAGTGATACTTACAAGCAGTCATGTTTTAAACCAATATGCCACTCAGTAGATGAACGAATTGACAGAATGTGGTTTATGTATGCACGGTGGAATTTTATGCTTCCAATTCATACACAAATGGAAAGTCTTGGAAAAATCAAACTAAGTAAAATAAACAAGACACAAAGAAACAGATTCCATGGTTTCCTCATTTGCAATAAGTAGGAAATGTGTAGAATAGTCTTAGCAGTTGAGCAGAATTGCTCAATAACTATGTATGTATGACGATATAAGATGATGATGAGCAAAATGAACTCCTGTATATGGAAACAGATTTTTAATTTGTGGTTGTTGTTTTTAATGTACTATAGGATTTCTTTTTTCTTTTGTGTTTTCCCTTTGGTTTATCTCCTGTTATATTTGATTTCATTATCCTGTGTATTGTATATACATTTATCTTAATTTAGCAAGGGAAGAGGAACAATGAAATGGCGAGACAAAGAGCAAAGGGCAAACCAAAGCAATAGCAATACTCACAAGACAACATGTTGGAAATTTACATTACAACTTGTGAGGAGTATTGGAGTGAAGGAAAAATGTGAGAAAAATGAGGGAGCGGGTAAAAAGTTCAACATGTTATGTATTTACTACCTTACAATTACTGCAACACCTTCTACGTATCACCTTGACAATTAAAATTAAATTAAAAATGAGCTGCATAAAATATAATTTCACTGTATTGGTATAATAAATATACTAAGTGTATGACCTTTTAAAAAATGAACATTTTGGCTGCTAATTTGAATTAATTACCCCTTTTTTAATCAGAGGGTCATCAACTTGAATATTATCAAACTATACAATATTTTCAGAATATACTTGCCATTATTTTGAAAATAAATTATTTTAGTATTGTCTCATGCTAAAACAAAAATAGTTCAATTCTGTTGAAACTCCTAACTTTTAAAACTGAATACTTGTTAAGAGGAGAGAGTATATGTGTTCTTCAACATTCCTGTGACTACTAACTACTCATTTTCAAATTCTGAACATGCCATACTAGAGTCATTCAAAACAGTACCTGTTTGCATTTTATTTAATTCTGCAATAGGTGCAGTTTTCAATGGGGCATTACATATTTAAATTCAACAGAAAAAATAGCCACAGTCTGGTAGAAGGTAAAATTATGAAGTATCTATAATAATTCCTCAAGAGTAAACATTTGTTCATCAAAGTAGGCTATGATTTCTATGATCATCAATCCCAAATTTTTATGCCATAAAGTCATCCGAGCCCAACAATTTCCAACTTGTAATGTGCAACTTAAAATTCCCTAAATTCACATCATGACCAGCGTATAACTTTTGTAAAAAAAAAAATACTACACTTCTGCTAATGTGAAGCCCTTCGTATTGTGGACATAACACTACACTAAACTTTGCTGCATCATTTTCCATCTAGTCTTATTCTTGAGATCAGAACACTTGCAAATAATATTTATAGTTATATATTTTATCTATCATAGATATTCAGGAGATCTGAATGTCTGAATATTAAGATCGGAATACTATGGTTCAAAGCCCACCCAGGCAGGAACGTTCCTTAGATTCTTATCTCCAATAAACTGCTCACGAAAAGCCTGACACAAGTGGCACTGAGGTTTAAGTGGTAAAGTAATAGCCTTGAGCAAAAACAGGCTCAGGGACAGTGGCCAGGCCTACAAGTTAAGCCTTGGGACAAACTAAACAATAAAAACAAAATAAAAACCAACCCTAAACCTAGCATTTTTCTCATTTTATACAGAGATATATAAGGAAATTTCTTCCTGTGTTATGTACATGTAGAAGAAAAAAGATGTCACAAATTTACCCTCTTCATACCATGTTACACCAGAATCTCAAAAAATTGCTCTCCATCTAAATTTATAAATTAATAGCATCAATTTGTTGACAACTTTGTCTAGATTATTCACATTATCATGTTACTTATGAACTGTTGGAATTAACTATTAACTAAGTTCTAATTATACCTCACTTGAAAGAATATTTTAGGCAAATAGAATGCCAGATTCATTTGTGAATTTGTAAATTAAATCTACTTAAAAGAATTTTGTAGTAACCTATAGAATATTAAAATACAAAAAAATATTTATTTTAAAGCTAAATTCTAATTTAGCCAGGTCTACAAAGTCCTACATTAAATGAACATTCTTATTTCTCTAGGCTTAAGCTTTTGTAATCCTTCATTGTTTCTTTGGACTCCAACAGAATGATACATACTTTTTCAAATTTTTGGTTGGGAATCATGAGCTTTTTTGCATTTAGTAATTTTCTGTTTTGAAGAGAGCATTTAAAACATAACTGAGGTTTATATATGAGTTGCATTTCAATAGGAAACTTGACTTCTCAAAATATAATGACAAAATTAGCCCAAACTTCCAACTGTGTATTAGTTTCTTGTTTATTTTTTATTCCTTTCTTGGTTTGTTTTATTGAGACAAAACTATACGATCTAGTCCAGTGAAACTGTCACTATGTAATTGCACTCTCTATTCACCTGTCTTAGTCTGATTGCTAGAATTCCTGTCTTGTATCACATTGTCCTACAATAGTTTTGTTTTTTTATTTAATCTAGATACAGACTAGAAATTCTGAACTTCTCCAATAATATTTTCCACTAGACAGATGGCTCAGACTGTTCATGTACTATTTTCAAAGATGTTCTAACATTTGACACAGGATATGAACATTTTCACCTGAAGGGGCCTTTGATTCATTCCTCCCTGGATCCGATCCCTTTATTAATGATCACTTGACTTTCTTACTATCTCTGTTCCCACCTATGTAGTATTCTCAATCTTTTTTGGGGAAATTTCACTTGAGTACTTTCTAATATTAAAAATTATCACACAATTGTAGTCTTATAGGATATATTTTCTATTATTTTCTAACTTTTCTACACAATCTGAGAATTGTTTCATATGTGTGTTTGAATACATAAGTGCCTCTGTGTGTATGTGCGTGTTTGTATGTATATATGTATGCAAAAACCTCAAGCTCTTATTAAGCAATCTTGCTCATAACTAGTATTCCATTACTTGCGCCATTCTTCCAGTGCCTCTTTTGGCTGGTTAATTATAGATAGCGTTCAAGACTGTTCAGCCCAGGCTGGATGCAAACTGAACTTCCCAGACTCCTTTACATTCTTAGGTTTTATTTCTCCAGGAGTATCAACTTTTGAACTACAAACATTTTTGTAGCTGTGGCCCAGATTTTTAACTCGAGTTCATATAAAGATAGATGAACATACACATTACATATGCTGAGTGTACACTCTTTGAAATGTGATCCTAATCAGGGTGCCAGTGGCTCACACCTGTAATCCTAGCTAATCAGGAGGCTGAGTTCTGAGGATTGCAGTTCAAATCCAGCATGAGTAGGAAATTTTCTGAGGCACTTATCTCTAATTAACCACCAGAAAACTCGATGTGGTGCTGAGGCTCAAGAGGTAGAGCAAAAGCTTTGAGCTGAAAAGTAGAAGGACAGTGCCGAGGTCCAGAGTTCAGGCCCCACTACCATCAAAAAAAAAAAAAAGAAAAAGAAATGTGATCTTAGCCACCAGTTCATTGCTAGTATAATTCCTGCTCTCTCAACATGGCCTTTTTTTTATCAGTTAAGTCCATGGTCTTATATCTGACTTGCTTGGAGCCAGAATTATTCTTCCATTCTACTTTTTACAAATTTGCATGATTAGCTACCATGATTTAGAGCCTGTAGAAGAAAGAGAGAGGCCTCATCCTTCATGTTCCACTTAGGAGTAATGCTTTTTCTATATCACTCCCGTAGGTCTACATCCTGGCCTTGGCTTTATTGTTTCAAAGTTGTCTTATTTGCAGAGTCTTCTATAGTGTATTTAACCATTATACTTACACACAGAACTTATCTTTCTCCTATTCCTATTGTTTCTCCTTCTGTTAACTTATGTACACTTGGGTAATAATGCACAACACAAACACTGACAAACAAATGTTTCTGAGAACCTTCTTCCCACTTAAAATTGGTCTTACTTTAGGAAATTTGAACTTAATGAACTCCAGGATAATGTTTTTTTATGTTATTGTGAAAATGGTGGACAGAAGGGTTAGAGTTACATAAGTAAGTTAATGAGTACATTATCTAACGAACATTGTTACCTCCTCTTTTGTTTTTCCCCTGCCATCCTTTTTCTCCCGACCGCCCAACTCTCCCCTCCCATCCCCAACTTTTAAGTTCATTTTCAACATAGTGTCTTGTTCATCTCATTGTAACAACGGGTCATACTGTATACTTCTTTCAGCATTTTATTTCCCTTCCCCTCCCCACATTAGAAAAATGTCTATGCAAGTTGCAGCTCACTGACCTCAAATACAGTGGAAAGGGGTTATACATGGAGAATGAAAGTAGAAGAGAAACAAAAAAAAATCACATAATACATGGTAGATATATTAAAAACAATAGTAAGAAAGAAAAAAAAAACAGTTGTGTCCGTACTTGGCGGTTCATTTCACTTCACATTATCATATACAGCCATATGTATGTATAAGCCATGTAAATTGCATATTTTCTCATTACTAAGTTGTCTCTGAAACACGTGTTACCTTGTGTCCAAAGATGTCTTTGTGTTATTTCAATGAAGCTAGAAAACATTCATTTTGCCTGGAGCAATACCGTAGATTGTTACTGGAAGTAAATGGAAGGAATCTTTATGGGAAGTAGAACTGAATCCAGAAGAGAAATTGAACATAGAGAAATGACAAGTTCAAATTAATTTGTGCTTTCATTTTTACTATACAAGAAAATAATCCAAGATTTGAAGGAAACTCTGTCCCTAACTTTTTTGAGTGTGCACTTTAGTCATAAAACTTTTCTGTAAACTTCTAGTTGAGAGTATTACAAAAGGAAACAATATGCCATTTGAAGGCCAGCATAGAAAAAAAGGAAATAATATTGTTTTACAGTGTAGTACTAAAAAGAAACAAAGACATGGAGGTTTTAAAATGTCTTATGCATGGATATTTAACTCCTGAGGTGATTCTCTTGTTTCAAAATTCACATGTCCATTCCTTTATTCTGGTCCTGAGTTCGCCATATAAATAAGGATTCCAAAAAGCAGGATCCAGTTAGTATGATCAGCAAATGGAGCCTCTTTTCAAAGCTGTGCTTTAAGAATGGGCCCAAAAAAGTATGTGGGTTTTTTTTTCTTTGCTTGTTCGTTTGTTTAGTTTGTTCTGCTTCTGGGGCTTGAACTCAGAGGCTGGACCCTGTCCCTGAACAGTTGTCTTTCCTACCCAACTGACCCCAAAGTACTGCTTCAGCCAAAACTCCACTTCTGGCTTTTTGGTGTTTAATTACAGATAAGAGTTTGAAAGACTCTCCTTCCTGAGTTGGCTTTGAACTAAGACAGTAAGAAAGTCAATTCACATCAACTGTATAAACTTCTCATTTGAACCAAGAAATATTGGATGAAGTTTATTATAAAGGTAATATTTGACAATTTTTAAAAGAAGAGAATATGTGCAGCAAAGAAGCCATAACTTAAATAACTCAGCAAAAGTAGGTGCACTGAGTCATATTGGAAAATTTTTTCTGCTTGGGAAGATTACTATTCACTTCGTAGTTCCTTTTGGGGATACTTAAAGTATACTTCACATTTTTGTTGGTCGTGGGGCTTGAACTCTGATCCTGGGCACTGTCCCTCAGCTCTTCAGATCAAGTTGGGTGCTCTGCCACTTTAGTTACAGCACCACTTCCGGGTTCCTGGTAGCTAATTGAAGATCAGTGTCTCATGGACTTTCCTGACCAGCCTAGCTTTGCACCACAATCCTCTGGTCTCAACCTAATGAGTAGCTAGGATGACAGGCATGAGCCACCAGCACCCGGCTCATATTTGCATTTATGTGCACTTAATGACACTGTAGACAAATAATGGAAATTTGAATCAAATGATGACATTGCAGCTTTTCAGAAAATATGAGGTAGCAATAAATATGTCATTCTTTTCCATGTTGTTACATTAATGACTCCTGAGCTTTTGGACTCGTACTTTAGCATGCTCTGAGGTCTGCATTAGTTGACTTAGTATAAATAATTTTTACTAGAGAAATAGAGAAAGACAAACTTTTTGAAAGCAAAGGAGATATGAAAGAACAACATAGAATGAAATAAACTTATTTCACAGAGATTAAGAACTAGCCTAAGGGATTTACAATGCTAAAAGCAATGAGGAATAAGCCTACTTGATAAATAGTTCTTTAGTAACCAAATATGGTTCCCAAGAACAATTTTTGGTATAATTTATTTATTATTATCATTTATTTCTTCCATCTGGATTTATTCCTTCACTTCTATCACAGCTATTATTGAGCTGGCGCCTTTTTGGTGCCAAAACTGACCAAAAAGTTTTCCAAATCTCACTTAGACTTAGATGAATCCTCACCTGATATCTAAGCACATTCTTGACATTAATTGCTGTGACTTACTAACAAAACGTGTTTTTTTTTTTTTTTCAACACAGTCTTCTAATATAGGTAAAGTACATGAATTAAGAACTATTGTTAGGTCATAGTTGGAAGGAGCAATTTTATATTCCAAATATTGGTTCTTTATTTGGCATTTACTAGCTAAATGAATATTTTGCCAGTCCTGGGGCTTGAACTCAGGGCCAGGGAACTCTTCCTGAGATTTTACTTTGTTTTGCTTGAGGTTAGCACTCTACCACTTGAGGCATAGCACCGTTTGTTTTTCTGTTTACGTGGTACTGAGCAATTGAACCCAGGGTTTCATGCATGATAAGCAATCACTGTACTACGAAGCCACATTACCAGAGACCTAAATGACTTTCTTAAGATGACATTACTTTTTTCATTCCATTACTATGTATTATAATTTAGGTTAAGTGGTAGAAAAGGAAGTGGACAGCAATACTAAGCACAGTAAGACTGACATTCCTATCACATCACTAGGGAAGTACAGTGTTAAGACTTCATGACTCATAGGGCTATTGCATGTGACATTATGATTTTACATTATTACATAATATTTTACATTATTATGTGAAAAACCATTAACAGTCATCTCCGACATCCATAACATTCTGCTTCCACTTTCAAGTTCAAGAGCCAAAAATCTAAGTCTTTTTATTGATTGGGTGTGTTTCCTAGAAAGGAAGAAAGAGGATGTGGAAGGTGATGTTGGAAAAATAGGTATATTGGCTCCCAGTCCACACTTTTTGCATTTTTAACAATGCTACTGATGAATTCCCACAAGTACTTCATATGCTGTCTGCACAAGATGCAGATAAATGGAGACATTTATTCTGGTGGATAGTCACATATATTAACAAAATCCAGTTCTGGAAAAAAAGTTACTAGTATAAAGTATTGTTTATAAAATGGTTTCATGTCCTACCAGAACAAAATTCAGTATTGAAATGATTATTCCAGTTTTCTTTGAGAATTTCTGCTGTCTCAGTAGCAAGATGTTCTCTAATTCCAGTAATATTCAAGCATAAAATACATGATTTGAAGATCTCAGTAGTTTTAGAAACAAAGGTACATAGTAGCTTCCTTCCTGCAGAGACATGTGATGGCATGTATGACTGATTGTACTGTAGTTATCTTCTTTTTTCTCTTCGTCTCATGTTGAATATCTTGGCATATTAGTCTGTCCTGCATTAGCTTCCTGTAGGTGAGATTTACCTCTACTCTGCAATGTCAAGATGGGTCATGTGACTTACTTCGGCATACAAAAATGAACCAGAAGTGGTGAAAGGCCATTTCTAGGGGAAGATTTCTATCTCATTGTCTGTGTCTAAGAGCTAACTTCTTTTCCCTTAGCTATAAAAATAGCATATTTCCAGAGGGAATCTTCTTTCAACTTATATACTGGAAGAATATAGCATGTAAAATTGAGGCAAAACTCAAACACAGCAAGAATTAAGCTAATATTATAATATGATATTAAGATATCAGTTTCTTACTATTCTTGTATACCTTTATGATAGTTGACTACAGTAATCAGATTTTAAGAAATACTAAATAAATACTAAACAAATAGATAACACTTCCTGTTAGATGCTATTACATTTTTTAAATAAATAAGCATTCTCTATGTGATCACTTGAGGGGTTAACTTTTTCTATAAATGTGTTTAATCACTCTAGAGCACTGTATCTAATATCCACAATCATTATCCAGACCTGGTGATTGAGATGAGGAAGAACAAAATATCTAGATTTCTCACTTCTCTTTTCCTCTTCTTTTTCTAATGAGAATTCTCATCCTTTCTCCAAATTCTCCTATTAGTAAAGGAAGAATGAGACATTGTGCATATCAAGCAAAAGGCTTCAAAGCCAGAATTTTATTCTTTCAGAAATAGATGTAGTAAATCAGAGTGGCTCAAGGAAGAAGAAAAATATGATTTTTCCCCCTTTCTGGCTTCACCAATAGAGTCTGAACACAACTCTAATTATTTAATACCATTTGCTTTGGCTAATTTTTTAAGAATATAGTGTTTTAAAATAAATAATAATTTTTAAAATTAAAAAATTTAAAATATATAGTAATTTGTTGTTTGCTTTTGGTAGGTATGAAATGACTGCATTAACATTGTGTGAGTTGAGAGGTTAAATTTTATCTGAATCTAAACAAAACGAAAAAATATATGATGTTAAGATAAATAGCTTTTAGGTACATTTTCAACATGACATACACACAGGGACATCTTTTTCCTTTTTTTCCTCTCCACACTTCAATAAGCAGTTCATGTAATTCAAATAGCTGTGTTTCTTTCAGAAATAGATTAGACATAAAAAAGTTAGAAGAGAACCAGGATTGGTGGTACATTCTTTAAAAATAGCTGTCAAATAACTATTAACCATAGTTCCAAAATAATAACAATCAAATGCTCTTGAAAAGAGAAGATTGTAAGCAGAATATACAAAAAGTGATAATGCCAGAACTGCTTCAGGAGCTGCCCTCTAACATTTAAGATTTCTAGTACAGGACAATGTTTTAATCAGGATTAAATGCTTTCAGGAACTAAATTTTTTCTAGTTATACTTCATTGAAGAAATACGTTGTTCAAAATTAATGAAAGGATAACAGGTTATAGTAGAAATAATGCTTACACTCTCATTGTGGTAGGCAGTAAAATACCTCCCAAAATATCTATAGTCCCGAAATATCTAATCCATCAAATGTAGATTTACATTTTATACATTTTATATAATCACCTTTCATTACCTAAGGAACTCAAATTTGAATAATTATCAGATGGGAAAAGTATATTCAAAAGTCCCAGCTGTAGTTAGAGAGGGACATCATTAGGTAAGAACCATCAGAAAGATGTAAATATGCTACATTATTAAAAGGAAAAGACAACAATCCAGATTCTGAAGTTTCTGGAAAGCAGAAGAGGAAGTAAATGCCTTTTCCACTAGAATCATCTGAAAAATATTTTAGCTCTGTAGGTGGCTCAATTTCCATCTAGTGAGACTTATTTTAGATTTCTGTCCTTTAGAACTGTAAAATGATAAATACGGTTTATTCAAGCCAATTAATTTGTAGAAATATTTTACAGCATATTTGGTTTAGTAAAATAACTCAACTACAGCCATTTCCTGATGCAACTACAATGATACCACATATCCTCATTTCCGAGAATAAGAAAAAGTTGCCACCAGCTTTGTACACATGTATGATGTACATACTACTAAGGTCTTTGCATTAATGAAGTCTTGAAATTCTAAATAATATTTAAGTAAGAAAGTCCCTATCTTCATTTTCACACTTGGGGATCACTAAGTACCAAAGTTATGTAGAAGGCTAGGGTAAGAATATTGAAATGAAATCTGTCTTCTAATATTATAAAGATGATTTATGTCACTTTGATTTACAGTTTGGAAGGTAATAAAAACATAAGGTAAAACAGAAACAGTAAGTCAATTTTCTATCTTTCCTAACTTTCCAACAGAAATTAGAGAATCCAGGAAAGAAAAGGCAATCCCAGGATGCTGTAGGATGTTATAGGATCATTTGATGGTGAAAAAGAAGTTAACAAAAATGGGTCCCCTGGAACAATGGGAAACAAAATCTATACTTACAGGTTGTGATATAGCAAGAAAATAGTTTCCACTATGCTAAGTCTTTGATATTTTAGGTTTGTTTATACAGTAACTTTCCTCTCTTAGGAAATGACTCTTTATTAATACTCAAGTGTTTGCAGCTTATAACACAGCAACAAATAATACTTCTAAATATAAACAAGAATGAAACTAAGAATAACCAAGGATACTTGCATTGCTATAGCTGATAAAGAAGAATGATCTTAGGGAATAGTCAAACAATTTTGAACTATTTCATACCTTTCCTCTTCTTCAACACGAGAATTCCAAGTCTAGATATGTAAAATTTTAATAAAGGATTTTTATATTCCTTATTGTTCACACTAACCATTATTTTATACACAAACGTTTACTGCTTTTGCTTAGGTGTTTTCTTGCTTTTGGATGTTGTTCTCTATTAATCTGGCAACTATATAGAAAAACAAGATAAATCCATTTTGCCTATGTTGGATTGTTCAAAGTCAAGCTGCTAATTAAAGTTTAATTATTGCTCTTTAAATGATAACAAAAGTGTGATACTTTAACGTATATCCTCATTGAAACTGGTGATTATAGGAATGTCTGCAATTGTTTTATAATTGTTTTCAAATATTTTCTTGGCTATTTTCATTATTGTCTTTGTTCCTGTCTTTGAATCAGGAACAAAAGGTTACACAAAAGATCTTACTAGGGAATAGGATGTTAGGCAAAAAAAAATAGATGTATAATTAAAGGTTTTCATCTCTTAAGAGACTGAAAAGCTCAGAAGACATTTTGTTATTACTGCTATGGTTAAGAGGACTTGAATATTTTGTTTCTTAAACTAAGTGAAATGCATGTACAATGTTACACTTGTTCCAAAAAATGATTATAGTTTATTCTTTTCTGCTTCAATGAGATGAAACCTCGGACAAGGTTGGAGGGCATATTTATTTTAGGGTAGAAGGGTTAATGAAAGAAAGCCAAGGGAGATTCCTAAAACAGCACTGCCTATCAGCTAATTATACTTATGGCATATACGTATATAAACACACAAATATGAATTGAGTGAGAAATGTATGATTAACACAATTGATTCAATGACAACTAAAACCAGAAAACAATTCTCTACATTTATATAAACTATTATATGTAGTGAGGGTTTAAACTTTTTTATAATATATATTTTAAATTTTTTTTTATTTTTTTAAATTTTATTTTATTTTATTTGAGAACATAGTGTACAGAGGGGTTACAATTACATGGGCAGGATAATGCATACATTTCTTACCAAGCATTGCAGCCTCCTCCTTTGTTAACCATTCACCTCCCTTCCCAGCCTCCCCCCTCCCCCCCACCCAAACATACCCCCCCTCTCGCCCCCCACACCGACATTGTAAAGCTGGTTTTGACATGACATTTTGTACTTCTCATTGTTGCAACAGGTCCACCTGAATCCTTAAACGACTTGTTTGTCCCGATCTCCTCCACATGTTATACTGACATCAAATATAGTGAAAGCGGGGGTTACCCTGTGGGGGAGGGACATACAAAGCAACAAAGAAATAATCTTATAAATGCGTTAGAAACACATGCAGGAAAGAAACAAAAACATTAAAATACATATTTAAGGGTTCGTTTTCCTAACATCACATTATCTGACCTTTTCCGCTTGACTCATACATATACTAGATATTGCAAATAAGGGAAACCATGGGACCTATGTTTCTTTGGGCCTGGCTTACTTCACTTAATATAATTTTTTCCAAGCCTTTCCATTTCCTAACAAATGGGGAAATGTCATTCTTTCTGATGGAGGCATAGAATTCCATTGTGTATATATACCACATTTTCTTGATCCATTCATCTACTAAGGGATATCTGGGTTGGTTCCAGATCTTAGCTATGGTAAATAATGCTGCAATAAACAGAGTTGTGCTGGTAGCTTTAGTGTGGTCTTTTTTGTAAACATTAGGGTAAATGCCCAAAAGTGGGATTGCTGGGTCATAGGGGAGTTCTATGTGAAGTCTTTTGAGGAACCTCCATACTGCTTTCCAAAGTGGTTGAACAAGTTTACATTCCCACCAACAATGAAGTAAGGTTCCTTTCTGTCCACATCCCCTCCAGCATCTGTTGCTGTTAGAGTTCTTGATTTTTGCCGTTCTAACAGGAGTGAGGTGATATCTCAATGTTGTTTTGATTTGCATTTCTTTTATGGCTAGGGATGTTGAACATTTCTTCATGTGTCTATTGGCCATCCTTCTTTCTTCTTCAGAGAAGTTTCTCTTTAAGTCATTAGCCCACTTATTTATTGGGCAGTTGTTTCTTTGAGGATTTATTGTTGTGTGGTTTAATTTTTTGAGTTCCAAGTATATTTTAGATATGAGACCCTTGTCCGTTGTATGGCTAGTAAAGATCTTCTCCCAATCCGTGGGCTTTCTATTGATCTTGCTAGCTATGTCATTTGCCCTGCAGAAGCTCTGTAACCTTATGCAATCCCATTTGTCCAACCTTTCTTTGATTTGTTGTGTTTCCGGGTCTCTATTCAGAAAATTTCGGGCTGAGCCAAGGAGACCTAGGGTTTCTCCTATTCCATCCTGTAAAGTTTTGAGAGTGTCTGCTTTGAGTTCAAGGTCTTTGATCCAAACTGGTGCTATCTTCATCTCAAATGGACAGAGTAAGCCGGAAAAACACAAGAAAAATGGCAAATTCGGGTATCTCAATTCCCAATCTTGATAATCAGGGGTTAGAATGGACAATTAATAATCCAGAGGAGAGTTCCCAAATAGCTCTACAAACACTGCTGGCAAACATGATAAATGAGAAGTTTAACAACGTACAAAGGAGCCTGTATGAGCGTGATAGGGAGAGAGAGGAGGCATCCCAGAAGTTTATACAGGAATATCATAAGCGTGAGGAAGCTACTCAAAAACTGATACAGGATTTGCGTGAACAACTTGAGAATACTCAAAAAGAAAGGGAGGAATGGCGTGAGCAGGCTGAGAACACTCAAAGAGAACTACAGGAATCCCACAAACGGAAGGAAGCTAATCAAAGAGTAATACTGGAATTGAGAGACCAGGTAGAGAACACATAAAGATCACTAAAGGCATTCATGGAATCCATTAACAAAGAGCTGAAGGAAGTCAGGGAGACCACAAAGGGAATGCTGAATGGAACCCAACAGAAGGAATGGGAGTCCAAAGAAACCATAACCAATCAACTAAGTGATTTGAGGACAAACACTGAACACCAAATTAAGGAAGTAAAGAAATTCATACAAGACCTAAAACTGAGCTTCAACAAAGAACTTGAAGCCATCAAAGCTGACCAATTAGAAGGAAAAGAGATAAAAAACAAAGTAGAGAGTCTTGACAGCAGGTTAGACCATGCAGAAGATCGAATCTCGGGGATTGAAGACAGCCTAGATATTATAGAGAAAGAACATAAAACCATCCAAGACAAGTCCAAGAAATATGATAGATCTATCCAACACCTGGAAGACACCATCAGAAGGCCTAATCTAAGGATAATGGGTGTAGAGGAGCACCTAGAAACAGAAGTTAATGGTCTAGGAAATTTGTTTAACAGGATCCTAGCAGAGAACTTCCCAAACATGCAAAAAGATAGGCCTATTCAGATACAAGAAGCCTTTAGAACCCCAATTAGACCAGACCAGAATAGGACATCCCACCGTCACATTATAATCCACACAGGATCAACTCAGAACAAGGAAAAGATCTTTAAAGCTGTCAAGGAGAAAAGGGTAATCACCTATAAAGGGAAACCAATTAGAATCACCTCAGATTTCTCAGCAAAGACAATCAAAGCAAGAAGAGCCTGGAATGATGTATGGCATGCCCTAAAAACAAACAACTATCAACCAAGAATACTGTACCCAGCTAAACTCTCCTTTATATTTTAACATTTGTGCCAAAATATTTGTTTATTTGTAACTGTTTATTTTTAGTTTTTGTCAATCATAGAGCTTGAAATCTTGACCTAGACGATGTCCGTCAGGTCTTCAGCTCAAGACTAGTGCTCTACCACTTCAGCCACAGCCAGTTTTCTGGTGGGTCATTGGAGATAAGAGTCTCTGGAACTTTCTTGCCTAGGCTGGATTTGAAATGAAATATGGAGTGGTAATCCCATTCGTTTATATGTTGTTTAATGAACAAGCTACATCATATCCGTTAATTTCTGCATGTAACATTTCTTTATAATGAGAATGCTCAAAAACTTGTCTTCTGGCTATGATGAAATATCTATTCTTAACTATAATCACTTTGCTTCTTTTAGTATAAAATTAATATATTTACTTTTACTTATGGAAATCTGCTAATTAAAGTTATATAAAACATGAATTGTAAAGTGAAAGAAATTCATAGTTCCATTACTTGTTTAAAGAAAATAATTATGCATTTTTTCGACTATATTTCTTTGGAATGTGTAATATTCATTGATTTATCTTAAAATTGATAACAATTACATTATATCAAGTAGATTCAAACTTGTATTTGAAAATTGCACACAACACAAATATACTTCCACTTTCATCTAACACATAATTAAAATAACAGTATAGGAAAATTTGGTGTTAGCTGTTCATGTGTAGAATCATAGAAACTCAGGAGGCTAAGACCTGAATATTTTAGTTCAATACCAGTCCAAACAGACAAAAATGTGAAAACTTATCTCCAATTATATAGCAGGAAGCAGAAGGTGAGGATGTGGCTCAAAGAACAGTGTGTTATAATCCATGAAAAAAAAGTACAAAAGAGACCATTCAACATTGAGTTCAAGCCCAAAAAATGGCATATATACACAAAACAACAACAAAAAAGTAGTATGAACATCGATAATAAAGACAAAATTGTAGAAAAGATCATGAGAAGTGTTGTGTAAACATCTGGAAGTCAGAAATCATTTGACAGAATTTTGATTCATGATAGGTAAAAGTCACAGTATAATTTGAACAATTTCATTGAAGTCATTTGTGTTGAAACATGGCTACTGGGTAACATGTGAAAGAGCAGACTGGATCACCTGACATAGCAGACATTGCTTGTAACTATACACAATCCCACTCCATAAAAATCTAAAATCGTGCTTGTTAATTTAGAAAGAACCTCATGCTAGAGACTTTTTGGTCCACACAGACTGGGGTCCTTATTTTGAGGCGTCAGACCAGTGCTTTTATTATAACAACTCCTGTTTTACTCCCCTTCCCTGGTACAGCTATATCTTACTAAGCTGGCACCAAGCCACTCCCTAGAATTGGGCAAGAGCATTTGCTGATGCTCTTCCAACTTCTGTCTGTGGCTCTGGATAGCCAGACTCTTTTACCTAGGATGGGTTACTTTGATGTCCAGGTGGCCTCAAACTGGAGATAAACATGTAATGGATATGTCAACCTGAGTTAGTTTCAAACTAAGATCTTCAGATCTGAACCGCTATGCTCAGCCCAGTATTTCCAGCCCAGTAAGTTACTTAATCTTTCTGACACTCAGGTTCTTCCTGTGTGGAAAGTGAAAAGAATTACTTTGTGGACCTTAGAATCCAGTGGGAGTTATGACTGGGTGCGGAAATGTAAGTGTTCAAGATCTGTGGACATAGTCTGAAACTCTCATAAAACTAATGGTATTTATATTGAAATGAATTCCAGGAATTCGAAACAAGAGAGATTTTTCTTTTCTTGTTTATCCTTTTATGGACATTGAAGGAGACACAGAAATTCAAGGAGAACAGGGAAACAAATGCAGCAGTTGTACTCTGAAGATATTATATTCACAATGAGCTATACCTCTTGTGGACAGGGACAGGAGGGAAAATCAGAGAGAGAGAGCAAAGTGATGAGATTGTCAAACAAGAAGTAAACTCATTAGCGACTTATAAAATGTTGGTCTGTATGTACACTACCTTAACAAAAACAACTTAAAAAATCCAGGTTGATGATTCTCTCCTCCAATTTTTGTAGAGGCCATTAAGACTCAGGCCTACCTGGAGTTTTTGAAGGTCACATTATATGATAATTAATGTAGAGCCAGAATCTCTTAAGAAATGTTATAAAAAGTATTTCATTCTTAGTACATTTTTCTCTTTGAGTGGCGATTCTATATGTTGTTGTCAGAGCAAAATTTTTACTTTTTGTTTTTACTACTTGTCAGGTGGTGAGTCCTCCTTAAAGCTTTGTGACAAAGATCTGCTATATCTTGGCACCCTGCCCCTAACTAAAATGGTAATTAACCTTTGAAATTAATGTATTTGAGTATGAGTTTTATTTATTGATTTAATTTGTCGGTGGTGGTGAACTCTGGGAATGGTTGCCATCCCTCAGCACTTCAGCTCAAGACTAGTGCTCTACCACTTGAGCCACAGTACCACTTCTACTTTTTTCTGCTTAGGTGGTGCTGAGGAATCAAACCTAGGGTCTCGTACATTCTGGGTAAGCTCTCTACAACTCATCCACCTTCTCAGCCCCTATGAGTGGTATGTTTGTGCACGGGTCTATCAAGCAAATCTATTGAGCAAATGTATTCATTCGCCACTAGATATATTTAAAATTATGAATTATCTGATATTTTAATGAATAAAACTGTCATTATTGCTACTAGGAAGTGTTTGTCTCCCCATACTAAAAACATGGAGGAGGGTATTTTAAACTAAATCTACATGAGAAATTTTAAGATCTTGTTGCTAACAAATGGGTCCAGGTGTTATTACATTAAACAGAAAATTCAAAATGGTTTTTCTTCATGAATACAGAGATCAACGGTCTTATAATACTTATTTCAAGATGCAAATTAAAAGGGAAAATCAGTCAGGAGGTAAAATTTATATTGAATGCTAATAGTTAAAGAGGAAAAGGAGATCCTAGATGACAAACTAAAGACAAAGCAATATCAGAGCACTATATGCTCAATATTAAATAAGGAGGTTTAATTGAAAAATTGAGCTGGAATGTGCACATCAGGCAAAAGCAAGAAATCAGAGCCTACCACCAACAAAGAAACACCATAATGCATATCTCAGAAAAAGGAAAAAAGTTCCTTGTCCTTGATTTCAATGATACATATAACCCCCCCTACACACACACAAACACAAAAACACACACACACGAATGTATGCAACAGTTCAACCTACTCACATCCATTCAACATGAATCAAAGATCTTCCTCTAATATTTGAAACTTTAAAAGTTTCTAGTTTTGTAAATAATTGAAGACAGATGCATAAGCAAATATTTTCTGAATAACATTTTGTTATGTAAATGAGAATTTATGATGGTTATAGCTACTTAAAACTTCTCTGAATCTCGAAAGAACTAAACAAGAGACAATTCAAATTTGAGACTATATTTCTACCAGCTATTCTGCAGAGGCTTAATAAGAAGTTATGACATCCAATATTAAATACCAAATTAATACAAATAATACATGTGTAAGTGAAGTGAATGACAGTGATCAGAGACCTATGCTGCCTCCAATTCTCAACAGGTTGCACATTGTGACACCTTTGATTCTGCTGCACCAGGCCCACAGTTCTTTTCCCTAGATCACTGGCCCTGCTGGTGTTGGGGATGGGGGCTGTGTGGAGAGGGAGGAGGTCACAGGGGAGGCCAAGCTTTGGTTGGGGCTGAGGGCTGTGGGGAGAGGTGGTGGGGACACCCTGAAGGAAGCTGTGACGGGAGGAAGAGGCAGTTGGCCAAGAGCTCATGCAGCAGCAGCTCTAAAGGCAGCTGGTTTCTGGGGAGTTTCTGTGAGGTGTGCAATTTGGTGTGGATTTGCTAGGGACTGTTTGCTTGGTGAGGAGAGGAAGAAGTCTCAAGTCCCACCCAAACAGATAATGAAAAATGAGACAACCAGTGGCTGAAGAAATTCAAGAACAAAGGCAGGGACTTATAGATAACCTCTAAGGACAGTGAGGGAAGCAAGGCTGGGCCTGTGGTTGTCATGCCATTCTCAATGCCCTTGGAGTGAGGGCCAGCTCTCCCGTGGGCTAGGCCTCTATCTCACCAGGAATTGTCAGCACAGCCTCAGCTTGCCCAAAGGAGCTGGCCTGTTGTAGGTGCTGGAACCTGGGCAGCTGCTGGAAGGCTATACACAACAGGACAGAGGAAGCATGGCTGGTAGGCTCTGCTCCAGCCCAGCCAAACTCAGGACCACTGGTGAAGTTCCAGCTCTGGATCAGGACCAGGCACTGCTTCCCAGACAAGTAGGGCATCTGGGGACCTGTGCAGTGGCTGCCACGTGTGGGTTGTGAACCTCCTTAGAATGGCCGAGGAGTCTCAATGGAGAGGTGCATTTGTTTCTGTGCCTCTCCCATCTTCTGGATTCCTGCTTTCATCCTGCCTCCTGCTAGGTCCAACCACAGGATTCAACTTCTCCAAGACACTGAGAGGCCATCCTGGAGATGCTCACAGAGCTTTCCAGGTTGCTTCACCATGCATGCAGGGCTCACAGGGTGCCAGCCTCCAGGCAAAGCATACCCCCATTTCAGCTTGGCTATCCCTGCCTAGGGGATCAAGAACTGCATTCTTACACAGAAACCCAGGGGTACACAAGGCCGCCCTGCAGTCTAAGGCATCGTTCTTTCCTTCTGCTCAGGTGTGGAGCAGCTGTGGAGCCAACTGCAACATCATGTTTGATTATCTAAAAAGAAGAGGAAAAAAGCATCATTGTCCCAGATAAAGCTGCCCCTGTGGTTCTCTGTGTACACTAGTCTTGTGCTTAGATAAGGATCCCTAAAGACCACCACGGATTCAATTCTCATGCGAGCACATTAGAGTCATTTATTGCAAGCTTGAGCCTGGACTCACAACTGTCACCACTGCAGTGGGTCAGAGTTGAGAGCCCAGACCCTTCAGCTAACTGGGTAATTTTATAACAATCTTATTGGCTAGTGAATGCAGGCTAAGCAATAAGCAATAATTTGTGGAGGAGAAGGAAAAAAAACAAATCGTTTAAGTAGGGATGCAGGTGGACCTATTGCAACAATGAAATGTACAAGTTCTTATGGAGAAAAACGAATTTTACAACTTTGGTGGGGGTAGGGGGGGAGGAGAATTCGATGGGGGAGCGGGGCTAGGATGGGAAGGGATGGGAGGGGGAAACAAAGGTGGAGGCTACAATGCTTGATAAGAAATGTACCCATTATCTTGGCCATGTAATTGTAACCCCTCTGTACAGTATTTTCATAATAAAAAAGTAAAAAAGAATTAAAATTTTAAATAATATCTGTACCTTTAGGTACTTTCTGTCATTCGCTGATGGCTATTGCTAGGGGAGTTATAGGCAGAACATTATTGTGACATTTCACAGTTTTTCCAGGAACCTGAGTTCTAACTTTCTGTAAAAGTCTACTTACAATGGGTACTTTCAGTAAAGGTCTTCACAATGAATACTTTCAGAGTATTCGGAGTCTAAGTCTAGAATGCCTGTACTTTGGCAAAGACTTCTCACTAGGTGTGTGTGTGTGTGTGTGTGTGTGTGTGTGTGTGTGTGTGTGTGTGTGTGTGTGTGTGTGTGTTGTGTGAGAGAGTCAGACACAGCTGAGGTTTGGGGTAAAATACTCCTGCCCTTCAGCATTGAGTTTTGGTATCTATTTTTTGTCCCACCTCCCCAATTTTGAGTTCTGAAGTTGTCCTTCTAAATTCTTTTATCATTTGATCTTCTTGATATTCAGATTCCTAAGGTCTGCTTATGAACTTCAACATTTTCTTCATGAAGGTGATGTCTTTCTTCTAACTTTTATGAAACCCTTTGCTCTCTTTAAATGCAGTTTGTGCTGTGTTAGTGGTTTTACTTAGCCTAGACTGTGATGTCCCATGCTGTGACTGTTAATTCTGAGATCAGTTTAGGCCAATATGAGATACTATACTTTCAGTATATCAGTGAAAGAAGTTCAGCATCTTTATTGAAACAATTTCCTGGCTGTAAATACAAACAAAAACATCCAGTGATATAAATGTACAATCTGTTGTTTTTAGTTAATTGTGCACCACTGTAATGAAGAAAAATCTTTTTACTAACTAAAGTGAGTATTTGTAATGGGAAAAAATAAATACTATAAATCTTAAAAGTTGATCAAATACTAAAAGAAAAAGAAAGACACTGATCAGGAATGAAGTACAAATGTAAGTGTTCAATAAATAAATAAAATGTTTGAGATTCATATCCACATAGAAAATAAGAAGGAAAATAAAGAGGAAAGTCACTGAGATCCTATCTTACACACCAGAATAACTATTACCACTCAAATAAATAAACTGCTGGAGAGGTTGAAATAAATCAGGAACTATATTTGGTTTTGTGGCATTGTAAACTAGTGCAACCCATAGGGATATCTTAATGGAAGTTTACACAATACCAAAAAGACAGATATGTTGATGACCTTTACCGCAATTGGATACATATTGAAGGAATATTAATCAACATGAACATCCATGTTCATGGCAGCAATATTCTATAGCAACCAAGCTGTGTAATCAACCTAGATGCACCAGAAAGAGGGAATGAAGAAAATGTGCTATTCATAGCTGTAAACATGTTCTGGTAAATGAGAGGTGAATGTTTCTACTGTATCATTGCTAAATATTTTAAATATATAACTAATCCTAATTTCACTGGGTTTTGTGGCATTGTGTATTTGTCCATATTGATTTTCAGACCAGTTACAATAGGTTGAAGATATCCTATAATATGTGGATATTAGATCAAAATTTAAATATATCAATGAACACATAGAATACCATCATATATAAAGCAATTTTAAGAAGGCAACAGTTGGGGGAAAAGACGATGTTAGAAGCTTAACAAATACACAGACATGGAAAAATACAAAAAAATGTTCAACTAATTACTGCTAATAGTAAAACATTTTCCTCAAGTTTGAACAATGAAACTATTAAAATAATACTTAATAAAATCAAATAAATATGCCATGAAAAAAAATGTACCATAGATATACGTTTCCCCATAATTTGTTTTACTTTATAACAAATGTATTAGAAGAAAGTGTAATTACATGTCTGAAGATGCTAACACTTTAAAGTGTCATTGATTGAATCCAGCAAAGGAAAGTAACAGAGAAGTAGAAAGTAAGAACAACCTGGGGTATGGATAAAGATACTCAGTAGAACTTAGTGAGGAAAGAATGTGCTCCATTTTCCTGATCAAAATAAAGCTAGGACAGCTAACTTTTGACAGAACACTTGTAATGTAGAGTAGTCAAGTTAACAATTTTGGTAGTAATTCATTACTTTTATTCCCTAATCTGATGAAGTGATTCCCAAATGATGTGAGTGATCCTAGATTTTCTGAGCCCCTTTTTTCACCCAAAGTTTCTAATTCCTCACCCTGCCAATGGTCCTTCTGCTACTCTCATTTCTCCTTGGTTCTGAACTAAACTCCTGTAACCTTTGGTTCATGAGAAAGAGCTGGAGAAATATGAGGATGGCTTGGAGTATGAACTAACATCCACTCCAGCTTTGAGGATCTGGTGAAGGACTTCCAACTGGGCCTCGAATCAGTTATTAATTGACCTCTTTGGAAATGTAGAAACTCACTCCCTCAGGCAGAATCTGTCATTCCTTGACTTTCTCTTAGGAGATTTGACACTAGAGCACAATTTAGAGAATGAGCTTTCTCATTGTCGGAAGGAACAGGTTGAAAACTAAAAGTGGCCTCAGGTCCCAAAGGGCCAGTCAGAAGCCAAGAGATCACACTTTCTTCCTCTTCAGGGACCTGAATAGAGTCTGAGCAAAGTCTAAGATGGAGATAAACAGACTGGGCCTAAGGAGGAAACTAAAGAATGACCCTCTCTTTGACTAAAAGGGAGTTGTGTAGTGAGACATGACAACTTCCTTCATATAAGAAAATTCACTAGGTAAGTTATCTCACTGCCACTTTGCTGGAGGTCAGTTTCCCCAAAGGAGAAGTTGTTAAATGTTGTAACTGCCAGTTTGTTCTCTAGGCTGTTGTCTCTCTCACCCCTTCTCATGTCAGGAATGCATTGCTTCTTTCAGGCACTCAACTACTTGTCCTGACTCCTAGGCAGGAATAGAGCAGGCTATTCTTTGGCTAACATCTTGCAGTTAAGGTAGAATAGGCCCAGGCTCTGCTCATGCCAAGAGGTAGATGCAAGAGGTGAATATAAGCTCAGATTTGTGCAGAACAACAATCATATTGAAAAAATTAAATGAAATAGTTGAGTAATTTAGGGTTTATAGCCACAAAATTTAGGTAATTATTAGAAATACATCTAGAATCATGGATTAGGAAGAGAACAGTGAAGTAGGTTCAGAATAGGATGGAAAAGACACCATAGCCATAACAAGAGATGACAATATGAAGGAACTATTGGCATAGGTCCATTTACTATCTTAGGAGTGACCTTGGATAGGAGGGTTTTAGAATAATAACTAAAAGATAGGGACTTGCTGGGCAATAGTGGCTCACACCTGTAATCCTAGCTCCCAGGGAGGCTGAGATTTGAGTATTATGATTCAAAGCAAGCCCAGGCAGAAAAAGCCAGAAGTGGTGCTGTGGTTCACGTGGTAGAGCATGAGCCTTGAGCTCAGGGACAATGCCTAGGCCCTGAGTGCAAGCTTTCGGATCAGCAAAACAACAACAAGAAACAATAATGATAAAAGAAATAAAAGAAAGACTTAAATATATGTGATGGAATGTTGATCATGTGTAACTGTTTAGGGAACATAAAAGGAGAAAAAAATTGGAGCAAAATCATATCTATTCTTTACCAATCAAGGATGCAAAGCAAATGCCAAATACCTCTTCTCAAAAACTTCCAAACTTGGACTGGGAATGTGGTTCAGTGTTAGAGTGCTTGCCTTGCATGCATGAGGCCTTGGGTTCGATTCTTCAGCACCACATAAGCAGAAAAAGCCAGAAGTGCTGCTATGGCTCGAGTGGTAGAGCACTAGCCTTGAATTGAAGAGGTGAGTGACAGTCCCTAGGCCCCGAGTTCAGGCCCCTTGTCTGGCCTAAATAAAAACAAAAAAATAAAATCAAAGAAAAACTTCCAATCTTATATTTTGTCATAATTGAAGAGAGGCTCCTTTTATAGAAATTCCCCTTATCTAGCTCAAGGTCATCAGAACCTCAGCAGACTTATCCTGTTGAGATGTAATGCACATAACTCTACTGAACCTAATCATGGCTAGGAAAGTATGGACATCGATACGTTTGTTTTTATTTTTCCTTATAAATATATAATACTGTCAGTTATTATATATAATATATATTATAACGTAGAATATATTATACAATATATAATATATCAAGTATATTATAAAATGTATTATATATTAACAGACTTCCTAATTTTAGAGTTAGGAATAAGCAACATATTGAAATAAAAATGTTTGAATCTCTGAGATGTTTCTCTACCACAAGACAATACCAGGTTTCATTCTTATTACCCAAAGAGCAACATAAGAAAGCGATGCCCATTAATGTGGTTCTCTGGATTTGGAAACTGTGATCATATATATATGATATATATCATATATGAAATATCGTTTAATAATAGTGAATATGTAAAACTATATCAACAGATAAATAAGTAAACACCTATGTGCACACAATCCAAGTCACTTTCATGTATAAGAATTTCTTTTCTATGCTCCTATTCACCTACACAGAGAGTACATGAGTTCCCCTTGAATTGTCTTGGAAGTTCCTTATCGGGATACTGTAGCTTCACATCCTTTGTTCCCTAAGTAGCCAGATGTTATGTATTCAATAACAAAACTGTTACAGGTAAAAGTATCCACCCTGACACACAGAAGAACTTGGATTTCAGAAATGCCACAAATAAGTGGGAGGTACAGCAGTACTTTTCAAAATTGAATAGATTACATATTTATTAGAAAGCTGGGTGCTGCAATAGACAATAAATAAAAATAAAAAATTAAATTATATATGACATAAAATTACGAAGTCCCAGGGCATTTCACTATTCGTGAGAACTAGAGTAATCCATATTAAAAATAAATAAATGCAAAGACGAATGTTTTATACCAAATTTCAAAACATAGTGTATGTTATACAAAGGAAATGCAATAAGCATGCATTTTTAGTCTAGTAACATTATATGGTATGAAGAATCTGATTAACTGATTCATAAAAATCAATACAATGCAGATAAAACATCTGATATCTCAATTGTCAACTTAGCAGAATACTTTCTATCTATGGTGTCTATTTTGCATATTATCCAGCCCTATCCATCCCACAATGGCAGAAGGCTCTTCCTGAGAAAGTCCAGAGACCCATCTACTGCGAGTGCTCAATGTAGACCTGTTCCCACTCTCTTTTATTTGGGCATGTGATAGACTGACTACTTGTTAACTTGCCAAAGGCACAATTTGAACAGGCTTCCAGTAATGATATTTTAGCTCTCAGAAAAAAAGGGAAATTGAAGACAGAGGGAAAATCGACCAGAACCCTGAAAGATTTCTATCATTGTGCTAAACCTGTAGTTTTCTACTGACACTTGAACAAACTGCAGTAATTGCCACTCCAACCACATGTCCAAAAAGTGGCTTTACAAATATAGTCTTATTTTCACTTTGGTAAATCAAGACACACTATTGTGGCCTCGTTTCAATTAAACTATCAGCTATGGTTGGCCCAAGGGGTAGTTGACCTTACCAATTTCGTAAATTTTAGGTCATCACACAATGACTTCATAGCCCTTAAACTTGAAAAATACCTACCCATATAAGTCTGCATTACATATTTATTACTGTTTTTCTTCATTTGTCGTGTTTTACATATTTGTGTATCCCAGGGCTTAGTTCTGTAATATTCCTTCTCACGGTTGTTACCGCTGAGTACAGTAACTATTTCTGTATTTTTCTCCTTCTCTGTTTTCTTTAATTCATGTCCTTAATAGCATCCTGTCTACTGACAACTCCTAGCTGCTGATATGAGCAAACTCAAAAGATCCCAAAGTGAGATTTGAACTCTATCTACAAACCAATCCCTCATTACTATTTGATTAAGTGATAACTCTTCCAGTTCTCTTGTCATAATACCTTGGAGTCATTTCAGACTTACATACTTTTGCTTGCACACCTCATATTTAATCTATGACCAGGTTTCGACAAATTAACTCACTGTATATTTTAGGAAACATATATATATATATATATATATATATATATATATATATATATATACGTACAGAGTGCTAGTACTATGACATAAATATGGGGACTAGGTCCTTTTCATTTTCTTTTTTTTGGGGGGTGGGGGTCCAGTCGTGGGTCGTGAACTCTGGGCATGGGTCCTGTCCTTCAGCTCTTCAGCTCAAGGCTAGTGCTCTACCACTTGAGTAGTGCTCTACCACTTGAGCCACAGCACCACTTCCAACTTTTTTCTTTTTGCTTATGTGGTTGCTAAGGAATTGAAGCCAGCACCTCATGCATTCAAGGCAAGCGCTCTACCAGTGAGCCATCTTCCCAGCCCCTTACTTTACTTTTTTGCTGAGGCTTTATTTGGTATAAAGATCACATACAATGTCATTACCCACCACCTTTCTCATTTAAAAAATATATATATTCTGTAGCAATGTTATTGCCATTATAACGATAATTAGGAAGATAATGTGGGTTCATCTGCTCCATAGATCCTTTAAAGGTAATGAATGTGAAACTTACAGAATATCCTCAGATATGCCTGGTGGAAACCTGGATTTGAATTATGGGTCTACAGCTGATCAGTATTAGGTACTTGGGAAATTTGTTTGGCCTTGTTGCTTACTTCTGTTTTTAATTAAAATATTTAATTCATTTCCTAACTGAAGAACTATCATGAGCACTAAAATTACCCTACTGTAGATGCAGTGCTTGGAATGGGGTCAGCACATTGTGTAGTAGGTCCCAAAGAAGTGAGCTTCCATCAACATGGTCACAGCATCCTTCCTGAAAGTCTTAAGAAATATATACCCAACAGATATTAATATCTGTGAAAAATTTGTCTTTACAAAAAAAGGTTTTTTCTTCCTATGAAACAATTAAAGTAATGTTGGGGCTGTCCTGTGGCTTTTACTCGGAAAGAGATTTGCCTAAATTTTATTCTTACTCTATTAGTGGATAGCAGTAGCATTCTTTAGTGCTACCTTTCATGTTTCTAGTTCTGTGTTCCATTTGGAATACTATTGTAACTTAGTTTATAATCTTTGTTATCAGAATAAATAAACTACAACTACTGAAGTTTTAAATAAAGAGACAGTTTTGGTGTGCATTACATTTTATATGCTTAATACTTTTCTGAAATTATTCCTTTTAGCTTATATATCCCTAACAAATTATTTTTTAAAATTTCTTATATGATTTATAGATGTATTATATGAGTCTTACATGATTTCTTAGAGATCCATAAATAAATCAGCTCAGAACAGGAAAAGAGTAGGTAAGAAGTCATAAAAATACTATTATGGTGTCTTAATGGCTAAGTGTAAAGAACATGTAACAAAACAGTTGGAAGATTCATTTGCTCTGTTTTCTATTCTCTCACCCTTCATTGTAGAAACCTCCTCACTATAAAGTCCCAAGTCGTCTGGACCTTTCAAGCCTCGTCTCAGTGACAGAAGTGATGGGATTAGGACAAGTGCTCCTATGACTGGCTTTTAGGAAGTTCACAATAAAGCAATACCAGTACATATAAAGAAACTTTTGTGAGTGATGTGTATTGACTTCCTCAATTGCCAAAATTAAATTGATATGTCAAAACATCAAATTACTTACATTATAATATATGCAGTTCAACTGGCATCACTAACACTTCTACAAATCATATGCAAACTAAAACCTCAATATCAACAACCAACATCTCAGGCAGTGTTGGAAATACAAGATTATACACAATAAATCTATTGGAGTGGGATCTTTAAACTGGCAATGAGCAATGATAGCTGAATTTTTAACCAAGCTTGGAAAGTTCAGGTGTCCACTAACTATGTGATTAGAGTTGCGGAGTTGACCTTGGTATCAAGATTGGAGGTAAATTTGAAAGGCAGCTAAGGTTGCTGTTGTATTGTAACTCAATACAGTGTGACCCTGCCTGATAATGGTAAAGCACAGAGTAGAAGCTAAGTCAGTAAAATGTATAGGAAGGATTTTCCACTGAGAATAATTGCAGGGGGTGATCATCACTCTTGCGTTGAAAATGTACAGCCCATCATTCTACTTTAAACTGTAGAGTATTTCTGATCTGAAGACAATTATAACACACCAATTTGCATTTGTGAATTTTCTTTGAGGGAGTGTTTTTCCATAGTTTGTTTAGAGGTGTTCAAAATATCAGTACTGTCATTAACCACAACCATGGAACAGCAAAGATGGCGGAATACCTGGCCAAAGAACTGAGAAATCAAAGGAAGTGATAGGAAAGAAGACACCAGAGGACCCAAAGCCTCATTGCCAGGTTCCAGAACCCCAAATCCTGCTTAACATGTTTTATATTCATTCTACTACAGGGGTGGGCGAGTGAGTGGCTACAGGTATGTCCACAAACTAAGGCATCAATCTAGCTTGTGGTTACAACTATTAACTGAGGTATTGTTTATATACATAGTGATAATTGAATCCCTTATTTTTAGGGAGCAGAAGGGAGCAATTTTCATTACAACCATAACACAGACATCCATCTTGTCTCCAAAGTCTTAAACTTGTAGTGTCCAACAGCTCTAACTTAAATACTTTTGAGGTAATAACCCATACCCTTGGCTTCCCTTAACTCTTTGACCTTTCCGGAGCACAGCTCTCAGTCTTTTGATTGCTGTTTGAGATGGCTTCCCAATATATCCCTTTCCAGGTATAACAGTTTGACTCTAGAATACCTCACAAGTACTGTTACAGATGGGTTATTTTGAAAAGGATATTTTTTCCTAGGGTAGGTTCAATTTTTTAAATTTTATTTTATTTAAAGGTACTCTACAGAGTGGTTACAGTCACATGAGTAAGGTACATTCCTTGTTGAATATTGTTACCCACTCCATTGTTGTTCTCCTAAATTTTTCCACCCCCAACTCCTACCCCCACCCCAAAGTTGTAAAGTTCATTGCCAGTATAGTGTCCTGTGAATATCATTGTTGCAATGGGTCACTTCTTTCATCATTATGTTATTTCCCTTTCCTTCTCCAAAACAAATGATGTATATACCAGATGGAAAGTACCAGAATCAAGACAGAGAAGTCCAGGGATAAATCAAAGACAAATGAAATAAAATAAGATCTAGATACACCACTTTACCGATATCAAGGTTTATATCTGAATAAAAGTGACTTGTTTCCATGTCTTGGAGTTCATATCAATTAGCATAATTTTGTATGGTCAAATGTACATAGCTCTGGAGCCAGCAATCCCACTCATGGGCATTTGTCGAAATTATCTCTAGATTGCTAATGGATGAAGAATGGATTTGAAAATAGCAGAGGAAAACAAATCAACATGCAGGTATTATGATTTTATAATTCTAATATGAAAGAACTGAAGCTTTAGTTTCATGAAGAAGAAAGTTTAGCCTGTAATTTCAATGCAAGGCATCAGTTGTAATGAGTCTGAAGTCTTTTCCTTCAAGATATCCAAGAGTACTATACACATTCTCTGAAGAGTAAATAAGGAATTATTTTCATAAGCTTTGCCTAATAGTAATTTACTTGTAGAAAATAAGTTAAAATATCTTCTCTCGGGCTGGGAAGGTGGCTCAGTGGTAGTGTTTGCTTTGCATGCAAGAGGCCCTGGGTTTGATTCTTAAGTAAAAATAATTCTTAAGCAAAAAGAAAAAAGCCGGAAGTGGCGCTGTGGCTCAAGTGGTACAGCACTAAACTTGAGCTGACAAGCTGAGGGACACGCCCATGCCCAGAGTTCATGCCCCACGACCGGACTCCAAAAAATAAAACACTAAAACTACCAGCACAAGTATATTTTTTCAGCATTATTACCATATCTAAGATATGGAATCAATCCACATGCCCCTCAATAGATGAATGGATCAGGAAAATACCGTATATATACACAATGGAATTTCATGCTTCTATCAAAAAGAATGACACAGCCCCTTTTTTAAAAAAATGGAAAGACTTGGAAAAAAAATCATTATGTGAAGGAAGCCAGACTCAAAGAAACATAGGCTCTATGGTTTCCCTCATTTTTATTAATTAATATATGCTTAGTATAGTCCTGGCAGATAGGTTCATTTTTTACACTCTTCATATTTGCTTTTTTCCTCTCCATCCTCCTCTCCCATTCCGTGTGTGTGTGTGTGTGTGTGTGTGTGTGTGTGTGTGTGTGTGTGTGGTGTGTGCAGTAATGAAACTGGACTCAGAGCCTCAAAATCTTGCTTGTTTTTTTTCACTCATGACTGACTGAATCTGTATTATTTTAACCAAGGTTTCACTCTGTGTTTGATTGAACAATTGAACATAAATGTCACGTGGATTGCTACCCCAGCCATCTGTGAACCCCAATCTCACCCTCATGAGATGAGATACTGGCATCTAGCTCTATTGCGAAGTGTCATTTGCTTTGTTTTGTTTTTGTTGCTTTTTTGTATCCAAAATCTGTATGGAAAACAAATCATTTATAATCAGGACTATTCACATAAAATGTGTGTTGTTTAAAGATTACCTTAATAATGTACTCCTTTTGCATCCACATTATGTGATTTGATTTTTTGAACTCTATTGTTGCAGTCAATTCACTTATATATAATTTGAATCTTCTTGTCTTGGTTTTATAGGGAGTTAGGTGTTTAAAAACAGAATTTATCAAGGTTTAACTCTGCAATACTGAAGCGAGACCTTTATAATTATTCAATGTCCTGTAATTCATAAGTTTATCATTTCTTGAGGCACCATATGGGCACAAATAGTTTCCTATAATACCTACACATATTTTAAACCTTAATGCCATGCAATGCACACTTCTGCCAAATATGCAAAGGCATCCTTTGTAATTCTCCATGGATTTTCACTGTTCTTCTCTCTACTCTCCAGTGCTAAGTCGTGTGATGGTCATGTCGATTTTCTCCCCTGTTACATTCATCATTGCATCTTGGGAACTACTGGTATACATTACTGTACTTCTGTCCATTCTCCTTGTGCTTCAGCTTGTACCCCTCTCACCTCGAACGGCTAAAAATTGGGGATATTTGCTTTACTCTTTATCTCAGACATTTATCTAGAAATACATTCATTGAATTCCTTCGGTAAAGTCTAATGTATTGAAAATTATTACTGCATTTTCATGGCTTTGTTATTTGTCATAAAGGAAGAACATAGATCAGTACTATAACTTAGGTAAAACATTATTGCAATCATGCTTCAATAGATGTTGTTCATTGGATAATGTTTACTTCAAGGTCTGCCTGCCTGCTTCCTTTTCACTGTTTTGTTTATTTTTCAATGTAGTCTTTTCTTCTGGAAAATATTTATGGGCCTAGTGAAGATCAATTCCTACTGCAATTAGTCATTAATTTTATTCTAACTTCATTTCACATATCCTTCTGAGCTTCTTCAGTGTCTGTGTAGTGCTTCACATTTTTAGATATGTTTTAACACCTATGCATCCAATGATAAAGACACATTCCTTAAGTCACCATTTTGATGACTGAAAAGAAACCATGCTGCAATCTCACTATATGGCAATTTTCTGGTTTTGAATTCTTTTAGATTAAAATTGATGCTGGACAACAAACATTCTGTGTACAATTTTATGTTTTCCTAATTATTTTAGTATACTTCCCAATATTATACAAAGTTAAAACATTATCACTTACTTAGTTTTAGGATTTCTAAAACGGTCAGAGTAAAAGTTCTATTCATTCACAATTTTAAGATAATAGAGTGTCCATTATGACCAAGTGAGATATTTTAAATTTTTGATGTGTAGTCCTTAAAGGTTGTGCTGGGGAATCAAGTCCAGTGCTTCATGTATCTTAGTCTACTGGCAGCCTATGAGCCTGATGTGACCTGTGGTTTGATTTTCAATCAACTGGAATAAAGAAAAATTTCACTAGAAAGGAATTAATTGCTTACTTTCTCCAATATCTCTCGCAAACATGAAAGTAATATAATTCTACACTGACTGAAAATGGTGTTCCTATTAGAGTAATTTTTTATTTTTTGTAGCCCCACTCTTCACTAAGTCTTGTCCCTTTCCTATCTCCCCTTCACATAAAACTTGACTGGATCCACTGGAAATGTACTTCCAGTCAGCCTCGTCCTTAAAGAACCCAACCTTAACTAACCTACCCCCTGGTAGTCCTGCTATAAACTTTCAAAGGACTGACTGCAACCAGAATCCTTCCTGAAAGTCCTCCTCTGCTACAGGGAAAGCCTTCTTCCACTCCAGCCCTTCCTGGAATCCCTGCTCTGCACCACCAGAAACCAGGCCACATCCATATCTCCTCCTATGATCCGCCTTGCTGCATCAAGAACCCCGCTTATATGGGGCTCCTCCCTCTAATCCTAACTTCATCCTCCAGATACCACGTCCCTAACTATTCTATTCCGTCATAGTCCCATTGCTCCCATATTCTATTACTTCCAAGATCCTCTTGTCTCTTTCATACCCCACTCCCAACCAGACTTCTCCCTCAACCCCTCCTTGTTTCATCAGAAACTCCATCTATAAGTAGTCTACTTCTAAGTGGCCTAACGTCTCAAACCCAGCCCTGAACCTACCTCTTCCCACAAAGCCCTTCATGCTACACCAAAAACCCTCCACCTCTCTATAACTGTCCTTGTAGCCCACCTTGGTTGACCAGAAGCTTCTCACACAGACCATCTCCTGCCTGGAAAGCCAGCCCTGCTCAACCACAGGCTTCTCTACCTCCCATATCGACTCTCTCAATGGTTGCTGCATTGTTCCCGAGATGAATTCTCCCCTTATTGGATCCTCCCACAGAACCACACCCTACTCAACCAGTTACCCTGCCCATAATTACCCTACACCTTTGTAGACCTTCCACTCCTTCTCTCCAAATAACCCCCTGGCTCCAAGCCCTGACCTGCTCTAGAAAACCTCCACTAGACAACCCCACCACACTTTCCCATCTCTCGACACGCACATTGCTCCACTGCAAACCACTGCATCTGTTGGCTTCCCTCTGGAAGCCTCACCAGGCTCAACTGTAAATCCCTGTCCTTTCATAGTCCCTTTTTGAAGGTTGCCTTGCCCCACTGGAAATCCTGTCCAAAGTCTAATGTCCTGCCTTGCAATACTGAAATCCCCACCCATCCTTACTCCTCTTTTCGAAGTGGTGGCTGGCTACACAAGAAACCTTGTCCTAACTAGTCTAGTCCACTGGATCCTATCCCTGCTCTCACCAAGCTCTGGTCCTGAAAAATTCCTCCATACATTGTTACTACAACCTGCTCTGCCAGAAACCCCACCTCCATCCTAACACACTTTCCAAAGGCCTACCATTCTCCACCAGAAATCCCGCCCCTTACTAGCCCACTTCTTCCTAGCACCGCTCTGCCCTCTCACAGACCCTGAAAAACCTCTCCCTCATAGCGCCGCATTCCTGCAACAGAATCCCCACCTTTTGTCAGCCTCTTGCCTTCATTCTCTTCCCTGCCTTATGGGAAACCTCACCCTACATATCCCACCAAAGTTCACAGTGCTACACCACAACCCTCCTCTAAGTAACCTCCTCCTTTGTAGCTTTGTTCTTCGTTTTCAAAGCTCTGCCCCAAACAGCCTCTTCCACAGTGACCTTGCCTTCTTCCACTGAAAACCCATCCACCTGCCAGTCTCCATCCTCAATTCCCACCTACTCCACAAGAGACCCTGCTCCTAACAAGCCTAGTCTTTCCTGTCTCCTCCCTGCTGTCTCAAAGCCCTACACAGACTGGATTTCACCCTCAAAGCCCCACCCTGCTCTACCACAGAGGCTGTGCCAATACCAACTCCTCCCTTGAACCAGAGAGGGCTCCACCAGAAACCCCATACCACCTCATCCTTGAAGTTCCCACCTAGTAACTTTTTTACAAATGTGATTTTATAATGGTCACATAATTCATACTAATCAATATGATAAGAAGCAGTATTGCCAATAGACAACAAAAATTAGATACCTATTAGATGCCTTAGTCTTGTTTGGGGTTCTGTTACCAGGCAGATACACATTGTGTGAAAATGTGTGAAGATGATTCCTCTAACTGGAAAGCATTCTTTGAAGTATCAGTAAGGTTTCATAAGTGATCATTTTTATTATTTCTAGAATTTTCATGCACATTTGTGTCCATTAACTTAAAAATATTAGTTATTTTAAATCCTCTGGTTTGGTTGAGGAAAGAGTATTAAGATGTAAAAAGATGACTTTCATCTTTCTAATGAATAATTTTGGACTTGCTTACTTTACTATGTACCAGAGTTTTTAGTAACAGAAATTCTCTACCAGAATCCACTTTGAATTTCCTCCTTCCACTTAAGTGCTCTTTGGAAAAGATTAAAGTGAGATTATACAGGTAGAATGCCAGAAATACAAACGTATTTGGGATCATAACAAAATCATGATGAAGACCCTACCCAATGTGGTTTAAATTTTCTAATGAAAGGAACTTAAGCATATTTAACTGCAGACTTTCTGAAGACTAGAAGACAAAAATATAAGAAATGCTCTCTTATACAATGGTTCTGAAAACAAAACAAAACCAAGGAAAGACAACATAATGAGACAGAAGGTAATGAGGAACTTGTACATGTGATATAGAATGTAAAAATACACTGAATCAGGTAAAAATAATTTTGGTCACAATGCCTGGTTGTTCAATATATTTCATTGTATATATTGTTCTTTGTTACCCTGTGACTTAATATAGGTTTCAGCAGGTATCTGCCAAGGTAGTTGTGTAGTTAGTCAATTTCATCATTGCAAGATCATCAGGATGATAAATTCCCACACACCTTAACAAACCTGCAACTGCACTAGACATACATTCCTATTGGTCCAACAGTGTAAGGCAGACCTGTATTTAACCCAAGCTTTGTATGTGGTATGCTATGGTTTTTTCAGGCTTGATACAAAATGTCCCTGCCCAGAATTAAATGATGGCATTTATAGCTAAAATGATTTAGTGTCATTGTTAACATCTAACTCATGCTGAGGTTTTTATTTATACCTCTCCTTTTCCCTTTCTTTCTTCCTCCCTTTCTTCCTTTTCGTTCTCTCTTTTCCTTTCTTTCTTTCTTTCTTTCTTTCTTTCTTTCTTTCTTTCTTTCTTTCTTTCTTTCTTTCTTTCTTTCTTTCTTTCTTTCTTTCTTCCCTTTTTTTCCTCTTTTAGGAAATGTGTATAAATTTAGATATTTTATTTGCTGAACAAGTATTCTACCATTAGAATAATCCTTTTTTGATTTATTTACTTTGTTCATAGGTTATCCATTTTACTGCAGGCCGAACACAGGCTAAGTTCCTCACCTCTGTCTGCCAAGTAGCGGGGATCACAAATGCATTCCAACATGCGAACCTTTAGGATGGTATAAGACTCTTATTACTTTCCTTGAAAACTGGTTCTGAACTTTGATCCTCTCAAATTCTACGTCTTCACTTAGTGATGTGAGTCCCAGTAGCCTGCCCTCAGTATAGATCGTCTAAATGATTATTGAAGGCAATTTCACTTTAATCTCTTTTTTTGGCCAGTCCAGGGGCTGTTATATTTTTATTTCGAGACAAATTTTGTGTATATATGCACATTAATTTTAAAATATTACTTTTTCCCCCTTTTTTCCTTTTTAATTTTCTTGGTCAAGGGGCTTGAATTCTGGGTTTGGGCGCTGTCCCTGGGCTCTTCAGATCAAGGCTAGCACATTACCACTTGAGACACAGTGCCACTTCTGGTTTTCTGGTGGTTAATTGGAAGTAAGTGTGTCATGGATTTCCTGCCAGGGCTAGCTTTGAACTACTATCCTCAGATCTCAGCTCCTGAGTAGCTAGGATTACAGGCATGGGCCACTGGCACCCAGCTAAAAATGCTACTTATTTTAGGTTCTGTGATTTAGTTGAGGGAGTAACATGAGTGTGTAGAAAGGTAACTTTCAAGTTACCTCTCTAAATAATTTCAGAATTTCATTTTCATATTTATTGCAGTTATTAATAACAGAAACTCCTAAAGTAACAAAATAATCCTTCATTTTCTCCTTCCCACAGGTACTATTGGAAGAGAATGAGTGAGATCTAAGACAATATGTACTTGAAATTATAAAAAAATATTTTGATGATACATACAGAGCCAGATAACACTACGTGCTATTCATTTTCTAAAGAAAGGAATGTCATGAAAGTATATATATTGGCAGGCTTCTCACCTGAAAAACAAAGAAAAAACAATATCATAAAAAAGCTGAAGGGGATCAGCAACCATGTAAGTGTGATATAGCATTGGAGACTTTAAGACATGAACTGGTTCAGGCAAAGTAATACTTTAGGAAAGTTATCCGTTCACTTAATTTATTCATTATAATTTTTAAAATTTTTATTTACATGTCACTGAATATATAAATGCATACATTTGATATATATATATATATATATATATATATATATATATATATATATATATATATATATATATATATATATATCAGCAGTATCTGTCCAGTGAACTGTTAGGTTATGTATGGTTAGGTAATTTCATCATGTCAAGTTAATAAAAAAGATGAACTTACATAAACATTAACAACCCTGCAACATCACTGCACATGCAAATTTAAGTGTTCACCATTGTAAACTAGACCTGTGTTTAACCAAATTTTTATATACATGGTGTTATTTTTTCATTTAGTCTTAATACAAAATGTGTGTGCTTCTAGAAATAAATGATGGCATTTATAACTACAATAATTTAGTGTAAATCTTTACATTGAACACATGCTCAGTATGAGTTGTTCTTTCTTTTCTTTTCTTATTTTAACTTTAGGAAGTTGATTGGAGTTTTGATGTTGTGTTTGCCAGACAAGTATTCCACCACTGGAGTAACTCCACCAATCCTTTCTTGTTTAAGTTACTTTACTCATAGAGTAGCAATTTTTGCACCCAGTCCAAAAAGCAGGGATCATGATTGCATTCCAATATCCCTACCTAGTAGGTTGATGTGGGTGATACTTTCCTTCGTAGACTGATTCAGAACAGTGATCCTCTCAAATTCTACCTCTTTAGTTAATTGTATGAGCTCCAGTTCTCCCTACTTCTAGAAGATAGGACGGACATAAATGATTACAGGTAATATGAGTGAATCATTGGCTAATATAGGTGATTTGATATTAAAGTGTAGGTTAAGTTTGAAAGTATAATCACAGTAGTCAGATAATTTGCTAAGTAATTTTGTTTCACATTAATAACACATCTTGACCAGAATTAAGGACTTACTTTTGCTGTCTGTCAACTTGTACGTCATTTGGTAAAAATAAACTTCATGTCTTCCATGTGGGATAAAGAACTTTGAATGGTCTGATGTGCTGGTTCACATCTATAATCATGGTTAGCCATCAGAAATAAATAGATCACAATTTGAACATAGCCTAACCAAAAATGTAAGAAGTCCCAATCTCAACAAACTAGTGGATCATGTTGAATCATGCCATTAATCTCAGCACCACAAAAGGCTAAGTCTCTGTCTAGTACCTGTGTCACTTGAGTAACTGGGACTCTTGGAGGCAGTCACCTCTACTGATGCAGAAACTGGGGTGGGAGGAGGGAGCAAGAGGAGGGAGGAGTCTGCCCCACCTTCCCAGGGTGGACCTCACAGAATGCAGTGAGAGTGCTTGCTTTCCTCCTACACATGGCTTGAGGTGCCATGCTGCTTAGTGTTCGTTATTTGATTCCAGTGACCTGTGGTAGAGGTATAAGAAAACATTAAATAAATTTCACATATGCCAATTGAGCTGCTCTCCCAGCTTGTGAGTTCAACTCAGCAACTGTTCATTATTTGAGAGTTGAGAATACTGAGGTAGGGGAGAGAGGGAGGGTGAGTGAAAGAGAGGAGAGATAGACAGAGAGCTGGGCACCAGTGGGTCACACCTGTAATCTTAGCTACTCAGGAGGCTGAGATCTGAGGATTTCAGTTCAAAGCCAGCTTGGGCAGGAAAGTCCGTGAAACCCTGATCTCCAATAAACCACTCAAAAACCAGAAGTGGCACTGTGGCTCAAGCGGTAGAACTCTCGACTTGAGCTCAAAAGCTGAGGGAAAGTGCCCAAGCCCAGAGTTCAAACCCCACGACCAACCAAAAAAACAAAAGAGAGAGAGGGGGAGGGATAAAAGAAGGGAAGGAAGGAAGTAGGGAAGGAAGGAAGCAAGCAAGCAAGCAAGAAAGAAAGAAAGAAAGAAAGAAAGAAAGAAAGAAAGAAAGAAAGAAAGAAAGAAAGAAAGAAAGAAAGAAAGAAAGAAAGAAAGAAAGAAAGAAAGAAAGAAAGAAAGAAAGGAAAAAGAAAAAGAAAGAAAGAAAGAAAATGACTGAGAACGAATTGTTTGGAGTCAGGAGTCATATGTCAGAGGTATTACTTGTGTTTGGTGTTAGGTCTGCCCCAGGTCATGCAGACCATATGCAAACACCTTCCCACTTCTTGGCTAAGTTTCAACCCTTTATGTGTTGCCTAGTATCTGGCACACCTGGAGGCACACCTGTTAAGTCACAACCTGGTCAGCCTCTGGTCCCACTTTCCATCTGACCAGAGGTGAGTCCCAGAACTTGAAGTCACATCCAGATCCAGTGTGGCCAGATTTTCCCCCGAACTGCCACATCTCATCTGGTCCTTCACATAGATACATCCTTGCCCGAGGTTGGGTCGCCCCATTTTTTTTTACATGCGTTTCCACCATGTATGGCATGGGCAGCAGTTCAGTAAATAAACTTCTTTACCTGACTGAATACTGTGTGGTGTTCTCTTTATTGGCTTCCTAATGAAACACACCTCATTAATATACTTTAACTTCAGAGTTTCTAGTTATGAATCATGGATATTTTTGTGACACATGTGAGATCAGTATCTACAAAACATATTTACTAACATCATTTAACAATATAATTGTGCCTGGAATCTTTAATAGCAGCTTAATTAACCATAAAGTCTATTTTGTTTGCTTTGCTTTGCTCTGTTTTTGCTTAAAGTAATAGAAGATTTGGTGAGACAATCTGTGTGAAGCCTCAGGGTCTGTGTTGAAGGGGCAGAATGACGCAGGCTCCGGCTTCAGGATTATCTGAGGACTGTGTTTGTGTATGTGGAAAGCTCTTGGCATGCTGGGCTATAGAGGGAACGTGTTCTCTCTCCCTATCTCAAAGCTCTTGTCAGACTCCTGGGAGCTGAGGAAGTAGCTCTTCTGCTTACTTAAGCATAGACGTACAGCTAGTCAAGCATTTTCCTGAGTACGGGGAAGTGGTTGGAGCTTGCTCTAAAATAGTTTAGATAAAAATGTACAAATACTTATCTCATAGTTTAAGCAAAATTGTATCTGTTGAAATTCTTTGTGTGAATTTCTCCTGACTAAATCTTGGCAAAGATAATACTTGCTGTCTTTAAATACCCACTAGCAATAAAACACAGCATGCAGTGGCAATTGTTATTTGCACTCTGCAACCCAGGTGTCCTGGTGATTTTGCGACCCTTACCCAGGGACCCCAACGCCTGAGACTTTGACAACTGGCACCCAAACAGGGACCCTGCAGTGATGAATACAGGAAGGGATATTCAGGTAAGTACTTTTAATTACAGGGTGATGGGACAAGTTAAGTCTACTCCGTACTTACATATGCTAAAATATTTACATGCTGCTTATGGTCTAAACATTTCTTCTTTTGACATAGAAATGTGTATTAATGTAGTTAGGGAATGGAATCCTTGGTTCCCCGACAAAAGGACGTTAGATGTTGATAACTGGAAATGAATAAAGTATAATGTAGAAAGAGCTGGTCGAGAAAGGGAATGGATTCCTGATAGATTTTGGTCCATTTGGGCTATTTTACATCCCCTTTTTAAAATTTAAATGAGAGAAGATTAATAGTGGACTTAAAGAAAGAGGCCACGCCTTCTATTGTAGATTTACTATTGGACTGTGAGTTTAAGGACGCAATAGATAAGGCTGCATCACAATTAACGGAGAAAAAACAAGAGGTAAAGAAAGCTGAAAAGGAACAAATTGAAAGTGTAAATAGAATGTCTGAGCAAATGGAATTGATTTAATCAAGATTACAACATATGGAGTTAGAAATTAGCAGAATGAAAGGAGAATCTGAGAAAGTGAAAGTAAAACAGCCTTGGGCTCCTCTGCTTGCCGAAGCAATTTTTACGGCGTCACTCCCTCACAAAACAGAAGGCTCAGACAGTGAGTTTGATGATGAAATGCCTATTTTTTCTTATCCTGTAATTTGACCACCTCCTATGAATGGTATAGCTCAACCAGCCTGATATGAGGGTGTTGCTGTCGATGATATTGGTAAGCTTAAGAAGGCAGTGACGTATGGTCCTCAGTCTCATTATGTTAAGGAATTGCTTAATAGGCTTCAGCGACATTATAATAATTTTGCTTCCGAGGATTGGAAGATGCTTTGTAGAGCCTTGCTTAAGGAACCTGAATACCTACAATGGCAAATGTGGTTTACTGAGTTATATACAGAAAGGACTAGACAAAATGCACAGAGCAATAATCCACGCCTGCAGGTCATAACCTGTCCCATGTTGAGTGGGACAGAACAATATGCAGATGCTCATATGCAAGTGAACTCTCCTGAAGAGATCCATGAGCAGTTACGAGACATGGGTATTGAGGCATGGGGGAGGATTCGGCTGGTAGGAGAGCTTTGTGGCTCCTGGACTAAAGTAATTCAAAAACCTAATAAACCCTATGTTGAATTTTTATCACGATTGACATTGACCTTGGAACATACAGTTGTGGGAGAGGCTGCACTGCAACAACTACTGCGCATGTTGGCTTATGAGAATGCTAATGAGGACTGTAGATGAGCCCTATTGTCTATTAAAGAATCTGGGGATGTAACTACATATTTAAGGGCGTGTAAAGACATTACATCCAAATCCCGTCGTATGTAGTTGTTTGCTGAAACTATGCTCACTACCTGGCATGCTTTACAAACCATCTAACCTAAAATGTTTTGGATGTGGTCAAATGGAAAATATAAAGAAGAATTGTAAAAAGGCTACTGATGTTAACAAGAGAGGAACAGGAATTTGCCCTAAATGTGAAAAGGAAAGCACTGGGCAAGAGTGTGTAGATTAAAAAATAGACAATAAAGGAATTCCTATAAAAATGCTTACCCTATGCAGGGAACCTCTCTGGCCAGCCTCGGGGCCCAGGATTAATAACCGAGGGTAGCCAACCATTTTTCTTCCTCGTCCCTGCCACAGCCCATAGCGCCTCAATGGACATGCCGATTCATTGATCTACTGAGAGGCATATTGGTTTAAAACATGCTTGCATGTAAGTATCAATTATGGTCATTCAAAAATGACAGATGTCACCTCCCCAGACATACTAAAATCATGATTTCTAAGTAAGATAGGATTTTATGGTGGTACAAGTGTTGAGATATCTGGATGAGTCTAATGTGTATCTTGCACTGAATTAGGCAGGAAGATATCCAATATCATATGGGATAAAAATGGTAGTAAGAAGATATTCCCTTGAGAAAGATATAGGAGGCTGCGAGAAGTATGGAGAAATTCAGATAATTTTGAAGGATTTAGAAATGCAAGCTCAACAATGTGTCTTTAACTGGAAGGGCAAAAGAAGGGGAAGAGAAGAAAATAACTGAAAGCAGATCATTGTCCCAACTTAGAGTATAAAAAGACATATCCTATAACTTCCAAGTTAAAGAGAGACCAATATAATACGTCCCACTTAATTTAGATACATGCAAAATATTTACTTGGCTTTTCCCCACTTTAATGCTCTAAAATAAATAAAGATTTATAAGAAAAGTTATGTGATTGTTGTTACTTCAACTTGAACACTAGTTGTGATGAGCCCTCTTTTTCTCAATATGCTCTTGGAAAATACTCCCTAAATTTATGATGCTGTGACTGATTAGAGAGTCAGCATAATGGGTTTCTACTTGTATGATAATCCAAGGATAGTTTAATGCAGTTTTTCTCAAGGTATCCAAGTATATTGTCTGACGCTGTACTTTGAACACACACTCACACCTGAGCACATTATTTGAAATTGTACATCCGCATTTCCTTGGCATAGTATATTTTGTGCCTTTGTCTATTTTGCATGTTCCTTTTGATTGCTCTATTTCCATTTCATCTGTACAAATTGCTAAGATCATTGTTCAGCTATCACTTCTTGTTTGCAAACACCCAGTCTATTTATGAAGGTACTTAGTTCATGTTAACCAAAAGGGTAGTACTCACTCTCTGAGGAGAAAAGTTCCACAGTATAACTGTATGCCAACATTAAAAGATGTAGAATTTAAAGCATTTAGAGACAAACAGTGATATTTGAATTGAAAGGCTCCTTAGGGACATTTTCTTGGAGCTCATTAGTTTACCCAGGAGAAATATAAATATCCACACACTTTGGAGCTAATTAGTAAGTAACTGAATTAACACTAGATCCTAGATGTTGTGATATTACAAGTCACGATTGTAATATTGTTACATCAGAATCCTTCCCTACATGCATATGTGTATCAGAAAATGAAAGAAAGGCATTAAAACAAAATGTCTTATCTTTTTAGGCATTCACTCCTTGTGGTGAGGGTAATGTCTGAACTCTTCCATTCAATAAAAGCTTGAAGTTTATAAGAGCACTTCCTACATATAAGAATTTCTGGCAGTTTCATGGAGAGGGTTATTTCAGCATGGAGATACCCCTAACAAGAATTATATTTAAATAGAGTATATGGCAGTTATGACATATCAATGGCTATTGAGGCATTTTCTATTCTAAAGAAGAATCAATTTGCGGAGTCTTCAGTAACATCAGTAAAACTGTATGTTCAATCTATACTTGGTATTACTTGTCCCACATTTATAATGAATAGCCTGATAAGATGTCCAAACATATCTAACGATATTTCAGTAAAATCCCAAACTGATAGATACATGGGTCACTCATTGGAACTGTAGGGCAAATTAGGCTAGTCTGTGCTATAGTTCAATCCATAATTTCCTGGTTAAATAGTCTTCAAAAATATTCACAGACAGTTACATCTGTATAATACTTCTAAGGTCAGGATAAAAGCATTTGTTCCCAACATTTAAAATTAAAGGGATCTGTTGAATTCATGGATCTAGAATTTTATGGCTTCACAATCATATCTCAAAATTTCATCAATACGACTTACATCTCTACCCATTCACCAAAACACTGTTCTTATTGAACTTGTCTATGTCCTTTTAGTTTTCAAATCCAAATGGCATATTTCCTTCAATGTCTCTGTAACAGTTTTGACCATTTCTTCCCGCAAATTCTTTCCTTTCTTTACTTCTGTAAATCTGTTTTTACTACTTTCTTGTTTCCTTATCTCTTTCTTCCAATTTGTCCACACTGGTGCTCACATTGCTACACTTATGTCATAACTTTTCTTTTCCTCTTCCCTTTAATAATGCCCCCAATTTTATCATTCTTTTGAATATTCATGGTCATGGGTATTTTGATGATATCTAAACAGATCAATCTTTGCCTCTGTTTAATATAAACTTTAGAACTATCAGAGAGCTTTTTCCCCTAAATCCATCATTTTCACCTGTAATCCTTATCACCAAGAATATCACTAACACATTTGCCTGGCGATAGATGTAGAACCCTTTAGATTTCTTCTTACCCTTCTACTCCCACCCATTATATAAGATGAATGATCAAGATTTTCTCAGTTTCTGTTACTAATTTGATTTCTTTTTTTTTTTTTTTTGGTTTTGTTGGTCGTGGGACTGGAACTCTGGGCCTGTGTGCTGTCCCTATGCTCTTCAGCTCAAGGCAAGCACTCTACCTCTTGAGCTACAGCACCACTTTCAGGTTTTCTATGTACTTTCCTAGCGAGTCCATTAAACTTCCCCATTGAATTTGGTTGTCATGAATACCCAACTTCTATGTTAATGAGGAAAAACTCTAATGTAAAACTTTGTCTCCAAAAACCAGGCCAAGAAGCTGTGATCACAAATATTTGGCTATACATTTTTCTTTTTCTTTTTTTTTTTACCTTGAAAGTCTTCTTGTGTCTAAATTGTCCACAAAAATAAGTACTCCACTTTTTGGTTCAATCGTTTCTAACCTCACAAATATATTTTGGTAACAAGATGCTTAGAGGAAACCAAAGTATACTCTACTTTTTATCTTTTCTCTTAAGTCTCTCCTTAGATACAATATCAGGAAAAGTGAAGTTATTCTTTGCAAAATATTTCAATTGATTATTTTTCTCTTGGTCTTGCATTTGTTCAACAAGAGGTATCGAGGAGAATAGAGTTAAATCATCCATAACTTGGATGAGTGTCTGTTACAAAGGACAATGCTTCTATGTCCTACTTCTATGTCCTCCTCTTAGCTCTTTCCTGATTTCCAATTAATCACAGCTTCTTGGCTTCCAGTTTAGGGAAGCTGAAGGACTATAAGGCCTCCACCACTGCTCCATCTTCATGGTTTCTCATTTAAAACTCTTTTAAGTTGCCTCATTCGGATGTGGAATTTATTTTCATGTCTTCATTCAAACTGTTCTGCATCATAGCCAAATAGGCTCTGTAAAATCACATTATGTAGCTAAAATATTAAGAGAATCTATATCAAAAAGTTTTGGCCTCTCTCCACTGTTGAAGCCAATATGCTTAGCTAGGGCTTCTAAGAAGAGTTTTCTCACCTGTTCCATTTCCTCAATTCTTTCTGATTCCAAAATTTTTTGGCTTATGTAATAAGAGAAGTGTTCACTATCTCATCTTAATCAGGATATTACTTTTTGTGAGCCACTTAGAAATGTGAAATCATTGGTTTGAATTATCCTATCAGATTTTTTTTCTGTGTTTCAGTGCTTCATGTGCAAAGACATTGTGGAAAGAATTACAAAAAGAAAAATATAAACCCAATACATTCTTTCATTTTGAAGGGCACGTTCTCTCTAAATATTTTGACTCAAAATATCTTTTTCAGAGAATTACAGTTTGGTAATTAAAGGTCAATTCACAAATTTTGATGTCTTTTTTTTTTAAGAACTTTGAATTTAAATTCCACTACAACCTTGTTTCACAAACTGAAAGTATATTTCCTGGGTAAGAACATTTTCAAGGGAACCTACAGGATTCCCAGCAAGTTTTCTGAGGTTTATTGGTTTGTTTGTTTGTTTAATGAGCCATCTTCACCCACATTGCTCTCTCTCCACTAAGTCTCCATGGATTTCTTTGCATGAAAGTCTCTTTCCCAGGCAATTTTAAATTTATTTTCTTAATAGGCTAAGTTGTTAAAAATGTTGAAGAATTAAAATTTACCTGTCATAACTGTAAAACTCTTTTGAAATTATTTTATCAGAATCGCAAATTCACCAATCCTAATTCCACCTTTACCATCAGAAACAGTTAACGTTGTTTTCATGATATAGTGTCCATACCACTATTCTTTTCCAGTGGCTTTGTTATGCATATACATTACCATATAAACTGATGCAGAGCAAAATGAACTCCAAGATATGGAAACAGAGGCTTTTTTATTTGTGGTTGCTGTTTTTAAGGTAGTATGTGATTTCTATTTTCTTTTGGGTTTTCTCCCTATGGTTTATCCCCTGCTGTATTTGATTTTGGTACGTTGTATTTTGTGTATACATTTACCTTAATTAGGGAATGGAAGAGGAAAAACAAAATGATGAGAAAAAAGACAAAAGGCAAACCAATGCAATAGCAAAGCTCACAAGACAATATATGGGAAATGTACATAACAACTTGTGAGAGGTATTGAGGAGAAGGAAAACTGTGAGAAAAATGAGGGAGGAGGTAACAAGTATGAAAAGTTATATATTAAGTACTTTATAATTATTGACGGGATCATTGCAAGATAATGTTAAAGCATGCATAGATGCCTCACCAGCAGTCATTCAAGGAATGGCATGTGCTGCAGCAATGAAAGGAGAACCATTCAGTGCCTATGTACAAAAATTACATAAGACACGACCTCAGGCCAGAAATGGGGTCTGTTTCTCATGTGGCCAGTCAGGACACATGAGTAAAGATTGTCAACAAAAGCAAAATAAACCTAGTAACAATAAAAGGGTAAAGCACCTGGACTTTGTCCACGATGAAAGAAAGGCAATCATTGGAAAAATGAGTGTAGATCAAAATATCATAAGGATAGAGTTCTCCAAACAGCAGAAGAAAAGGAGAAACAAAACAAGAAGAGGTGTGCTCCTTCAGCCCCGTAAACGAAAGAGGGGAAACACCTACTGTTACACAAAAATCCCCTAAGGGATCAGTTCCATTAAATCCCTTGTCTCCTCCATTTACAGTATGGGATTTGCCAAGAGCTACTCCACGAAGTGCAGGGTTAGATCTGGCAGCAAAAAGAGATTACATTATCTCTATCATGTATGGTGTTCAGCTAATAGACACTCAAGTTTATGGTCCTGTAATTGAAGGAACTGTGGGCTTGATAATTGGTAGAAGCTCAAATTATAACAAAACTTTGAGGTATTACCGGGAGTAGTTGATGCAGATTATCAAAGGGAAATTAAAGTAACGGTAAGGTCTTTAAAAGAAAATATGCAAATACCTATGGATCAAAGATTAGCTTAAATCTTAATTTTAAATTATGTCCATCTTCCAAATCAAATCCTAAAAGAAGATCGAGGTACAGGTGGTTTCAGTTCCACAGAAACTGTGGCCTGGGTACAATCTATTTCTAAGTATCGACCCATGAAAACTATAAAAGTGTATAGAAAGCCTATTAAAGGGGGCTGGGAAGATGGCTCAGTGGTAGAGCGTTTGCCTTGCATGCCTGAGGCCCTGAGTTCTATTCCTCAGCACCACATAAGCAAAAAGAAAAAAGCCGGAAGTGGCGCTGTGGCTCAAGTGGTAGAGCGCTAGCCTTGAGCTGAAGAGCTGAGGGACAGTGCCCAGGCCCAGAGTTCAGGCCCTACGACCGGACCCAAAAAAAAAAAAAAAAAAAAAAAAAAAGAAAGCCTATTAAAGGTCTCTTGGACACAGGGGCAGATCCAACATGTATTGCAGGAAAAGACTGGCCCTCATCCTGGCCAATTATGAAGACACAATCTACATTAATGTGATTGGGTATGGCTAACAATGTTGCTCAAAGTTCAAAAATTTTAAAGTGGGAGTGTGAAAATAGATTTGGAAACTTTCAACCTTATATTATATCTTCTTTGCCCTTACATTATGGTGCAGAGACATTATGCAAAACATGGAACTAAAATTAGTTACTGCAGATTCCTTTAGTGTACAAAATTTTTCAAAGGGGATGCTGATGAGAAGTTTGCTGATGCAATATCATGGAAAAATGATCAGCCTGTGTGGGTTGATCAGTGGTCCCTAACTCAAGAGAAGATACAGGCTGTAGAACAATTGGTAAATGAGCAATTACAGAAAGGACATTTAGAGGAATCCAATAGCCCTTGGAATACTCCAATTTTTGTAATTAAAAAGAAATCTGTGTAATGGAGGTTGTTATAAGACCTCAGAGCCATTAATAACACCATGCATGACATGGAGGCTCTTCTGCCAAGACTTCCATCTCCTGTGGCTATTCCTAAAGGACATTATATAATAATCATTGATTTTCAGGATTTTTTTTACAATAAAGTTGGATTCTAATGATTTTCAAAAATTTGCATTTCGTGTACCCTAAAGTAATTTGAAAAGGCCCTGACAGAGATATCAGTGGAAGGTCTTGCCACAAGGCATGAAAAATTCTCCTACATTGTGTCAAAAATTTGTGGATAAAGCTTTACAAAAAACTGGGGAAGAGTTTTCTAATCCTTACATTATTCATTATTTGGACGATATTTTAATAGCTGCTGAAAGTAAACATTTAACAGAACAAATTTTAACAATTAACCATTGAGCAATTAACCAACTTTGGTTTGCTTATTGTTCCAGATAAAATTTAACATAATAAACCTTTAAATTATTTAGGAAAAATAATTCCTCATGTCACAAAAATGAGTATTAGGCTAGAGTAATTAAAAACATTAAATGATTTTTAAAAATTACTAGGAAACATAAATTGGGTTAGACCCTACTTGAAAATTACCACAGGAGAATGACACCCATTGTTTGAAGCCCTAAAAGGGGATTCTAATCCTAAATCTAAGAGACAATTCACTCCAATAATGTTAGAAAAAATTTCATTGGTTGAAGAAAAGTTACAAGCAAAAGTGGTCCAATTGGACTATGATAAAGCCTGGGATTTTATAATATTAAAGACATCTTATACACATACAAGATGTTTATGGCAAGATGGAGTCCTGGAATGGCTTCACTTGCCTCACAGTCAGACAAGAATGATAGCTTCTTATGTATATTTGTGCAGCCAACTCATTGTCAAGGGAAGGAGTAGGTCCCGAGAGTTATTTGAGAAAGAAATGAATAATATAATTATGCCTTATAATAAAAAAACAATTAAAATATTATTACAGAATGATGAGAATTGGGGATTAGCATTATTAAATTATACAGGACAAATAAAATTTCATGTTCCTCAACATCCTTTATTAAAATTTGTGGAAGAGGTAAGAACCATTTTTCCATTAGTGGTAACAACAACTTTTGAAGGAGCTCTAACAGTTTTTACTGATCGGTCATCAAATGGAACTTCGGTGGTATACATTCCAGACCACTTCCCTATTATTAAAAGGGCATCTGACATTTCAGAGCAACAGGCGGAAATTATTGCTGTAATTTTAGCTTTAACCATATTTCCCCAGCAGTATAACACTTACAAAGAATAAGCATGTGGTTAACTTATTTCCTGCCATAGAGACAGCTCTTTTATCAGGGCAATCAAAAATTATAGACTTGTTATAACAGTTACAAAAATTAATTCAACTTAGAAAAGAAAAAATATTTATTGAACACAAAGAGACATACAAATTTACCAGGTCCTCTTTCATTTTTCAATATGATGGCTGACTTATTAACTAGAGAATCCATCATGCTTTATTTGTAATTAATCACCTTAATACTAATGAACAAAATCTTACACTTATGCAAAAACATTGGAGCGAAAATGGATTTAAAGTTCAGCCAAAAGTTAAAAGTAAAGATTTGCTCACAGGCACCTGGAAAGGGCCGGATGTATTAATCACCTCGGGAAGAGGGTATACATGTGTGTTTCCACAGGATGCCGAGTCACCCTTCTGGAATCTCAACCAACTCGTGTGCCCCTACAAAGATAAGAGAAACCCAGGGGAAAAAAACCCAGAAGATGCAAATGAAGAAAGCGATGCACAAGCTCAAAAGTCTTCACCTTTCTCCTCAACAGGAGAAGACAATGAAAGAAGCCCAACCACCAACCTTGGAACAAATTAAGAAGCTCACCCATTCTGTGGAGGAGATTGTTATTTCTACAGGAAAGACTATCACAGTTGAAAATATGTTTCTTGCTATGCTTGCCATTATTGCTGTGCAGGCAGTGTCTGTTTCAGGAGAACAATACTGGGCATATGTTCCTAATCCTCCTCTTCTACATCCCATGGGATGGGGGAGATGAGGATATAATACAAGTAATGAAAAATAATAGTGACCTGCTAGGGGTTTGGAGGACTATTCTAATTCTCATATGACTTCTCAAATAATTAATTATGAAGGAATGACAGATACCACTCCAATTTGCATAACGCTATCAGGAGAAAATCTCCCCGGGTGTTTGCCTATAAACTATAGAACTTTTTTGACTGATGACCTTGATCAATCCAATGATAAAAAGTTTAAAAAAAGATTGATGTGGGAAATTGGCATGATATTAGGTTTTCATACTTATAATGAATCCTTTTTCTTTCCCAAGAGGAATATACATTTAGGTAACTGCCTACAAAAATAACATGACAAAGATCAGTTTGGGGATGTATTAATTACCTCACCAAAATGATGGGAATGTGGATTTCAAAAGGCCTGTTTTTTACAACCCTATGGGGCACCAGATAGTATTTTTGATTTTTCCATTGCTAACCCCGATTATGATTATGCTGCCTACTTAAAAAATAATTCAGGAAAGTTTAATGGCTATGCTCCTGATATGTACGGGGAACCCCTGAGAAGATGGCTCACTCCAGGGTGGGTGGCTTCCATTTTGGTGAGTCACTCTCCCTTTCACAATAAAATGGGCATTCATCTGGATTTGTTCAGACTTTTTTGCAGCAACAAACATGATTTTACTGAAAAAGCCCAAAGAAACTAAGAGTACTGCAATTGGGGTAAGAGCATGTGTGGGATATCCTATGGGAATTTTAGCTGGAAAACTAGATAATTTAATCATTATTAATCAAGGAAAATCTTATTATATTAGCTGTAAGGACTGTATTTTTACTAATTGCCTTACTTCTTCTCTGGATAAAACATATTCTGTAATTTTTATTGTAAAAAGACCTTCATATGTAATGTTACATGTAAATCTATAAAATGATCCTTGGTTTAAAAATTTTGCTTTACAAATGCTGAAAATTCTGGATATTATGTTGCAGCCAAAACGCTTTGTTGCGGACTTGATTTTAGGAATAAGTGCTTTAATAACAATAATTAGCTCTTTAGCGGTTTCTACAGCAGCCTTAGTAAATGAAATAAACACTGCTCATTTTGTTACTGATTCAAGCAAAAATGTTTCATTAGCCCTAGCAGAACAACAAATTATAGATTAAAAGTTAGAAATGAAATTATATGCTCTGGAGGAAGTGGTTCTGGCTATAGGTCAGGAAGTTAAAAATTTAAAAACACAACTCTTAGTTAAATGTCATGCTAGTTTTAAATATATCTGTGTTACTGCTCTAAAATATAACTTTTCTTTTCATTGGAATGCCACCAAAAATCATTTGTCAAGATTTGGAGATATAAAGATATCTCTCATGTTATGGAAGCTTTACAGGACAAAATTACAGCAGTTAGTAAAGCTCATTTAGATGCAAAAAATTTACAATCTTGGGCAGCATTATTTAAGCATAACTTGGAGGCCCTCAATCCTCTGGATTGGATTCATGTAATAATTATAATTGCCATTGTCAGATCAATTCTCCCAATTCTTATTCTTATATTTCGTCAATTTCCAGATGATCTTTAGATTTGTCTCTTCTGTGCACGGAGACATTCATGAGCTTCAATTATAAAATTAAAAAAAGGAAGAAATGCCATGACATCTCTTGCTGAATCTGCGTGAGAGATCGCGCCAGACAAAGCATAAGTTTCATGGAAGCATGCCTCCAGGAAGGGGGTGTTGGTTCAAGGCGTCCTAAACACTTGGCTGCACCTTTATTGCCTCTACATTTATTCTAACTATATTTTTCTTAGCTGTACATTTGTTGCCTTTATTCTCGTTTTGGTTATTTTTCTATTGATCCACGAACAGAGCATATGAAGCCACTTCCCCTCGTGCCTGTACTAGCTCCTCTCTGCTCTCTACCTCCACTCCTCTCACAGGCCGCCTAACACCCTCTGTGCATATACACCTGCCCCTGCGAGACCCTAGCCACTGCTGCCTCCACAGTGAGACCCCTGGGCCCTGCGTCCTCCTCCCCTCTGCCCAGTCCCCTCTTCCTCTTGGCTCTGCCCCCTACCCTTGCCCAAAAGAGCAGTCCTGCTGGGCTCTAAGGCTTCCAGGCCATGGGAATTACAGCCTCCCCTCAGCTCAGCACTCCCCACCAACCCTAGCACTTGCTCAGGGGATCGAATCTCCCCTCAGCCCCACCACTAGAGGAGACTCTCCACCAAGCCTCTCCACTCCACACAACAAAAACGTGCACAGTGACCCAGTGAGACAGAGTCGGAGAGAGAGAGAGAGAGAGAGAGAGAGAGAGAGAGAGAGAGAGAGAGAGAGAGAGAGAGAGAGAGAGAGAATGAGAGATTATTGGGGGAAACTACCTCTCAAGGACTCAGAACATAGCACCCTTTGGGATGACTGAGCATACAGCATACTTCAAAAAACAGCACAAAGCACCTTGAGTAGAAGACTCAGCACAATGTGCCCTTTGAAGGACTTAGCATATAGTAGCCTTTGGGATGACTCAGCACACAGCACCCTTTGAAGGAGGGAGTCCATAGCACGCAGTGTATAGGACAAAGTGCATGGCACGCTTTGAAAAACTCAGCACGTAGCACTCTTTCCCAGGACTGAGCACATAGCACCCTGTGTTAAGACTCCATACACATCACACTTTGAAGGGCTGAGTATGTAGCACCCTGTGTAAAACACTCAGTGCACAGCATCCTTTGAAAAATTCAGCACATAGCACAGTTTTGTAGGACTCAGCACATACCACTTTGTGGAATAACTCAGCACACAGCACCATTTGAAACACAGTACAGAGCACACTGTCTACAGGACTCGGCAGATAGCACTCTCCTCATCCCTCTCTTCTCCAGGATGCAGCACATTGCACCCATTGGGATAACTCAGCACACAGCCTTCTTTGAAGCACTCAGCAAAAGTACCCTGTGTAAAGGACTGGGCCACAACACTCATTGAAAAACTCATCTGTCCCTCCCTTCTCAAGGGGTCAGCACATAGCACCATTTGGGATGAATTAGCACACTGCACTTTTGAAGGACTCAGCATAAAGTACATTGTGTAATGGACTCAGCACACAGTACCCTTTGAAAAACCCAGCGCAGCCCACTCTTCTCAAGGACTCAGAACATAGCACCATTTGGGACGACTCAGCACACAGCATGGTTTTTGAAGACTCAGAAAAAAACATGCTATGTGGAAAGGACCTAGAAAACAGTACCCTGTGATGGACTCAGCACATACCTGTATGTCACAAGTTCAGCTGTCATTAGAATTATGGTGCTGTCTTCAGTATCACCATTCTTCAGAAACTATTCACAAATACTACTAGTTCACATTTAGCTAATGTGTGTTTTGTGGGGGAAGGTCAGCTGGGGGTCTTGAACTCAAAGCTTGGGGCTCATGTCCCTGAGCTCTTTGGTTCAATGCTAGAGCTCTACCACTTTGATTCACAGCTCCAACTTTGGTTTTTTTTTTTTTTTTCTTGGGTTGTTCTTTGACAGGCCTTATGGTGATCAGGAAGGCCAAGTTGGGATGCCCATGGGCAAAGGCTCTTAGCTGGGCCTGTGGTTGATTTCTCACTTTCTTGTGCCCCTGGGAGCAGGGCCTCCTGGAGCTCTCTTGGCCTAGGGTGGAACAGATCTGCTCTGGAATCAGCACTAAGGGTGAGTGAAAGTCAGGTTGGCCCCGGTCATTTCCCCAAATTGAACTCTAGGGGAGGATAGTCCCCCAGGATGGCACAGGGATGCATGTTCCACGTTTGGTCACGAGGAGGCAGGAGTTGCCCACCATAGGGATTATATTTACTCCTGTTTCCCTGGGGCCCCCATCATGCTTTGAAGCCACCCTGGACAGGAAAGTCCTTGAGGCTTACCTAAAATTAACCATCGAAAAGCAAGTGGGACTGTGGCTCAAGTGGCAGAGCACTAGCCTTGAGCAAGAAAACTCAGAGGTAGAGCCTAGGCCCTGAGTTTACACACACACACACACACACACACACACACACACACACACACACACACACACACATGACATGCATGGAAAATCAAAGATTTCTACACTGCAATCTTTGGGTATTCTCTACCTTTTCCCCACTGAGTCTGGTGGCTGTTGGCCTAGGTGTTTGATGTATCCAACATCACCTGGCGTCTTTAATTTTGGGGAACAGAATGGCTAGAAGGTCAGCCTTCCCTATCCAAGCTCCTTGATTGTGTCAAAGTCTATCCATGCCATTTGGGTATCTTTTTACAGACTTGCTAAGATGCCTTCTAAAGGTATCAAATGCTGGGCACTGGTGGCTCATGCCTGTCATACTAGCTACTCTGGAAGCTAAGATCTGGAAGATCACGGTTCAAAGCTAGCCTGGGCAGGAAAGTGTGTGAGACTCCTATCATCGATGAACCATCAGAAAACAAGAATTGGCCCTGTGGCTCAAGTGGTAGAGTGCTAGCCATGAGAGAAAGAGCTCAGGGACAGTGACCAGGACCTAAGTTCAAGCCCCAGGACTGGAACAACAAATCTTTATTGGAGGCTTGTTTTCCCTTTGAAAACAATCTATTCTTTGTGATAAGCATAACATGTCCCTCTTCCCTGGCCACGCCATTAGATGTCCCTTAAATATGGGCCACCTCCCGGCAGCCTTTGCCCTACCCGACATGCAGTTTACCCTTCCCATGACCCAGCAGATGGAGGCCTGAGAGAAGGCTACCTGGCCACGTACTTATGGTGGCTGCTGAGGCTTTGGAGAGTCATTATGTCACATAGTCATCATCTGCGTCAGTCTACAGAAGAAAGGGAGAGAGTGCTCCTCACCTGAGTCTGTGAGCTGTGGGTGGCTCTGGATGTGGGGCAGCTGCAGCAGCATGTGCTTTGTGGGGGGTCCGATATGGGGTTGGGAACCTCGATCTCTCCTCTGGCAGTTTCACACTTTGTTGAAGTGGCAATTCTTCAAAACCTTTCTGCTCCTCCCTCATTTCGCCCCCCCTGGAGCCTGGAGGCATCCAAAGCAGTGGCAGTGACAGGAGGCTCAGCCTGTGTTGGCATCTGGAGCCCATTGTCCATGTCTTCCCCTGTGAGGAGTGACAGCAGCTCCCGCAACTCTCTCCTCTTCTCCATCTTCTCCTAGGACAGCTGTGTCTTCTGACACAGCTCAGCCCGAATAAACATCTGCTCTTTACATGCCATGAGGGACTCATCAACAGTGCGATGTGTGCCGACAGCTGGCTGCATCTATATTGAAGATCACCCGCTGGACTATGGAAGTCCATCTCATCAGGCAGGTTGTGGACAAAGCAGATTTTCTTCTCAAACGCTCACGTGTCCCACTTCCCATCCCCACACAGGCTGTGTTGCCAGCTCATGGGATGGAGGGCCTGTGGCTCAAGCTTTCTCTGGCACTGAGCCGCCAGGTGAACTGGGTGCCCTCAGCGGGCCTGCCACTCCTGCTGCAGGAGTTTCCCCCTGTGGATTTCAGCCACTAAAATTGCTCACAAATCCACGTCCCTCTTGGTTTGGTGAATGTCTCCATCCTCTGCAATGGTCATGTATGGGGGGGAGTCGACTCCTCACCTTTTGCTTTTCCAGGGTCTTCGACTTCCCCTTCCCCAGGGAAAGCCAGGAAGCTCAGCTGGGCCTGCAGTCGCTCTTCCTGTGGTCTGATTGCTTTCAGGCACTTGAGAGTGTCCTGTCACTTTGGAGGAACCACCTGGTCTCCCCATTTGGTCGGGCCGTGCTCTTGCTTCAGCTGCTACAGGAGTTGGGTCTGCCTCTCTAGGTGCTGCGGCAGGGCCTCCTTTTTGGAGCTCAGCTGCTAATTGGAGGTGATGTGCCACTCACAGGTGGTTCTGAGTTCCTGCAGCTGGGCCAGGGACTGCTCCTGCTGGTCCTGAGATGCTTGGCTTTCTTTCTCTCTCAGCCACTTCTTTCCATTCCTCTATCTTCTCCTCTGTGTGGACCAGCTGTTCCTCCAGGTGTTTCTTCACCTCCTGCTCTGTGTCCAGGATGCTGGCGAGCTCCTTCTCACAGCTTGCCCTGTGGAGAGCGTCCCACAGCAGGGCCAGCTGCTCCTCCAGCTGTCAGTCACACACATATGCGTGTCATGCGGTCTCAGGGATCTCCTGCCAATCCTTGGCCTTCTCCTCCAGTCTCCACCATTGCTCCTGTTGCTCTCGGTTCTGGAGATGGAGCCTCTGGTTTTCCTGGACCTGGATGTGAAGTTATTCTTCCCGGTTTTTCAACTCCATCTGCGTGCAGTAGGCGTGGGCCTGCAACTGCCACTCAGCCTGAGATGGGCCAAGGTTCCTCCAGCCTGTTCTCTAGGCCGAACACCTGCCTCACCCCTCGCTCCTTCTAATGTCAGTTGGTTCACCCGATGGGTCAGCTGCCGGGCCTCCTCCTTCCACGTGGACCTCTCAATGCTCAGGTCTTCTGTGAGGGTCTCTCTCTCTAGATTTGCTGTGCTCACTAGTCAGCTCACACTGTCTAGTAGTCTCTTCAGTATCTCATGACCCACCAGTGCTTGTTGGAACTTGCAGATTCCTTTCTTCCTGTTGTCCAGAGCACTTCCAGCTTCTCCTATAACTTTGAGTTCACTTGCTCCAAGTCATCGAAGCTTCTGGCCTTTTCCTTGAGCAGAAGGTCACATCATGCAGTTGTTCAAAGAACATTTCAGTCTCATTCTGTGATCAATGACCACAGAAGCCGATATCTCCAGCTCTGCCATGCACTGCTCTGCGGCCTGCAGGCAGCTGGTGAGAGCTTCATGCTCCCTTTCTCTGTCATCGGCAGCCTGCTGCACGCAGGAGGGATTATAAATTGCTTTCTGCTGAAACCAACCTCTGTATGGGTGCCTTGTGGATCTCTAGCTCTATTTTAGGTGCTGCAGGCACCTGGACTATCTTTTCCCTCTCTTTCTCCTGTTGATCCTGAAGGTCTGTCTTTTCCTGCTTCAGTGATTGGATCTCGGCATAGAGTGCCTGGTTTCTTCTTTTGCTGGGGTCCAGGGTGGGCACCACATGTCGGTAGCCCCTCTGCAGATCCTTGGTGGTATCAGGACCATTGAAACTCTGGAACCTCATGGCTGTGACTGTGTCCAAAGGCACAGGAAGCCCGTGGTGGGCATCACCTTTGGCCGGACCCTCCATTGAATCATGCTGCCCGGTGGTGTTTGTCTTGGGTATCCTTCCCTTTTTCATGTTCTTTGTTTTCTTGAATGTTGCAGGTCTGTCAGGAGGATTCTTCTACTGGTGTTCTGGTGGCAGTTTCATGTCCGTAGTTTTCTCATGGACTCTTGTTGTTTCAGACATCTAAGCGCTGATATGGGAAAGATGGGCTGGCCACGTTCCCAGGCTCTGGGCAATCCTCTCTTCTCCCACTCACTGATTAGGTCGTCAATTTCATACTCTACTCCAAAGTCGCTTGGAGTCTCTTGCTCACCACTTAGCCACCTCTACCTTACTCAACTGCTGGTAGTGCTGTCAACCATTAGAGGGAATCCCGGTGCTTCCGGGCAGCATGGAATGTGGGTGTGGCCACCATTCTTGTATCCCATTGGTCAAAAAGAATCATGAAAGAATGGGGGTGTGACCAGAATACTGTGATGCAGGCAGAATGGGTGGAGTCAAGATGAGAGCAGCCGTTTTCCCAGGAAACTCTGTCAAATCCAGTGGGGACAAGAAGGTGACCTGCTTTAGCTGGATGGCTGCACAGATTGTTCTGTATGTCTGTTTGTTGCCAGTCCCGGACCTTTAACTCAGGATCTGGGCACAGTCTGTGAGTTGCTTTTGCTAAGGCTAGCCCTCAACCTCTGGAGCCACACAGCTCTACTTCTGGCTTTGTTGGCACTGAAGTTGGATAGGGGTCTCAAGGACTTTCCTGCCTAGGGTGACTGTGAGCATGATCCTCCTATCACAGACTTGTAAGTATTAAGGAGGACTGCTGAGAGCCACGGGTGCCTGCCTAATCATTGGTCTTGTTGATGTTCTTGGACAGACCTTTGAGTTCCCTATCCTGGGGATTAAATTGTGGAAGCTGGAGCCCACAGTTTGAATCCTGTTCCTGCCACTTCCAAATGGCAGGAGATCTTAAGAGACTCATTCTTATCCATATGAATACCAATGGAATGTGATAAACGTCATGATTGAATGGGCACTTCTTGAACAATTGTAGGATAAAATTATACACAAATATATCCTAGGAATCTAATCGATTTTAACTAACACTTTATGAAACATTTAAACAATTATATTCGTTAAAAGGAGGCATAATGAAATATCTACGAATTTGGTGTCACATAGTATGAAGGTGCCATTATTTCTGCTAGGACTGGGATTGGAACTCATGGTCTGGGTAACTCTGTTGCACTGTGTGGGAAGGGGAAGCTCATCTCCGTGAAGTTCAGAAATTCAAGTCTGTTCCTTAGGCCTGAAATCGATCCCCAGCACTAGAAAACATCTTTTTCATGTATATTTTACATAAATTATTTATATTTACATACATATATTGACTCTTTATTGCATTCAGTGTAGTTATTCGTTTTATTTTTTGTTTTATTCATGTATTAGCCATTTATTTTATTGACTTATGGCACATAGAACATTGATTACTTTGATTACATAGGACATAGGTCTGCATAAGTATTCCACTTCATACCTGAAACCCAGGAATTTCACAGAAAAAGAAAACCTGTCACCATCAGCTTCTTACTCCATTATTCATTGTTTGGGAGTGCTGGTGTCTGAACTCAGAGCCGACAAGGCCAAATTCATGAATGGGGCAAATTGAGCTGACAGGCAGTTCCCAGGATCTGAGATCAAGTCTCTAGGGTTGACAAAATAAGAACAGATTGACATGTAGATGGTATTATGCTAATAAATATATATCTTTATAGAGTACTAGAGATGTCTACACATTATTCAGTTATATAGACTACATTTCTACCAATTCTTGGGTATTTATTATGCCTCCATGTAATTAATGTTATTGTTTTAATCCTTAATAAACTATAAAGTAAATCAAGGTCCTGAAATTATTGTATCCCTGTAAGAAATAGTATTCTTTTAATGATTCATATTAAATAAAATCAGTCTACTGAAATTATGATAACTAATTTTATACGAGTAGCATTCATGATTAGCTCATTCAACTGTGACATTGATAACATTCCATCGTTATTCCTATGGATGGGAACGAGTCTCTTAGGATCTCCCACTATCTGGAAGTGGCATGACTGGGATTTGAACTCTAGACCTATGTTCCTGTACAGGACTATGTCTTCCCCAATAGCCCGCCAGCCTTCAGCAATGCAAGATGAAGTACGCTTTGGAGCCCTGTCATTCAGACCCAGATGGTCATGGTGCAAAGGAAGAAAATTTAAAAATGCAATCATGCAACATTTTTTTTGGTCAGTCAGAGGGCTTGAACTCGGCCTGGGTACTGTCCCTGTGCTCTTCAGCTCAAGGGGAGCACTCTACTGCTTGAGTCACAGTGCTACTTATGGTTTCTAGTGGTTTATTGGAGATAAGATTCTCATGGACTTTCCTGCCTGGCCTGGCTTTCAACTGCGATCTTCAGATCTCAGCCTCCAGTGTAGCTTGGATTACAGTTGTGAGCCACCGGCGCCCGGCTCTGAGACTTTTTATGTGCATATTTTTCCCACTTGCAAGGCTTGGAGATCTAGGAGTCCAGGATCGGCTGTGGCTCCAGTGGCTGCACTCCAGCCTAGGATGATGGAAGCTGAGGCAGAGTTGCCATGACCTGAGTTCAAGACCTTGCTTTGCAAAAAAAAAAAAAAAAAAAAATTAGCTCCCTGGCTTGCAATTCACGTGTTTTTTTCTACCAGGCTTTGGATTTGAACTCAGGGTCTGGGTAACTCTGTAGCACTGTGGACGAAGGGAAAGCTCAACATGCTTGAAGACAAGAAAGTCTGCCTGGTCCTTAGGCCTGAATTCCAGCCCAGCCCTGGAAAACATACTATTTATATTCATTGTAAAGATAGAATTTGTATTTACCTATAGATGTTCAGTCCATATCCTGTTTGTTGTGGTTATTGATTGTATATTTGTTTTATTCAATTATTTACTGTGATGATATGCATTCCATTTATTATACTGATGACATCCCATCACATAGTATCTAAATTTGTAGACATGTTGTCCATCATGTCTGACACCCAGGACTCTCAGAGAAAAGGAAAACAGGTGTCACACTTGGCTTCTTATTCCACAATCCAATTGTGGAACTCAGGGCCTAGCATACCCAATTCATGAATGAATGTATCAACACGGCAACCTCTACCAAGAAAGCTGCCAGGCAGTTCCCAGACCCGGAGATTGAGCCACAGAGGTGAACAAAATAACCATAAATGGATAGGCAGGTGGCAGTATACCAATAAATATATATTTGTATAGAATTCCAGAGACATCTACTTAGGATTCAATGACATCAACTACATTTCTACCAACTCTTAGGTAATTATTATGCTGCCATTGAAGGAATAGTATTGTTTTCATGCTTAATAAACCATTCATTAAGATCAATCAATGTCCTAGGATCATTGCATCCCATTTTAGATTAGACCGATGCCCACAGAAACTTATTCAATCATGAGTTTCCAAACATTCCATCATTATTCCCATGCATAGGAACAAGTCTCTTGGGAAGTCTCCCCACTGATAGGTGTCAGGAACAGGATTCAATATCAGGGCCTTCGATCACATATGGGCCTGTGGTTTCCACGATAGCCTGCTAGCCTTGGCCAATGCAAAGTGAAGTAAACTTGTAGCCTTGTCATTCAGACCCAGGTTGGTCACCATGCAAAGTAATAAAATGTAAAAAATCCATCCCACGGCTATTTTTAGTGAGGGTTTTTTTTTTCTCCTGCATGGCTTCAGGACTTAGGATCACAGGATCAGCTATGTGTCCATGGCAACCCACCAGCCTAAACTGATTGAAGCTGAGGCAGAGTTGCCATGAACTGAGTTCAAATCGCTTGGTTGGAAAAAATATATAATAAAATAAAAAATAATAAACCACCCTAGCTCAGAATTCGCACCATTTTTTTCTGCCACAGCTGGGGTTCCAACTCAGGTCTGGGTCACACTATAGCACTGTGGGTGAAGGGGAAGATCACCATCCTTGAAGACTACAAAGTCAGGTCTGCTCCCAGGGCCTGAATTGAATCCCCGCACTGGCAAAAATCATATGCCCACCTATTTCAAACATAAGATCTCTATTTAAATACATGTGTGGAATGCATCATGTGTTCAATGTAGTTATTCTTTTTATTGTGTGTCTTAGTCAGGGATACATTTTGTATTTTATTGATTATGATGAAAGATATAACTGTGCTGGCAGGGATGAGAACTAATTCCCATGTCTATAACATTGCTTAAGCCTTCTCCATCCTAGCTGAGACCCAGAATTTACACAGGGCAGGAAAACAAGTGGACGTATTGGATTCTCACATCTGCATTCTTCTTTTGGCAGTGTTGGGGTTGGAACTTAGAGCTTAGCAAACCCAACAGGAGAAAGGGTCAAGGTGAGGATACCATGCTGAGAGCTAATAAGGAACTAAGCTGTTCCCAGGACCTGAGGTTGAGTCCCGGGAGTGGAAGAGGGAGAGCACAATACTCATCCACTCATAAGCTGAAGGTAGTCTGCATATTTGTATACAGTAGGAGAGATGGCGACCTGTGATGGAATCCAATATACCCCATGACTACCGATATTTGGATCTTTCCCGATGCCTCCATTTCATGAATGTGATGATTATGGTCAAGCTTCATCAACTCTTCAGTGAAAATAATCGATACACAATGAATCTTGCCTATTATTTCCTACATGCATCCTGCAGAAAGTACTCATTCAAAGATGAGATTGATCAAATTCCACGACCCTTCCAAGTGCTTGAAAATATTATCTCAGGATCTCGCACCATTTCCTCAATGGAGGGGGGCTGACCTGGATTCGACCTTGAGGTCTCCGATATCCCGATGCCCTTGGGCTTCCGCGAGAGCCAGCAGACCTTCAGCCACTCCAGGTCACCTTCACTCTGCAGGCCGCTGAGTTCGGACCCAGCATGGTCACCATGCAAAGGAAAATGTACATACAAACACCAGGTGGAACTTTCTGCAACTTTTTTTTTCCCTTCGCGGCTATTTTTTTTTTTTTTGCAAGCCCTGGGGTCCTAGGATCCGATGATGGGTTGTAGGTCCAGAGGCTACAGCCTAAGATGATCGGAACTGAAGCAGAGTTGCCAGGACTTGAGTTCAACCTCTGACTCTGTTAAAAAAAAAAATTATGAAGGAAGCACCCTATTTCTGAATTCACCCCATTTTACTGCCAGAGCTGGGATTTGAACTCAGGTCTGGGTAACTCTGTTGCACTGTGGGAGAAGGGGAAGATCACCATCCTTGAAGACTACACTGGCCTGCTCCCAGTGTCTGAATTGAAGCCCAACACTGGCAAAAATCATATGCCCACCTAATTTACACATAGGATCTCTATTTACATACATGTGTGGAATGCATCATGCTTTCAGTTTAGTTATTTATTTTATTGTGTGTCTTAGAGATGCATTTTGTATTTTATTGAGTATGATGACAGATATAAATGTGCTGACATGCATGACAACCTATTCCCATATCTATAGAGTTGCCTATGCCTTGTCCATCCTAGATGAGACCCAGGACTTTCACAGGACAGGAAAGCAGGTGAACTGATACTGCTCACATCAGGATTCATGTTCTGACAGTGTTGTGATTTGAACTCAGAACCTAGCAGGCCCAATTGGTGAAAGGGTCAAGGTGATGAGACTGGCCTGTGAGCAACTGAGGAGCTAGACCGTTTCCAGGACCTGACATTGAGCACCAGAGAGGGCCAGGATGGGCATCAATTCATAATTTAAACATAGGACCTCTATTGATATACATGTGTGGATAGCATCTTGCGTTCGGTGCATTTCTCCTTAATTTGTGTCTAATTCATGGAGGTATTGTGTATTTTACTGGGTATGATGGCAGGTATAACTGTGCTCACATGGATGTCAACCTGTTCACATGGCTATAGAATTGTTCCATTCCTAGCTGAGAAGCAGGACTTTCACAGCACAGGAAAAGGGGAGGATCACTTGGCTTCTCACATCAATATTCATCTTTTGACAATCCTGGGATTTGAACTCAAGGCCTAGCAAAGCAAAATGATGAATGGGTCATGGTGAGTACACCAGACTGTGAGCCAATAGAGTGTTAGGTCCATCCCGGGACCTGAGATCGAGCCCTGCCCGGGCTGGCTTTGAACCGTGATCCTCAGATCTCAGCCTCCCGAGTAGATAGGATTACAGGCATGAGCCCCTGGCGCCCAGCACTAATAGGATTTCTATGTACTCCTTTTTATGCCCTTGACACAAGTCTGTTTCATGTACTCATCACTGGTCACCTAGTCTTAAACAACTTTTTACAAAGTATGTTTTTTCCCCATAGTGTTTTCATATTGGTCCTCTCCATCAACAAATTACTGTTCCTTGTAAGTGTGCAGAGGGAAGAGCTCAGGCACAATTCCTAGTATCATTATTTACTCACTACATTGACTGTTGGCCTTACATTTCTCATCTATAAATGGATGTAATCTACCAGAAATATTGAAGAATACTTTGCTTACTCCTAGAGCAAGAAAAAAGAAAAGTGAAGAGTCCTTACATTTTCCACCTTAGCTTACAAATAAGGAAAGAGTCAAATTCAGTTTGTTGGTATAAAGTCACAAATTGCTTCATGCAGAAATAAAAATAGAGTTTATCTCCTGGCTCTAAGAGTTGTGTCCTTTTAAGGCAACTACAGATATGTAAGTGGTATTATGTAATTTGGGTCATGTGTCTACATTTGTATTGAAGAACATACTCAACATATCATTAGAAAACTGGTTATTGAATAGCATCTATATGAGAATGTTGTTTGAACTAATGACACTAAGTTGAAAACAAATCTTAGTCCATCAAAATTTTCTTATTGTTTTATGTGCTGCCAAGTGTTCTTCATAAATTTCTACATAGATTTCTTCAGTGAACTGGATAGAAACTAAAACTGACTAAGGATTTCTGCCTAATGAGTGAAGCATGTTTGAGGCATGTGTTGTTACCTTCTAGGGATATATAACTAAGGGATATATAACTAAGCTACTGGCTATGTGGGTGGTGAAAATCTTTCTCCTAAGTTCCCAAGGCTAGAACAAACAAGATCATTTGATAAAAAGGCACTCAGCTTATTATATTTTAACTATGTGGGATAATAAATGTGAAAATAAACGATTTTATTTATAAGAAAACAATATCAACAAGAAAAGTGAGTATACATTAGAGAGACTGCAAGAATAACATTAGGGATTTACTGTCTCACCGGATTCTGTGATTGTTATTTCTTGATATTGAAACACTCCTCTTGTTATTCTTATTGTATGTAATCCAACACTGTTTATTATTATGTATTAAATGTGGGAATTCTAAATTCAAAGATGTCTAAAAATTTTTCCTTTTTAATCATTACATTGCCATTATCAAGGTCACACTGGTCATCATCAACTTCAACAAAATTATTATTAGCATCATAAGTGCTAATTATTGAAAGTCTGGTATGTGTCTATGATTTTTTATTATTTGTATTTTGATTAAAAATTTTAATATTATCACTGTGCATGCATCCACATTAAATTTTTGAATAAATAAAGAAACAAAAAACTAAACCATAACAGGAAGTTTGACTATGGAATTATAACAAATTATTGAACAGATTTTTGAAGCATTGCACATTTCTAACCAGTATGAATTAACTTCCTCTCTCCCTGTCATTACACACAAATATTTAAGGGTTTGAACAGATTTTTTTTCAAGTAATATACTATAAATATTGCTATGACATCATGTGTACATCTAAAATTACCTTGAAAATAATATATTCTACTTTCTATTGAAATATTAGTCATTTTACTCTAGGAAACTTTTGGAAAAATAGACTACATCTTTGAAATGAAAAGGGTAAAAATAGTAGCATAACAGTTTTAGAGGGAGTGTATATATTCAGAAATATATATGTGTGTGTGTATAAATGTTATGTGTAGAAACTCATACATTTTTAGAGGGAATTTTTTGTCATATATATATATATATTTATGTATAGAATTATGTGCATTATAGTGAAACAAATATCTTAAAACATAATTAAAATTAAAAAAAAATCATCAAACCAAGTGCCGGTAACTCACGCCTATAATTCTAGCTCCTCTGGTGGCAGAGATCTAACAATTGTTTTCACATCTAACCCAAACAGAAAAGTACATGATAGATTCTTATTCTCCAATTAACCATTCAAAAACAGAGATTAGCCCTGTGCTTCAAGTTGTGCAGTGCTGGCCTTGAGCACACAAAAGCTTAGGGACAATGCCTAGGACTTACAAACAACAACAACAACAACATGTCTCACATTAATTTCACAAAAGCATTTTTAACTGCTGTGAACATTTCTTACAGACATGAATACAGGCCCCTGGAAATTTTTAAGTAAAAAGTATAGAATATTTATGTCTATGCTAAAGCCATGACTATTTAGATTGTTTAAGATATTTAGGTATAGATTAGGAATTAAAGATAATGATAGGTAGGTAATAATTGCGACTCGTCTTTTTATTCTGTTTTATGATAGTGATAAAATGATATCTGTAATGATTATATAAAATAACTCTTACTTGGTATTTGAATTATAATAAGTGATAAACATTTTTGAAGTTTTTTTTTATTGTGAAAATGCAGTACAGGTGGTTTACAATTACATGGACAAGATAATGAGTACATTTCTTATCAAGCATTGTTGCCTCCTCCTATGTTTCCGCATCCCATCACTTCCCAGACTCCCCTTACCCAATCCTCTCCCCCCCACCAAAGTTGTAAAGTTCATTTTTCAACATAACGACTTGTACATTTCATTGTTGCAATGGTTCCACGTGCATTCCTATTTAAAGACTTGTTTTTTCCATAACCCTCTACAAATTATACCAACATAAAATACAGTGAAAACTAGTTATTTTTTGTTATGTCAAAAAACGAACTTTACAACTTTGGCAGGGGAATGTGGTAGGGATGGAATGGGGATCAGTGTGGGGGAAGGTGAAAGGGATGGCAAGAGGAAACAAAAGAAGAGGCAACAATGCTTGATAAGAAATATACTCATTATCTTGCCCATGTAATCGTAACCCCTTGGTACAGTATTTTCACAATGAAAAAAAACTTCAAAAAATGTTTATCACTTATTATACTTCAAATACCAAGCAAGAGTTATTTTATATAACCATTACATTTATCATTTTATCACTATCATAAAACAGTATAAAAAGACCGGTCCCAATTATTACCTACCTATCATTATCCTTAATTCCTAATCATTACCTAAATATCTTAAACAATCTAAATAGTCATGTCTTTAACATAGACATAAATATTCTATACTTTTTACTTAAAAATTTCCAGGGGCCTGTATTCATGTCTCTAAGAAATGTTCACAGCAGTTAAAAATGCTTTTGTGAAATTAATGTGAGACATGTTGTTGTTGTTGTTATTGTTTGCAAGTCCTGGGCATAGTCCCTAAGCATTTTTGTGCTCAAGGCCAGCACTGCACAACTTGAAACACAGGGCTAATTTCTGTTTTTGAATGGTTAATTGGAGAATAAGAATCTAACATGTACTTTTCTGTTTGGGCTAGATGTGAAAACAATTGTTAGATCTCAGCCACCAGAGGAGCTAGAAATATAGGCATGAGATACCGGCACTTGGTTTGATGATTTTTTTTAATTTTAATTATGTTTTAAGATGTTTGTTTCACTATAATGCACATAATTCTATACATAAATTTATATATATATATATATATATATATATATAACAACAACCCTTAAATATTTGTGTGTAATGACAGGGAGAGGGGAAGTTAATTCATGCTGGTTAGAAATGTGCAATGCTTCAAAAATCTGTTCAATAATTTGTTATAATCACATAGTCAAGCTACCTGTTATGGTTTAGTTTTTTTGTTTCTTTATTTATTCAAAAATTTAATGTGGATGCATGCACAGTGGTAATATTAATATTATTAATCAAAATACAAATAATAAAAAATCATAGACACATACCAGACTTTCAATAATTAGCACTTATGATGCTAATAATAATTTTGTTGAAGATGATGATGACCAGAGTGACTTTGATAATGGCAATGTAATGATTAAAAGGGAGAAATTTTTAGACATCTTTGAATTTAGAATTCCCATATTTAATACATAATAATAAACAGTGTTGGATTACATACAATAAGAATAACAAGAGGAGTGTTTCAATATCAAGAAATAACAATCACATAATCCGGTGAGACCGTAAATCCCTAATGTTATTCTTGCAGTCGAGATATAGACTGTCTAGTTGGATTAAAAAACAGAATCCTTCTATCTGCTGCCTTCAGGAGTCACACCTTGCCCATAAAAACAAACACATTTTGAAAGTGAAAGACTGGAACAAAATCTAACAAGTAAATGACCCCCATAAGCAGGTGGGAGTTGCAATCCTAATATCAGATAAAATAGACTTCAAATTAAAATTATTGAGAAGAGAAAAAGAAGGTCGCTACATACTAATTAAGGGATCGCTCCTTCAGGACAATATTACAATTCTAAATATCTATTTGCCAAACAACGGAGATTTAAATTTATCCAAGAAACACTACTTTCCCTCAAAGCTCACATAGATCCAAAGACATTAATTGTTAGGGACTGTAACACACCACTATCCCCACTAGATAGATCAACTCGGCAAAAACTCAATAAACTGCCGATCTAAACAACTGCAAGGATCAATTAGGTTTAACAGACATCTAACGAATATTTCACCCAGCATAATCAGAATACACCTTTGTCTCAGCAGCATATAGAGCATTTTCAAAAACTGACAACATTTTAGGTCACAAAGCGAAAGTGCAAATTTAGAAACATTGAAGTTATACCTTGCATTCTCTCAGACCACAGGAAATAAAATTAGAATTCAACGCCAAAAGCCACCAAAGAAAGTCCTGTAACACATGGATGCTGAACAACACACTGTTGAATCAGGAGTAAGTGATGTAAGAGATTAGAAAGGAAATTCAAGTGTTCATGATATTCAACAAAAACGAACACACAAATTACCAGCTCCTCTGGGACACAGAAAAGTCAGTACTCAGAGGCAAGTTGGAGATATATGAAATCAACAATTTAATGACACATCTGAACCTCCTTGAAAATGAGCAGGAAGATAAACACCAACCCAGTAGATAGAAAGAACTAATTAAAATTAAATAAGAATTAAATGAATTAGATTCCAAAAAAACGTAGAAAGAATCAACAAAACGAGTTGGTTCTTCGAAAACATTAACAAAATTGACAGACCCTTAACAAATCTTATCAGAAAAAGAAGAAAAGTCACCCAAATAAATAAACTCAGAGATGAGAATGGACACATCACCAGAGAAACAACCAAGATTCAGAACATTATAAGGGAAAACTTCTCAAAACTATGCTAATAAGTTTGAGAACTTGGCAAAAATGGACCTTTACATAGCAAATATTGACATGCTACTGAAACTCAACCAAGATGAGTTAAACCATTTTAACAGGCCCATATCAAGCATTAAGATAGAAACAGCAATAAGAGAGGTCCTATCTAAAAAAAGCCCAAGAGCAGACAGATTTACATCAGAATTCTACAAGGCCTTCAATGCAAAGCTCACACCAATACTACTCCAACACTTCAATGAAATTGAAAGAGAAAGTTCACTACAGAACTTATTCAATGAAGCCATCAAGACCCTCATCCCCAAACCAGGGAGGGACTCATCAAAAAAAGAGAAGTTTAAACACATTTCTTTGATGAACACTGATGCAAAACTTCTCAACAAAATTTTGGTCAATTGACTTCAACAATTCATCCAAAAAATAATACACCACGATCAAACAAGATTCATTTCAGGGATGCAAATTTGGGTCAATATACACAAATCAATTAGTATAATACAACGCAACAACAAGAGCAAGGACAAGAATCACGTGGTTACCTGAATTGTTTGAGAAAAAGCATTTGACAACATCCAACAATACCTTTATGATGAAAATTCCCTTTATGGAAAAATTAGGAATCCAGGGAACATTCCACAATAGAATAATGACTGTATATGACAAACCTACAGCCAGCATTATACTTAATGGTGAAAAACTGAAGCCATTTACTCTTAAATCAAGAAGGGGACAACGGATTCCTGGGTCATAGGGAAGGTCTATGAGGAGTCCTTTTAGGAACCTCCATACAACTTTCCAAAGTGGTTGAACAAATTTACACTCCCACCAACAATGCAGTAAGGTTCCCTTCTGTCCACATCCCCTCCAGCAGCTGTTGTTATTAGAGTTCTTGATTTTAGCCATTCTAACTGGAGTGAGGTGGTATCTCAAAGTTGTTTTGATTTGCATTTTTTTATGGGTAGGGAGGTTGAGCATTTCTTAATGTATCTATTGGCCATCCTTCTTTCCTCTTAAGAGAAGTTTCTCTTTAAGGCTTTAGCCCACTTATTTATTGGGCAGTTGTTTCTTTGAAGATTTGTAGGTGGGGATTTAATTTTTTGATTTCCAGGTGTATTTTAGATATGAGACCCTTGTCCGTTGTATGGCTAGTGAAGATCTTCTCCCAAACCTTGGGCTTTCTATTGATCTTGCTAACTATGACCTTTGCCATGCAGAAGCTCTGCAATTTCATGCAATCCCATTTGTCCAAACTTTTTGATTTGTCGTGTTTCTGGGTCTCTATTGAGAAAATTTCAGTCTGTGCGGCATTTACCCAAATGTTCACAAACAAGACCACACTAGAGCTACCAGCATGACTATGTTTATTGCAGTATTATTTACTATAGCTAAGACATGGAACCAACCCAGATGCCCCTCAGTAGATGAATGGATCAAGAAAATGTGGTATATATACACAATGGAATTCTATACCTCCATCAGAAAGAATGACATTACCCCATTTGTTAGGAAATGGAAAGGCTTGGAAAAAATTATATTAAGTGAAGTAAGCCAGGCCCAAAAATCATATGTCCCATGGTTTCCCTTATTAGCAGTATCTAGTATATGTCTGAGTCAAGCAGCAAAGGTCAGATAATTTGATGTTAGGGAAATGAACTCTAAGATATGTATTCAAATGTTATTTTTTCCATCATGCGATTGTTTCTAACACATTGATAAAATTATTTCTTTGTAGCTTTGTATGTCCCTCGCCCACAGTATAACCCCTGCTTTCACTGTATTTGATGTCGGTATAATTTGTGGAGGGGAAGGGGAAAAACAAATCATTTAAATAGGGATACTGGTGGACCCATTGCAACAATGAGACGTACAAGTCCTTATGTCGAAAATGAACTTTACAACTTTGGTGCGGGGGAGGGGGAATTGGGTTGGGGAGGGGGAGGATGGGAAGGAATGGGAAGGGGAAACGGAGGAGATTACAATGCTTGATAAGGAATGTATTCATTATGTTTCCCATGTAATTGTAACCCCTCTGTAAAGTATTTTCACAATAAAAAAAAGGTGACAAGGATGTCCACTCTGTCCAGTTTTTTCAATTTAGTATTGGAATGCCAAGTTTCAACAATCAGACAAGGTGCAAACAAAAAATGGATCCAAATAGGGAAAGATTAAGTAAAACTCTCCCTCTTTGTAGATGACATGATCTTCTATTTAAAGACCCATGGAATCCACTCCCAAATTAGTCATAGTGATTCAAAACTTTGGCAAAGTTGCCGGTTATAAAATTAACCCTCAAAGACAATGGCTTTTCTCTAATCCAAAAATGAGAAAAGTGTGGCTGAAACCAGGAAAACTATTCTATCAATAACAGTCCCCCTCAAAAAAATAAAACACCTAGGAATTAACCAAAAAGTGAAGGACCTTTATGATGGAAACTTTTTTGTTTTTGGTCAGTCATGGGTCTTGATCTCTGGGCCTGGGTGCTGTCCCAAAGGTCTTCAGCTCAAGGCGAGCACTCTATCACTTGAGGCACAGCACCACTTCCGGTTTTCTAGTGGTTTGTTGGAGATTAGATTCTCACGGACTTAACTTCCCTGGCTAGCTTTGAACCATGATCGTCAGATCTCAGCCTCCTGAGTAGCTAGGATTACAGGCGTGAGCCACCAGTGCCCGGCTGATGAAAACTTTAAAAACCTGAAAAAGAAAATCAAAACAGTACTTAGAAAGTGGAAAAATCTCCCATGCTCCTGGATTGGAAGGATCCACATCGTGAAAATGGCAATACTTGCCAAGGCTATCTACAAATTCAATGCGATACCTATCAATATTCCAACCTCATTCTTAAAGGAAGTAGAAGAGGCAATCCAAAAATTCATACAGAACAATAAAAGACCCCGAATAGCAAAAATGATCAAAAACAGAAAGAAAAGTGCTGGAGGAATATCCATACCAAATTTCAAACTCTACTACAACACCATTGTAATCAAAACAGCTTGATACTGACACAAGAACAGACTTCAGGACCAATGGAATATAATTGAAAATCCAAAAATGAACCTACAGACCTATAGCCATCTAATCTTTGATAAGGGACCTAAAAATTAGAATGGAAGAAAGACAGCCTCTTCAGTAAATGTTGCTGGTAAAATTTGTTAATTACTTGTACAATACTAAAGCTACATCCTTATATATCACCCTGCAAAAGAATCAACTCCAAATGGATCAAAGACGTGGAGTCAAAGCAGACACTCTGAAAACATTACAGAATACAGTTGGAGAAACTCTAATTCTCCTTGGCACAGGCCTAAATTTTCTTAAAAGAGACCCAGAAACACAACAAATCAAAGAAAGTTTGGACAAATGGGATTGCATGAAATTGCAGAGCTTCTGCATGGCAAAGGATGAAGCTAGCAAGATCAATAGAAAACCCAAGGTTTGGTAGAAGATCTTCACTAGCCATACAACGGACAAGGGTCTCATATCTAAAATATTTCTGGAACTCAAAAAATTAAATCCTCTAATAACAAATCTTCACAGAAACAACTGCCCAATAAATAACTGGGCTAAAGACTTGAAGAGAAACTTCTCTGAAGAGGAAAGAAAGATGGCCAGTAGACCCATAAAGGAATGCTCAACCTCCCTAGCTATAAAATAAATGCAAATCAAAACAAAATTCAGATTCCACCTCACCCCTGTTAGTATGGCTATAATCAAGAACTCTAACAACAGATTCTGGAAGGTATGTGGACAGAAGGAAACCCTACTTCATTGTTGGTGGGCGTTTAAACTTGTTCAACCACTTTGGAATGTAGTATGGAGATTCCTCAAAAGACTCCACATAGAGCTGCCCTATTTCCCAGCAATCCCACTTTTGAGCATTTACCCAAATGATACAAACATGATTATTTTAAAGTTACCAGCACGACTGTGTTTATTGCAGCGTTATTTACCATAGCTAAGATATGGAACCAACCCAGATGCCCCTCAATAGATGAATGGATTAAGAAACTGTGGTATATGTACACAATGGAATTCTATACCTCTGTCAGAAAGAATGGCATTGCCCCATTTCCTAGGAAATAGAAGGACTTGGAAAAAATTTAATTAAGTGAAGTAAGACAGGCCCAATGAAACATAGGTCCCATGGTTTCCCTTATTTGCAGTAACGTATATTTGTGAGACAAGCCGAAACGGTCAGATCAGTTGATGTTAGGTGAAATGAACCCCAATATAAGTATTCGAATGTTTTTTTTTCTTTCTTGTGATTGTTTCTAACATTTTTAAGATGATTTCTTTGTTGCTGTGTATGTCCCTCCCCCACAATATAACCCCTATTTTCACTGTATTTGATGTTGGTATAATTTGTGGAGGGGAAGGGAAAAAACACATAGTTTAAATAGGGATACAGATGGACCCATTGCAACAATGAGCTATACAAGTCGTTATGTTAAAAAATGAACTTTACAACTTTGGCCTGGGGGGGAGGCAGGGGGACACATGGTGGGGGGATGAGAATGGATGTGAAAGGGAAACAGAGGAGGAGGCAACAATGCTTGATAAGAAATGTACTCATTACTTTGCTCATGTAATTGTAAGCCCTCTGTAAAGTATTTCCACAATTAAAAAAAAGAAATATACTATTTAGAAAAAAATATATAGAATTAGCGTCTGGGAAGGTGGCTCAGTTGTAGAGCACTTGCCTTGCATGCTTGAGGCCCTGGGTTCAATTCCTCAGCACCACATAAGCAAAAAGAAAAAAATCAGCAAGTGGCGCTGTGGCTCAAGTGGTAGAGCACTAGCCTTGAGCTGAAGATCTGAAGGACAGCGCCCAAGCTCAGAGTTTAAGCCCCATGACCAGACCCCAAGAATATATATGTAGAGAGAGAATTATAAGATATAAAAATACTTAAGACTCAGGATCATTGTAGCATTAATATTGTACCATTAACAAATATGTGCCCTGTATCTGTTGGATATATTTTCACTTCTGTTATAGTGTCCTTTGAATTATGAAAGGTTATCATTTGATGTTATCCGGTTTATTCTTTCTCTTCTTTATCCACTAATGAGCGTCCTGAGCATGTAGGATTACAGGCATGACGTATTGGTGCATGTGTGTCTTTCAATATTTTCAGGGTTTTCCTCTTTCTTTTGAATTCAAACATTGTCCTGTCAGTAATTCTGCAAATTGTCAGACTGCTGTTCTCAAACATGATAAACATCTGTTTGATGGGTAATTGTCCTGTTCATTGTGTTTGACATAGTTTTCTTTGTTTCTATTGATTTGCCCTTCCTAATTATTTCATATAATTATTAGAATATTTAATATATAGACTTCAGTTTTGCCTCTATGGAGATTGTCAAAAGAATGTTTTAAAAGATTCTTATAGAGACAGCATTGTGAACTTTATACATAAAAACGAAAAAACTTTTAGTTGGTCTTTGGTCCTATGAAGAAATTTTAAAAATAGGATTTAAATTATATGGTAGTATATTTTTAAATGCCATATGAACAAAAAATATGATAATCAGCAAAATTTTCCCTAGGTGACTGTCCCATTTATTCCCCCACCCCACTTTTCCCTGTTTTGGAGCCTAGAAAGGAAACGGAAAATTGCTATGGAATATTAAACATTGTGAAATTCTCAAACTAGCTTTTTAGAAGCTCTAGAGGGTTGGGATGCAGAACTGTGTTAGAGACCAAGTCTTTGATATGCAAGGCCCTGCGCTGCATCTTCAGCACTGAGAAAAGAGGAGGAGGAAGAGAAGGAAGAAGAAGAAGAAGAAGAAGAAGAAGAAGAAGAAGAAGAAGAAGAAGAAGAAGAAGAAGAAGAAGAAGAAGAAGAAGAAGAAGAAGAAGAAGAAGAAGAAGAAGAAGAAGAAGAAGAAGAAGAAGAAGAAGAAGAAGAAGAAGAAGAAGAAAAAGAAGAAGAAGAAAAGAAGAAGAAGAAGAAGAAGAAGGAGCAGGAGGAGGAGGAGGAGGAAGAGGAGGAAGAGGAGGAAGAAGAGGAAGAGGAGGAGGAAGAGGAGGAGGAGGAGGAGGAGGAGGAGGAGGAGGAGGAGGAGGACGAGGAGGACGAGGAGAAGAAGAAGAAGAAGAAGAAGAAGAAGAAGAAGAAGAAGAAGAAGAAGAAGAAGAAGAAGAAGAAGAAGAAGAAGAAGAAGAAGAAGAAGAAGAAGAAGAAGAAGAAGAAGAAGAAGAAGAAGAAGAAGAAGAAGAGGAGGAGGAGGAGGAGGAGGAGGAGGAGGAGGAGGAGGAGGAGGAGGAGGAGGAGGAAGAGGAGGAGGAAGAAGAGGTACAGAATCAAATTTATCCACATTTTATTTAATGAATAATTATGGCAAAATAAGAGGTTCAAGTTTCATTTTGATCTTTACAGTAGTTCCTGTTTAGCCTCTGGATATATATTTCAAGTGGATACCTGAAATCCATGAAGTATTTTATAAAGTTAACCTTCAGTATCCAGAATTTCCACATCTAGGTGTTCAATCAACCAGAAATTTAAAATATTCAAGAAAAAAATGTTCTCCAAACATTCAATATAGCAACTATTTACATACTGTTACATGTATGTTGGTAATAGATATAACCTTGATGTGATTTAAAGTGTAACTTACTTTGTATGACATACTATGCTATTTTCTATATGGGACTGGAGCCTATGCTGATTTTAGTATACTCAATCAGTTCTGGAAGCAACACTGTAAATACCGAGATGACCATTTTATGATCTTACCCAAACAAATATAGTTACAATAAAGCTTCAGGTGTAAATTAGGTACAGTAAGAAAATTATAACAGTAACTAATAAAAATAGAAAAATTGTAAACATATACTGTAAAAAAAAAAAAAAAGTAATGTGAAATGGATGTGGAAGTGCATACCTGCAATTCCAGGAAACAGAAGCCTAGGCAGGAAAATAATCAAAGATATATACAGTGAAACTTTAGCTCCAAAAGAACCCAAAAAGCAAAATAAAGATATTATGTGAATGTGGTCTCTTTCAAATTATGAGATGTTTTTCCATTAATCTTTTCAGAACACAGTTGAGCACAGGTAACTTGTTGGGTCTTTGTCCGTCCCAGGAAACAAGAATGACAGAGGGGTCTGAGGAAAGGTAAGTGCCGTACTTGCCCATTCTCCAGCATCCCTCAGCCCGAGAGATAATCAGACACAGCGCGGAGCCAAGTCAAGCAGGAAGAAAACTCATTTATTAACAGAGTGCAGCCCTTTTTAAAGCCAAAAAAGCAGGTGGCATGGCTGGTGAGGAAGAGGAACCAATCACTGTCAAGGTCACACCCTATCATGCACCTAAGTTTTCATGGGCTGGTTAAGCACTGAACATAAGGTAAATTGGGCTCTGCCCACTCAACTCCCTCTCAGTGCCATCTTTGCTGCCCATGTGCTCTGCAGTATCTAACTACAGATGGGGAAATTACAGTGGAGGGGACTACTTAATAATTGTTTTGTGAAGAGAAAATCGTATCTTATTTAAAGGTTATTTTCTGAGAAGAAAAACCATACACAATTCTTTTGCCTTTTTCTGAAACTGTAAGACACTTCTCCCCTCCCAACTAACTATCTTCCCACCTGGGTGCTAGAAAGGACAAGCACTCCCACACTAGCTTAGCTGTGCCATCAAGTCTTTCCATGGCAACAATGCTTGATAAGAAATGTACTCATTACCTTGCTCAGGTAATTGTAACCTCTCTGTATGGTATTTTCACAATTAAAAAGAAAAAGCAGAAAAATCAAGCTTCCTGTAGCCTGTTTCACTCTTCCTATTTTGCTCCCAGATGCCCAGGAGACCCTATTGTCAGGTGTGTGAGATAAATGACTTCCTTAGAAGAAAATGTAAATTTGAAGATTGAAATTGAGAAGGGAAATCAAACTCTTCCATCTTTTTTTTTACTAAGGACCAGAAAACAATGATAATGTGCTTACGTGCTGAGAGTTAGTAACTTTTGCCACCTGTGGTAATGAATTTAATTTTGATGCTGTTTTGAAATGTATCTGACATGTGTCCTGAACCCTAAATCCTTATTTTCTGAAAGCACCACCTATTCAGAAATTCTCATTTGTGCTGTGAATATTTACTTCCTGTAAAATGTAGTTGCTTGGATATTTTCACTTTGTGAAAGCTTGGTTAGTTTGATATTGTTCTCTCATTTAAATTATAAGCAAGTAAAAATGAATTGAACCTGATTAAATGAAGTTCTTTCGGCCCATTTAGTCTGGTACAGATTTCTCTGATTTAGGAAATCTACATTTCAAGTCATTCTGGATGCCTAACTAGGTCTGTGTATGTGGATGAGTCAATAAGAATTGCAGACTTTGCCACATTGATTTTGGAGCAAAAAGTTACAGCTGGTAACTGAGCAATGATTCAGAAGACAGCTGAGGCTGAATCCATGAGCCCTCTTGCCTGTGTTCAGCTCCCAATCTGTTCTAAAACCCCCCTCACTTCCCATGCAGTGGTTTCTTTTTCTATCCAAAAAGGTTTCTGGAGTTTCATCTTATGCTGCCTCCTAGTATGACAACATGAGGGGAATCAAAGCAAGCAAGGCAGATGTGGCAGAGGCATTTTTCTTGGTTGGTTGTGGGGCCTGAACTCTGGGACTGGGCATTGTCCCTCACCTCTTCAGCTCAAGTCTAAAACTGCTGATCTAAATAGCTGCATATATCAACTAGATTTAACAGACATCTATTGAATATTTCACCCAGCAGCATCAGAATACACGTTTTCTCTGCAGCAATAGAACATTTTCCAAAATAGACCACAAAGCAATGTTGTCCAAATTCAGAAACATTGAAGTTATACCTTGCATTCGCTCACACCACAAGGGAATAAAATTAGAATTCAACACCAAAACCCACCAAAGAAAGTTCTGTAACACATAGAGACTGAACAACACACTGTTGAATCATCAGTGGGTCAGGGAAGAGACTAGAAAGGAAATTCAAATGTTCATGATATTCAAAAAAATGAGCACCCAAATTACCAGCTCTTCTGGGACAGAGCAAAGACAGTACTCAGAGGCGAGTTTATAGCTTTGAGATCCCACATCAACTAATTGGAGAGATCTAAAACAAACAATTTAATGAGACATCTGAACCTCCTTGAAAAAGAGCAGCAAGATAAACCCTAATCCAGGAGATGGAAAGAAATAATGAAAATTAAATCAGAATTAAACTAATTAGGATCCAAGAAAACCATAGAAAGAATCAACAAAACAAAGAGTTGGTTCTTCAACAAAATTAACAAAATTGACAGACCCTTAGCAAATCTTATCAGGAAAAGAAGAAGACTCACCCAAATAAATGAACTCAGAGATGAGAATGGAAACATCACCACAGAAACAACCAAGATTCAGAACATTAAAAGGGAATACTTATCAAAACTATGCTAATACGTTTGAGAACTTGGCCGAAATGGACCTTTTCCTAGCAAATATTGACATGCTGAAACTAAACCAAGATGAGTTTAAACATTTTAGCAGGCCCATATCAAACATTGAGATAGAAACAGTAATAAGGGAAGTCCCATCAAAGAAAAGCCCAGGACCAGAAAGATTTGCAGCAGAATTCTACAAGGCATTTAAAGCAGAGCTCACACCAATAGCCCTTCAATGAAATTGAGAGAGAAAGTGCAATACCGAACTCATTTTATGAAGACATCATAACCCTTATCCCAAACCAGTCAGGGACTCATCAAAAAAAGAGAACTATAGACCCATTTCTTTCATGAACACTGATGCAAAATTTCTGACAAAATTTTGGCCAATCGACTTCAACAATTCATACAAAAAATCAAACACCACGATGAAACAGGATTCATTTCAGGGATGCAAAGCTGGTTCAATATATGCAAATCAATTAATAATATTTATCACATCAACAAGACCAAGGATAATAACCACATGGTTATCTCAATAGATGCAGAAAAGGCATTTGGCAAGATTCAACACCCATTGATAATGAAGACTCTGGAAAAACTAGGAATCCAGGGAATATTCCTAAATACAATAAAGGCTGTATATGACAAACCTACAACCAGCATTATACTTAATGTTGAAAAACTAAAGCCATTTTCTCTTAAATCAGTAATGAGACAAGGATGTCCATTCTTGCCACTCCTCTTCAATCTAGTGTTAGAATGCCTAGCTACAGCAAAAAGACAAGATGCAAACATAAAATGGATCCAAATAGGGAAAGATGATGTATAACTCTCCCTCTTTGCAGATGGAATGATCTTGTATTTAAAGAATCCCACTGACTCCACTCCCAAATTATTCAAGCTTATTCAAAATTTGGGCAAAGTAACAGGGTATAAATTTAACCCTCAAAAATCAATGGCTTTTCTGTATGCAAAAAATGAGAAAAGTGTGGCTGAAAACAGGAAAGCAACTCCATTCATAATAACTCCACAAAAAATAAAATACCTAGGAATTAACTTAACCAAAGAATTGAAGGGCCTCTATGATGAAAACTTTAAAAATCTGAAAAAGGAAATCAAAACAGAACACAGAAAGTGGCAAAAACTCCCATGCTCCTGGATTGGAAGGAGCAACATCATGAAAATGGCAATACTTCCCAAGGCTATCTACAAATTCAATGCAATACCTATCAATATCCCAAATTGATTCTTCCAGGAATAGAAGTGACAATCCAAAAATTCATATGGAACAATAAAAGACCCTGGATAGCATAAAAGATCCTTAACAGAAAGAAAAGTGCTGGAGGAATATCAATACCAAATTTCAAACTCTACTACAACACCATAGTAATTAAAACAACTTGGTAATGGCACAAGAACAGACCTCAGGACCAATGGAATAGAATTGAACCTACACATATATAGCCATCTAATTTTCGATAAGGAAGCTAAATAATTAGAGTGGAAGAAAGACAGCTTCTTTAGTAAATGGTGCTGGCAAAATTGGTTAATCACGTGGTAGAAAACTAAACCTAGATTCTTATATATCATCCTGCAAAAGAATCTATTCCAAATGGATCAAAGACCTCGGAGTCAAAGCAGACACTCTGAAAACATTACAGGATGCAATAAGAGAATCCCTAGGTCTCCTTGGCACAGGCCAAAATTTTCTTAATAGAGACCCAGAAACACAACAAATAAAAGAAAATTTGGACAAATGTGATTGCATGAAATTGCAGAACTTCTGCAATGCAAAGAACATAGCTACCAAGATCGATAAAAAGCCCACGGATTGGGACATGATCTTCACAAGCCATACAACGGACAAGGGTCTCATATCTAAAATATACCTGGAACTCAAAAAATTAAATCCCCCAACAACAAATCCTCAAAGAAACAACTTCCCAATAAATAAGTGGGCTAAAGACTTAAAGGAAAACTTCTCTGAAGAGGAAAGAAGGCTGGCCAATAGACATATGAAGAAATGCTCAACCTCTCTAGCTATAAAGAAATGCAAATCAACCCAACATTGAGATACCACCTCAGCCCAGTTAGAATAGCTATAATCAAGAAGTCTAATAACAACAGATACTGGAGGAGATGGGGAAAGAAGGGAATCTTACTGCATTGTTGGTGGGAGTGTAAACTTGTTCAACCACTTTGGAAAGTAGTATGGAGTTTCCTCAAAAACTCCACGTGGAGCTCCCCTGTTTCCCAGCAACCCCACTTTTGGGCATTTACCCAAATGATCACAAACAAGACCATACTAAAGCTACCAGCACAACTATGTTTATTGCAACATTATTTACCATAAATAAGATGTGGAACCAACCCAGATGCCCCTTATTAGATGAATGGATCTAGAAAATGTGGTATATATACCCAATGCAATTCTATGCCTCTATCAGAAAGAATGTAATTGTCCAATTTGTTAGGAAATGGAAAGACTTGGAAAAAATTAAGTGAAGTAAGCCAGGCCCAAAAATATAGGTCCCATGGTTTCCCTTATTTGCAATAATTAGTATATTTTTGAGACAAGCAGAAAAGGTAAGATAAGTTCATGTTAGGTGAAATGAACCCCAAGATAAGTATTGAAATGATTGAAATGTTTTTTTTCTTTCTTGCAATTGTTTCTAACATATTTATAAGATTATTTCTTTGTTGCTTTGTATGTCCCTCCCCCATGTTATAACCCTTGCTTCCATTTTATTTCATATTGGTATAATTTGTGGAGGGAATGGGCAAAAACCAACCTTTAAATAAGGATACGATGTACCCACTGCAACAATGAGCTATACAAGTCATTATGTCCAATAACGAACTTTACAACTTTTGCCAGGGGCGGGGTGTTGGTGGGTTGGAGAGCGGAGATCGGAAGGGATGAGAAGTGGAAACAGGAGGCAACAATGCTTGATAAGAAATGTGCTCATTACCTTACTCATGAATTGTATCCCCTCTGTACAGCGTTTTGCCAAAAAAAAAAAATTAAAAACGTTTGTCAGAATAATGTCAAAAAGTTTTTGACAGAATAATCATTAGTGTATCACCTAGAATCTGGATATGGTTAGTAACTCTAGAGGATTTTCTCATACTTTCAGAATTTTCGTAAACATACATAATAAGTAAAATGAAGTGTTTTATACATATAATCCTAGCTACTCTGAAAATGGAAATGTCGATAGTTGCAGTTCAAGGTCAAGCTGGAAAACATACAAGAGACCTCCAGCTCAATCAATAAAAGCTGGGTGTGCCAATGTGTGGCTGTCATCCTACCTATGTTGAACATAAAACTAGGAAGTTCACTATCCAGGTAGCCTAGGAATGAATACAAGATTCTATCTCAAACACAAACAAAGCAAAAATTGCTGGATGTGACATGGTTCAAGTGGTCAGATGCCTGCCTGGCAAATGCAAGGCTCTGAATTTGAATCCAAGTACTTACCTCAAAAAATTAAAAATAAACAATGTGAGTTAATTCTCTAAATCACTTCTCAGTGCAATTATCTTATGTATTCCTCAAATAATCTGGTAGTGAAAGCAGAGAATTGATTAAACCAGATCAATATAATAGGTGAAATGAACCCAAGGATAAGTATTGAAATGTTTTTTTTTCCTTGCTTGCAATTGTTTCTAACATATTTATAAGATTATTTCTTTGTACTGGAAACGCCTAGCTTCTTCATGGCTCATAGGCTGGTGTGCTCATGTGGACCCATTCACCAATTAGGCCTGCTAGGCCCCGAGTTCAGATCCCAGCCCTGCCAAAACATTCATCTTGATGTCAGAAGCAAATGGTTGCCCTGTTTTCCTTTCCTGTGCAACTCCTGGGTTTCAGCTAGGATGGAGAATGCATGGGCCACCCTGTGGTCATGGGAATAAGTTGTTATACATGTCAGCCGAGTTGTACCTGTCATCATATACTCAAGAAAATACACAATACATCCATGAATAGCATAAAAAATAAAGACAATAACTACACTTAGTATACCATGCAGTCCACACACGGATGTGAATATACATTCCATATTTCAATGATGCATTGAGGACTATTTTGGCCTCCCTGGGGCTCAATCTCACTTCCTGGGAACAGCCCAGCTCCTTACTGGCTCACAGTCTGGTGTGATTATGTGGACCCAATGGGAAGTTGGGCTTCCTAGGCCTTGAGTTCGAATCCCAGCACTGCCCCAAATTCACCCTGATGTGAGAAGCCAGTCATTGCAACCGTTTTCATGTGCTGTGCAAATTCTGGGTCTCAGCTAGGATAGAGAAGGTACCGGCAACTCTATATTCATGGCAATAGGTTGTCATCCAATTCACCACAGTTATATCTGTCAACCTATACTCAAGAAAATACACAAGGGCTGGGAAGGTGGCTCAGTGGTGGAACCTTTGCCTTGCGTGCTCAATGCCCTGGGTTCGATTCCTCAGTACCACATAAGCAAAAAGAAAAAAGCCGGAAGTAGACGCTTTGGCTCAAGTGGGAGAGCGCTAGCCTTGAGCTGAAGAGCTGAGGGACATCGTCCAGGCCCAGAATTCAGGACCCACGACTGGAGCCAAAAAAAAAAAAAGAAAGAAAATACACAATACATCAATGACTAAGACACAAAATAAAGAGAATGACTACACCAAACGCAAGATGTCGCCCACTCATGTTTGGAAGTATAGATCCTTTGTTTAATTATGAATTTATGACTATATTGGCCCCCACCAGGACTCCATCTCAGGTCCCAGGAATGGCCTATCTCTTTAGTGATTCATAGGCTGGTGTGCTCACTATGACCCATTCACCAATTGGGCCTGCTAGGCCTTGAGTTCAAATTCCAGCACTGCCAAAAGATTCATTCTAATGTGAAAAGCCTAGGGTTGCTCACGTTTTTCTCTTCTGTGAATGTTCTGAGTCTCATTGAGGATGGAAAATGCTATATAAGCAACTCAATAGCCATGGGAATAGGTTGTCATCCATGTAAGCACAGTTATATCTATCACCATATTCAATAAAATGCACAATACATCCATGAATAAGACAAATAAAAAATTAATAAAAAGTATAACTACACTGAATTCAAGATGCATACTACACCTTGTAGGTAAAGAGAGATCCTATGTTTAAAGAAGGTGGGCTTGCTATTTTGTCCAGTGCTGGGGCTTCAAATCAGGCCCTGGACCAGGACTGACATTCTAATCTTCAAGGATGGTGAGCTTCCCCTTCCCCCTCAGTGCAACAGAGCTATCCAAACCTGAGTTCAAATCCCAGCGCTCAGAAAGATTCATCCTGATGTCAGAAGCCAGTTGTTGCACATGTTTTCCTCTCCTATGAAAGTCCTGAGTCTCAACTAGGAAGGGGAATTCATAGGCAACCCTATAACCATGGGAAGAGATTGTCATCCATGTCAGCACTGTTATATCTGTCACCTTACTTAGTAAAATCCACAATACCTCCATGAAGTAGAGACAAAATAAGGAGAAGAAGTCCACCGAACACAAGATGCTGTACACACATGTATATCAATATAGATCATATATTTATGAATTCATGACTATAGTGGACCACTCTGGCGATCTATGTCAGATCCTGGGAATGGCCTACCTCGTTAGTTGCTCACAGGTTAGTGTGTTCACCTGACTTATTGGCCAATTGGTCTTACTAGGCCCTGAGTTAAGATCCCAGAACTACCAACAAGTGAATCGTGGGGTAAAAAGCCAAGTGTGAAACTTGTTTTCCTTTTTTCTGAATATCCTGGGTGATCCTGAGAATTCTGGCATGATGGAGAACATTTCTATAAATCTAGATGCTCTGTGATAGTATGTCATCAATGTAATAAATGGAAGGGGTTTCATCATAGTACAACCAATGTTAAATAAATGAATAAAACAAAAAATACAAGAACAACCACACCAAGTATGTATGGACTGAACATATACAGGTAAGTATAAATCCTATCTTTACAATTTATATAAACAGTATGTTTTCCAGGGCTGGGGCTTGAATTCAGGACTAGTGAACAGGCCTGACTTCGTTATCTTGAAATACGGTGATTTTCCCCTTCATCCACATTGCTGCAGATTTACCCAGATCCTGAGTTCCAATCCAAAGCCTGGAAGAATAAACAGCGTGAATTGCAAGCCAGGGAGCTATTTTTTTTTTTATTTTACTTTTCTCAATATGGCGCTTGAACTCAGGTCGTGGCAACTCTGCCTCAGCTTTGATCACCCTAGGCTGGGGTGCAGCCACTACATCTACCGCTCCTCATGGGATCCTAGACCCCCAGGCCTTGCAGGGAAAGCAATGTACAGAAAAAAATATGGCCATTTTATGTTTTCTTCATTTGCATGGTGACCCTCATGGGTCTGAATGACACCATTGCAAAGGGTAACTCACCTTGCATTGCTGAAGGCTCCCAGACTATCAGGGAAGCCATAGGCCCACGTGGCAACATAGGCTGTGATTTTGAATCCCCGTCCTGACACCAACCAATGGCAGGAGATATTAAGAAAATGGTTCCCATCCATAGGATTAACAATGGAATGTTGTCAATGTCACAGTTGAATGAATTGATTATGAATGATGCTCCTACAAAATTAGACAGCATCATTTCAGGAGGCTGATTGATTTTATTTAATATTTACAAAGCATTGAAAGAATATTATTACTTAAAGGAACTCAATAATTTCAGGACACTGATTTCATTAATAGTTTAAGGATGAAAAAAATTAATTACATTACATTAATTACATTAATTACATGGAGTCATAATTAATACCCAGGAATTGGTAGGAATGTAGTCTATATAACTGAATAATGTATAGACATCTCTGACACTCTATAAAGATATATATTTATTAGCATATTGCCATCTGCATGTCAATCTTTTCTTATTTTGGTAACCCTTGGGGCTAGCACTACCAAAAATGAATCGTGGAGTAAGAAGATGATCGTGACACATGTTTTCCTTTTCTGTGAAAGTCCTGGGTGTCAGGTATAAAGTGGAATATATATGCAGACCTATCTCCTGTGTAATCAATGTAATCGATGTTTTATATTCCATAATAGTCAATAAAATAAATGGTCAATACATGAATAAAACAAAAAAATAAACAAAAAAAAATAAAATAACTACACTGAATGCAATATGGAGTTAACATATGTATATAAATATAAATGATATGTGTAAATAGTACATGAATAGGATGTTTTCTAGTGGTGTGGATCTATTTTAGGCATAAGGAACAGACCTGAATTTCTTGACTTCAAGGATGCCAGCTTCCCATTCCCACACAGTGCAACAGAGTTACCAAGACCATGAGTTTCAATTCCAGTCCTGGCAGAAAAATGGCACCTTTTCAGTATTTGAGGCCCAATTCTTAGGTATTTCATTATGCCTCCATTTTATGAATGTGATTGTTTAAATGCTTAATAAAGAATTAACTAAAATCAATCAATGTCCTATAATATAATTGTGTATAATTTTATCCTAGAACCATTCAAGAACTGCCCATTCAATCATGACATAAATCACATTCTATTGTTATTCATATGGATAGAAATGAGTTCCTTAGGATCTCCTGCCATTTGGAGGTGGCAGGACCAGGATTCCAACTGTGGGCACCAGCTCCCACCACTTCAACCTGGGGATAGGGTACTCACCGGTCTGTCCAAGAATATCAGCAAGACCAATGATTAGGCAGGCACCAGTGGCTCTCTGCAGTCCTCCTTGATACTTACAAGGCTGTGATGGGAGGATCATGGTCAAAGTCATCCTAGTCAGAAAAGTCCTTGAGACCTCTGTCCAACTTTAGTGCCAACAAAGCCAGAAGCCCAGGGCTCCAGAGTGGAGGGTGAGCCTTGAGCAAAAGCAGCTCACAGACTGTGCCCCGATCCTGAGTTCAAGGTCCAGGTCTGGCAAGAAATAGACATACACAATCTGTGCAGCCATCCAGCTAAACAGGTCACCCTCTTGTCTCCAACTGAATTGGACATTGGTCCCTGGGAAAAGGGCTGGGGGAGCTGCTGTCTTCTTGACTCCGCCTATACTGCTTGCATCACAAAATTCCGGCTACACCCCCATTCTTTCATGGTTCTTTCTGACCAATGGGATACAAGAATGGTGGCCACGCCCACATTCCATGCTGCCCAGTAGCACCAGGGATTCCCTCTGTTAGTTTACAACACTACCAGCAGTTGAAGAGGTAGAGGTGCCTGAGTGGTGAGGAAGTAACTCAAGCGACTTTGGAATATAGTAGGAAATTGAGATGCCTGCCCGCACACTGGCTCCCTCCCCCGCCTTCCCAAGGTGGAGGATTTCATACCTCAGGCAATGGTGAGCTGCCAGCCAGCCTAAAGCCCTGACCTGTTCCCTGGCCCTGGTTCTCTGCTCTTGGCCCATGTGTTTGCAATGCTACTGCCATTGCTGCTTGCGGCACCTGGACCAGCCTCCAGCAGTTTTTCTGAGCAGTACAGGTGAGTGGCTGCCCCCAAATCACCACTACCCCGGGTCAGACACCCCTCTGGGGACACCATGACTCCCTGCTTGTTTCCTACCTGGCTCTGAGGAGCCACCTTTCTGTCTTGGGAATTTCTGAAACAGACTCAATATTTGCGCTGGTTGGACTAGATCGAGGTCCTCCTATCTGGGACAGGTATGCTCCATCAGGCCTGGTTCTCTGTAGTTGGGATGGTAGACATGTAGCGCCATACTCAGTCATCGATTTAGATGGATTATCCCAAACTTTTAGTCCACAACAGCCAATTCTTGACCACAGGTGAAGTTCTGGGTAGGGCCTCAATCATCAGACCTCATTCTCCTCACAGGACAGTTTTGAGGAAACAAGGGATTTATACAGAGGGAATCTCTGGAGCATGCCTTGACATTGAGGGAGTGGCCTTCAGAGAAGGTTCTCGGGAATTCTGTGAGCAAATGACAGGAAGATACCTGCAAAGGGCTCAGGTGGGGCCAGTTATTAATCATGCATCAGGTGGGGATTTTGAAACAAAACATGGCTCTCTTTCATCATTACCCTATCCCCATGAGGAAGGGGATCCTTCACTGTGTTGAGTTTTGCATCTGGGGAAACCGAAGCACAGAGAAGTCAGGTGACCTCCTTACGACTTCAACTTCACAGGAAGTTCGGCCTGACTTCACTACCATGCTCCCTAGGACAATGTGTGCTATTCAATCCACTTCTTGTGGTAGGAAGTCCACTTCTTGTCAGTTTTGTGGCTTGAACTCTAGGCATGGGCGCTGTTCCTGAGAGCCTCAGCAAAAGGCTAGTGCTCTACCACTTGAGCCCACAGCACCACTTCTGGCTTTCTGGTGGTTCTTTGGAAATAAATGTCTGAGAGACGTTCTTGCCGGGGCTGGCTATAAACCATGATCCTCATATCTCAGCCTCCTGTGTAGTTATGATTAGAGTTCTGAGCCACCGGCACCCTACTTTATTGTAATTCTGACTTTTCTCTTTCTCTTTCAAAAAAACTGGTTGAATAGGTGCTGGAGGAGGCGGCCCAACATCCCCATATGGCTGGAATCCAAGGTGACCTTCTCATTCTGGAGGTGGTCTGTGGGTCAAAAACTGTCTCACTCAGCCTGTATAAACAGCTCCCTGAGGTAAGCCCCACTGGGCCCTGGCTAGACCGTGAAATTCATTGTCCATCCAGCCTTACTGGACTTACTGTATTGTATTGTTTAGTATATAATTTTCTAGCACCTAGCCAAACTTATGATACATAGTTACGGAATGAAAATGTAATGTCTTCTTAAGAAAGTCATTTAGGGCTCTGGGAATGTGGCTTCATGGTATGGTGATTGCCTAGCATGCATGAAACCCTGGGTTCAATTCCTTAGTAACACAGAAAAAAGAAAAACACTGGAAGGAATGCTGTGCCTCAATGGTAGAGTGCTAGCCTTGAGAAAAAAAATGCTCAGGAATAATTCCCTACCCTTGAGTTTAAGGCCCTGGACTGGCAAAAAAATTAGTAAATGGAAAATAAAGAAGCCATGCTTGAAATATATAATTGCTCCTTCCATACTGATACCTGACAATAGCCCCTAATTCATGTACTTTATTTATGTTAGGATACTGTGTTGGAAAAAGTTTTGTTCATTAAGTCACAGCAATTAATGCCAGGAATGTGCTTAGATGTCCGGTGAAGATTAATTCTGGAAATTCAACGATTCCAGGATTTTGTGTCATCACAGCTTATCACAAAGTGAAATGTAGTCTAAGTGTGATTTTGAAATCTTTTGGGTCAGTTTTGGCACCAAAAAGGCAGAGGCTAATTAATAGTTGTGACAGAAAATAAGGAATAACTCCAAATGGAAGGAAAAAATGATAGTAACTAAGGTATACCAGAAACTGGTCTAGAGAACCATTTTTGGTTATTGAAGAACTAGTTGTCAACTAGGCTTTTCCTCATTGCCTTTAGCATTCTAAATCTTTTAGGCTAGTTCTTAATCTCTGCGTGATAAATGTATCTCTTTTTATGCTGTTCTCTCATACCTTATCTCCTTTGTTTTCTAAAAATCTCAGTCTTTCTATATTTCTCTATGAACATTTTCTGATACTAATTACACCTATACAGATGTCACAGGCTGCTAATGTAAGGGTCCAATAGCTCATGAGTCATTAATGTAACATAATGGAAAAGGAGGACATATTTATTGCTACCTCAATTTTTCTGAAAAGCTGCAATGTCATCATTTGGTTAAAATTTCCATTGTTTGTCTACACAGTGCCATTCAGTGCACATAAATGCAAATATGAGCTGGGTGCTGGTGGTTTACACCTGTAATCCTAGCTACTCAGGAGGTTGAGACCAGAGGATTGTGGTTCAAAGCCAGCCTTTTCAGGAAAGTCCATGAGACCCTAATCTTCAATTAACCACCAGAAAAACGGAAGTGGTGCTGTAGCTAAAGTGGTAGTGGGCTCAACTTGAACTGAAGAAATGAGGGACAGTGCCCAGGATCAGAATTCAAACCTCACAACCAACAAAAAAGTGAAATATGACTTTAAGTTTCCCCAAAAGGAACAACAAGATCAATAATATTCCCAAGCAAAAAAATTAATTCCAAAATGATTCAGTGCACCTACTTTTGCTGAGTTATGTTATGGATTGTTTGCTGGACCTATTCTCTAAAAACAAATCATTTAGGGATACAGGTGGGACCCATTGCAACAATGAGATGTACAAGTCGTTATGTCAAAAAACGAAGTTTACAACTTTGGTGGGGGGGGAGGATGGGCGGGAGGGAGAGGGGGAATATGGGAAGGGATGGGAAGGGGAAACAAAGAAGAGGCAACAATGCTTGATAAGAAATGTACTCGTTATCTTGCCCATGTAATTGTTACTCCTTTGTACGGTATTCTCACAATAAAATAGGAAAAAATGTCAAATATTAGCTTTACAATAAACATCTAATATTTCTTCTTTGAAAAGAGACATCTATACAGTTGATGTCACTTGGCTTTCTTACTATCTTATTTCAAAGCCAACTCTGGCAGGAGAGTCTGTCAAACTCTTAACTGTAATTACACAGCAAAAAAGCCAGAAGTAGAGTTATGGTTCAAGCAGTAGTGTACTAGCTTTGGGGGCAGGTGAGCAGGAAAGAAAACTGTTCAAGGAAAGGATCCAGCCTATGAGTTCAAGCCCCAGAACCAACACAAACTAAAAAAAAACAAGCAAACAAAAAAAACCCCTGATATTTCATTGGGACCCTCCTTAAAGGAGTACTGGTCTAAGAAGAGGATCCTTTTGCTGATCATACTCACTGGATGCTTTTTTGGAATCCTTCTTGCTCTGGAGAATTCAGGACCAAACTAAAGGAATTGATAACTGACTCCTGCAACAAGAGAATCATCTCAGGGGTGAAATATCCATCCATAAGACACCTTAAAACCTCCATGTCTTTGTTTCTTTGCAGTAGAATGGGTTTTTTTTGGGAGGAGTGCAGTCGTGGTCCTGAACTCTGGGCCTAGGCGCTGTCCCTCAGCTCTTCAACTCTACGACTTGAGCCACAGCACCACTGCTGGCTTGTTTTTTGCTTATGTGGGCTGAGGAATTGAACCTGGGCCTCATGCATGCAAGGCAAGCAATCTACCACTGAGCCATCTTCCCAGTCCCTGCAGTAGAACATGTTTAAATCAACGTTGTTTCCTTTTGTTCTATGGTGGCCTTCAAATGGCACATTATTTCTTTTTGTAATACTCTCAACTAGAAGTTTGCAGAAAAGTTATATATGAGTAAAAACACACACGAAAAAGTCAGGGACAGAGTTTCCTTCAAGCCTTGGGATTTTCTTGTACAGTAAAAAGGAAAGCACAAGTTAACTTGAACTTTGCCAATCCTCTATGTTCCATTCCTCTCCTGGGATAAGTTTGCACATCCAGTAGCATTTACTTCCAGGAATAATCTATGGTGCTGCCTGAGGTATAATAAATGTTTTCTTGCTTTACCGAAATAATACAAGGACACCCTGATCTGAGGTAACACGTGTTTCAGAGACAACTTAGTAAAGAGAAAATATGAAATTTATATTGCTTACAAATACATTTTCCATGAGTATATTGAGTTCAATCTTTTAAGTTCTCTATAAATTAAGGCGAATTTTAAATTGGAAAAAGGTTCTCAGATCATTTTTTGTGAGTGTATATGCTGCGCATTATTTCCCAAGTGTACATGAGTTAACAGTAAGGAAACAATAGCAATAATAGGAGAAAGAGAAGTTTTGTGTTTAAGTATAAGGGTTCAATACAATATAGAAGATTTTACAAATAAGACCACGTTGAAACAATAAAGCCAAGTCCAGTGTGTAGATTTATGAGAGTGATACAGAGAAAGAATTACTCCTACGTGGAACACAAAGTATGAGGCCACACCCTTTCTAAATCACGCTTGCTAATCAGGCAGCTTTGTAGACATTAGAATGGAAGCATAATTCTGTTTCCAATGCAAATCAGATATAAGAGCATGGACTTAATTGGAAAAAAAGTCCATCCTGAGAGAGCAGGGATTATATTAGCCATAAACTGGTGAATAAGATCGCATTTATTTTCTTTGATTTACTTATGTATTTTTTGTTGGTGGTGGTCTTGCCACTTGAACACTGGACCTGGGAGCTGTCCCTCTGCTATTCAGCTCAAGGCTAATGCTCTATACTTGAGCCACAGTGCCATTTTCAATTTTCTTGTAGTTAATTGGAAAAAGAGTCTCCAGGACTTTCCTGCCCGGGCTGGCTTTGAACCCTTTCCGAAGATCTCACCACCACCCAGCTTAGGATCACATTTCTAACAGTGTACACTCAGCATATGTAAAGTGCATGTTCATCTATCTTTATATGAATTCTTGAGTTAAAAATCTAGGCTATAGCTTAGCCTTTACACTCAAAAAATGTTTGTAATTTAAAAGTTAACACTACTGGGGAAATAAAACCTAAGAATGTAAAGGAGTCTGGGAAGTTAAGTTTGGATCCAGCCTGGGCAGAACAGTCTTTGAGAAATTATCTATAATCAACCAGCCAAAAGCTGGATTGGAAGAATATATTGGAATACCAGTATTGGAATACCAGTCATGAGCAAGATTGCTGAATAAGATCTTGAGGCTTTTGCACACATACATACAATCATACACATATATACAGAGACACTTATATGTGCACACACAAATAAACATATAAAGCAGCTCTCAGAATATGTGGAAAATTTAGAGAACAATAGAAAATATATCCTGAGTAAGACTAGAATCAAGTGATAATTTTTAATGTAAGAAAGTCCTCAAGTGAACTTTCTTCAAAAAAGTTTAAGAATATTACATAGATAGGGACCAGAGATAGTAAGAGTCAAGTAATCATTATTAAATGGATCAGATCCATGGAGGAATGAATCAGAGACTCCTGCAGGTGCATTTGAAAATGTTCACATCCTGTGTCAAATGTTAGAACATCTTTGAAAAGAGTACATGAACACTCTGAGCAGCCAAGTGGATAATATTACTGGAGAAGTTCAGAATAGCTAATCTGTTTCTAGATTAAATAAACCCAGAAACTTTGGAGGGGCAATGTGATACAAGGCTAGAATTCTAGCACTCAGACTGACAGGAGATTAGATAGTGGAATTACACAGTGATACCTTCCCTGGACCAGGTAGTATAATTTTGTCTTAATAAAACAAACCAAACAAGAAAGGAATACAAAGTTGGAAGTTTGGGCTAATTTTGTCATCATGTTTTGAGGAGTCAAGTTTCCTATTGAAATGCAACTTATATATAATCCTCAGTTGTGTTTTAAATGCTCTCTTCATTACAGAACATTCTTAGATGCAAAATGGCTCGTGATTCCCATCCAAAATTTGAAAAAGTAAGTAATCATCATTCTGTTAGATTCCAAGGAAAGGATGAAGGATTACAAAAGCTTAAGCATGGAGAAATATCAAAGTTAATCTAATGTAGGACTATGTAGATCTTGCTAAATTAGAGTTTAGATTTAAAATAAATATTTCGGTTTTGTTTGTATGTTCATATTCTATAGGATACTACAAAATTCTTTTTAAGTAGAGGGTTTAATTGACAAATTTACAAATGTTTCTTGCATTCTATTTGCCTAGAATATTCTTTCATAAGTTATAATTAGAACTCAGTTAATAGATAATTCCAACACTTCATGTAAAAAATGATAATGTGAATAATGTACACAGAGTTTCCAACAAATGGATGATATTAATTTATAAATTTAGAAAAAGGGCGATTTTTTGAGGCTTTGGTATAACATGGTATGAAGAGAATAATTGTGGGACATCTTTCTTCTACCTGTATGTAACACAGGAAGCAATTTCCTTAATTACACGCCTCTGTATACAGTGAAAAAAGTGCTGGTTTAGGATTTGTTTCTATTTTTGTTTTTGTTTTATTGGTTTGTCCTAGGGCTTGAACTCTGGGACTGGACACTGTCTCTGAGCCTGTTTATGCTCAAGGCTCCTGCCCTACCACTTCAAACTCAGCTCACTTGTGTCTGGCTTTTCCTGAGAAGTTTATTGGAGATAAGAATCTAGGGAAACTTCCTGCCTAGGTGGGCTTTTGTCAAAGTCTAGTGCGTTGGGGTCCCTGGGTAAGTGTAACGAAATCACCAGGACACAGGAGATACAGAGTGAAAACAGCAATTGCCACTGCATGCTGTGCTTTATTGTTAGTGGTATTTAAAGACAAGCAAGCCTGATCTTTGCCAAGATTTGGTCAGAAGACATTCACACAAAAATTTCAACAGATACACTTTTACTTGACCTATGAGACAATGTCTTGGTATATTATTATCTAAACTATTTTAGAGCAAGCTCAAACCACTTCTCTAATCTCAGGAAAATGCTTTACCAGTTGTTCATCTATGTGTAAGCAAGCAGAAAAGCTACTTCCTAAGCTCCCAGGAGTCTGTGACATGTGTTTTGAGATAGGGAGAGAGAACATATTCCCTCTCTAGCCCGGCATGCCAAGAGCTTTCCTAATACTCAAACACAGTCCTCAGATAATACTGAGGCCGGAGCCTGCATCATTCTGCCCCTTCAACATAGACCCTGAGTCTTCGCAATTTCCTTCTTTTTTCTTTTGTTTTAAAAGTAAAGCTTTCCACAGGGTTATCATAGACACTTGCTTTGGTTTCATAAAAATTAAATATAACAGTACAAGTGCAAACAAAATAATAACAATCATAATTCTCATACCACTAGCAGTATGTGAAATGCTTTGTAGTATTTCTTTCGGATCCAACCCTTTCAATTGTTTAATAAATGCATCAGCAATATTAGAAGCATCATCATTTGTAAATTGTTTACCAAAAATATCATGTACATTAAATTGTAACTGACCAATCAATTGAGTAGCAGTAGAATTTCCAGATAAATACTGCTGTATTACATTCTAATCATGTATAGATTTACTATATTTTACATTAGTAATGCAAAAGGTAGTAAAATTCCAATCACATTTTAACAATAACTGTTTTTCCACAACCAATAACTTTTTCCTAACCATCCCACTGTCTGTTTAAAAATATTAATCTGTGTTTGTAATAGAGCATCAATTTCTACCTGTGAGACCCACAATTCATGTGAATCCCGGTGCCATTCTTCCACAAAGTGCTTAGTTTGTAAGGAAGTGTGTAGGGCAATTACAGACACCGCAGCAACTGTGGTAATAGCAATTAAGCTTAAGATCACAACTACAATAGCTCCAATCATACGCTTTGTACATTTTAGTAGTTTGGTAAATCCAAAGGATTTTGGGACCATTCTCTTCCTAATTTAACAGGTAGCCAAATATGAGTTCTTTGTTGTAATATCATAGCACTATCACTGTCATTAAAATTAAGAGAGGAATTAATGCAAGAATACAGGCGACAATTAAAACAAGAAATAGTAGGAGAAAATATAAAATTTCCCACTAAAAATACATAAGACAGAGGTACACAAGCAGTTACATCATAGGATTTGTACAAAGTAAAATTATAAGTGGACACAGAGTTTGCCGTCCCTGAAAACGATCCATTTGATAGCATCACCGGTTTCAGCACCGCTGCGACCTTCCAAAGATGAGTCTGAACAGCAGACGGTGCAGCCATGAAAGCCCATCGAGCATCTCCAATGCCTCCATCTCCCCAGGCCATCAGTCGAGCTCCAGTAAGCGATCCATTAATGGCTTCCTAGTAACATTTGATAAATCACATCTGATAATATTCCATTCTGAACATGTGTTAATAAACTGTCCAAAAGGTCCCCAATTAATAAAATTATTGAACATTTTTCCAAATGTTCCTCTACACTCTTGCCACACAAAAGGCTGATATTTTAAATCAATATAAATAAAATCAGGGCACATAGGTAAGAATAACTCGCCATCAAAGGTGACACTTTCCCAGCTACTATTAATGGACCAAGTAGTTAATCGCTACCGCTGGGTTCTAGAATTGGAAGTGCGTTTCCCAGGTAAAACCCAATGTTGCCAATTCATAACTAAACATGGAGGCACAGACAAACAGGTAAGGAATGAGTATAGTAAGTAAAATTTAAAAAGCTACCATCATCCTTATTACAAAATGTCAAATTATTCCAAGGAGGAGATAAAACCGCAGAAACGGTATAAAAGTTATATCCATGTCTCCCCAAACAACAGGTTCCAATAAAGGGGGGTTAGGAACAAAGGCTCAATAACTTACATTAGCATTAGCATGGGCAGAGTTTACAGTAAGCAGGGCACACATGGCCAGGAACAAGTTCTCAGCCATGACAGGTTTACCATTGAATTGTATCATCTTTTGTCCTTCTCCAGTCAACTTTTTAACCTGCCCCCAGTGGGCAGTGGGGATTTTTTTCCTCAACTGGTGGTCGATTCCTTGCAGGATACGGTGCTGTCCTCACTGGACCGCGTCTGTATCCATCAGGCAGGAAGCTAGTATTGTTTGCCATCCTGTGTAGACAGAAAACCCTATCCTTGCCCCTTATGTAATAATGTTACTAGTTGCCATTCTGCATCCAATGCAATCTTAATCCATACAGGAGCCTTTAAATAAGGTTTTTCTGATATTTGTTCAAAATGGAGCTTAGCTCTAGTTAAAATATCTCCTTGTGGTAAGTTTAAAAAATTAAGAACAAAAAGAGCTTGATGTAAACTTATTTTAAGATTTTGCATAGAAAATCACAAAATATCCATAACTTCATCCAACCTTTTCATCCTTTTTAATCTTTTAATTTGTTGTTTTAGTGTGCCATGAACTCGTTCAATAATGGCTTGTCCTTGGGGGTTATATTCTATTCCTGTAATATGTACCACATCATAAAGTTCACAAAATCTTTTAAATTTGATACTTTTATAGGCTGGTCCATTATCAGTCTTTATTTTGGCAGGCACTCCCATAATGTTAAAAGCTTCCAATAAGTGTTCTATTACATGGTTAACAGTTTCTCCCATAAGGGCAGAAGCTCAAACAAATTTGGAATACGTATCTATTGTAACATGTACAAAGGAAAAACGGCCAAAGGTTTGTACATGGATTATATTCATTTGCCAGAGCTCGTTAGGTTGTAATCCTGGAGGATTTACTCCAGCAGGTACAACTCTCAAATGCATTGGTCTGCTGATAGGACACCTTTTTATAATTTGTTTACCTTGAGAATAAGATATTTTATAATGCATATGTAAATGGCTAGCATTTGTATGTAAATGAGTATGATCCTGTTTAGCAGAAGCAAAACAAACTAATTTATCAACTTGATTATTGCCATATACAAGGTACCCAGGTAACAAAGAGGGAGCCCTAACGTGAGTTACAAACACTTTGGCATTGCGTTGTTGCAGTAATGCTTGTAATTGTTTAAATAATTGATTCAGCTGGGGTTTCGATGAATATGTAACAGCAGTGACTATATTAGTCACAACTCCTACAGTATAGGCAGAATCAGTAACAATATTAACATCTCCCACAAAATCTTGTAACACCTTAATAATAGCAAAAAGTTCATTTTGTTGAACTGATGCTAAAGTAGTTGTTTGTAACCAATATTTATTTGTTGTCCAATAAGCACTTTTTGTTTTGGAGCCATCTGTAAAAATGGTAAGAGCACTGGAAATAGGAGCCTTGGTCATTATATTATTAATGACAAATTGTCGTTTACTCAAGTAATCCCACAATCTATCTTTGGGAAAATGATAGGAAAATTGCCCAGTAATATTTACTATGTTATTTGTAGCATTTCAGACATGTTTAACAAATATTTTACTTAGTCTTTTGGCAAAGGAAAGATAATTTCAAATAAATCATACCCCGATAGGGTAAATATCCGTTGCCTGGCCTGTTGAATAATAATTGCCAACTGTTGTTCATAAGGCATAATATTTTTTGTAAATCTATGCCGTGTATAAATCCATTCTAAAGGTAGCTCATTTTGTCCTGTAATTCCTGTTGGATATTTCCATGTATCTAAAATATATAAATTTATGAGTTGATTTAGCGTTATTCAATGTAAAAATATTTTTTTTAATTCTCTGTTCTACAAATTGTACTTCTCTTTCAACTTCATTAGTTAAAGTTCTTTTGCTATGTAAATCAGGCTCCCCTTGTAACAGTGAAAACAAATTATGTAATTGATAAGTAGGAATTCCTAAGGCCGGTCGCATGCAATTAATATCTCCTAGTAACTTTTGAAAATCATTTAACGTATTTAATTGATCACATCGTAAAGATATTTTTTGAGGTTTCACTGTTTGTCTACAAACAACATATCCTAAATATTTTACCACCGTATCTTTTTGTATTTTTTCAGATGCTATTATTAATCCAAAATCTTTAAATATAGAGAGTAAGCACTGTAACACCATTTCTATTCTGTCATATTTGGTCCTACAAATAAAATATCATCCTTATAATGAAAAATGTAAATGTGAGGTCATTTTGTCTAACAGGTTTTAAGGCCTTATCAACATATATCTGACACAGAGTTGGAGAATTCATCATTCCTTGGGGCAACACCTTCCATTGGAAACTCTGATGAGGGGCTTGATGATTTATTTGTGGTAAAGAAAAGGTAAATCTTTTACAATCTTTTACATGTACAGGAATGGTAAAAAAGAAATCTTGTAAATCTATTAGTATTATTGGCCAATTTTTAGGAAGTATGGCAGGCGACGGTATACCAGGTTGTAAAGCCCCCACAGGGTACATGGATGCCTTAACTCCTCGTAAATCAGTCCGCAATCTCCATTTCCCTGACTTTTTTTTAATAACAAATATGGGAGAATTCCATGGTGACATAGATGGCTCAATATGTCCTTTGGTTAACTGTTCTTCAACTAATTGATGAGCTGCTTCTAATTTTTCTTTAGATAAAGGCCATTGTTCAATCCAAAGAGGTTCCTCATATTTCCATAATATCTTTATGGGCTCCATCTAAAAATGTTAAAATTAAATATGAGCTCCCCATTGTTCCAGTACATTTCTACCAATTATGATAACTGGAACTTCCATAATATAATGTTTAAGGAGAGCTGTCTGTCCGTCTTCTTAGGTTATAGTAACATACAACACTGATTGTCCTTTAAAATTTACAGGAGTATTGCTAACTCCTTTAATATTACAGGGATTATTTAATATAATAAATGATTAGGCCATTCATGAGTGTTAATAATTGTAATATCTGAGCCAGTATCTATTAGTCCTGTCAATATCTTTTCTTGGATATTAATTTTTATCTTAGGTTGCATTTTAGTAATATGAGTAGTCCAAAGCACATTTTGTTGGTTGGTACTTCCAAATCCCACAATGCGGGGTGAAAATGACTTTCCAATAGATATATATGGTAATAACAAAATGTGAGCAATTCGTTCTCCCTTTTTAAAGGAAATATCTGCAGCAGCTGACATTAAAATTTTTATTTCCCAATATAGTCAGCATCAATAATTCATAAATGTACTAAAACTCCTTTTGCATTAAGACTGGATCTACCGGTCAATAGGCCAAATGTTCCTTCAGGTAAAGGCCCATAAATTCTGGTAAGAGTATTTTGTGGCTTATCATCACCTTTCAAAATAAAATCTTTTAAGGCTGGTATGTCCACTGCAGCACTGTGGGCTGTGGCACGGATGAGGGAAAAGAAGGTTGGCAGCCCTAGGTTATTAATCCTGGGCCCTGGGGCTGGCCCGATGGAGAGTTTACCTGAATAGGGTAAGCATCCTTTATAGGAATTCCTTTGTTTTATATTTTTGATCTACACTCCCTTGCCAAGTGCTTCCCTTTTTTACATTTAGGGCAAATTCCTGGTCCTCTCTTGTTAACATCAGTAGCCTTTTTAAAATTTTTCTTCATATGTCCCATTTGATCACATCCAAACACTATAGATTATAGGGTTTTGTTTGCAAAGCATGCCAGGTAGTGGCCATAGTTTCAGCAAACACCTGTATTCACCTTCCTGGATTCAGATGTAATGTCTTTGCAGGCCCTTAAATATGTATTCACATCCCCAGATTCTTTAATAGGCAATAGGGCTCCTCTACAGTCCTCATTAGCATTCTCATAAGCCAACATGCGCAGCAGTTGTTGCCGTGCAGCCTCTCCCACAACAGTACGTTCCAAGGTAAATTTCAATGGTGATAAAAATTCAACACAGGGTTTATTAGGTTTTTGAATTACTTTAGTTCAAGAGCCATAATGCTCTCCTACCAGTCGAATCTTTCCCATGCCTCAATACCTCTCTTCAGGAGAGTTTTATATAAGCATCTGCATATTTTTCTGTTCCACTTAACATGGGAAAGGTTATGATCTGCAGGTGTGGATTACTGCTCTGTGCATTTTGTCTAGCCCTTTTTGTACATAACTCAGTAAACCACACTTGCCATTGTAGGTATTTAGGTTTCTTAAGCAAGGCTCTACAAAGTATGTTCCAATCCTCGGGAGCAAAATTATTGTAATGTCGAGCAAGCCCATTAAACAATTCCTTAACATAATGAGATTGAGGACCATACAACGTCACTGCCTTCGTAAGTTTACCAATATCATCAACAGCAACACCTTCATATCTGGCTGGTTGAGTTATACCGTTCATAGGGGGTGGTCAAATTACAGGATACGAAAAAATAGGCATTTTATCATCAAACTCACTGTCTGAGCCCTCTGTTTTGTGAGGGAGTGATGTAAAAATTGAACAGCTCATTGTACATTATTCTTTACACGTTTCCAACTGTCAACATCTAATGTTCCTTCATCGGGGAACCAAGGATTCCATTTCCTAACTACATTAATACACATTTCTATGTCAGAAGAAGAAATATTTACATCATAAGCAGCAAGTAAATGTTTAAGCATATGTAAGTACAGAGTAGATTTAACTTGTCCCATCACCCTGTAATTAAAAGTATTTACCTGAATATCCCTTCCTGAATTCAACAATGCAGGGTCCCTGATTGGGCGCCAATTGTTATGTCTAGTGCATTGGCATCCCTGGGTAAGGGTAACGAAATCACCAGGACACAGGGGATGCAGAGTGCAAACAGCAATTGCTACTGCATGCTGTGCTTTAATGTTAGTGGTATTTAAAGACAAGCAAGCACGATCTTGGCCAAGATTTGGTCAGAAAACATTCACACAAAAATTTCAACAGATACATTTTTACTTGACCTATGAGACAATGTCTTTGTATATTTTTTTTGGAAGAGGTCCGGTCGTGGGGCTTGAACTCTTGGCCTGGGCGCTGTCCCTCAGCTCTTCAGCTCATGGCTAGTGCTCTACCACTTAGGCCACAGCACCACTTCTGGCTTTTTTCTTATGTGGTCCTGAGGAATCGAACTCAGGGCCTCATGCATGCAAGGCAAGCGCTGTACCACTGAACCACCTTCCCAGACCTATCTTGGTATATTATTATCTAAACTATTTCAGAGCAAGCTCAAACCACTTCTCCAATCTCAAGAAAATGTTTGACCAGCTGTTCATCTATGCTTAAGCTAGCAGAAGAGCTAGCTCCCAGGAGTCTCCTCAGCTCCCAGGAGTCTGTGACATGTGTTTTGAGATAGGAAGAAAGAACATTTTCCCTCTTTAGCCCGGCATGCCAAGAGCTTTCCTAATACTCAGTCCTCAGATAATCTTTTTTTTTTTTTTTTTTTAATTTTATTTTATTTTATTTGAGAACATACTGTACAGAGGGGTTACAATTACATGGGCAGGATAATGCATACATTTCTTACCAAGCATTGCAATCTCCTCCTTTGAGATAATCTTGAGGCCAGAGCCTGCATCATTCTGCCCCTTCAACATAGACCCTGAGTCTTCACAGGATTTGAACTATAATGTTCCAATCACAGCATCCTGATTATCTATGATAGTTTAAAAAGTATAAATATAAATAATATTTGCAAGAATACCAGTGGAGGAAAAATGATGCAACACAGTTTATAGTGGTGTTCTGTCTAGAACACGGAGGACATCACATTAGCAGAGGTGCAGTGTATTTTCACAATGGAGATAAGCTATTCTTGATGTGAATTATAGGAATTTTGAGGTGCACCCTACAAGTTGGAAACTGGTGGGCTAGAAGGACTTTATGGCATAAATCTTGTGATTGATGGTCATAGAAATAATAGCTTAATCTGATAAACATCTGCTTACTCTTGAAGAATTAATTATAACATGCTTCATAGTTTTATCCCATATCAGAATGTGGCTCCTTTTCTGTTCACTTCTCAGTCTGTAACACCCCATTGGAAAATGCATCTATTGCAGAATTACATAATATGCAAACAGGTATATTTTGAATCTCTCAGGTATAGAATGTTCAGAATTTGAAAATGAGTAGTTATTAGTCATAGGAATTTTGAAGAACACATACATTCTGTTCTCTTAAAAACTTATTTACTTTTAAAAGTTATGGGTTTCCATAGAATTAAACTGTTTTCTGTTTTAGTATAAGAAAGTACTAAATGTATTCTATTTTCAAAATATTGGCAATTATATTGTGAAAAAATTGTCTAGTTGGATATCATTCAAGTTGATGACCCTATGATAAAGAGGGTCAAATTAAATGTCAAATAATACTGATTTTAAAATGTTACTACATAAAGAATAATATTTACTATAATAAAACAGTGAAATTTCATTTCATCAGCTCATTTTTTAAATTTAATTTTAATGTGAAAGTGATGTACACTGGGGTTACAGCCATTGTAAGGAATTGAATACATAACTTTTCAAACTTGTTATCCCCTCTCTCATTTTTCTCACAGTTTTTCCTTCACCCCAATACCCCTCACAAATTGTAATGTACATTTTCAATTTATTGTCTTGTGAGAATTGCTATTGCATTGGTTTGCTCTTTGTCCTTTGTCTTGCCATTTTTTTGTTCCTGTTCCCTTCCCTAATTAAGGTAAATATATACACAATACACAGGGTACCAAAATCAAACATAGCAGAGGATAAACCATAGGGGAAAATCTCAAAGAAAATAGAAATCACATAGTACATCAAAAACAACTACCGCAAATAGATATCTCTGTTTCCATATCTTGGAGTTCATTTTGCTCAGCATCAGCTTATTTGGTCATATATACGCATAACAAAGCCACTGGAAAATAATAGTTTCATGGACTCTATATCATGAAAACAACATGTTAACTGTTTTTGATGGTAAAGGTGGGATTAAGATTGGTGAATTCACGATACTGATAAAGGAATTTCAAAAGAGTTTTAAAATTTATGGCAGGTAAATTTTAATTGTTCAAACTTTTTAACAACTTAGCCTATTAAAAAAATTTAAAATTGTCCGGGAAAATAGGCTTTCATGCAAAGAAATACATGGAGACTTAGCTGAGAGGGAGCAATATGGGTAAATATGGCTCATTTTCACACTAAATAAAAAGCCTCACAAACCTTGCTGTAAATCCTGTAGGTTCCCTTGAGAATTGTCCTTACCCAGGAAATATCCTCTCACTGTGTGAAACAAGGTTGTAGTGGAATTTAAATTCAAATTCTTAAAAAAAAAAAAAAAGGCATCAAAGTTTGTGAATTGACGTTTAATTACCAAACAGTAATTCTCTGAATAAGAAGGAAAGATATAATTCAAAATCACTTGACTTTATTAAAAGTACAAGAAAAGAGTAGTGAAGAGAGATGAGAGAAACCATAGAGGACTGTTTTCTCTCCAGTGGTGTAATGGGTTCTTGATCTTTTTTCTTCTATTCTGTCTTGACAAGCTATAAAGTGTGGCTCAGAAATGGAGTAACCAGTTCAGAAAAAGAATACTCACAGAATGGGGGCTGGGAAAGTGGCTCAGTGGTATAGGGCTTGCCTTGCATGCTTGAGTCCCTGGGTTCGATTCCTCAGCAACACATAAGCAAAAAGAAAAAAGCCGGAAGTGTAGCTGTGGCTCAAGTGGTAGAACACTAGCCTTGAGCTGAAGAGGTAAGTGACAGTGCCCAGGCCCAGAGTTCAGGCCCCACGACCAGAACCAAAATAAAAAAAAAAAAAGAATACTCACAGAAGAAAGTATTTGCAGTAGATGTAGGTGACTTATAACCTTAGATGATCAATTTAAATCTGTTCAAAATTCTCCCCTACCCCAAACTGCCCTCTTTGAACAGCTTTGTTTCCTTTTCCCAAGACTACCCTTCATTAACTGCTTAAAATTTTGTGAAGTCATATACATACTCTCTAGAGATTGCTGTTTGGTTGTGATTTTTTGTGTGTTTTTGATTGTAGTTTTGTTTTTAGATGAATTTCAAAATGTTGTGCAAGTGTGTTACAATTAATTATGTCCATCTAATTGTCCAATGTTCCTGGATCATAGTCACTCCTTCTATCAATCTCAACCAACCCTTTCTCCAAGATTTATTTCAGATTTACCACTTCCTTTATTACGTGTGTACATTGAGTATTCTAGCTGTACTTGCCCCTTGTTCCATTTTTCATTCATTCTATGTCTTTATTATTATTCCTTTCTGGTTTCAACTTCCTGATAGTCATTTTGTTAAACTCTCTGTTAATACATTGAAAGTTTTATATACATTCCAAGGAGTTTCAATCCTGCATATACTTGAACTGATGTCGGCTTGTATTTCCATAATTCATTCATCTGCAATCACAATTTACAAGACTGGAGACACGAAGCACCTAGACATGATTTTATTCTCATCTTTTTGGAAGATCAATCTTTAGTCAACAAGAAAGCTTAAAAATCGCTTAGAATTTATAGCTAACTACCAGTTTTTATAAATGGCTTTGTACAATGGTGTGTGATTATTTTATTTTACATGGGATGATATTTTCTATTACCTATAAATTTTGGAAAAAGAAGAAAACTAAAATTTACTACTCTAGGGGAATATGATAGAAATAGAAGACAGATTTTATGTTTGTCATATCTCTGATCAGTACCCATAATCAAGACTTAAACTCATATTTCTTACTATGTTAGACAGATAAGGAAAATATATGATAAGGCAACACATGATAAGGCAATTATTAGTGACTTTTTAAAATGTACCTTCTTATGTGATGAAATTTACTTTATTAGCTAATATTTGGGTTTAAATTATTGGAGGCTGATCTATTTAACACATTTCTGGAAGGCACCTACTCAACAATGCAAATGGTGGAAGATACTATTTCTACACTTTAATGAATGGTTGAACTTATTTGACATTAGTGCTGGGTAAATAAATCAACTATATTGTAACTTGATTCCTACACTTGAAAAACTTTTAATGTCACAACCATCTACTTGACAAGTGTTATTTTGGTGAATATGATTTTTAAAAGTTTATTTGAAAAGGAATATACTTTCAGGAGATTAAATGTAGGTTATCATTGGTTTGAGAATGACAACATTTTTATACTACAGAACCAAGTTTTACTGAAGTACCAGTGTTTTGAAGCACTAAGGGTCTTCTCAATTAATGTTTTTCTAAATTACATTTGACTACTGTCACGTTTTCCTAGCCCTGGTAGAACAATTATGGATCAGTCATTCTAGGAATTATTTTTGTCCTGCTTATGCTGGACTGAAATCTTTCGTTCATCATTAGGAGAGGGATATTATAAATAATCTTGTGACATTTGTGGTTTTGTTTACTCATATGGGCTGGTCATCTGTAAATTGAAAGTTGGAACTACAGTACTTTCTCTCATATTTTGTGATCTCATATTTCATTTTAAGTTGCCTTACATTTCTCAATTGCTTACTGCTAATTCCTGCAAGGAGTTGGGGCCCTGAAATATTATAGGGAATGAGAAATTGAGATGGGTCTTCAATTACTTTCTGTTAGCATGTTGCATGGGCCATGGTGAGAAGTTTTGCCCTTGTGATCTGATGATGCAGATAACTTGGACATGGTATCCTCGGACCTGTGGGTACTGCAGAAGAATAATAGCTTTTAGGCATCATATAAGCAAATTTGGATATTATCAGTAAGAACGCTTCAGAAATATGGAGAAAATCACTTTGGGACCAGCGAGTTAGCACAATAAACACAGCAGCAGTGTAAAATCTCTTCTAGATTAGAGGAAGACAATACTGCTTTTTTTTTTTTTAATATGTGAATTCAGAAGACCAAGAACACTTAGAAGGTATCACAAGTTTATACCAAAGACATTGCATTGATACTTTTTATATTCTAATATATATTCTAAACCTAATTATTTATGTTCCAATATATTTATGGGAATAAATTTCAATTTACTTGACAAGTTAACGATTAATTCTAGTAAGATTCACTGTGTGAAATTTAAGATCAGCACATATAAATATAAAATATATAAGTATATATAATATAAGAAATTGATATGCATTGTTCTGTTTTGGTTAGGGTATCACAGGCAACTCTGTTTTAAAGTATTATTCCATTATCTCTACCTAACTTTTTGGTAGAATTAGACCTAAAGCTTTACCATTTGTAAATTTACAGCCTGGAGGCAAGAGGAAACACTTTGATTAAAACATTACCAATTTAAGACCTAATATCGAGGAGAAACATAAAGATTTCTCCAGGAGCAATGGAAATATTTGGTGATAGAAAGTCAGTAGTGTAAGTTCCTGCCTGCTTGGATGGTAGACAGGCCAGGATATTAGGTAAACATGCATACGAACAATTTTTTCACCTTTTTGGCTTTAGCTACTTTTGAAATGATAGGTATAATAAACAATTATATTTTGATAAAATACCTTCTATTCTGAGCAATTCTGTCTGAAGTGTTCATCTCTCTATGAACCCATGTAATTAAGATTAGTTTTGTTCCAGTAAGACAATCTATGCTGTCAGTGTAAGATATTCTGGTTGGTCTGTTCCTACATGGAAGAAGGGTAAAAGGCCAGGAAGACATTTGTGCCACTGAGACCTCATTTAGGAAATTTTAAGCTGCAGAAGTTTAGAAGTAGCTCTTAAGCAAGACTTACTTTGAATCCATTAGCTCCACAAAGCTAGCTCAGTTGATAAATAAGTACTTGAAAATCCATCACCTTTGGACTTAGCTATAAAGGCTTCAAAATATGATCAAATTTAAAATGAAAACTACAAAATAGTCATTGACCAAAAATTGCAAATGTGAGCAATCGACCAAACAATATCAGTTTTTTTCCACTATACACCGAAATTTAGAGAAATAAGATCAAAAGCGTTTTTAAGAACAATAAGTGTTCCTTGTTAGAAATAGGCAACCAAGGATATAAGCCTGTATAAAGATTGCATCATTAACTACTTAAATTTAGAGGATACTACATGCTTCAGCAACAGGTCTACACAAATTACAACAATACAGAGATTAACATGGCACTTGCACAAGGATGGTATGAAAATTTGTGAAGTATTCCATATTTTTCATTCTTCGCATGCAAGAAATGAAAAACAGTTATTAAAAATTTGATTGCAAAAATACAAGTGTAACAATACATATAATTCATAGAATTAAAGATTAGTTTGACATCAGTGTATTAAATCTTCACCTTAAAAATTTGATTGCAAAAATACAAGTGTAACAATACATATAATTCATAGAATTAAAGATTAGTTTGACATCAGTGTATTAAATCTTCACCTTAAAGATTAGTTTGACATCAGTGTATTAAATCTTCACCTTAAAAAGACCCTTACATAGCATAACTTTTACAAAACTTGAAATTTGATAACATTGTCATTTTATCCCAAAGAAATAAAATAATATAAGGACCTAAGAAAAAAGGAATCTTAAAGTTTTTCTATATGGAATGTAATCTGAAAGGACACATTTATTAATGAACCTATATATTATAAAACAATGTAGACTTCAAAGTATTATATTTAGAAAACAATGAAATAGATTATGGACTTTATACAAACATAGATACTTTTTTTCAGACAAGCACCACGAATATCTTTAGTTTCTATACTATTCATTTCAACAGATAAGTTAAAATTAAAAAAAAATCACAAACTCTGCAGAAATCATTATAGATGCATACAAACAACTCTTGAATACATTTTGACATCAAAGTCAGGCAATTCACGTAGAAGAATACCATGGAATCCATGAATTTTTAAATTAAAATATTACTGTTGCTTTGTATTATGAAAATATTTTGTAGGGACACAAAGGATGGACTGGCACTTTTGAAATTTAAGAAACTTAACCAAACCATTACTACGTAGGAGAATAATTTGTACAGCTTTCCACAACTTCAAAGAGGTAGTGATACATACTTATCCTTTTGGCAATATCAAATGCAGTTTCTTCCAAGTTGTTCTTCAGACCCGGTTTGATATAATGGTTCAACAGAAGGAGATACAGCATATCTATGCTATTTCTATTCCACCAGCAAGATGCAAGGGGGTCAAGAGGCCTTTAGTTTGGGGATTGGTATCTGCATCATGATGAAGTAAGAAAGAATCCCTTCTGGTATTATTCCACATATAAGCACTGTGCAGGGGTGCCAAGCCATTCAGAGTTATTGCATGAATATCTGCCTTGAGCTACTAACTCATGGACAATGTCTAAAGGTCCACTCTAGGCTTCCCGATGAAGAGGGGTATACTTACCTCATCCCTAGTATATATATGAGTGACCTTTTTGGAAAGTAGTCTTGGCAGTGTAGTAAGATGATTAATTTCGGTATCCCAAAGAAGAAATTTGCATGGATTCTTCTCCATTATTTTCTTGCAATTGATACCATTCCTCACGTTTTCATCTTGTTCCTGGTCTTCATCAGAATTGCCTAACCAGAGACTTTGAGTACCAGTGGGAATGAGGTGTCCCTGTATTTCCCCAATAGTTCACATTGGTTGAAATATTCAGAAAAATCCGGTGAATTTTCTGCATGTTTTTTCACCATGATTTATTTTATCTTTTTCCATTTTTACTATTTTAAATTTTTCCAACTGGAGAGTAGTGAATTGATAGAGAGCAGAGGAAACATTTTTCTCCGTATTCAAATGCACTGACTGAAAATGAGGACCAGTGGTGTCTTCATGTGCAACTTATTCTAGGAATGAGAAAATAGGAAACAATGCCTTCTACATAAATGATTTGGGAAATACCATGTTATAGTGTAAGAGAACTAACTATTCAATATATGAGCTTTTAGAGCTTTCTAATAGTTCCATTATTTATTGGTACACAACATTAGAAAAAATATGTATATTGCAGTAGTAAAATAGAAGTCCTTTGCATGACTACTTAAATTGCTTGTTTTTTTTTAAAGACACTTGTTTTCATCTAAAAATGTAGGCCTATCTATTGTCTTCAGGTGATTTTGATGATTGAAGATGCTTACTGAAAAGTCAAAATGTATTAGTAGTCCTTTGATATCAATTAAATTTCATTTTCTATTTTTGGAGAATATAATGATCAAAGCAACAATTCAGAATCAGCAAGCAATTGTTCAGCAGCATGTTTCCAGTGCAAGTGGATCACCAATAAGTAATCCTCGATACCATTTTCCACAAAGTTTTGTCACAGATACAATCTGCCTGCCTTCTCTAGCTGCTTTCCTAGCCTGGACCTTTTCTTTCATTGTGCAGGAAAACTGTGATTCAACTGATTTCATTCAGACCTGTTCTTAAAATTATCAAGGATTTAGATTCTTTTTTTAAAAATTAGTTATGGGGCCTGAACCCTGGGCTGGGGCACCGTCCTTGAGCTCTTCAAATCAAGGCAAATGCTCTACCACTTGAGCCACAGAACCATTTCTGTGGTTCTGTTTATGTGGTGCTGATTTGGGAAATGGCAGAGCAGAAAGTGAAATGATGCAACCAAAAATATAAAAGCAAAATAAATTAAGATAATTATAGAGCAACCATATTGTCTATGAGAAACATGAAAGAGAGAGAGGAAGAGGGATACAGATATGCAATGACCTAGGTAGACACAAAATCCATGCTTCTGATCAATTTACAAAGCAAACAATTTTATTTTTTATTTGGTAAAAGAGATGGAAATAGAAGTTATATATTTACTTGAAATTAGTAAATACATTTTTACTAGCCTACATAAAGAGACACAGCTTTGACCAAGTTACAGACAAGAATCTTAATCCTTGGGCTGGGAAGGTGGCTCAGTGGTAGAGTGCTTTTCTTGCAGCGTATTACAGTGCAGAGACTACTTTCCAAAAAGGCCACTCATCTGAATACTAGGGATGAGGATGAGTATTCCTCTCTTCATCGGGAAGCCTAGAGTGGACACTCAGACATTGTCCATGAGTTAGTAGCTCAAGGCAGATATTCACGCAATTATTGTGAATGTCTGGACACCCCTGCACAGTGCTTATTTGTGAAACATATTGCAACAGCACACACACACACATCATCATCATCATCAGATTTCTCCTCAAGTATTTTTTGTGGATGGTCTTAAGAAGAAATTTATATTACTAATTTGAATTTCTGACAGAACAATATAATCACTATACATCTTGCTTCTATACTCTCAATATTAAATTGCTATTTAAGTATGTGCAATAGATAATTATAGGAAAAAGTAGGAGCCACACTGGTGGCTCATGTCTTTAGTCCTAGCTAATCAGAAAGACGAAATCTGATGATTGTGGTTTGAAACCAGACCAAGAAAAAAAGTCCATTAGATTCTGGTTTGAAAGTAACAAGCAAAAGCTAGAAATGGAGCTGTAGTACAAGCAGTAAAATGCTAGCCTTGAGAGAACTAAAACAAAAAAATATCAAATTCTGGGACAGAGCTAAGCCTTGAGTTCAAGCTCTAGTATTAGTATTTAACTAATGAAGGAATGAATTAGTTAATTAATTACCTAAAATAAATTAAGTGGTCACATGTGGAGGGGCAGGTAAAATGTAACAACGATGTTGACTGGATTATGTATTATTTTGTAATAAGGCAAATTATCATTTGTCCTAATCACTAATATTTTATTTGAACTTTTTTGTACAATAAACCCTGAATTTAGCATGCGTGTATATGTTTGTGTACATGTGCACACATGTGTGTTTGTGTGTGTGTGTGTGCGTGTGTGTGTGTGTGTGTGCTGTTTCAATGTTGCTTGCCAATATGAACAGGGTGAGGCTGAAAAGAGCTGTGTTGCAAAGTTTTTTATTTATCAGTGTTCGGTCCTGTCATTTCAGTGGAACCAAACTTCACAACTGTCAGTACAAAATATGTATTTGACTCTTAAATTAGTTATATTTATAAGAAATACTCATGAAGTGATTTTTGACCGACTTGACCAAATAGGTATTACTCTCTGGTTATTTCTGTGAATCTCAAGGTGGATCAACTCTTTCCAGATTTCTGTTGAAAAATACTTTCTTTCACACTATGATAATTAACTCCGTATTTTTAAAGTTTGAATATCCCATCATATTGCCTGAAAATCAGTATTGTGGCTATGCTTGTTAGATATATATTTCAAAAAAAACAAACAAAAAACATGTGTCACCTCCAGATTGTGGATGCATTTCAAGTTGTTTTGTACATACAAATGTTTCTTCATTAATAGTACTTTTGTGGGAGTAACTAACACAACTTTAACAAATAAGGCTTTTTGAATATCTTTTCCAATATAAATAACATCCCAGAGCGAGTCTTGCAATTTCTGAAAACCATTTAAATATTTTAGTATTATTCTAGTTCATTGACTATACAGCTATAGATATTTCTGAAATAAATATTGTTAAGATCTGAAAATGTAAGTGGGTATATAGGCTTTTTATGCATCATTTTATGAAAAGCCAGTTTTTATGAAACTAAAAGAAATAGAATAAAGGAATATAAGTGAATAGGGGAACCTAATTATTAGTGTAATTTTGTTTTCTATTAGCTCAGTCCTTTGAATGTAGATGATGCAGTTAAATTATTTTTTGTGTCACTATGCTTCAGTTATTTTTAGAATCTTTGTAGGTGTAACAATGAATTTGTAGTATAAATAAAGGTCTTTTAAAATGATTAGGACTAATCTTGTGTTTTGTGTTCTACTCCCATGAAATGAGTTATATTCAAGTGCTAATAGTTTATAATTGAATCTTCAGTATCATAAGAAATTTTGAAAAAATTTGGTAGTATTGATGTCTCTTTTGGGGGGGGGGGTTGTTCGGTAGTGGGGCCTGAACTCTGGGGGCTGTCCTTCAGCTCTTCAGCTAAAGTCTAGCGCTCTACAACTTGAGCCACAGAGTCACTTCCAGCTTTTTTCTTTTTGCTTGTGTGGTGCTGAGGAATCAAACCCAAGGCATCATGCATGCAAGGCAAGCGCTCTACCGCTAAGCCACCTTCCCAGCCCTTCATGTCTTTTTAAACCAATAGTATTCACAAGTTGGAGAGTCATTAATTCTTACTTAGGTCTTGGTGTCTATGATTTTTAACCTCTCATTCCTAACAATAATAATAGGTCAGAGTGCATTTTGGGGTATAGGAAAGGTAAAATATTTATCTAGGGTCAAAGGTGATTTTTATATCAGTCTTGCTTTAATAGCATTTTAAAGTAGTATCTTTCTCTCAAAATGTTGGTATAAAAAGCAATCAAAATACTTCTATGGTAAACAACTTAGGTGAGCTACAATGTGGAAATGATTGGTCCATAAGACCTGCAGTCTGTTTCCATCAGGAATTGGGGAGGTCATTCTTTCAGTAAGACAGTGTTAAACAGAGATAGGGTCCCAAGGCAGTGCAGTGTTGAGTGAAGGGATAGAATATGATTTTTATTATTTTGAGCTAGAAATCAAAAATGTTATACTTTAGCAGTTCCTTTCACCAGGGAGGTATGCATTGATTATGAACTTTGAGTTTTCATATTACAGTTGCCTATTTTCTAACAAAGATAAAGTGAATATTATGAGTGTACACAATAATTCTGGGAAATTTTCCTAGAATTTGTACACTAAGTGCTGCTGTTTTAGTCATAAAATACAATGAGGTTAGTTGATACAGGGGGAGATGAACATCAGGCTAATACTTACCATGTGATCGCCCTGCACAACCACTATGTAGAAATTGGAATCCTTATACATTGGTGCTTGACACTTAAAGTAATATAGTCAATTTGTTAAACATACTGGCAATCTTTAAGATATTATACATAGAGTTGCCTCTATGATCCAGCATTTTCAATCATAATTTTATATACAAAATATATTTCAACTTATGTCAAATGAGACACATGTACAAGAATAGATATTGCAAAACCTTTTACAATAGAATATAATAAATTATTGAAATGCCCATTGAGGATGTACTACAATTATACACATGCATGCAAAACAACATGAAAAAAATTTACATGGACTTACGTACTTGGGAAATACTAATTTTGCATGTGAAAAATGGATAAAACAGATTACGTTTTCTTTATAAGGAAAAGAATCTCAAGGCTTCAAAGCTCAATCCTCAGCCTCCTGAGTATCTAGGAAAACAAGCGTGAGCTTGTAGTGCCTGGCTTAATACAATGCATCTTTTTTTTTTTTTTTTTGGCTAGTCCTGGGGCTTGAACTCAGGGCCTTGGCAATGTCCTTTAGATTCTTTTCCTTATAAAGAAAACCAGACCCAGAGTTCAAACCTCAGGAGAGAAAAAAGAAAAAAAAAAACCTCACTAAACATTATTCATAAACTGCTTTGTCAAACTAAAATTCCCATTCAACTACTTAAAGTTAATTTAAAAATATAAGAATAAAATACGAATCATTTTGAGAACAAGACATAGATAGAATTGAAAGGTTGTTTACAGGGGACAAAGTAAATTTTATATCAGGAAGTTTGTGTTGAAATTTGTTCTTCAGTCTTCTTACATCATTTATGAAAGTGACTACTGCCAGTTATGCGTCAATTTCCTTGAGGAACAGATTGTATTCTGCTTTCTTTTCATAGGAAACCATACAGGTAATTTTTTTGCCTCTTTTTTTTTATAATTGTGAAAGTACCTTACATAGGGGTTACAATTACATGGGCAAGGTAATAAGTACATTTCTTATCAAGCATTGTTGCCTACTCCTTTCTTTACCCTTTCCAACACTTCCCATCTCCCCCCCATCCCCCCAGCCAAAGTTGTACATTTTATTTTTTGTAATAAAATCTGGTACATCTCATTGTTGCAATGAGTCCACCTGTATCCATATTTAGACAATCTCTTTTTTCCCTCACCTCCACAAATTATACCAACATCAAATACAGTGAAAGCAGGGATATACCGAGGGGGGTGGACATACAAAGCAACAAAGAAATCATCTTATAGGTATGTTAGGAACAATTGAAAGAAAGAAAAAAAATTGAATCCTTATCTTGGGTTCATTTCGCCCAACATCAACTTAACTGACCATTTCTGCTGGTCTCAGACATAAATTAGTTACTGAAAATAAGGGAAACCATGGGAGTTACATTTCTTTGGGCCTGGCTTACTTCACTTAATTTAATTTTTCCCAAGTCTTTCCACTTCCTAACAAATGGGGCAATGTCATTCTTTCTCATGGAGGCATAGAATTCCATTTTGTATATATACCACATTTTCTTGATCCATTCATCTACTGAGGGGCATCTGGGTTGGTTCCCTATATTACCTTTGGTAAGTAAATCTGCAATAAACATGGTTGTGCTTATAGCTTTGTTTGTGAACTTTTGGGTAAATCTCCAAAAGTGGGATTACTGGGTCAGAGGGGAGCTCTATGTGGAGTCTTTTGAGGAAGCTCCATGCTACTTTCCAAAGTGGTTGAACAAGTTTACACTCCCACCAACAATACAGTAAAGTTCCCTTCTCTCCAAATCCCATGCAGCATCTGTTGTTATTAGAGTTCTTGATTATAGCCATTCTAACTGGGTGAGATGGTATCTAAATGTTGTTTTGGTTTACATTTCTTTATGGCTCGGGAGTTTGAGTATTTATTCATGTGTCTATTGGCAATCCTTCTTCCTCCTCAGAGAAATTTCTCTTTAAGGCTTTAGCTCGATTTGTTTTTGTCCTTCCCCTCCACAAATTATAACAACACCAAATACTGTGAAAGCAGGTGTTATACTGTGGGGGAGAGACATTAGTGGTGATGTCGAAAAACGAACTTTACAACTTTGGCGGGGGGGGGGGGGGGGGGGGGGGTAAAGATTAGATTAGGGGAGGTAGGGGGACTATGGGAATGGATGGGAAGGGGAAACAAAGAGGAGGCAACAATGCTTGATAATAAATGTACCATTATCTTGCCTGTGTAATTGTAGCTCCTCTGTACGGTGTTCTCACAATAAAAAAAAAAGAAAGAAAATAATAACCCCTCAAGAAAAGAAATGAACTCATTACCTTGTTCATGTAACTCTAACCCCTCTGTACAGTATTTTCACAATAAAAACAACTTTAAAAAAGAAAAAAAAAGACTTTTGCTCATTTATTGGGCAGTTGTTTTTTTGAATATTTGTTGTAGGGGATTCAATTTTTTGAGTTCCAGGTATATTTTAGATATAAGACCCTTGTCTGTTGTATGGCTAGTGAAGTACTTCTCCCAATCCTTGCGGTTTCTATTGACCTTGCTAGCTATGTCCTTTGCCATGCAGAAGTTCTGCAATTTCATTCAATCCCATTTGTCCAACCTTTCTTTGATTTCTTGTGTTTCTGGGTATCTATTAAGAAAATTTCGGCCTGTGCCAAGGAGACCTAGGGTTGCTCTTATTCGGTCCTGTAATGTTTTCAGAGTTTCTGCTTTGACCCGGAGGTCTTTGACCCATTTGTAGTTGATTCTGCTGCAGGTGATATATAAGGATCTAGCTTTAGTTTTCTACAAGTGATTAACCAATTTTGTCAGCACCATTTACTGAAGAGGCTGTCTTTCTTCCATTCTAGTTTTTTTAGCTCCCTTATCGACGATTAAGTGGCTATAGGTCTGTGAGTTCATTTCTGAGTTTTCAATTCTATTCCATTGGTCCTGAGGTCTGTTCTTGTGTCAGTACCAAGATGTTTTGATTACTATGGCATTGTACTAGTGTTTGAAATTTGGTACTGATATTCGTCCTGCAGTGATCTTTCTGTTGAGGATCGTTTCAGCTATTTAGGGTATTTTATTGTTCCATATGAATTTTTGGATTGCCTTTTCTATTTCGTTGAAGAATGAGGTTGGAATATAGATAGGTATCTCATTGAATTTGTAGGTAGCCTTGGCAGATATTGCCATTTTCAAGATGTTGATCTTTCCAATCCAGGAGCATGGGAGGTTTTTCCACTTCCTAAGTTCTGTTTTGATTTCCTTTTTCAGGTTTTTAAAGTTTTCATCATAAAGGTCCTTCACTTCTTTGATTAAGTAAATTTCTACATATTTTATTTTTTGTGTGGCTATTATGAATGGAGTTGCCTTCCTGATTTCACCCATGCTTTACTCATTGTTGTCATACAGATAAGGCATTGATTATTGAGGGTTAATTTTATACCCTGCTTCTTGCCAAAGTTTTGAATCAGCTTCAGTAATTTGGAAGTGGAGTCCGTGTGATTCTTTAAACAGAAAATCATGTCATCTGCGAAGAGTTTTACTTCATCTTCCCTGATTTGGAACTCCATTATGTTTGCATCTTGTCTTATTGCGGTAGCTTGTCATTCTAATACTAAGCTGAAGAGAAGTAGAGAGTGAACATCCTTGTCTCTTTCCTGAGTTAAGAGGAAATGGCTTTATTTTTCCACCATTAAGTATAATGCTGGCTGTAGGTTTGTCATATACAGCCTTTATTGTATTGAGTAATATTTCCTGGATTCCTAATTTTTTCAGACCCATCATCATGAAGGGTTTTATGGATCTAGTCAAATGCTTTTTCTACATATGTTGAGATAACCATGTGGTTCTTATCCTTGTTCTTTGTTGATGTGATGAGTTATATTAATTGATTTGTGTATATTGAACCAGGTTTGAATCCCTGAAATGAAACCTGTTAGATCATGATGCATGATTTTTTTGGATGAACTTTTGAAGTTGATTGGCCAAAATTTTGTGGAGAAATTTTGCGTCAATATTCATCAAAGAAATGGGTCTATATTTCTTGTTGTTTGATGAGTCCCTGCATGTTTTTGGAATAAGGGTTATGATGGCTTCATAGAATGAGTTCGGTAGTGAATTTTCCCTTTCAATTTCATTGAAGAGTTGGAGGATTATTAGTTTGAGCTCTGCTTTGAAGGACTTGTAGAATTCCGCTGTAAATCTATCTGGTCCTGGGCTTTTCTTAGATGGGAGGTCTCTTATTCCTGATCCTATTTCAATCCTTGATATAGGGCTGTTAAAATGGTTTATCTCATCTTGGTTTATTTTTGGCATGTCCATATTTGCTAGGAAAAGGTCCATTTATGCCAAGTTCTCAAACTTATTAATATAAAGGTTTGAGAAGCATTCCCTTATAATTTTCTGAATCTTGTTGTTTCCGTGGTGATGTTTCCATTCTCATCTCTGAATTTATTTATTTGGGTGTGTTCTCTTCTTTTTCTGATAAGATTTGCTAACGGTCTTTCAGTTTAGTTAATTTTTTCGAAGAACCAACGCTTGGTTTTGTGGATTTTTTTCTATGAATTTTTTAAAAAATTCCAATTCTTTTAATTCCTATTTAATTTCAAGTATTTCTTTCCATCTACTAGGTTGGGGTTTATATTGTTGCTCTTTTTCAAGGAGTTTCAGATATCTCATAAAATTGTTGGTTCAAGATCGCTCCAATTTGTTGATGTAGGAACTCAGAACTATAAACTTGCCTCTAAGTACTACTGCCTTTGCTCTCTCCCAGAAGAGCTGGTAATTTGTGTGTTCATTTTTGTTGAATATCATGAATATTTGAATTTACTTACTAATCTCTTCCATGACACACTGGTGATTCAACAGAATGTTGTTCTGCCTCCATGTGTTACATTACTTTCTTTGGTGGCTTTTGGTGTTGAGTTCTAATTTTATTCCCTTCTGGTCTGAGAGAATGTCCAGTAAAACTTCAATGTTTCTGAATTTGGACAAGTTTGCTTCATGACCTAAAATGGGGTCTATTTTGGAAACTGTCCCTTGTGATGCTGAGAAAAACGTGTATTCTGATGCTGCTGAGTGAAATATTCGGTAGATGTCTGTTAAATCTAGTTGATCCATGCAGTTGTTTAGATCTGCAGTTTTTCTGTTTAGTTTTTGCCGAGTTGATCTATCTCGTGGGGATAGTAGTGACTTAAATTCTTCAACAATTTATGTGTTTGGATCTATGTGAGATTTGAGGGAGAGTAGTGTTTCTTGGATAAATCTAGGTGATCCCTTGTTTGCCAAATAGAGATTTAGAATTGTAATATCCTCCTGAAGGGGAGATCCCTTAATTAGTATGTAGCCACCTTCTTTATGTCTTCTCACTAATTGTAATTTGAAGGCTATTTTATCTGATATTAGGATTGTCATTCAAGCCTCTTTATGGGGGCCATTTGCTTGGTAGAATTTGTTCCAGCCTTTCACTTTCAAAATGTGTTTGTTTGTATGAGCAAGGTGTGACTCCTGAAGGCAGCAGATAGAAGGATCTTGTTTTTTAATCCAACTAGACAGTCTGTCACTTAATTGGAGAGTTAAGTCCATTAATGTTGAGAGTCAGGCCTGAGAGGTGTTTGGGAGTTCCTGCAATGCTATCCACCTTCTTGGGGGCTGGAGCAACTTGATTCTTCCTATAGTTCTTGGATTCTCAGTTTGGGTGCGGTATCTTGGTCTTTATTGTGGTCTTGTTGGTTTTCTATGTGTAACACATCATTAAGTATTTTTTATTGGGCTGGTTTGTTGGAGATACATTGTTTCAGTTTTTCTTTGCTATGAAACATTTTTATTTGATCTTCGGTTATGAAGGAGAGCTTAGCTGGGTATAGTATGCTTGATTGGTAGTTGTTTGTCCTTAGGACATGGCCTACATCATTCCAGGCTCTTCTTGCTTTAATTGTCTCCACTGAGAAATCTGAGGTGATTCTAATTGGTTTCCCTTTGTAAGTAGTTGATCTTTTCTACTTGACAGCTTTAAGGATTTTTTCATTGGAATTGATCCTCTGTGGATTATAAGGTAATGGTGAGATATCCTGCCCTAGTCTGGTCTATTTGGGGTTCTAAAAGTTTCTTGTATCTGAATAGGCCTATCTTTTTGCATGTTTGGGAAGTTCTCTGCTAGGATCATGTTAACCAAATTTCCTAGACCATTAAATTCTGTCTCTACGTGCTCCTCTACACCCATTATTCTCACATTAGGCCTTCTGAGAGTGTCTTCCAAATGTTGAATAGATCTATCACATTTCATGGATTTGTCTTGGATAGTTGTATGTTATTTCTCTGTAATAACCTGGCTGTCCTCAATCCCTCAGATTTGCTCCTCTGCATGGTCTAACCTACTGTCCAGACTTTCTACTTTGTTTTTTTATTCCTTTTCCTTCTAATTGGTCAGCTTTGATGGCTTTAAATTTTTGTTGGAGTTTTGTTTTAGATCTTGTATGAACTTCTTTACCTCCTTAATTTGGTGTTGTGTTTATTCTCAAATCACGTCGTTGATTGGTTATGGTTTCCTTGTACTCCCTTTCCTTCTGTTGGGCTCCATTCAGCATTCCCTTTGTGGTGTCCCTGAATTCTTTCAGCTTTCTGTTTATGGATTCCATGAATGCCTCTGTTGATCTTTGTCTATTGTCATCCTGCTCTCCCAAGTCCTGCATTACTCTTTTATTAGCTTCCTCATGTTCATGCATTTCCTGGAGTTCTCTTTGACTCTTCTCAGCCTGCTCATGCAATTCCTGTATTTCTCTTTGACTGTTTTCAACCTGCTCGTGCAATTCCTGTATCAATCTTTGAGTAGCTTCCTCACTCTCATGAGATTCCAGTATTAATCTTTGGTTTGCCTCTCTCTCCCTATCACACTCCCATTGAAGCCTTTGTAGGTTTTCAATCTTTTCATTCACCATGTTTACCAGTAGTGTTTGTAGATATTTTTGGGAACCCTCTTCTGGATTATTCATTAACTATGCTGTCAACTGATTTTCATAACTGGACTTGGCATATTCCTTGTGTTTTTCCAGCTTGTTTTACCCAGTTGGTATGACAGTAGCAGCAATTTTTTGCTAGAACAAAATTTTAAGTCAAGCATCACCAAAGATCTGTAGTTGCACAGACAAAAGTCTGCAGATACAATCTTTTTCAACAGATACAATTTATTCAACATCAAACAACTATGGCTTAATGGGCTAAGAACCGCAAAGAAGAATTTGGCAAACCAAAAATTATTAATTTTAGGGAGAAATGTGGACAAAAATAGGATTAGAGGGATATGGAGAGGTAAAAGGAGTGTGAATTTAACCAAGTCCTAATCTTAGGGAGGGAAGTGGATTAGACAGAATGATAGAAGCAAGATTAAGAAAAAAAGAAAAAATGTAAATACAAAAATTTAAATTTAAAAAGTGAAACACTTAAAAATTATGTGTTCAAGGATGATATTAAGAGAAGAAAAGGATAGGATGAGAGGAAGGGAGGGATAGAAAGGAGACATGAAAAACTACAAAATAAAAATTCTTAAAATTAGTTACTTGAAAATTATATAGGTATAAAGAAAGATAATACTGCTCTTAAGGAATTTTAGCCTAAGAGGTTGTGAACTGAGTAATAAATTTCTGGATTAAATGTGTACACAATGAGGAATAAGGCCTAATATTCGACGACGGGTAAAAATCTGGGGATGATCAGAATAACAATTAAGTCTCACAAAAAAGAAAGAAAAAAATGAAAAGAATAAAAAAATAAGGACCAAAAGGTCAGAAGAGATTTTTTTTAAAAAGCACACACACACATTTACACCTAAAATAATAATGATGAGAAGAAAAAAAGATTAATAAAAACATTATTTAAAAAAATTAAAATTAAAGAAAGGTACAAAAAAGACTTCTTTGATTTTTTTTTTTGGGGGGGTAGAATATGAAGATACTCTATCACCCCTGTGTCCATAACCAGTCTCCTGGTGGAGTCTCTGGTCTGCTTGTGATGTTTGTTTTTCCTGTGGCTTGATTAGTAGCTTAAGTCAGTTTGTTTGAGCAGGCAGAAAAATGCTCAGCATTACCCATAATTTTGTGATCCTCCTCCCAGACTAGCTCAGTGGATATCTGCTTGGAGTATCACAAAAGAGGTAGATGGCTGTTTCTTCTAGTTCTGAGATGCTGTGATGAGGCTAGGTTCTGGGTAGGCTTGAGGCCTTTCAGCAAACAGTTGCTTTTCCCGGAGGTGCTAGCTCCTGAGACACACAGCCCAACCTGGAGCCATTCTTAGCGTTTATGTTTACGGAATTTCAATTGATTGTCTCAGCTGCTGTAGGGAGGGGCAGCCTCTGACTCTGTTTACAGAGTGAAGAAAGTCACTCCTCCAAGGGCCAGGCTTCCTTGCCTGGGCTGGGTGGCTTCTCTTGGGTGGAACTGAGCCCGCTAAGTCAGTTCAGGTTCCTGTGACCTCCTGAATGGATCTTGTTTTCTCCCAAGGCCTGAGTTGGAGATAGCTGTTCAAATGGGCCTTTGTCAGTATCAAAGATGGAGATCTCCGGTGGTGGTGGCAGGGAGGGGTGGCCTTACCTCCTCTGCTCCCTGAGAAGGAGTGAGAATGTCAGCGTTCTACTCATGTCAGAGTCTTTGTTCCTGGGCCGTCTCTGGTTTGCGATCTGCAGTATGAAGATATATGCTCCTTGTCAGTTCTTACTGGTGTTGAGTAGAATCCGCTGTCCTGCTGTGTCTGGCATCTTTGTTCTGGACTCTGTGTTATAGGCATGGCTGCTATGGCCGCTGCCACTGTTGCCGCAGCCGCCACAGCCGTGGCTACAAGGAAGTGCTCTGATCTGTCTCCTTGCCTGGATTTTCCCTATCTGGCCAAACTCTCTGTACTGTGATGGGACACTTGGTGTGATTCTCTAACCTAGGACTGTTCACTGGAACAGTAAAACTGCTTTCTATGTGAGAGCTTGTTTAGCCTCTAGCTTCTTCTCTACTCTCTCCCTCTGAACACATTTTTTGCCTCTTATTGAAGTATATCTGATATTTTAAAGTAGATTTGTGCAAATATAATATTAATTTAATCAAATATTTCATTAGGACAAAGTTGCCCAGATTTATTTCCAGTAAATCTTATCCCTTATAATAAATGAGAACATGCGGTGTCAGTCTCCTATTAATATGACATAATAGTTTATAAAAATTAACTTCAAAGGAAGAAAGATTAATCTTGCTTTCTGATTTTATATATTTCAATTTACATTTCTTATCCTCATTGCTTTTGCTTGGTGGTGGTACAGTACCCCATATCAGGAACATGTGATGGAGTATGTGTATTCATGGAAGAGAGGAAGTAAAGAAAAGGAAGAATAGGAGTGAGAAAGGGAGAAAGGGGAGGAGGGGAAGAATAACAGGGAGAAGGAAAAGGAGAGGGGGAAAAGAGAAGTAAACAAAGGAAGAGGAAGAAAGGAATTTGATATTAAATCTTCTTTGATCACAAGTTCTCAGTGACCTAATCTCTAGAACTATGCCCACATGAAAGGTTTCACCTCTCTATGGCAACATAGTGAAACCTAATTATTAATCCCAATCCTTTATTATTTCAGAGTTAATTTCAGGACTGGTGGATAGATCTTTCTATACAATTATGATAACAACTGTTCCTAAATACCAGAGATGCTATTTGACATAGAGGTGGTTTGGTTATACCATTGCTGGAGAGATGAATGAAATATTTTGAGTGCAAATACCTTTTATTTAACAGATAAGGAAGCACCTAGAGGTTTCATTTTGTGACCGTCAAAAATGACTATTTCATCTAACTCATAATGACTTGAATTTTTCATAATTTTATGGCATTTCCATTCAAGTATTTGTCATCTATAATGAGGTTCTTTCCTTCAAGTTGAAGGAAAAATAAATACTATCACGATCATTTATCAGAATTAGGTAGGTATAATATGAATTTCCTACCATTCAAAAATTAGTTATCTTCAAGTCTATAGGAATAATCGGATAGGTGATTAAATATCTTGCTTTAGTTATCTTATACTGAGGTTGATTCAATTTCTAAAAATCACGGTTGACATAAAATACATGAAATTCAGTTTTCTCTGAAATGACTTAGTAATCAAACCCCAGAAATACATGACTAGTAACAAAGATTTTTATATACTCACAAAATGTATGAATCTACAAAACCTAAAAAAGTTTAGGTTTATTATTTTATTTTCATTTTTGCGTACTTTATTTATTTATTTTTTTAATTTTTTATTGTAAAGATACTATACAGAGGGTTACAGTTACATGAGCAAGGTAATGGGTACACATCCTATTGAGCATTGTTACCCCCTCCATTGTTTTCCCCTACCATCCCTTCCCATCCTACCTTCCCCGAGGTTTTTTTTTTTAATTGTGATTAAGTGATTACATAATTTCCCAAATTTCACAGTATTGTGGAATAATGATACTCATTTAAAGTCACAAGTTCATTCTAACTTTCCTTGAGCAAATTGTCTATCACAATCTATAACATATAACAGTGTACACATATACACCATACATGTGATCAGCAGCATAGGGATATTTAGGAGTGGTTCGACCAGATGAGTGGGAGTTCTTTGTTTCTTAAGTCCTGTTAATTTTGTGGTCTCACCTAACATTTTGGATTTATCATCCACTTATCAGGTAGACCATGTACCGTTTGTCTCTTTGCTCTTGGCTTACCTCGCTCAACATGATTCCTTCTAGCTCCATCCATTTCCCTGCAAATGCCAATATTTTGTCATTTGTAATGGCTGCATAATATTCCATTGTGTATAGATACCACAATTTTTGGATCCATTCATCTGTGGTGGGGCATCTGGATTGTTTCCATATCCTAGCTATTGTGAACAGTGCTGCAATAAACATGGAGGTGCACGTGTCGTTGTATATTGGTTCCTGTTGTTCAGGGTAGATGCCTAGAAGTGATATGACTGGCTCATAAGGGAGGGCAATCTTTAGCTTTCTAAGGACCCTCCAGACTGCTTTCCAAAGTGGTGGTGTAAGTGTACATTCCCACCAGCAGTGTAATAGGGTTCCTCTTTCTCCACATACCCTCCAATATTTGTCGTTGGCTGATTTGTGGATGTGGGACATTCTGACTGGGGTAAGGTGGTATCTCTGGGTTGTCTTTATTTGCATTTTCTTCACCACCAGGGATGATGAACATTTCCTCATGTGTTTCTTTGCCATTTTAATTTCTCCATCTGAGACGTCCCTCTTTAGTTACCTTGCTCATTTAGTAATTGGTTTGTTGGGTTTGGGAGGAATTAGTTTCTTGAGTTCCCTGTATATACTGGATATTAACCCCTTGTCTGATATATTGCTGGTAAATATTTTTTCCCAATTAGTTGGTTGTCTTTCCAGCTTGGTTGCGATAGATTTAGCTGTGCAGAAGCTTTTTATTATATGGTAGTGCCATTTGTCGAGTCTCTCTCCAATTTGTTGTGACCCTGGGACTCTGTTCAGGAAGTTCCATTCTGTGCCTATTAGTTCAAGTGTCTCTCCTACTCTGTCCTGCAGTAGTTTCAGAGATTCAGGTTTAATGTTAAGGTCTTTAATCCATTTTGAGTTGATGTTGGTGCATGATCATAGGCTGGGGTCCACTGTTAGTCTTCTGCATGTGGCCGCCCAGTTTTCCCAGCATCAGTGGTTGAAGAGGCTGTGTTTCTTCCATTGTATGTCTTTGGCTCCTTTGTCAGCTGGCTGTAGGCCTTTGGATTTATTTCTGGATATTCTATTCTGTTCCATTGGTCTTCGGGTCTGTTTTTGTGCCAATACCATGCTGTCTATGTTATTATAGCTCTGTAGTAAAGTTTTAAATTTGGCATGGATATCCCTCCCATGTTGTCTTTATTCCCTAAAATTGTTTTATCTATTCTAGGTCTTTGTTGTTCCATATGAATTTTTGGACGGTTTTCTGTATTTCAGTGATGTACTTCATTGGGATTTTAATAGGAATTGCATTGAATTTGTATATTAACTTTGGCAGTATTACCATCTTCACTATATTAATTCTGCTTATACAAAAGCATGGGAGGTCTTTCCATTTCCTAGTGTCTCCTGCAATTTCTTTCTTTAACTTTTATAGTTTTCATTAACTAGTTCTTCTACATCTTTGGTTAGGTTAATTCTTAAATATTTTATTTTTGGGGAGGTTATTGTGAATGGGGTTGCTCCCTTTATTTCCGTCTCTTCTTGTATATTGTCAGTGTACAGGAAGGCTACTGATTTTTGTGGGTTTACTTTGTATCCTGCTACTTTGCCGAAGTGATTTATGATTTCTAAGAGTTTGGGGATGGAGTTTTTGGGATTGTGAAGGTATGGTATCATGTCGTCTGCAAAAAGAGATAGTTTAACTTCTTCTTTCCCTATGCGGATCACTTTAATGTCTTTTTCTTGCCTTATTGCCCTGGCTAAGGGTTCTAGGACTATATTGAAGAGGAGTGGAGACAGTGGGCATCCTTGCCTTGTTCCTGATTTTAGGCAAATTGGTTTTAGCTTTTCCCATTAAGTATAATATTGGCTATTGGTCGGTCATAAATGGCTTTTATTGTTTTAAGAAATGTTCCTTCTATTCTTATTTTCTCCAGAGCTTTTAGCATGAATGAATATTGAATTTTATCAAAGGCCTTTTCTGCATCTGTGGTGATAATCATGTGATTCTTGACCTTGGCTCTGTTGATGTGTTGGATTGCATTTACTGAGAACTAGCTTTATTCCACCGTGGTCAGATAGGATACAGGGGATTATGTTGATCCCTTTGTATTTGCTTAAGTTCCTTGCATGAAATATGATATGGTCTATTTTGGAGAAAGTTCCATGAGCTGCGGAGAAAATTTGTACTGTGTTGTTTTAGGGTGAAATACTCAGTAGATGTCAGTTAATTCCACTTGTAGTATGGCCTCACTTAATTCGGTAGCTTCTTTGCCAATCCTCTGGTTGGTAGACCTGTCCTTTGGTGAGAGTGGTGTGTTAAAGTCTCCTAGTATTATCATATTGGGATCTATTTTATTCTGTAAGTTTGAGAGTATTTGTTTAACATATCTGGGTGCACCAATATTTGGGGCATATAAGTTGATGAAGGTAATAAATATCCTCCTCTTGGATTGTTCCCTGTATTAATATGTAGTGTTTGTCCTTGTCTTTCTGTACTGAAAAGTTTATTTTGTCAGATATCAGGATAGCTACACCTGCTTTCTTACTGGGGGCATTTGATTGGTAGATCCTTTTCCAACCCTTTACTCTGAATTTGTTTGTATGTTTGGCTGAGAGGTGGGTCTCCTGAAGGCAACAAATGGATGGGTCATGTTTTCTGATCCAGGCTACAGTTCTTTTTCTTTTGATTGACGAATTAAGCCCATTAATATTAAGAGAAAGTATAGAGAGATGCATTGTTGTCCCTGTCATTCCATTTCCCTAAGTTTTTCTTCTTTTCTTTCCTCCTGTGCTTGCTCAGTTAGACTTTGATTAATGCCTGTCTGGGTGCAGGTCCCAGTTTCTGGTTGCTTTCTTCAGGTTGTGTCCCCCCTCTTAGTATTCTTTGTAATGCTGGCTTAATGTTTATGTATTCATTTAGTTTTTCTTTGCTATTAAAAATTTTCAGTTCTCCATCGAATGTGAATGCTAGCTTTGCCGGGTGTATCAGTCTAGGTTGGCAGGAATTGGCTCTCAGTGCTCGTATGGTACATTCCCAGGCCTTTCTTGCATTCAGTGTTTATGTGAAGAGATCTGCAGTGATTCTAATTTTTTTCCCATTGTAGTATAGCTCCTTCTTAATTTTTGCTGCATGCAAGATTGTTTCCTTATTATTCAGATCTATCATTTTTACTATAATGTGTCTAGAAGTGTTTCTCCTGGGATCTTGCTTGTTGGGTGTTCCATTTGCTTCTGTTATGTAGGTAAGATGTTGTTTTTTGAGGTGGGGAAAATTTTCACCGATTATCTTGTCGAATAATTGTTGCATTCCCTTGCTCTGAAATTCCTCACCTTCGTCCAGTCCAATTATACGAAGGTTAAATTTCTTGGCATAATCTGCTTGCTCTTGAATTTCCCTTTGGCTTAATTTGAGTGATTTTTCCATATCTTTCACTTTTTGGTCCAGTTGGTGTATTCTGTCTTCTGTATGTGACACTCTACATTCCATTTCCGTCATTTTGTTGACCATGGTTTCTATTGTGGTTTCCATGGAGGACATGGACTCCTTTATGGGTTCGATGTTGGTTCTTAAAGTACTGATCTCACCTCTTAATGAAGTATGTCTTGCCTCTAATTTGGCATTTATCTAATTTCTTACTAAGGTTTCTGCTGCCTCTAGTTGTGCATGCATCTCCTGTTTGATATCCTGTATCTCTTTTGATAGTTCATCCTTGTGTTCTTTCAATTTCTGGTCTATTTCTCACTTTATTTCTTTAGTCATTGCCTACAGCATCCCTTGTATGTAGGTTTTGTCTGCCATTCCTGCTTTGCTCCCACTGGGGCTCTCCCTTGCTTGGCTGTTGGGTATTGAGTATAGCTTCCTATCCTAGGTGGTAAACCTTGCAACTTTTCTCTGTGATTTTCGCATGGGGTTTCAGGAATTATTGTGGACTAATCTGCAATTTTGTTTTGGTGTGTCTGTCTTTGTTTGGTTGCTGATTATGTATTGGTAGAGCAAGTGTATGTCTGATCTGGGTTCTGTTGGGGGCCTACCTCCAGCTGCTGGTCTGACCTACATTGGTTTCTCGGCTCTCTGTTGTAGATCGCTGGCAATTCCCGCCTTTGGAAGGGTTGACCAGCCTAGACTGCTCGTGTTTGCTCCTACAGGTGCTCTTGGCAAGATCGGATGCTCTGGATGCAATCTCCCTGATGCTGGAGTCTGCTATGGGCTCCTGATTTTCATTTTGTTTGTTTTATGGACGGTTGTGTGCTTGAACTCTTGGTTTGAGTGCTATCCCTCAGCTCTTAAGCTCAAGTCTGGCACCCTACCATTTGAGCCACAGCACTATTTCTGACCCTTTCTGCTTATGTGATGCTGAGGAATCAGATCCAGGGCCTCATGCATCCAAGACTATCACTCTTCTGCTTAGCCACCTTACCAGCCTGAGCTCCTGCCTACTATCAGGTGCTGGCAGCCTGTGTTGCCCAATTCCCTGCCTAGAGTATATGGGTCAGGTTTTTGTGGGGTTTGGGCTTCTCTTGTCCTGAGCCTCCAGGTCTTTTGTTGTCATAGGCATGCTTCCCAGGAGGTGCAGTTCCCAGTTTTTCTCCCTTCTGCTGAGGCATATTCTCAGCTTTTGACTTCAGTTGGGAGGTGTTGGTTGTGTTGTTCAGGTGCCAGATGTCCAGGCCTGGTGCCGGCCCCCTGCCTGGGGCATGCCAGTTGGGCCTGTACTGCTGTGTATACCACCTAGGTTATGCAGCCTGGGGTACACAGTTCAAATTTCTTCTACTTTTGGTTGTCTTGACCCAGGGACACTGTTCCTGGCTTGGGGGTTTAAGCTCCCTTCCAAGGGTGCTCTTGCTCTAGCCTGGCCAGCGGAGTGTGCTCCATGGGCTGGTGGAGCTCTCAAATATTTCTCAGGTTTAGTGGGTCCTGTGGTCTGGCTGTTGGGGTAGGGATTCAGGGTCAGGGTCTGGGATTCCCTCCCACTCTGTTCTCCCTTGAGGGATACACTGTCTCCTGTGGGGTACTCACCCTGGAGCTAGTTGTTTCTGTATGGTGTAGGTCGTCAGTTGCTGTTGCAATCCAAGTTCAGTTGGGGTGGTTGAGGCCTGGGTTGTGCGGTGGTGGCTCTGTGTGATTCTCTTATGTCTCTGCCTCTGTCGAAGCTGTTGGTTCCACAATGTCCACGCCATGGGCAAGGGGTGGGGGCTGGGCCTCCATACAGGTTCTGAGTGCTGGGGTTTGCACTCTCCGTATCAGCACCAGTTCCTTGTAGGTTTTTGCTTTGCTGTTCTGTGGGCATCCCTTGTAATTCTGGGGGCTCCCATCATGGGGGTGAGTTCTGGGATAGGGGTTTCTCCATTCATCACTGTAGGCGGGTCTGACACTGGTACCTCAGGAGGCTTCTGCGCCAGTTATCTGTAGGCAGCTCCCTGTGTCTCTGGGACCCCAGCAGCCCCCTCAGGGTCGTCTTTGCATATGGCGGGTCTGACACGTACCTCAGGCGGCTTCTGCAAGAGTTATGTGTAGAAGCTCCCTGTGTCTCTGGGACGCCGGTGGCCCCCGCCGGGTCGTCGCAATCGGTGGGTCTGACACTGGGACGTCAGGTGGCTTCTGTAAGGGTTATCTTCAGACTGCCCCTTGTGTCTCTAGGACCCCGGCAGCCCGTGCCGGGGCGTTGCAATCCGTGGGTCTGACACCGGTACCTCAGGGGACTTCTGTACTATCTGCACGCAGCTACCTGTGTCTCTGGGACTCTGGCAGCCCCTGCCTGGCTGGCTGTGATGGCTTGATGTGCTGCCCGTGTTGGGCGGCTTTGGTGGGATGGAGCCTCTCTGCTTGGATGGAAAGTGAGGGGTGGGGGTGGGATCTTCGTGGAGACTCCCAGCTGGTAGGTTTCTCTGTTTGTAGCAATAAGCAGGTATGCAAAGTGGTACCTTAGGTGGCTTCTGCACGGATGATCTTTAGGCAGCCCCCTGTGTCTCTGGGACTCAGGTAGCTCCCGCCCGGCCGGCTGGCCACAGTTTGGCGTGCTGCCACATGGCCAGTGAAGGTTGGGGAAGGGGTCTTCACTGTTCTCTGTTATGAAATTCTTCTTTTCTTTTCTTTCTTTTTTGTTATTTTCCACCTCCTGTTTTTCTCTGAGTGTTTGTCTTTGTGTTGTCGATCTCTTGGTGAGATTAAACATTGGAACTCGAACTCTCTTTTTAATTTAATTTAATGAAAAATTGCTTCATTCAGCCTGACAGAGCCTTTTGCTTTTAGCTTACATGAGAAATTTCATTAACAATCCCTTTTTTGCTTTTGAATAATAGAGTATTGCAGTTTGTCTAAAGAATCTGTCATTTAAACCTTTGAGTGCATATTTTTTCATAAAAATGAACAATATTTTTCACAATGCAGGTTCAGGTTTAATAACTGAATAAATATCTAAATGTTAATTTGTTAAATTGAGCCTCTAGAATTCAAATAATACAATTTATTGTATTCTTAGATATATTAAATCTGTGCTAAATATGGGTGTCTCAAGCTTGTAATCCTCACTACTCAGGAAGCTGGATTTCAAAGTCAGCCTTGGAAAGAAAGTTTGTGAGACACATCTCAATTAATCACACACACACACATCACAACACACACACAAACATACACACTCATGCACAAAATCCAGAAATAGAATTGTCGCTCAAATGATAGAGCAATATCCATGAGGAAAAAAACAACAACTAAGGGATAGGTCTTGAGTTAAAATCACAAGAACAACACACAGAAATATACACACAATATTATGTCTAAATGCTTATTTTAGTTTGAAGAAATAAACAATATCAGGAAAAGTAATATTTGTTACATATCTTGGAACATTTGAGAAATTGTTTTTAGTATAATTTGTCTTAAGATAAAACATAGGTTATTAAAATTAATATTAATCTAGTTAATATTTATAATTACTCATACAACCTTAGAGTACAACAGTTGGGATTTTTTCTATAGCCATAAGAAATATTCTGAGTAAAAGGAAGAGAGGAATAGAGGACGAAGGAAGAAAGAAAGAAAGAAAAAAAGAAAGAAAGGAAGAAAGGAAGGAAGGAAGGAAGAAAGAAGGAAAGGAATGAAAGAGAGAAAGAGAGAGGTAGGGATGGAGGGAAGGAAGGAGGAAGCAAAGAAGAAAGTATGGAAGGAAGGAAGGGAGAAAGGAGGGGACAAAACAATTTAATTCATAAAGTCTATTTAGCCCAACATAAACTCCATGTAATTAATCCTTTAGTAAAGTCAAGTTTGCAATATTCACTTCTTTGCATGTTATCCATGCATGAATGAAATCAACAAATGAAGGATCATAAATAACCAGGTGAATCTGTTTTCATCTGTAGTAATATGTATGCAAATCTTTTTCTCATTTTTTATATATCATCAAATAACTATTTGCAAACAATTTACATTTAGTTATAAATATTCTAAAAATTGATGAAACTAAATGATTTCAATATATTATATAATGTGAATACAAGTATTTGTAATTTTATTAATATTAAAGTCTTCATGTTATATTAATTATAAAAATTTATTATGCATTTTATCAGATTAATTAGCATCATCTGATTTTGGTGTCTGTGGGAGTCCTAATAGCAGACCGTAATTAAAATCAAAGGAAATCTGTATTTGTTGGCACAAACGAATATTTCTGAAAGCAGTTAACTCATCGGAGATTGTTGAAATAAGCTATAGGGTCCTTTAAATGCGAGATCATTTCATCTGTAAAAATGGATAGTTTTACTTCTTCCCTATTTGGATCCCCTTTATATTTTTCTTTTTATTTATTTATTTATATTTACATTGTGAGAATACCATACAGAAGAGTTACAATTACATGGGCAAGATAATAAGTACATTTCTTATCAAGCATTGTTGCCTCCTCTTTGTTTCCCCTTCTCATACCTTCCCATACTCCCCCTTCCTCCCACCCAAACCCCCTCCTACCCCCTACCAAAGTTGTAAAGTTCGTTTTTCGACATAACGACTTGTACATCTCATTTTGCAATGGGTCCACCTGTATCCCTAGTTAAAGGATTTCTTTTTTCCCTTCCCCTCCACAAATTATACCAACATCAAATACTGTGAAAGCATGGGTTATACCATGGGGGAGGGACATACAAAGCAACAAAGAAATCGTCTCATAAATATGTTAGAAACAATTGCATGAAAGGAAAAAAAATCATTTTAATACTTATGTTTTTCTCTTGCCTGTTGCTCTTGCTATAAAGTCCACTACCATATTGAAGAGTAGTAGAGAGAGTGGACATCCTTTTCTCATTCCTGATTTTAATGTCTTCCTTCTTCCATTGTTAGGTAAATGCTAATTATCTCTGTTATATACATACTATGCATTATATTGAGGAATGTTCCATGTATTCCAAGCTTCTCAAACCTTTTAATCATAAAGTGGTATTGGAGCTTGTTAAAAGCTATTTCTTCATCCTTATAGACAATCATGTGTTTCGTTCTTTTCTTCTACTTATGGTTTGTATATTGTTTATTGACAAGAATATTGAATCCAATTGTATCTTAGGATGAATCTTATTTGATTATACAATATGACTTTTCTGTTAGTTGCTGAAATTGGTTGGTAAGAATTTTATTAAGAAGTTCTGCATCATTGCTTGTCAAAGAGTTGGGTTTATAGTTTTCTTTATTTGGTGAATCCCTATGTGATTTGGGGAAGAGTATATTTCTAGCTTTATAGAATGTGTTTGATAATTCCCTTTCCCTTTCTATTCCATTAAAGACTTAGATCTGTGTATTGAAAGTTCTTTGTAGGCCTTAATTTCATGGTACATTCATTGAGTCCTAAATTTTTCTGGTATGGGAAGTGGTTTATTGACATTTCATTTTCATTTCTTCTTATGTGTTACTCCTTGGTTCAAATCGAGTATAGGAAAGCATCAATTTCTCCAGGATTCTCCAGGAGATTGGCATAAAGTTTTCAAACTTCTCTCTTATATCATTTTCAATTTTGCCTGTATCTGTTGTTTTGTCTCATTTTTGTCTTTAATTTTCTCTATTTGGATGAGTTCTCTTATTGCTTGGGGTATTTTTTTATTATGAAGGTGATATACAGAGGGGTGGGTTACAGTTACATAAGTAATGAGTATATTTTAATGAGTACATTTCAATGAGTACATTTAATATTTTTATTTGTTTCCGTCTATTTGGCTTTGGACTTTTTCCTCTTTTCAAGGAGCTTGCAGTACATAATTAAAATACTGATTTGAGTTTTCCCCAATTGCTTGATGTAGGCATTCAAAGCTATAAATTTTCCACTAGGTACTTCATTTAATATTTCCTAGAGGAGCTGGTATTTTGTCTCTTTTTTTTTTTTGTTAAATTCCAGTAACTTTCAGATTTCCATTCTAATCTCTTCAGTGCCCGACTGGTCATACAGCAGTGTGTTGTTCACTCTTCATGAGATTGACCTTTTTTTTATCTTTAACTGTTTAATTCTAAGTTTATTCTGTTGTGGTCTGACAAGGTATGTGAAATCAATTAATTTTCAATTTGGACAGAATTTCTGTGTGATATAGGATAGATTCTATTTTGGAGAATCTTCCATGACCTGCTGTGAAGAATGTATATACTGATACTGAATGTATATTCTGTAGATGTCTGTTAGGGGTAGGTGGTCAATGTAGTTATTTAGGTTATTGAGTTTTTCCAGTATAACCAATCCATGGATGACAATGATGGGTTGAGATGTGTTTTTAGGTTGTGTAGTATTTGGTTGATGATGTGGGGTGGTCCAGGATTCAGGGCATTGATATTTACACTTGTTATATCCTCCTAATTGAGAGTTGCCTTTATCAACATGTAATGTCTCTTCCTACTAATTTTAATTTGAATTCTATTTTATCTTATGTTAGTAATTCTATTGTGGCCTGTTTATGGTATCCATTTGCTTGAAAATTTTCTTTCCAGCCTTTCAGTTTGAGTATGTTTGTTTTTGTCAGTAAAATGTATCTGTTGTGGACACTGGATGGATGTGTCTTGTTTTTTTATACTACTATCTAATCTGTTTTCTAATTGGAAATTTAATTCCATTGATATTGAAAGTTAAGACTGAGAAATATCTGATAAGCCCTGCTATGTTATACCCCTGCTGTTAGGAGCTGTGATTCATCTACTGTTAATATATTTACCTTGTTCTCTGGTAGGGAGCATTTTATATAGCCAGTTCTTGTTGTTCTTGATCTCTCTATAGGGTATATTTGATTAACTTCTACCCTGCTGATTTGGTGGAGATACGTTGTTTCAAGTTTTCTTTGTCATGAAATATTTTTATATATCCTTTAAATGTAAAGGAGAGTTTGACTTGGGACCGTATTCACGATTGGTAGTTGTTTACCCTTAATGTTTGCCATATATTATGCTAGGCTCTCCTTTTTATGGCTAGAAAAGTTGAACATTTCTTCATGAGTCTAATGGCCATTTTTATTTTCTCTTCAGAGAAGCCTCTCTTTAAGACTTTAGCCCACTTAGTTATCGAGCAGTTGTTTCTCTGAGGATTTGTTGTCAGGTGATTTAATTTTTTGAGTCCTAAGTATATTTTAGATATAAGACCTCGTCCGTTTTATGACTCATGAAGATCTTCTCCCAGAACGTGGGCTTTCAATTGATCTTGCTAGCTATGACCTTTGCCTTGCAGAAGCTCTGATGTTTCATGTAATCCCAATTGTCCAAACTTTCTTTGATTTCTTTTGTTTCCAGTTCTCTATTAAGAAAATTTTGGCTTGTGCTAAAAAGCCCTAGATTTTCTCCTATTCCTTCATGTAATGTTTTCATGGTGTCTTCTTTTATTTTGAGGTGTTTGATCTATTTGGAGTTGACTCTCGTGCAGGATGACATATACAGATCTAGCTTTAGTTTTCTACAGGTGTTTAACCAATTTTGTCAACACCATTTACTCAAAAGGCTGTCTTTCTTCCCTTCTAATTTTTTAGCTCCCTTGTCAAAGATTAGGTGCTATAGGTCAGTGGGTTTATTTCTGAGTCTTCAGTCTTATTCCATTGATCTTCAGGTCTGTTCTTGTGGCAGTACCAAGCTGTTCTTTTACTATGGCTTTTTAGTAGAGTTTGAAATTTGGAACTGATAGTGCTCCAGTGCTGTTCTTTCTGCTAATGATTGGCAAACCCATAGTTAGCATTATACTTAATGGTGAAAATTTAAAGCTATTTCTTATAAATTCAGGAATGAGATAAAAATGTCTGCTCTCTCCACTACTCTTCAACTTAGTATTAGAATGCTAGCTGGGGCAATAATACATGATGCAAACTTAAAGGGATCCAAATTGGGAAAGATGAAGTAAAACTCTCCCTCTTTGCAGATGATATGATCCTGTATTTAAAGAACCACATGGACTCCACTCCGAAATTACTTGAGCTGATCAGAAACTTTGGCAAACTAGCCGAGTATAAAATTCACCCTCAGAAATCAATGGCTTTCCTGTATTCCAATAACAATAAGAATGTGGCTGATATTAGGAAAGCAACCCCTTTTTAAAAGCCACACAAGAAATAAAATATCTAGGAGTTAAGAGGTGAACGACCGCTATGATGGAAATTTTAAAAATCTGAAAAAGAAAATGAAAGCAGAACTAAGGAAGCGGGAAACCTCCCATGCTCATGGATTGGGAGGAATAAAATCATGAAAATGGCAATACTGCCAAAAGCTATATCCAAATTCAATGTGATACCTATCAACATCCCAATCTCACTCTTCAATGAAATTGAAGTAATCCAAAAATTCATATGGAACAATAAAAAACCCAAATAGCACAGAGTGTTTTTTTTTTTTTTTTTAGTGATTCTCATTTTGTATTACCACTTTGATTCTACAAAGTAATCTATGGATTTTAACTTTCTTCCTCCCTTTGGATAAAGCTCAAAAAACCCTGCCTCTAGCTCCCAAGACACTTAACTCTTAGGTCCGGACAATTGTTCCTAGATAGTGGATTACTTAATTGTATTTTGAATGCATAAAACATGCATATAAAAATCTCATATTTTGATCTCATGAGAAAACAGCCTTTTTTCCACTCCTAAATTTATTTCCTGAAAGGCATTTTTAGAGAGAATCTGTTTTCATTTTTAGAAGAAAGGCTTGTAGGAAACTTTTCAAAATCTGGCTCCTCCTCCCGTACCTCAACACCTAAAACACAAATTTCAAAATGCGTTTACAAGAAACAATACAAAAACCAAATACTGGGAATGCTCAGATGCAGAACATTTTACAAAACCCAGAGTATAACTCTGCTGTCTGAGGGAGGGGTTCTCTGAATAAATTAACAAACAAACCCAAAAGAGCATCCAGGAGTATCGGATGTGAGTGTCCCTCGCTGCTACTCCATGGACAAGGAGCATGGAATGGCTTCCTAAGCCTGCTGGCAATGCATGGAGGAAAGCTTCCTTGCCAGTCTGAGTACAAAAGTTGGCATCACCCCGCTAGGGCCTGTCTTTTTTGTCTTTTCCCCACAGCAGAGCAGAATCATCCCCTCCTCCACGACGGATAAATACTGTACAAACTGATCCACAGAGTGGCATCTGTTCAGTCTGCAATCCTTCCTAGGTGGGTGGACCCTGTCCCATAGTGTGTGTGTGCTCCCAGGGGCTGATCCTCATGGCCCAGGCGCAAGGGGCAGGGGTGCTAGATTTGAGTCAGTGGCACTGTGTCATTCATGCAGCAGCCGTCAGGTTGCTGCCCTAGCCCAACAGCAGGTGCACTCTGATCTTCTCCCACAGTCCCAGGTGAGGGGTGCTCACAAGGGCCCGATGTGGGCAGTCTTCCACTATGATCCTACTTCACCAGAGAGACCAGCATGCCAGATGAAGTGGCTGCCACCTGAATTAATTATTAATTATTTAATTGATTGTTTAATGAAGCAGGGTTTTTTTTTTTGCCAGTTGTGGGGCTTGAACTCTAGGCCTTGGCACTGTCCCTAAGCTCTTCAGCTCAAGACCAGTGCTCTACCACATGAGCCATATTGCCACTTCCAGTTTTTTCTGCTTATGTGGTGCTGAGGAATTGAACCCAGGGCCTCATGCTTGCAAGGCAAGCACTCTACCACTGAACCACCTTCTCAGCCCTGGAGCAGTTTTAAAGAAAATGATTCACATTACTGTATGACATATAATGCTATATCTTTGAGTCTCTAGTCCAAAATCATTGAACTTGATACTAGCAAGAATACATTTTTTGGTTGTATTTATAAGGCCATAATGGCAAACTGAAATAAAAGTACAATAAACCTTTTATCCAAAAAACACATTATTTTGAAAAAAATTGTATGTAACTAGTGCAAATGACGTTATACTACAATAGCAAAATACACACAAAATATATTACATTAGTTACATTCAAAAGTAAAATAAGTAATTACAGACAGAATTCGTTTTCTATTGTGAAAATACTGTACAGAGGTGTTACAATTACATGGCAAAATTCTTACTAGATAAAAAATATTACAATGGTTTAACAGGTTGAAGTGATATATGTTATATATTTTGTTTCTATGAAACTTATTTATATCTCCCACTTCTGTTTAGATCAGTGAAGGAAAAAGTTAGAAAGTAGAAATTATATGTTGCACCTCTTGCTTGCAGCACCACGAGGGGAGTGGCACATCCTATTTGGAGTCCTGGGATGAAACCCACACCAGCCCATGTAGACCCATCAGAGGTCTGTGTGCTGGCACTAAGGGGGTTCAGGACACCGCCTTGCTGCTGCAGCAATTGCAGCATTTATTGTGGTGGGCTGTAGCCAACAAGGCTCCATCAGAGACCAAATCAAGCAACCCAGATTCAGGTGCCAAAGCCAGGAGGGAAGGCAAGGCAGACCCCAACTCCTGCCTTCCATCTGTGCAGCCTACACTGCCAAGGCCAGACCCATTCCCATGCTTTGGAGCCCGATGAGGGTAGGGGGTGAGCCCATTGCTTCCAAATGGAGCATCCCCGGAATGGGACTGAGAGCTGGGCCCATGTGGACCAGGACAACTGAGAAGGCTACACAGCAAAGCCAAAGGGGCTTCGGATCCCTGGTGCTGCAGCTTGTGCGCTACAAGTACAGTGTCCTCTGGCACTGATGAGCACAGAACAGGGATGGCCCTGTACTTGAGTCCACAGGGGCCAAAAAATGGAGGTTCTCAGAGATGCTGAAGAGGCTCCAGGTGCTGAGTTGCTGCAGCTGTCACAAGCCCGCTGGTAGAGGGACGAGCACATGACTCCAGTTCCCAGACCGCCTTAAAGACTGATGAGGTGAATCAAGACTGGGCTGCCTGGCCCAAAAGGGGCAGACTGCACACTCAGCCTTCCTTCTCTCATGGACTGTAAATTGTAGAAACATGGTGTCCTTCCACCCCACACCCATGGGGGCAGGCAGTGACCCCAGAACAGAGTCTCCCTGGGATGGCCCATGTACTCAGGACCACCGCAGACCAGTACCAGCACAGCTGGAGGAAGAGAGGACAGCAGTGGCCTCAACTCCAGCCCCATGGCTGCCAGCTCCTGGGTAAAATGGAGCAACTGAGACTGGGAAGTTAGGTAGGAAGGGTGGGCGTGGCTCATCTGGCAATGCTGGGGAGCATGCACACACATCCACTCACTGCACATCCACGTCAAGGGAAGGGGCCCAACTTCTCAAAGGTTGACCTGAGGAGGCACCCACACCCACAGGGACTACAGAAATGGAGTTTCATGTGGTGACTTGAAAAGGGCTCCAGGGCACAGCCTTGCTGCACCACGGAACAACTGGCAAAAAGAAATAAAAAGGAAAGACATCCAGTAAAACCTTGCATCAATAATAACCTATTACACTTTTAAAAAGTTTTACTTTCCTCTTGCCCTATATTTTGGCATGAGGTCCTCTGAATTAACCAGAAATCTCCAGAATTTCTTCATGAATAGTAATACAAATAAATATAGTTCCTCTTCTTTTTTTAATTAAGGGTGATTGCTTTTAGTTCTTTCCCATGTTTGATCAATGAAAAAGAAATCCCAAAGTGTATTTGTAAAACACCAAACTCAGGATTTCTTTTGACATCCTCACTGGAGAAAAAGAATAAAATGACCGAACAACAGGCATCACCCATATTGTCAGTGTGCTAGTTCTCTCTCTGATAAGAAAATAATCCTGAAGATCACTTATGCAAAATGTTTTGCAAGAATTCTTGTTGTTAAATTGCATTTATATTCCTCTTCCTGTCTCCTCTCCTGCTCCTTTTTCCCAGGGTCCTGTTTCCCTCTTCCTTCTCTCCTCCCCTCTATTTTCTCCCTGTCCCTTTTCTTCTTCCTCCTGCTATGCCCTTCCTCTTCTCTTGCCCTTTCCTCTTCCTTTCCGTCTTCTTTCTCCTACACGTTCACTTTCTTCTATTTCTTCCTTTATGGTCCTGGGGTTGGGCTCCATGCCTTGTGCTCACAAAGCGTATGCTCTCCTGCTCGCTACAGGCCTTCAGTCTGGACTTCATTTCAATGACACTCTATTTCTGATTTGTTTTTAAGTAGCAAACCAAGCAAGACTTTTGATTCAGGATTTAATTCATTATACATATTCTACACAATAAATATGTGCTACTTCATACATTGTAGCTAGTAGGTTTTGATTATTTTTGGGCTTCAGATAAACTCATCAGAAACAATTTGTTTGAAGGCAATCTAATGTGATTCTCCCAAATTAATGAACTGGTTACTTTATATATTGTACAAGTACTTCCATATTTCTCTCAGTTTAATGAACTGCCACTTTGTGGTAGCAGCCACAGTAACACTAATCCAAGGATTTCTGGGGAAAAGAAGAGTAAGTCCAGACAGGAAAATCTATGAGATCTGTATCTCAAATTAACTATTAAAAAGACAGAAGAAGACCTGTGGCTACGTGGTTTAGTGCCATCTTTGCACAGAATAAGCTGACAAAAGGACCAAGGCCTGAGTTGAAGACCTGTGGGGGTACACACCCACCCACCCACCACACACACACACACACACACACACACACACACACACACACACACACACACACACTCACATTTCCCAGTTAGAGCAAGTAGAATATCTGTTTTCCCAGTAACATATCTGAGTTACTATCCTATGTGTTTGGCTGTATCATCAACTTACCTAATTTTAATAAATGACACCTTGTTCATTATTATTTAATCTTGGTTACAAGATACATTTTCATGCAGAAAATTGAGTTTGTTCTCAAAATCATGACTCTCTTGGTTTGTAAGAATGAAATAATTGTGCCTTTAATTCATTAGTTCATTAATTAGAAAAGTAACCCTAACCCTAGAACCGATTGCCTTTGGATTCAAAAAGGCACACAAAAACATTAGATTTTATTCCTTCTATCTTTGTTTCAACTCATCTTTCTTAAAATAGTTTGTAGTTTTACTCAATATCTTGCCATTTTTCTAACCTGAACCCTAACGAACATTTAGGCTAACCCTCAAATTAATCATACCCTAATCCTAATGTTATTAGCAGTTTCCTATTTTATATTCATCCTAATTCTAACGTGACTTGTTATTCGAAGAGTTACTTCCAGTTTGACCCGAAATTTTCTATTTGCCTAATGCTAAAACTAAGCTTAGCTGGAACTGAAACCTAACTTTCCACCTAATAAGAGTCGAATATTAATGTTTAAGAAAAATACTCTAGTTTTTATTCATTCTATGGAAAACTCCAATTTGCACTCTGGAAATTAGTTTCAATTTGCCCTAATTCCTAAAAATTTCCTGACTCTACCTTTAAAGTTATCTTGTTCCCTAACCTGAACCATTATGTTACTTGTCCTCAAATTCTTTTATCATTAAAAATACTGTATTATCCATTGATCTACCTTTCCTAAACCACTGTATCCTAAAACAGTTTCAGATTTACTTACCATCTAGTCCATTACTTAAAGCTAACTCTCAACTTAAACCTGGCTGGAAAACTCTTATTAATCATTATAAGAATGATCCATGAGAAATAAATATAATGATAATGCTCTAGTTACTATTCAGCCTGACATTTTTGCTTCTATTTGTTAATGAAAACTCAATTTTATACAAAAAGTTCCTATTCATAGCACTAATCATAATCAGAACAAAATACTGACCCTGATCTTAATCCCAATTATATGTCAATACTAACACTCACACAAGAACACTAGTTTTCACTCATCCTAACGATTCAAATAAGCCTTCCAAACATAGGATTCAATTTTTTTTCCAATATCTTAGTCACTTTCTAACTTAACTGAAAAACTGGGAATAAACATAAGCTTAATTGCAAGTAAATTCTAATAGTAGCAATACTCTAGTTGACATTCACTCTAATTCTTACCAGGCTTATTCTAAAATTTACCTACAATTTGAACCCCAATTTTTCCTCCTTCACTCTAACCCTAACCATGGCTGGAATCCTAACCATAACCTTGACACTAATGCTGTCCCAATTCTAAAATTTATGAAAAAATGCTCATTTTGTGTTATTCTAACTGAATTTCCACTTGTAATTCTTGAAATGAATTGCAGGTTTTCCTAAAACCTATAGATTTTCCACTCTTATCCCTGAACCTATCTTATTCCATAAGAGAAATCACTGTACCCATTGATCTCAAATCCTAATATAATGAAATACATTGTACTTCCATTATCCCAGCATTTCCTCAATTCCTAGAACTTAAAATAAGTTCAAATTTACCTAACATTTTTCCCATTTCTTTTTTTTTCTTCTTGTTGGTCATGGGGCTACATCTCTGGGCCTAGATCCTATCCCTGAGTTCTAGGCATGGGCACGATCTCTCTGAGTTCTTCAGCTCAAGGTATGTACTTTGCCACTTGAGACACATCACCACTTTCTGGTTTTCTGGTGCTTACTTGGAGATAAAATTCTCACAGACTTTCCTGCTGAGCTGGCTTTGAACTCTGATCCTCAGAAATCAGCTTCCTGAGTAGCTAGGGTAATAGGCATGAGCCACCAGTTTAATCCATTTCTTTACTCTATCCTCAACCCCCTTTAACCAGAAACATAATGCTAATCTCAATCTGAGTTAAAACCAAATGATTAATGTAAGGAAAGTTGTCTCTATTTAATCAATCACACATTTTTTTGCTTCTCCTTCTTAGTTGAAAACTAAATTTTACCCTAAAGCTTGTCCTTCCCTAACCCTAACCAGAACTAACACAGTAACTCACACTTTAAACCAAATTATATCTGAATGTTTAAAGTAATACCGACACTGGTTTTCATTCATTGTAACTTCGATGTTATTCATTCTTCTTAAAATATGCTGCAGTTTTACACAATATCTTACATCTTTTTCTCATTCTAACCCCAACTCTAACTGCAACACCTTGCCTAATCCTTAGACTACATATAACTGAATTATTATGTTAACAGCAAGCCTCGATTTCACATTTATCCTATCTCTTGCTAAGCGTGTAGGTCTAAAATTTAATTGAATTTTGAACCTAAATTATTATTATTATTATTATTATTATTTTAATTGTGAAAATACAGTACAGATGGGTTACAATTACACTGGCAAGGTAATGAGTACATTTCTTATCAGGCATTGTTGCCTTGTACTTGAGGACTTTCTGATCTTAAAAATTATCAAGCATTTTTGCCTCCTTTTTGTTTCCCCTTCCCATCCCTTCCCATATCCACCCCACCCAGCCAAAGTTGTAAAGTTCACTTTTCAACATAACATCTTGTACATCTCATTGTTGCAATGGATCCACCTGTATCCCTAAAATTATGCAGCAAAATATCTCTAAGAAATACATTTTTCAATAAGATGTTTCAATCCTTAGATAAAGTTCATTTTACTCTAACATAAAGTTATCTCCAAAAATAATTTCTGCAACTAACCTAATGTATGTGTTCTTGCACAAAATTCTGTGACGTCTAGTCTTGTTATAGGATTTTAATTATATTTTTTATTTGTGACATAATCCCTACTTACATTTATTACAAACTTCTGTAATTATACAAATCATGCCTGTACACACTAATTTTGCATCCTTTAATATTATTTAATATTTAATATTAAAAATATCTTTCTTCCTGTCTCCCACAGGGAAGGATGAGGTGCTGAAGTACATGGAATGGAAATTTGCAACGTGAGGATGGGATCATGAGTACTTTCTACTTGGCTGAATAGGAATTCTTTTTTCTACATCACATTCTTACCGTTTAATCACACAGGGAAAGCCACAAAATTTGAAGTTCATATGAAGGAATTACATTCCTAAAAGATGTGGTAACCCTGCTCAAAAGTTCAATCTTATCACTAGTTCTTTGTGCTTTCTGGCTGATCTATTTCTCTATCATATGTTTCATATTGTAAAGTATATTAGCAATTCAGCTGTCAGTACATGGCAGGAGACTCCTGAAACCACAGCTATTGCTCTGTAATATTCAGAAGACAGGAAAAAGATTATATTGATCTCCAATTCCTCCCTTTGGCCTTCAATATATTAATTAATTGTCAAAACAATCATGTAAGATGTTAGTTTATTTTCCCTTTTTAATTAGATATTAAGCAAGTGTTTATCACAGTAAAAAGTGATAGTGCTATCAGAACTCTTATATGAGCACCTTCTCCCTAACAAGTAATGCTATATGGACTGTAAATATGGAAGCCATAATAGAATTCTCTCTCTCTCTCTCTCTCTCTCTCTCTCTCTCTCTCTCTCTCTCTCTCTCTCTCTCTCTCTCCACACACACACACAGAACTGCCACCCAGACAAATGAGACATCAGTTCCATTCTTTTGTAATTATAGTTGATTGATGTTTCTCCATAGGTTTTTCTTTGCTTAAGCATCTTGCCTGGACCTGTATCTTTCCCTGAAATCAAGTACATTCAAGTAAACTCTATGAATTCATACTACTACTCCAAAATACTAAAATGTATTGAATCTAGAGACCAATAGAAACACTCAGCTTGTTATTTTAGTAGAAATTGACATCATGAAAGTAGAGTAATATTGATCAGGAACTGATGTAAGAGAACAGGAGTATGTGGGAAATGTAGAATACTGTATGTGTGTTAGAGATACAGAATCAACTTCTGTAGGCTTATGTATTGAAAACTTGTCATCCTATATTGAAAGCTCAATTTACATATACCGTTTTACCTATCATGAATGTTCACAGTATCTTTGAATAAATCACACAATTGGCATGTATTTATAATCTTAAGCAGACAGTCTGCTACTACATCTTTCATTCTATGTGACGAACCCTTATTTTTTGTTTCTCTATTTGCGGAATAAATGTATTCCTGGAAACAGGATATTGACAGCAAATCTGGGTGCAATTTTCATTTTTTAAATTTCAAAAATAATATAAACTTTGTATTGACTAGTCATTTTCTAAAAATGAGTGATATTCATGAACACAATATTTTGGTGCCTTTAAATAGAGAATTGATGTAGTTCTTGTGTCTAATTTACTTAACCACTAGATTGTTCGTGTATGAACATGTGCATTGGACTTTTTTATTTTTACATATAAAGTAGTCCTCAAGGGTTTACTTTAAACTGATAATGGGGTGGTGTCTTCCTATTCCAAACTTTATATTTACTTCTGTAAAAGTACTAGAAACACATGCTATTTACCGGAGAAATATAAAAGAGGAGAACATATTTCTAAAAAGATTGGATTTATTGACAAAAAAGAACATATTTCTAAAAAGATTGGATTTATTGATAAAAAAGAGTAAAATAGGTTCCTTGCTTGAGACTGCATAAATTTCATATGAATGTAGCTCAAGATGAGGCTCAGATAAATTCATATTAATATTACTGAGATTTACATAATAATATAAGCAATATAGGTATTTTTAAGGAATTGGTCATTCAAAGCCCTAGATAACTCATGGATGAAGAATGGAATTGAAAATAGCAGAGGAAAACAATTCAACATGCAGCTATTATGATTTTATAATACTAATATGAAAGAAATGGAGCTTTTGTTTTTCTGAAGAAGAACGTTTAGACAGTAATTTCAATGTATGGCATCAGTTATAATGAGTCTAACGTCTTTTCCTCCAAGAAATCCAAGAGTACTATACTCATCCTCTGAAATGTAAATAAGTAATAATTTTAATTAGCTTTTGTTAACATTAATTTAATTGTGTAGCAAAAAGTTAAAATGTTTGCTCTCCTTCCTTCAATATAGTAACATACATTTCATACTTTACTGTCTCTTCATACAAGCCTGAAATCACTACTTCAAAGTAACACAAACAGAAAAACAAAAATAACCTGATACAACAATCACAAATCCTGAATTATATGAAAAAGTCTACAATAAAAATAAATAAATCTGGGCTGGGAAGGTGCCTCAGTAGTAGAGCGCTTGTCTTGCATGCCTGAAGCCCTGAGTTCAATTCCTCAGTACCACATAAGCAAAAAGAAAAAAAAATGGAAGTGGCACTGTGGCTCAAGTGGTAGAGAGCTAGCCTTGAGCTGAAGAGCTGAGGGACAGCACCCTGGCCCAGAGTTCAGGCCCCACGTCTGGACCCCCCCCCAAAAAAAATAATATAAATAAATAAATAAATAAATCTGAAGAAGAAAAATAATGATAGAAAAACAACAGAAGATTACCCTAGCTCTCTCTAATGAAACAGAGATTTAGAGTCCTAGCAGGTACTCCAGTTCTAGAGGGTCACACCAAGTCAGCTATAATTATATATAGATATACAATTCGAAAGAGGAGCTTATACTGTTTTCAGAAGAAAACAGAAATCTATGAAAACTTACCCAGCCATGTAGGTGACTGCTGTGACTGTGTTGGCCAATATATTCAAAAGTACATCTGCAGTGTGGAAATAGGGCAACATGGAAAAAAGCAGGAACAGAAATGTACATCAGAGAAAGCCACATCCATATACAAAAACAATTCACCATACCACTGGACAGTGTGAACTCTGTCTGGAACCACAAGTATTAACATCACAACATCTCACCACAACTAGTTTCTACTCCTACACTTAATGGTCTAGACAAAAACCTAGTTCCTGAAAAGCAAATCACAACAGAAAACCAACACCTGGCAAATCAACCAAGAACACAGAGAGCCATGTATTAAGATCATAGATCCTCCAAAAGAAAACCTCCAAATGGACAGAACAAAACAGAAAAATACAAGAAAAATGATGTCAAGGCAGTATAATTCATAAAGTACATAACCAGGCATTGGAACAGACAAGGACCTTGAAGATAGTTATCAAAATACATTACAAATACTGCTGAAAAATGTGATTAATGGAAAGATAGAAAACCTCTACAAGGAAATTTGTGAACAAGATGAGACCAACCAAAGACTAGCAAAATAATTCATGGAGAATACAAACAGAAAGATAAAAATTTCTGAGAAGGCAAGGGAGTCCAAGAAAAAATAGATACCTAGTTAAAAGATATGAGAGAAGACACAGCTAAGAAAAAAACCCTTGCTACTCCCCCACCCAAAGAAAATACATACAAAAAGCCCATACAGGACCTAAAAGAAAGCTTTAAAAATGAGATAGAACCACTAAAAATGACCAATTAGAAGACGAGGAAATCAAAAACAAGGTAGAAAGTCTCCACAGCAAATAGATGACATAGAGGATAATCTCAGGGTCAAAGACAGAATAGGTCTAATAGGAAAGAGGAGATAATCATTTAGAACAAATCCAAGAAATAAGAAATGATCTTGCCAGAACTTCAAGACTCAGAAGATCAAATTTCGGGGAGATAAGTACCAAGAAAGAGAAGAGCAGTAAACTAAATTGATGGGAAACAAATTACAGAATTCTAGCAGAGAACGTGCCAAATATCCAAATAAATAAGCTCATTCAGAGAAGAGAAGCCTTTAGAACACCAAACAGAGAATTCTAGAACTGAAAAATCCACCACCACATCATAATCCATTAGAGGATCATTAAAGATCAAGGAAAGGATTCTTAAAACTGCCAGAGGAAAAAGACTGATTATTTATAAAGAATATACAGTCAGAATAAATGCAGATTTCTTAGCTGATACGGTAAAAAGGAGAGCCTGGAATGATATCCGACAAACATTAAGGGTAAACAACTACCAATCGTGAATATCGTCCTAAGCCAAACTCTCCTTTACGTTTAAAGGATATATAAAAATATTTCATGACAAAGAAAACTTGAAAAAAGGTATCTCCACCAAATCAGCAGGATAGTAGTTAATCAAATATATCCTACATAGAGAAGATCAGGAAGAACAGGAACTAATTATATAAAATGCTCCCTACCAAAGAACAAGGTAAATATATTAACAGTAGATGAGGCACAGCTACTAACAGCAGGGGTATAACATAACAGGACTTATCAGATATTTCTCAGTCTTAACTCTCAATATCAATGGATTTAAATTCCCAAATAGAAGACGTAGATTAGATAGTAGTATAAAAAAAAAACAAGAAACATCCATCTAGTGTCTACAAGATACACATTTTATTGACAAAAACAAACATGTACTCAAACTAAAAGGTTGGAAAGAAAATTTTCAAGCAAATGGACACCATAAACAGGCCACAGTAGAATTATTACCATAAGATAAAATAGAACTCAAATTAAAATTAGTAGGAAGAGACATTACATATTGATAAAGGCAACTCTCAATTAGAAAATATAGCCAGTCTAAATATCAATGACCTGAATCCTGGAGCATCCCACTTCATCAACCAAATTCTACTTAACCCCAAAAGACATCTCAACATATCATTCCCATCTATGGATTGGTTATCCAGGAAAAACTCAACCAAGAAACTGCAGACCTAAATAACTTCATTGACCACGTAGCCCTAACAGACATCTACAGAATATACATTCAGCATCAGAATATACATTCTTCACAGCAGCTCATGGAAGATTCTCCAAAACAGAACATATCCTATGTCACACAGAAATTCTGTCCAAATTGAAAGAAAAAATAATTGAATTCCAATTCAGACCATAACAGAATAAACTTAGAATTAAACAGCTAAAGCAAAAAAAAATTGTCAAACCCATGAAGAGTGAACAAAAATTTGCTGAATGACCAGTGCCACACTGAAGGGATTACAATGGAAATCTGAACTTTTCTAGAATTTAACAAAAATGAACACAAAAAATACCAGCTCCTTTGGTATTTGCAGTAATTACAGGAAGATTTATAGCTCAGAGTGCCTACATCAATAATTGGGGAAATCTCAAATGAATATTTTAATTATGTATCTCAAGCACCTTGAAAACAGGAAGACGCCCAAAACCCAAAGCAGTAGACAGAAAAAAAAAAAATTTAAATAAGAAATAACTAAATATAGTCAAAATAAAACAGAGAAAGAATCAACAAATCAGAGTTGGTTTTTTAAATAAATGAACAGACTTGACAGACCCATTCCAAATCTTACTAAGAAGAGAATTTATATAGATAGATAGACAAAAAGCTCAAAGATTGGGTGAAGAACTTTAGTTGCTCTGCAACTCACAATTGCATCATATCTCAAACATATTTAAAGCTCCAAAAATTAACCCATTAAAAAATTCTCAAAGAAACATCAACCCTCTTAATAAGTGGGCTAAAGATTTAAAAAGACCTCTCTGAAGAAGAAATATGCATGGTCAATAGACACATGATGAAATATGCAAAATTTCTGGCCATAAATAAATGCAAATCAAAGCAACATTAACATTTCATCTCACCCCAGTTAAAATGACCATTATGAAGAAAATTAATAATAATAGATGCTGGGCTGGTGGAGATGCGGTCAAAAAGGAAAATTACTACACTATTGGTCGAAATGTAAACTTGTTCAAATACTCTGTAATGAAGTACAGAAGTTCCTCAATAGAGCTCCCCTATTACCCAGCAATGATGGATCAAGAAAATGTCATATATATTCACAACAAAACGCTATGCTTCTGTCAGAATGAATGACTCTGACCCAATAGTAAGGAAATAGAATCACTTGGAAAACATAATAAGTCAAACAAGCCAGACCCAAAGAATCATAGGCAACCTCTAGGTTTGCACTTATTTGGAAAAACTAGAATATGTCTAGGATATTCACAATAACTCAATAACAACATGCATATTACCATATAAAATGATGCTTATCGAAATGAGCTCCAAGAAATGGATACAAGATGATTGTATAGTGAACAGTTTTTAGTTATTTCTATTTAGTTTTTACCCTTTGGTTTATTCCCTGTAGTCATTGTTTTTTATTTCTGTATCCTTTGTCTTATACATAAATTAATGTGATTTGGGGAAGGGAAGGGAAATCACAGAAATGTTCGGACAAAGATTAACAAAGCAACAGTAATATACCCTAGACACTATGTTAGAAATGAACTTCATAACTTTGGGGTGTAGGATGTCAGGGTTGGGGTAAGGAGGAAAAAATGAGGAAGGGATAACATTGTTAAAAAATGTACTCATTACTTATGTAACTGTAACCCACCCCTCAGTATACCACATTCATGATTTAAAATCCAAAAAAAAAATAAGAGAACTCACCCAAATAGAGAAAATTAAAAACAAAAATGAGACAACACAACAGATATAAGCAAAATTAAGAATGTTGTAAGAGAGTACTTTGAAAACCTTATGCCAGTCACCTGGAGAATCCTGGAGAAATTGATACTTTCCTATACTCAATCTGAACCAAGAAGTCACATATAAGAAGTAATGAAAATGAAATGTCAATAAACCACTTCCTATTCCAGAAAAATCTAGGACTCAATGAATTTATCATGAAATTAATGCCTGCAAAGAACTTATAATAATCAGATCTAACTCTTCAATGGAATAGAAAGGGAAATGGAATTTTCAAAACACATTCTTTGAGGTAGAATTAGACTCGTCCCAAATCACATAGGAACTCACCAAAGAAAGAGAACTATGAACCAAAATCTTTGATAAGCATTGATACAGAACTTATTAATAAAACTCTCACCAACCAATTTCAGGAACTAACAAAAAATCATATGGTATGATCAAATAGGATTCATTTTTCATACAATTGGATTCAATATTCTTGTCAATAAATATAATAAAAACCATCAGCAGAAGCAGGGACCAGAAACACATGAACCTCTATAGGGGTGTAGAAATAGCTTTTAACAAGCTCGAATACCACTTTATGGTTTTAAGGTCTGAGAAGCTAGGAATGCATGGAACATTCCTCAATATAATACATAGTATGCATATGACAGAGATAATTAGCCTTTACCTAACAGTGGAAGCATGAAAACATTAACATCAGGAATGAGACAAGGATGTCCACTCTCTCTACTACTCTTCAATATGGTAGTGGATTTTCTAGCAAGAGCAATATACAAGAGAAAAACATAAAGCAGATACAACTAGGGAAGAAGTAAAACTATCCCTTTTTATGGATGAAATGACCTTGTATTGAAAGGACCCTATAGCTTCCTCCCTCAAGTTAGTAAAGATTATGCTATCCTTCAGCAATGTAGCAAGGTATAAAACCCACAATAATCAGTAGTTTTCTGTCCAGGAATGGGAAGCTCCAGGCTGAAATCCAAAAAACAATCTCATATGTATTAGCCTCAAAATCAAATCAAATCTAAACAAAACCAAACAGCAACAACCAAACTAGGAATTAATTAATTTAACTAAAAATGTGAAGGACCTCTACTCTGAAAACTTTAAAAATCTAAAAAGGGAAATTGAAGGAGATTCAAGTAAATGGAAAATCTTTCAATGCTCGTTGTTGGAAGAATTAACATTTTGAAAACTGAAATACTGCCCCTAAACAATTGGCAATGCAATACTCATCAAAATCTCAACAATATTCTTCAATTCATTTGAGAAAACCATTCAAATTTAGTATGGAATTATAAAATTACAGATGAAACAGAAGGCTTAGAAATGAACTCATGGGCCTATAGTCATCTTACACACACACACACACACACACACACACACACACACACACACACACACACACACATACACACATAATGGAATTCTATTCACCCATCAGAAGGGATGACTTTTCACCAGTCTTAAGGAAAATGAAAGGCTTGGGAAAAGTAGAATTAGAGAAAAGAGAAAGGAATGCAGACACAGAGCAATATAGGTTTCATGGATCCATTCATTTATGGTAGCTAGAAGGTGCCCACAAATCTACAAGTAAACAATACATATTCTACCTCATCCCAGTTAGAATGGCCATTATCAAGAAAACTAACAATAGCAATTGCTGGCATGGATGTAGCCAATTGGGAACTCTATTGTACTGTTGGTGGGGAATTAAACTTGTTCAACCACTGAGGACAGCAGTACGGAGTTTCCTAAAATGATTAAATATAGCTCTCCCTTAAGACCCAGTAATTTCCCTCATGGGTAGTAATCCAATAAATAACAATCTCACATGAAAGCTACCAGTATAACCAGGTTCAGTGCCCAGGCCCAGAGTTCAAGGACTGGGAAAAAAGTTACCACTGTTGGTATTTGTTCCCGCAAATATGAACCGTTTGACATAAGATACCAAATCATTTTATTTGCAGTAGCTAGGATAGGACTTAAAGACAGTGGTTGATAAAATGGCTTCTTTGTTGAATATTAGGAAGAGATGCAGGCAGTCCAAAAAAAGAGAGATTTTGTTGTTTTTGTTGGTCGATGGGCTTGAAGTCCTGGCTTGGGCACTGGCCCTGAGCTCTTCAACTCAAGGTGAATGCTCTATCTCTTGAGCCACAGTTCCACTTCTGGTTTTCTGGTGGTTAAATGGAGATGAGAGTCTCAGGAAGTTTCCTGCCCAGGCAGTCTTTGAACCGAAGTCCTCAGATCTCAGCTTCCTGAGTAGTTAGGATTACAGCTGTGAGCCACTGGCACTAGGCTAATAATGGGGGATTTTTAGAAAAGAAAATGCACCTCTTCACTTGTGTCTAGACCTCAGATATCACTATTAGAACACTTCACCTTCAAATCATTTTATCAGACATTTGTAAATTTTTTCTTTTTGTTCATGTAGGAATACTGCAGTCAATATCAACTCAGCTGTGGGACTGGATCAATTGTAGGGCAATTGCTAGCACCTAAATCAAGAACTGTTACATCAAAACAAATGAGACCTTATTTTGGAATAATTGTTTTCTCTTTTTATTACAAATCTTTGCATGATTACTTCCTATTGTGATATTGGACCTCCTAACAGAGTGATGACATTTTCGTTCTCTTCAGCCTTCTCCCACATATGGTCAAATAATTAAGAATTCAAAGATGTCCATTGATAATTCATTAAGCTGACCTCTAAAGAAATGTGCATTTCTGGAATTTGGTCTTCTGTCTTGTTCTTACATACACAGGCTTTCTTTGATGTATTTGTTCTACAAGGAATTTTACTTTCTAATCTTTGTGTGATCAACTTTAGTCTCTCTGATCAGTCTTTCTGACTCTCTCTCTGGAGTCTCATTTCAGTCTGCCTCATAAAAAATGTTATTTATCAACAAAATGACTCTCAGCTTCTGTTTTGCCTCAATTCGTGTAGGCTGTGATAGCAGCCCTAACTGCCTGTGCTTACTGGAGTTTTTGTTTGTTTGTTTGTTTTGTGTGGGGTTTTTTTTGTTTTGTTTTATAGAGGTCTAGGATTACTATTCAAGATAGTAGCTTTTCTGGGTCCCAGTGATCCCCTGACCTAGATTCAATGGGTTTTTCTCCTAAAGATACAAAGAACAGCTGACTAAATTCCTGTTCTATTTCTCAAAATGAGGTAATCTGGCATCCTTGCAAAGCCATCAATAATCCTCTGTAACCACTTACAGAAATATTCTATCAAGATGGCTTTTCAAGGTTGACTGTGAAAATTTTTCATTTTCAAGTCACCACCATAAAGCAGATCACATTCCTCGGAGCAGACTTTTGACAGAAATGTTCCCCTTCCTTCCTTCTCTTATGATACATCAAACCATAATATTCTGCAGTTGTGACCAGCCTGCAGCACATTTTCCCAAGAATATTTTGTAGTATAAAAGAAGACCAACTATCAAAATAAAGGTGAAAATACTTGTCTACTACAGACTAATTTATCTTGCTTATATCTCTTGTTATTTTCATTACTTCAAACACAGGGATAAATTATATTGTGATTAGACAAGTGGGAAAGAACTAATGGAATAAACATTCAGTTTACTTTAATATATCGAATATAATACACTTAACCCTTCAAGGAAAATTAAATTCAACTGTAGAAACAATGTCAGAATTATAAAATAAGCCTCAATATGAATAATCTGGCACACATACACCATCATCTACTCAGAAATTCAGTCTCTCTATAAATATTTATTTGGTACAAGATAATAAAAATTTAATTAATGAATATGAGTTCTAAGTATCATCTGAAACATTTCTGGTATATATAATTGTATATAATTTTTAGATGTCACCCAGACAGGAATTTAACATGCATGTAGAAATCAAATTTCCACAACTTATGTGAGATTAGTGGAGTCATACCCTCCTGTATTGTGTGGTGTAAATTTTACCACAGTACTGAACCTTTCCACGTAATACCAAGAGTCATGTGGAATAATTTATTATTTGACGTTAAGATGAGTGCTGAGTGTAGGATACACTTTGAATTAATCCATTAATTCACACAAATGAAACAATGATGATATATTATTTGTTTAAGTTCTAATGCTTCTCAATTTTACAATTCATGAAATATATTATTAAAATAAGTTTCACTTTTTCTTTCCTAGAGATGCAGAAATTAAAATTATCTATTAAACATTCAATATTAAGAAATCAATAATAAATATATTACTATTAAACTGTGATTTGAATTATAGTTCTAACAAATTGTAATATAAACAACATTTAATAGAATTATGGTTAATATTTTTTAAACTTACCACCTTGTTATTGTTTCCTAATTGTGTCATTTGTTATTCTTGGTCCATGTCATCTATTCACCTTGTTTAGTTTTCTATTTTATCTCTATTGGTTTGCTGATTATGCATTTTGTTTTCCCTTTTTAGTGACTGACATGAGGATGAAAATCTGTATCCTAGTTTATTATTTCCTATGTTAAAGTCAAATTGCTGCTCTCCACAGCAGTTCTACACTTCTTTGTATAGTACAGAATTTCCCCTAGTCCCATCGACTGTGTTGATGCTCTCATGTATTTTATTTTATTTTATTTTTATTTAAATTTTATTTAAATTTTATTGTCAAGGTAATGTACAGAGGGATTATAGTTACATAAGTAAGGTAATGAATTCATTTATTTTCTAACTTCTTACCCCTTCAACCATTTTTCTCCTTCTTCCCTCCCAACATTATTTCCAACATATTGTTTTGTGAGTATCACTGTTGCATAGGTCCCCCATTTGTCCTTTGTCTCACCATTTTGTTTTTTTCATTTTCCTTCCCCAGTTCAGATCAACATATTTACAATACCCAGGGTATCAAAATCAAATACAATGACTACAGGGGATAAACCATAGGTGGGGAAAACACAAAATGATAAAAATAAATCACCTAGTACATTAAGAATAACAACAACAAAGAACATGTCTTGGAGTTCATTTCACTTAGAATCACCTTATACGGTCATATTTACATAGCTATTGATCTATTCTGTTCATCTTCTAAGATTATCCTTGATGTACACAATAATGCTCCACTACAGTAATCCCACTTCTGGGCATTTAACCCGGTGACAACAAACAAGGTCACACTAAAGCTACCAGCACAATTATGTTTATTATAGTAATATTAAAAAAGCTAAAATATGGCATCTAATTTGAATTACCCTTTCTTTATCAGAGGGTAATCAACTTGAATGTTATCCAACTATACAATATTTTCACAATATACTTGTCATTATTTTGAAAAAAAAATATTGTAGTATTGTCTCATAGTAAAACAGAAAACAGTTAAATTCAATTGAAAGTTCTAACTTTCAAAACTGAATAATTGTTAAAAGGACAGAATATATGTGTTCTTCAAAATTCCTGTAACTATTAACTATTCATTTTCAAATTCTGAACATTTCTTTCCAGAGACATTCAAAACAGTACCTGTTTGCATGTTATTTAATTCTGCAATAGATGCAGTTTCCAATGGGGTGTTACATATTGATAAGTCAACAGAAAATATAGCCACATTTTAGTAGAGGATAGAACTATGAAGTATTTGTAAAAATTAATTCCTCAAAAGTAAACATTTGTTCATCAGAGTAGCTATTATTTCTATGACCATCAATCCCAAGCTTGTATGCCATAAAGTCATTCTACCCCAACAGTTTCCAACTTCTGAGGTGCACCTTAAAATTCCCTTAATTCACATCATGAATAGCTTATGACGATTGTGAAAAAATTCTACACTTCTGCTAATATGATGCCCTTCTTATTGTGGAAAGAACACTACACTAATCTTTGCTGCAACATCCCTTCCTCCCCCCCCGCCCCCGCCCCTGACGCCAGTGGTATTCTTGAAATCAAAACACTTGCAAAAATTATTTATATTTATACTATTTTAACTATCATAGATATTCAGGAGGCTAAGATCTGAAGATTATGGTTCAAAGCCCACCCAGGCAGGAAGGTTCCTTAGATTCTTATCTCCAATAAACTTCTCAGGAAAAGACAGACACATGTGGCTCTGAGGTTGAAGTGGTATAGCATGAGCCTTGATCACAAACAGGCTCAGAGAGAGTGGACAGACACAGAGTTCAAGCTCTAGGACAAACCAAAATAAAATAAAATAAGATAAAACAAGCCCCAACTCTAGCATTTTTCTCATTGTATACAGAGGCACATAATTAAAGAAATTGCTTAATGTGTTAGGAATAGATAGAAGAACCAAGTTGTCACATATTTACTCTCTTCATACCATGTTTCACCAAAGCCTCAAAAAATTGCTTTTTCTAAATTTATACATTAATATCATCCTTTTATTGGCAACTCTGTCTAGATTATTCACATTATTTTGCATATGAATTCTTGGAATTATCTATTAACTAAATTCTAATTATACCTTGCTTGAAAGAATATTTTAGGCAAATAGAATGTCAGAATCATTTGTGAATTTGTCAATTAAACCTTCTACTTAAAAAGAATTTTGTAGTATCCTATAGAATATGAAATTACAAACAAAACCAAAATTTTTTTTTTAAATCTAAATTCTAATTTAGCAAGCTCTACAAAATCCTACATTAAATGAACTTTGCAATTTCTCCAGGCTTAAACTTTTGTAATCGGTCATCATTTCTTTGGATTCCAACAGAATGATGCTTATTTTTTCAAATTTTTGATTGAAATCATGAGCCATTTTCCATCTAGGAATGTTATGTAATGAAGAGAGCATTAAAAACACAACTGAGTAATATTTTTAAGAATTTTTATTTTTTAGTTTTTCATATCTCCTTTCTATCCCTCCCCTTCTCTCATCCTATTCTTTTCTTCTCTCAATATCATCTTTAAACTCACATAATTTTTATGGGTTTCACTTTTTAAATTTAAATTTTTGTTTTTCCATTTTCCTTGTTTTTTTTTTTTTTTAATCTCTCTCCTCTCATTCTGTCCAATCCATTTCCCTTTCTGAGATTAGGACTTGGTTAACTTCACTCTTCTTTTACCTCCCCAAATCCCTCTACTCCTATTTTTCCCCTCATTTTTCCCTAAGCCTAATAATTTCTGGTTTGCCAAATTCTTCTTTGCTCTTCTTATCCAATTAATCCATAGTTGTTTGATGTTGAACAGATAGTATCTATTCAATTAGATTTTATCTGCAGCAACTATAGGACTTTGGTTGATCCTTGCCTTAAAATAGTGTTCTAGCACAAGACTGGTGACTTGCATTTCAATAGGAAACTTGACCTTCTCAAAACATAATGACAAAATTAGCCCAAACATCCAACATTGTATACCTTTCTTGTTGTTTGGTATGTTTCATTGAGACAAAATTATACTACCTGGTCCAGGGAAGGTATCACTATGTAATTCCACTCTCTAACCTCCTGTCTTAATCTGAATGCTAGAATTCCAAGCTTTTATCACATTGCCCTGCCATAATTTGTTGGTTTATTTAATCTAGAAACAGACTAGCAATTCTGAAATTCTCCAATGATCTTATCCAATAGACTGACTGCTCAGACTATTTATGTACAATTTTCAAAGATGTTCTAACATTTGAGACAGGATATGAACATTTTCAGATGTACTTGCAGGGATCTCTGATTCATTCCTCCATGGATCTGATCCATTTAATCATGATTACTTAACTCTCTTACTATCTCTGTTCCCTACCTATGTAATAGTCTCAAACTTTTTTGAAGAATGTTCACTTGACGACTTTTTAATATTAGAAAATGTCATTTAATCTAGTCTTACTCAGGACATATTTTCTATTGTTTTCTAACTTTTCTACATATTCTGAGAGTTGTTTCATTTGTGTATTTGTGTGTGCATACATAAGTACCTCTGTGTGTATGTATATGTTTGTATATATGTATGCAAAAGCCTCAAGCTCTTATTCAGCAATCTTGATCATGACTGATATTCCAACTCTTGAACCATTCTTCCAATGCAGCTTTGGCTGGTTAATTATAGATACTGTCTCAAACACTGTTCTGCCCAGGCTGGAAGCAAACTAAACTTCCCAGACTCTTTTACCTCCTTAGGTTTTATTTTTCCAGCAGTATCAACTATAAAACTAAAAATATTTTTGTGAGTGTGAAGTTGAAGCCCTAGCCCAGATTTTTAACTCAAGAATTCATATAAAGATAGGTGAACATACACATTACATAGTCTGAGCATATACTGTTAGAAATGTGAGCTTAAGCCATGTGACGTTGTCTCATGCCTATAATCCTAGCTACTCAGAAGGCTGTGATCTAAGGATTGCAGTTCAAATCCAGCACCAGTAGGAAAGATTCTGAGGCAATTATCTCAATTAACCACCAGAAAACTGGAAGTGGTGCTGTGGCTCAAGTGGTAGAGCACTAGCCTTGGGCTGAAGAGCGGAAAGACATCACCGGGGCCCAGAATTCAAGCACCCCCCCCCCCATGCACATTAAAATAGAACAGAAAGAAAAAAACAAAGAAAAAGAAATGGCCTGTTTTTCCAGTTAAGTCCATGATCTCTAACTTGCTTTGGAACCAGAATTTTTCTTCCATTCTATGTTTAAAAAATTTGATTGATTACCTACCATGATTTAGAGCTAAGAGATGAAAGAGAATGGCCTCATCCTTCATGTTCCACGTAGTAGTAGTGCTTTCTCTATATCATTCCCATAGTTCCACATACTGGCCTTGGCTTTATTGTTTCAAAGTTGTCTTCTATAGTATATTGAACCATTACATTTAAACACAGAACTATTCTTTCTCCTATTATTCCTATTGTTTCTTCTACTGTTAACTTATGTAAACTTGGGAAATAATGCACAACACACACTCACAAAAACAAAACCAAAAAAATGACCAAACAAAAACAACAAAAAATAAACGTTTCTGAGAAACATATTCCCACTAAAATTGGCCTTCATTTACGGAGTACTTATGAAATTTGAACTTAATATATTCCTGGATAATGTTTTTTTTCATATTTTTATCATAAAAATAGTGTACAGATGGGTTAGAGTTACATAAGTAAAGTAATGAGAACATTTCCTATCGAGCATTGTTACCTCCTCTTTTGTTTTTCCTCTGCTATCCCTTCCTTCCCCATCTCCCCAACTCCCCACTCCGCTCCCCAACTTGTAAAGTTCATTTTCTACATAGTGCCTTGTTCATCTCATTGTTACATTGGGTCATACTGTTTCCTTGTTTCAGTATTTTGTTATTTCCCTTCCCCTCCCCACATTAGAAAAATGTATATACAAGATGCAGGGCACTGACATCAAATCCAGTGAAAACAGGGATTATATCGTGAGGGAAGAGCATAGAAGAGAAACAAAGAATCACATAGTCCATTTTAGATACATTAAAAACAATAGCAAGAAAGAAAAAAAGCCTGTTGTGTAACTATCTTGGGGTTCATTTCACTTAACATTATCTTATATGCCATATGTAAATGAATAAAGTTTTTGTATTCACTTAAATTACATATTTTGTCTTTACTAAGTTGTCTCTGAAACAGGTGTTACCTCATGTCTAAAGATGTGTTTGTTCTATTTAAATAAAGCCAGAAAACATTCATTTTACCTCAAGCAGCACCATAGATTGTTACTGGAAGTTAAGTAGAAGGAACTCTTATTTCAAGTGGAAACTGATCCCAAGAAAGGAATTGAACATAGAGAAATGACAAAGTTACAGTTAATTTGTGCTGTCCTTTTTACTGTACAAGAAATTAATCCAAGGCTTGAAGGAAACTCTGTCCCTGAATTGTTCGAGTGGTTTATTTATTCATATAAAACTGTACCATGAAGCCACATTCCTAAAGTCCTAAGTGACTTTCTTAAGATGGCATTACTTTTTCATTCTGTTACTATGTATTATAATTCAGGCCAGGTGGTAGAAAGAAGTGGAATACAATACGAAGTCCAGGAAGGCTGACATTTCTATCACATCACTAAGGAAATATAGTGTTAAGACCTGCAGGACTCATAGGGCTTTTACATGTGGAATTATTACATAAAACGTCATTAACAGTCATCTCCGACACCCATAATATTCTGCTTCCACTTACAAGCTGAAGAGCCAAATATCTAAGCCTTTTTATTGATTGGGTATGTTTCCTAGGAAGGAAGAAGGAGGATGTGGAAGGTGATGGTGGAATAATATGTATATTGGCTCCCTGTCCACATTTTCTGCATTTTTAAAAAGTGCTACTGATAAACTCTCATTTACATCTAATTGACTATGCAATCTGCACAAGATGCAGATATATGAAGACATTATTCTGGTGGATAGTCACATACATTAACAAATTCCATTCCTGGAAAAAAAAAAGATATTATGTAAGAAAGTGTAAAGTATTGTCGATAAAATGGTTTCTTCTCGTAGTAGAACAAAATGTAATATTGAAATAATTACAACAGGTTTCTTTGAGATTTTATGTTGTCTCAGTATCAACATGTTCTCTAATTCCTTGGCCTTGGCTAATTTTTTAAAGTGTTTTTTTTAAATAAATAGTAATTTATAAATTTTTTAAAAATAATTTTAAATAAATAGTAATTTGTTGTTTGCTTTTGGAAGGCATGAAATAAGTCTGCATTAACATTGTGTGAATTGAGAGGCTAAATTTTTATCGGACTCTAAACATAATGAAAAATAGAAGATTTTAAGGCAAATAGTTTATATGTTATTGAAATTTAATGACAGGATAACAGGTTATAGTAGAAAGAATGCTAAACAACAAAACACCTTCCCTATATATATATATATATATATATATATATAATATATATAATATATATATATAATATATATAATATATATAATATATATATAATATATATATAATATATATATATATATATTATATATATATATATATTATATATATAATGTATATATATATAATATATATATATATATATATATCATCCCCTAATATCTAATTCCTCAAATGTAGATTTACATGATATATATATATATATATATATGTAAAATAATTACCTTTCATCACCAAAGGAATGCCAATTTGAATAATTATCAGATGGGAGAAATATACTCAAATAGGTACTCCAAAGTCCCACCTGTATTTCGAAAGGGACATGATAAGGTAAGAACCAGCACAAAGTTGTAAAGAAACTACATTAGAAGATAAAGGAAAAGACAACAACCCAGATTTTGAAGTTCCTAGAAAGCAGAAGGGGAAGTAAATGCCTTTCCACTAAAATCATCTGAAAAGTATTTCAGCTCTATAGGTGGCTCGATTTTAATCTAGTGAGACTTCTTTTAGATTTCTGTCCTTTAGAACTGTAAAATGATAAATACAGATGGTACAATCCACTTAAGTTGCAGAAATTTGTTACAGCACGTTTAGTTTAGTAAACTAACTCAACTACAGCCTTTTCCTGATGCAAATACAGGGACACCATATGTCCTTGTTTCTGAGAATAAGAAAAAGTTGCCACTGGTGTTGTATACATGTATGATGTACATACTACTAAGGGTCTTGCATTAATGAAGTCTGGAAATTCTGAATAGTATCTAAATAAGAAGATCCCTATCTTTATTTTCACATTTGGGGATCACTAAGTACCTGACTTACGTAGAAGGCTAGGGTAAGAATATGGAAATCAAATCTGTCTCCTAATATTATAAAAATAATTTATGTCATTTTGAGCTATACTTTCTAAAGTAATAAAAAATAAGGTAAATCAGAATCAGGAACTCAATTTTCCATTTTTCCTAACATTCCAACAGAAATTAGAGAATCCTGTAAAGATATAGCAATCTCAGGATGGTATAGGATGTTATAGAATCACTAGATGGTGAAAAAGAAGATAACAAAAATGGATCTCCTGATACAATGGGAAACAAAATCTACACCTTCAGATTGTGATATAGCTAGAAAATAGTTTCCACTATACTAAGTCTTTGATATTTTAGGTTTGTTTACACAGCAACTTTCCTCTCAGAAAATGATTTTTTTAATACTCAAGGGTTTGCAGCTTATAACCCAGCAACAAATAATGCTTCTAAATGTAAACAAGCATGAAACTAGCAGTAACCAAGTCTACTTCCATTGCTATAGCTGATAAATAAGAATGATCTTGGGGAATAGTCAGTCTTGAACTTTTTCATACCTCTCCTCTTCTCCAACATGAGAAGTCCAAGGCAAGATACGTAAAACATTAACAGACAATTTTCATATGTTTTATTGTTCACACTAAAGCAAATACATTTTCACACTTTGGGAGCCTGACTTTCAAAGAGTCAGACCTTCACAATTATTTTATAGACAAAAGTTTACTGCTTTGGCTTAGATATTTTCTAGCCTTTCAGTGTTGCTCTCTATTATTTTGGCAACTACATTGAAAAAAAAAAGATAAATCCATCATGCGTATGTTGAATTGTTCAAAGTCAAGCTGTCTCCAAAGTTTTCTTTTTTCTTTTTTATTGTGAAAATACTGTACAGAGGGGTTATAATTACATGGGCAAGGTAATGAGTATATTTAAAATCAAGCATTGTAGCCTCCTCCTTTCTTTCCTTTTCCCATCACTTCCCATCTTCCCTGCCTCCCCCCACAAACTTCTCCCCCACCACGCACCAAAGTTGTGAAGTTCGTTTTCGACATAACGACTTGTACATCACATTGTTGCAATGGGACCAACTGTATCCCTATTTAAACGATTTGTTTTACCCCATCCCGGCTACAAATGATACCAACATCAAATAGAGTGAAAGCATAGGTTATACTGTGGGGGAGGGAGGTACAAAGCAAGAAAAAATAATCTTATAAAAGTGTTAGAAACACATGCATGAAAGACAAAAAAACATTTGAATACATATCTTAGGGTTCATTTTCCTAACATCAACTTATCTGACATTTTCTGCTTGAGTCATACATATACTACATATTGCAAATAAGGGAAACCATGGGACCTATGTTTCTTTGGGCCTGTCTTACTTTACTTAATATAATTTTTTCCAAGCCTTTCCATTTCCAACCAATGGGGAAATGTCATTCTTTCTGATGGAGGCATAGAATTCCCTTGTGTATATATAAAACATTTTCTAGATCCATTCATCTACTGAAGAGCATCTGGGTTGGTTCCATATCTTAGCTATAGTAAATAATGCTACAATAAACTAATCGTGCTGGTAGCTTTAGTGTGGTCAAGTTTGTGAACATTTGGGTAAATGCCCAAAAGTGGGATTGCTGGATCATAGAGGAGCTCTATGTGGAATCTTTTGAGGAACCTCCATACAGCTTTCCAAAGTGGTTGAACAAATTTACACTTCCACCAAAAATGCAGTAAGGTTCCCTTCTATCCACATCTCCTCCAGCATCTGTTGTTATTAGAGTTCTGGATTTTATCCATTCTAACTGGGGTGAGGTAGTGTCTCAATGTTGTTTTGATTTGCATTTCTTTTATGGCTAGATAGGTTGAGCATTTCTTCATGTGTCTATTGGCCATCCTTCTTTCCTCTTGAGAAAAGTTTCTTTATATGTTTTTAGCCCACTTATTTATTGGACAGTTGTTTCTTTGAAGATTTGATTTTGGGGGATTTAATTTTTTGAGTTCCAGGTATATTTTAGATATGAGACCCTTGACCGTTGTATGGCTAGTGAAGTACTTCTCCCAATCGGTGGGCTTTCTATTGATCGTGCTAGTTATGTCCTTTGCCATGCAGAAGCTCTGCAATTTCATGCAATCCCATTTGTCCAGGCTTTCTTTGAATAGTTGTGTTTCTGGTTTTCTATTAAGAAAATTTCTGCCTGTACCAAGGGGACCTAGGGTTTGTACTATTACATCCTGTAATATTTTCAGAGTGTCAGCTTTGAATGCAAAGTCTTTGATCTATTTGGAGTTGATTCTGGTGCAGGAAGATATATAAGGATCCAGCTTTAAATATCTGCAAGTAGTTAACCAATTTTGCCAGCACCATGTACTGATGAGGCTGTGTTTCTTCCATTCTATTTTTTAGCTCCCTTATGGAAGATTAGATGGCTATAGTTGTGTAGGTTCATTTCTGGGTTTTCAATTCTATTCCATTGGTCCTGATGTCTGTTCTTGTGCCAGTACCAAAATGTTTTGTTTACTATGGCTTCATAGTAGAGTTTGAAATTGGGTATTGATATTCCTCCAGCAGTGTTCTTTCTGTTGAGGACCGTTTTTGCCATTCGGGGTCTTTTATTGTTCCATATGAATTTTTTGATGGCCTCTTCTATTTCCTTGAAGAATGAGGTTGGATTTTGATAGGTATCGCATTGAATTTGTAGATAGCCTTGGGAAGTATTGCCATTTTCACCATGTTGATCTTTCCAATCCAGGAGCATTGGAGTTTTGCCAAATTCTAAGTTCTCTTTTGATTTCCTTTTTAATTTTTTAAGGTTTTCATCATAGAAGTCCTTCACTTTTTTGGTTAAGTTAATTCCTAGCTATTTTATTTTTGTGGGGCTATTACAAATGGAGTTGCTTTTCTAATTTCAGCCACACTTTTCTCATTGTTGGTATACAGAAAAGCTATTGATTTTTGAGGGTTAATTTTATACCCTGCTACATTGCCAAAGTTTTGAATCAACTTGAGTAATTTAGGAGTGGAGTCTATGGGATTCTTTAAACATAAGATCATGTCATCTGCAAAGAGGGAGAGTTTAACTTCTTCTCTCCCTACTTGGATCCCCTTTATGTTTACATCTTTTCTTATTGTTGTAGCTAGGCATTCTAACACTAGATTGAAGAGAAGTGCGGAGAGTGGACATCCTTGTCTTGTTCCAGAGTTAAGAGGAAATGGTTTTTATTTTTCACCATTAAGTATAATGCTTGTTGTAGGTTTGTCATATATAGCCTTTATTGTATTGAGGAATGCTCCATGGATGCCTAATTTTTACAGAACCTACATCATAAAGGGCTGTTGGATCTTGTAAATGCTTTTTCTGCACATATTGAGATAACCATGTGGTTCTTATCTTTGCTCCAGTTGATGTGATGAATTATATTAATTGATTTGCGTATATTGACCCAGCTTTCCTTCCCTGAAATGAATGCTGTTTGATCGTGATGTATGATTTTTTGGATGAATTGTTGAAGTTGATTGGCCAAAGTTTTTTTTTTTTTTTTAATTTTATTTTATTTTATTTGAGAACATACTGTACAGAGGGGTTACAATTACATGGGCAGGATAATGCATACATTTCTTACCAAGCATTGCAGCCTCCTCCTTTGTTTACCCTTCACCTCCCTTTCCAGCCTCCCCCCTCCCCCCCCACTCAATCATACCTCCCCTCCCCCCCCACACCGACATTGTAAAGCTGGTTTTGACATGACATTTTGTACTTCTCATAGTTGCAACAGGTCCACCTGAATCCTTAAACGACTTGTTTGTCCCCGTCTCCTCCACATGTTATACTGACATCAAATATAGTGAAAGCAGGGGTTACTCTGTGGGGGAGGGACATACAAAGCAACAAAGAAATAATCTTATAAATGCGTTAGAAACACATGCATGAAAGAAACAAAAACATTAAAATACATATTTGAGGGTTCGTTTTCCTAACATCACATTATCTGACTATTTCCGCTTGACTCATACCTATACTAGATATTGCAAATAAGGGAAACCATGGGACCTATGTTTCCTTGGGCCTGGCTTACTTCACTTAATATAATTTTTTCCAAGCCTTTCCATTTCCTAACAAATGGGGAAATGTCATTCTTTCTGATGGAGGCATAGTATTCCATTGTGTATATATACCACATTTTCTTGATCCATTCATCTACTGAGGGGCATCTGGGTAGGTTCCATATCTTACCTATGGTAAATAATGCTGCAATATAGTTGTGCTAGTAGCTTTAGTGTGGTCTTTTTTGTAAACATTAGGGTAAATGCCCAAAAGTGGGATGGCTGGGTCATAGGGGAGTTCTATGTGAAGTCTTTTGAGGAACCTCCATACTGCTTTCCAAAGTGGTTGAACAAGTTTACATTCCCACCAACAATGAAGTAAGGTTCCTTTCTGTCCACATCCCCTCCAGCATCTGGAGTTCTTGATTTTTGCTGTTCTAACTGGAGTGAGGTGATATCTCAATGTTGTTTTGATTTGCATTTCTTTTATGGCTAGGGACGTTGAACATTTCTTCATGTGTCTATTGGCCATCCTTCTTTCTTCTTCAGAGAAGCTTCTCTTTAAGTCTTTCGCCCACTTACCTATTGGGCAGTTGTTTCTTTGAGGATTTGTTGTTGGGTGGTTTAATTTTTTCAGTTCCAAGTATATTTTAGATATGAGACCCTTGTCTGTTGTATGGCTAGTAAAGATCTTCTCCCAATACGTGGGCTTTCTATTGATCTTGCTAGCTATGTCATTTGCCATGCAGAAGCTCTGCAACCTTATGCAATCCCATTTGTCCAACCTTTCTTTGATTTGTTGTGTTTCCGGGTCTCTATTCAGAAAATTTCGGCCTGAGCCAAGGAGACCCAAGGTTTCTCCTATTCCATCCTGTAATGTTTTCAGAGTGTCTGCTTTGAGTTCAAGGTCTTTGATCCATTTGGAGTTGATTCTGGTGCCGGGTGATATATAAGGATCTAGCTTTAGTTTTCTACATGTAGTTAACCAGTTTTGCCAGCACCATTTACTGAAGAGGCTGTCTGTCTTCCATTCTATTGTTTTAGCTCCCTTATCGAAGATTAGATGGCTATAGGTCTGTAGGTTCATTTCTGGGTTTTCAATTCTATTCCATTGGTCCTGAGGTCTGTTCTTATGCCAATACCAAGCTGTTTTGATTACTATGGCTTTATAGTAGAGTTTGAAATTTGGAATTGATATTCCTCCAGCAGTGTTCTTTCCGTTGAGGAGCGCTTTTGCTATTCAGGGTCTTTTATTGTTCGATATGAATTTTTGGATTGCCTCTTCTATTTCCTTGAAGAATGAGGTTGGAATTTTGATAGGTATTGCGTTGAATTTGTAGATAGCCTTGGGAAGTATTGCCATTTTCACGATGTTAATCTTTCCAATCCAGGAGCAAGGGAGGTTTTGCCATTTTTTAAGTTCTGTGTTGATTTCCTTTTTCAAGATTTTAAAGTTTTCATCATAGAGGTCCTTCACTTCTTTAGTTAAGTTAATTCCTAGGTATTTAATTTTTTGTGGGGCTATTAAGACTGGAGTTGATTTCCTAATTTCAGCCACACTTTTCTCATTGTTGGCATACAGAAAAGCCATTGATTTTGGGGGGTTAATTTTATAACCTGCTACTTTGCCAAAGTTTTGAATCAGCTTGTGTAATTTGGGAGTGGAGTCTGTGGGATTCTTTAAATACAAGATCATGTCATCTGCAAAGAGGGAGAGTTTTATTTCTTCTTTCCCTATTTGGATCCCCTTTATGTCTTCATCTTGTGTTATTGCTGTAGCTAGGCATTCTAATACTAGATTGAAGAGAAGTGGAGAGAGTGGGCATCCTTGTCTTGTTCCTGAGTTAAGAGGAAATGGCTTTAGTTTTTCACCATTGAGTATACTGCTGGCTGTAGGTTTGTCATATACAGCCTTTATTGTATTGAGGAATATTCCATGGAATCCTAAATTTTCCAAAACCTTCATCATAAAGTGGTGTTCAATCTTGTCAAATGCTTTTTCTGGGTCTATTGAGATAACCATGTGGTTCTTATTCTTGCTCCTGTTATTGTGATGAATAATATTAATTGATTTGCATATATTGAACCAGCTTTGCATCCCTGAAATGAATCCTGTTTGATCGTGGTGTATGATTTTTTGGATGAATTGTTGAAGTTGGTTGGCCAAAATTTAGTTGAGAAGTTTTGCATCAATTTTCATCAAAGAAATGGGTCTATAGTTCTCTTTCTTTGATGAGTCCCTGCCTGGTTTTGGGATGAGGGTTATGATGGCTTCATAGAATGTGTTTGGTGGTGAGCTTTCTCTTTCAATTTCATTGATGAGTTGTAGGAGAATTGGTGTGAGCTCTGCTTTGAAGGCCTTGTAAAATTCCGCTGTAAAACCATCTGGTCCTGGACTTTTCTTAGCTGGGAGGTCTCTTATTGCTGTTTCTATTTCAATGCTTGTTATGGGCCTGTTAAGATAGTTTAACTCATCTTGGTTTAGTTTTTGCATGTCAATATTTGCTAGGAAGAGGTCCCTTTCTGTCAAGTTCTCAAAGTTATTAGCATAAAGTTTTGAGAAGTATTCCCTTATAATGTTCTGAATCTTGGTTGTTTCCGTGGTGATGTTTCCATTCTCATCTCTGAGTTTATTAATTTGGGTGTGTTCTCTTCTTTTTCTGATAAGATTTGCTAAGGGTCTGTCAATTTTGTTAATTTTTTCTAAGAACCAAATCTTTGTTTTGTTGATTCTTTCTATAGTTTTTTTGGATTCTAATTCATTTAATTCTGATTTAATTTTGATTATTTCTTTCCGTCTACTGAATTGGGGTTTATCTTGCTGCTCTTTTTCAAGGAGGTTTAGATGTGTCATTAAATTGCTAGTTTCAGATCTCTCCAATTTGTTGATGTAGGAGCTCAGAGCTATAAACTTGCCTCTGAGTACTGCCTTTGCTATGTCCCAGAGGAGCTGGTATTTTGTGTGTTCATTTTTGTTGAATAGCATGAACATTTGAATTTCCTTTCTAATCTCTTCCATGACCCACTCATGATTCAGCAGTGTGTTGTTCAGCCTCCATGTGATACCGGACTTTCTTTGGTGGCTTTTGGTGTTGAGTTCTAATTTTATTCCCTTGTGGTCAGAGAGAATGCAAGGTATAACTTCAATGTTTCTGAATTTAGACAAGTTTGCTTTGTGGCCTAAAATGTGGTCTATTTTAGAAAATGTTCCATGTGCTGCTGAGAAAAACGTGTATTCTGATGCTGCTGGTTGAAATGTTCGGTAGATGTCTGTTAAGTCTAGTTGATCTATGCAGCTGTTTAGATCTGCGGTTTCTCTGTTGAGTTTTTGCCGAGTTGATCTATCTAGTGGGGAGAGTGGTGTGTTAAAATCCCCAACAATTAATGTATTTGGATCTATATGGGATTTGCGGGAAAGTAGTGTTTCTTTGATAAATTTGGGTGCTCCATTGTTTGGCAAATAGATATTTAGAATTGTAATATCCTCCTGAAGGAGAGATCCTTTAATCCTTTGTTGAAGCTCAGTTTTAGGTCTTGTATGAATTTCTTTACTTCCTTAATTTGGTGTTCAGTGTTTGTCCTCAAATCACTTAGTTGATTGGTTATGGTTTCTTTGGGCTCCCATTCCTTCTGTTGGGTTCCATTCAGCATTCCCTTTGTGGTCTCCCTGACTTCCTTCAGCTCTTTGTTAATGGATTCCATGAATGCCTTTAGTGATCTTTGTGTGTTCTCTACCTGGTCTCTCAATTCCTGTATTACTCTTTGATTAGCTTTCTCCCGTTCGTGGGATTCCTGCAGATCTCTTTGAGTGTTCTCAGCCTGCTCATGCCATTCCTCCCTTTTTCTTTGAGTGTTCTCAAGTTGTTCACGCAAATCCTGTATCAGTTTTTGAGTAGCTTCCTCACGCTTATGATATTCCTGTATAAACTTCTGGGATGCCTCCTCTCTCTCCCTATCACGCTCATACAGAGTCCTTTGTACATTGTCAAACTTCTCATTTATCATGTTTGCCAGTAGTGTTTGTAGAGCTATTTGGGAACTCTCCTCTGGATTATTCATTATCTGTTCTAACCCCTGATTATCAAGATTGGGAATTGAGATACCCGAATTTGCCATTTTTCTTGTGTTTTTCCGGCTTACTCTGCCCATTTGAGATGAAGATAGCACCAGTTTTGTGCTAGAACACTATCTTCAGGCAACCATCAACCAAAGTTTGCATTTGTATAGTCAATAGTCTACAGATACAATCTAGTTCAACAGATACATCTATTCGACATCAAACAACTATATGTTAAAGGACTTCGAACCGCATAGAAGAATTTGGAAAACCAGAAATTATTAGGGTTAGGGAGAGATGTGGGTAAAAAATAGGAATAGGTTGGTGTGGGGAGGCACAGGGAGAATTAACTATGTCGTAATCACAATGCAGGAAATAGGTTGGGTAGGATCCAAGTAGAGGGAGAGAAAAAAAGAAGAAAGGGAAAGGGGAATGTAAAGAGACCAGAAAAAAATAGAAACGTAAAAATTAATGTTATTATAGAGATTAAAAGACCATCTATTTAGAAAGGGAGGGACATAGAGGAGATGTGAAAAACTTTAAAAAAATGCTTAAAATATTATATAGGTATAAAGAGGTAGTACTGCTATTAATGAATTTAAGTCTCAGAGGTTTGAATTGAGTAATAAGTTTGTGGATTAAGTGTGTACACAATGGGGGATAGGGTCTACTAGTTAACTACGGGTTTATCTGAGGATGTGCAGGACAAGAGTTAAGTCACATAAAGAAGAACAAAAGAGGAAAAGGTGGAAAGGATAGGAAAGTGAGAAGAAAAGATCAGAAGTTCAGTAGAGCTAGACAAAAAACAAAAAGATAATTAAGAATGAAAGAAAAAGAGAAAGAAGACAAGAAAAGAAAGGAAAACACACATTCACGTATTCCTAAAATAAAAATTATAAGAGGAGAAAAAAAAAGTTACTGGAAAACAATTATTTTTTCAGAAGAGGCAAAAATTAAAGATTAATAAAAGTTTTAGAACAGGAAAAAAATATTTTTATATATATAAGGTAACAAAAAACAAAACAAAAAAACAAAAAAAACAAAAAAAGAAAAGAAGAAGAAGAAGAAGAAAAAAAGTTCTTTGATTTTTTTGGGGGGGGGAGGGGTGGGAAGAGTCCTGTATCTCCCTTTTGTCTGTAACCAGAGTCTGGTTGGAGTGTCTGGTCAGCTTGAGGTCCTGTGGCTTGATTGGTTTCTTAAGTCAGTTTGTTGGAACAGGCAGAAAAATGCTCTGCTTTACCCAAGATTTTGAGATCCCCCTCCCAGGTTAGTTTACTGGGAGGGTGATCTGCTTTGAGAATCACAAAAGAGGGGGATGCAGTGATGAGGCTAGGTTCTGGGTAGAGTTGAGGCCTTTCAACAAACAGTAGCTTTTCCCTGGGGCTATTTTGTGAAAAAAACTCACAGCACCCAGCCTGGAGCCATTCTCAGGGTTTCTGTTTTTCAATTGATTGTAGTGGCTGCTTGAGGGAGGGGCAGCCACTGGCTCTGGTTACCCGGTGAGGAGAGCCACTCCAATGGCTGGCGCCTGATCTGGGTGACTTTTCCCTGGATGGAACTGAGTCTGTGAGGTCACTTCGCCGTTAAGTTCTTGTGACCTGCAAAATGACTCGTTTTATTTCAAGGCCTGAGCTGGAGCTAGCCGCTCCTCCGAGCTTTGTCAGTATCCAAGATGGAGATCACCGGTGCTGGGGGGGGAGGGCCTTCCCTCCTCTGCTCCCTGAGAAGAAGTGAGGAAGTCGGGCTTCTACTCACGCCGAGTCTTGGATCCTGGGTCGTCTCTGGTCTGCAAAGTGCAGGATGAAGGTGTCCGCTCCTTGTCGGTTCTTGCTGGTGTTGAGTAGAATCCTCTCGTCCGCTGCGTCTGGCTCCTTTGTCCCGGACTGTGTCTCAGGTATGCCCCCGCGGTGGCGGTGGTCGCTGCCGCGACCCTGCCGCCACAGAGCTGCTGGCAAGAGCTCAGATGTGTCTGCTTGGCTTCCCCTCTCTTGACTAACTCTCTGTCCTGTGATGGCACACTTGGTGTGATTCTCTGGCTTGGGACTGTTCACTGGAACTCTGAAACTGTTTTCTATGCAAGAGCTTGTTCAGATTCCAGCTTCTACTCCGCCATCTTCCTGGAACTCTGGCAAAAGTTTTGTTGAGAAGTTTTGCATCAATGTTCATCAAAGTAATGGGTCTATAGTTCTCTTTCTATGATGAGTCCCTGCCTCGTTTTGGGATGAGTGTTAAGATGGCTTCATAGAATATGTTCGGTAGTGATCTTTGTCTTTCAATTTCATTGAAGAGTTGGAGGAGTATTGGTTTGAGCTATGCTTTGAAGAACTTGTAGAATTCCATTGTAAAACCATCTGGTCCTGGACTTTTCTGAGATGGGCGGTCTCTTACTGCTGTTTCTATTTCAATGTTTGATATATGCCTGTCAAGAGGGTTTAACTCATCTTGGTTTAGTTTTGGCATGTCAATATTTGCTATGAAATGGTCCATTTCTGCCAAGTTCTCAAACTTATTAGCATAAATGTTTGAGAAGTATTCCCTTAAAATATTATGAATCTTGGTTTTTTCTACGGTGATGTTTCCATTCTCATCTCTGAATTTACTTATTTGGATGTGTTCTCTTCTTTTTCTGATAAGATTTGCTAAGGGTCTGTCAATTTTGTTAATATTTTAGAAGAACCAACTCTTTGTTTTGTTGATTTTTTCTATAGCTTTTTTGGATTCTAATTCATTTAATTCTGATTTAATTTTTAATTATTTCTTTCCGTCTGCTGGATTAGGGTTTATCTTGCTGCTCTTTTTCAAGGAGGTTCAGATATCTCATTAAATTGTTGGTTTCAGATCTCTGCAATTTGTTGATGTAGAAACTCAGAGCTATAAACTTGCCCCTGAGTACTGCCTTTGCTGTGTCCTAGAGGAGCTGGTAATTTGTGTGCTCATTTTTGTTGAATATCATGAACATTTGAATTTCCTTTCTAATCTCTTCTAATTTCCATGTCTTATGACTCAGCAGTGTGTGGTTCAGATTCCATGTGTTACAGGACTTTCTTTGGTGGCATTTAGTGGTGACTTCTAATTTTGTTCCCCTTGGTCTGAGAGAATGCAAGGTATAACTTCAATGCTTCTGAATTTGGAAAAGTATGCTTTGTGGTCTTAAATTTGGTTTATTTTAGAAAACGTTCTATGCTCTGCTGAGCAAAACATGTATCCTGATGCTACTGGGTGAAATATTCCGTAGATGTCTGTTACATATAGTTGATCTATGCAGTTGTTTAGATTTGCAGTTTTTCTGTTGAGTTTTTGCCTAGTTGATCTATCTAGTGGGGATAATGGTGTGTTAAAATCCCCAACAATTAATGTCTTTGGATCTCTGTGGGATTTGAGGGAAAGTATCATTTGTCGGATAAATTTGGGTGCTGCAATGTTTGACATATAGATATTTAGAATTGACATATCCTTCTGAAGGAGAGACTCCTTAAGTAATATGTAGCGACTTTCTTTAACCCTTTTCACTAATTTTAATTTGAAGTCTATTTTTTCTGATATTAGGATTGCAACTCCCGCCTGTTTATGGGGGCCGTTTCCCTGATAGATTTTGTTCCAGCCTTTCACATTCAAAATGTGTTTGTTTTTATGGCAAGTTGTGACTCCTGAAAGCAGCAGATAGAAGGATCTTGCTTTTATTCCAACTAGACTGTCTATGTCACTTAATTGGAGAGTTAAGTCCGATAATGTTGAGAGATAGGACTGAGAGGTATTTGGGAGTTCCTGCCATTTTAACCACCTTCTTGAGGGCTGCAGCTTCTGGGTTATACCTCTGGTTCTTGGACTCTCAGTTTGGGTGTGGTTTCTTGGCCTTTATTGTGGTCTTGTTGGTTTTCTATATGTTGGACATCTTTAAGAATCTTTTGTAGGGCTGGTTTGGTGGAGATTTATTGTTTCAATTTTTCTTTGCTCTGAAAGGTTTTTATTTGGCCTTCAGTTGTGAAGGAGAATTTAACTGGGTACTGTATTCATGGTTGATAGTTGTTTTTCTTTAGGGCATGGCATACATCATTCCAGGCTCTTCTTGCTTTGATTGTCTCTGCTGAGAAATCTAAGGTGATTCTCATTGGTTTCCCTATATAGGTGATTAATCTTTTCTCCTTGACAGCTAAGGAACTTTTCCATGGTGTAAATTGATCCTGTGTGGATTATAATATGACGGATGGGATGTCCTATTTTGGTCTAGTCTATTTGGAGTTCCAGAAGCTTCTTGTATTTGAATAGGCCTATCTTTTTGCATGTTTGGGAAGTTTTCTGCTAGGATCCTGTCACATAAATTTCCTAGACCATTAACTTCTGTTTCTAGGTGCTCCTCTACACCCATTATCCTCAGATTAGGTCTTCTGATGGTATCTTCCAAGTGCTGAATAGATCTATCATATTCATGGATTTGTCTCGGATGGTTGTATGTTTTTCTCTATAATATCTAGGCTGTCTTCAATCCCCGAGATTCGATCTTCTGCATGGTCTAACCTGTTGTCAAGACTTTCTAATTTTTTTTTATTTCTTTTCTTTCTAATTGGTCATCTTTGATGGCTTCAAATTCTTTGTTGAAGCTTTGTTTTAGATCTTGTATGAACTTCTTTACTTCCTTAATTTGGTGTTCAGTGTTTATTCTCAAATCACTTGGTCTGAATTGATTCTGTGTGGATTATAATGTGACGGTGGGATGTCCTATTCTGGTCTGGTCTATTTGGGGTTCTAAAAGCTTCTTGTATTTGAATAGGCCTATCTTTTTGCATGTTTGGGAAGTGCTCTGCTAGGATCCTGTGAAACAAATTTCCTAGACCATTAACTTCTTGTTTCTAGGTGTTCCTCTACACCCATTATCCTTAGATTAGGCCTTCTGATGGTGTCTTCCAAGTGTTGGATAGATCTCTCATATTACTTGGCTTTGTATTGGATGGTTGTATGTTCTTTCTCTATAATGTCTATGCTGTCTTCAATCCCCGAGATTCAATCTTCTGCATGGTCTAACCTGCTGTTGAGACTTTCTACTTTGTTTTTTATTTCTTTTCCTTCTATTTGGTCAGCTTTGATGGCTTCAAATTGTTTGTTGAAGCTTTCTTTTAGATCTTGTATGAACTTCTTTACTTCCTTAATTTGGTATTCAGTGTTTATTCTCAAATCACTTAGTTGATTGGTTATGGTTTCCTTGGACTCCCATTCCTTCTGTTGGTTTCCATTCAGCATTGCCTTTGTGGTCTCCCTGACTTCCTTCAGCTCTTTGTTAATGGATTCCATGAATGCCTTTAGTGATCTTTGTGTATTCTCATCCTGCTCTCTCAAATCTTGTATTACTCTTTGATTAGCTTCCTCCGGTTTGTGAGATTCCTGTAGTTCTCTTTGAGTGTTCTCAGCCTGCTCATGCCATTCCTGCCTTTCACTTTGAGTATTCTCAAGCTGATCATGCAAATCCTGTATCAGTTTTTGAGTAGCTTCCTCACGCTTATGATATTCCTATATAAACTTTTGTATTGCCTCCTCTTTCTCCCTATCACACTCAAACAGAGTCCTTTGTATGCTTTCAGTCTTTTCATTTATCATGTTTGCCAGCAGTATTTGTAGAGCTATTTGGGAATTCTCCTCTGGATTATTCATTATCTGTTCTGTCCCCTGTTTATCATGAGTGGGACTTGAGATACCCTGACTTGCTATTTTTCTGGCTTACTCTGCCCATTTGGGATGAAAGTAACACCAGTTTTGTGCTAGAACAGTATCTTAAGGCAACCATCAACCAAAGTCTGTAGTTGCACAGTCAAAAGTCTGCAGATCCAATCTAGTTCCACAGATATATCTATTCTACATCAAACAACTATATATTAATGGCCTCCGAACCACAAAGAAGAATAAGGCAAACCAGAAATTATTAGTTTTCGGGGGAGATGTGGGTAAAAAATAGGAATAGAGGGCTGTGGGAAGGCACAGGGTGAGTAAACTTAACTACGTCCTAATCTCAAAGCTAGAAATAGGTTTCATAGAATGAAAGTAGAGAGAGAGAGAAAAAGAAGAAAGAGAAAGAGAAAAAAAGTGACAAGAAAAAAATAGAAAAGCAAAAATTAAAAAGTGCAATGCTTAAAAATTATGCAAATTTGAAAACAAAATGTTTTGAGACAAACTTGGATATAATGAGAGAAGGGGAGGGATATAAAGGAGACCTGAAAAACTTACAAAAATGCTTAAAATATTATATAGGTATAAATAGGTAGTACTGCTATTATGGAATTTAAGTCTAAGAGGTTTTGAATTGAATAATATATTTCTGTATTAAGTGTGTACACATGGGGCATAAGGTCTAATAATTGATTGCGGGTATATCTGAGGATGTGCAGAACATCAATTTAGTCACACAAAGAAGAACGAAAGAGAAGAAAAGGTGAAAAGAATGAGAAAGAAAGAAAAAGATCAAAAGTTCAGTAGAGCTAAACAAAAAACATATAAAATAAAATTTTTATAAAGAAAAAAAAAGAAAGAAAAACGCACACACACATAAACCCCTAAAATAATAATTGGAAGAGGAAGAAAAAAACGTTACTAGAAAACAATTTTTTAAGTTAAAAATTAAAAATTAAAAAAAGTTTTAAAAAAATTTATAAAAGGTACCAAAAAATAGTTCTTTGATTTTTTTTTTTTTTTGGGGGGGGGGTATGGGAAGATCCTATATATCCTGTGTGTCCATAACCAGTCTCTTGTTGGAGTCTCTGGTCTGCTTGTGGTGTTTGATTTTCCTGTGGCTTGGTTGGTTTCTTAAGTCAGTTTGTTTGAGCAGACAGAATAATGCTCTGCTTTACTAAGGATTTTGTGTTCCTCCTCCCAGGCTAGTTCAATGGAAGGGAGATCTGCTTCGAGTATCACAAAAGAGGGAGATGGCTGTTTCCTGTAGTTTGGAGATGCTGTGATGAGGATAGGTTCTGGGTAGAGTTGAGGCCTTTCGGCAAACTGTAACTTTTCCCTGAGAGGCTAGCTGGTGAGACACACACAAAGCCCAGCCTGGAGCCATTCTCAGGGTTTATGTTTACTGAATTTCCATTGATTGACAAGGCTGCTGTAGGGAGCGGCAGCCTCTGGCTCTGTTTACCCAGTGAAGAAAGCCACTCCTGGGGCTGGTGGCCTGGGCTGGGTGACTTTTCCCTGGGTGGAGCTGAGTCTGGCAGGTCAGCTTAGGTTCTTGTAACCTGCTAAATGACTCTTCCAAGGCCTGAGGTGGAGTTAGCAGCTCAGCTGGGCCTTTGTCAGTATCAAAGATGGAGATCTCCAGTAGTGTGGGAGGAGGGGTGGCCTTCCTTCCTCTGCTCCCTGAGAAGGAGTGAGGATGTGAGGCTTCTACTCACACCTAGTTTTTGTTCCTGGGTCGTCTCTGGTCTGCGAACTGCAGGATAAAGATGTCTGCTCCTTGTTGGTTCTTGCTGGTATTGAGTAGCATCCACTCGCCTGCCGTGTCTGATTCCTTCATTTGGGACTCTCTGTGTTGCAGTTATGGCGGCTATGGCCGCAGTCACTGCAGCTGAAGCCACAGCAGCGGCTGTTGGCAAGTGATCAGATCTATCTCCTTGCCTGGATTTTCCCTCTCTGGTCTAACTGTACTGTGATGGCACACTTGGTATGAGACTCTGGCTTAAAACTCTTCACTGGAACACTAAAACTGCTCTCTATGGGAGAGCTTGTTTAGCCTCCAGCTTCTCCTCCACCATCTTCCCGGACCTCCTCCAAACAAAGTTTTCTGTTCCCTTCTTCACTGCTAATTAAGGTTTAATTATTGCTTTTTAAATGATAACAAAATGTGTTACTTTAACATATATTCTCATTGAAACCAGTGAAACCAGTGTTTTCAAGTATTTTCCTCCACTATTTTCATTATTGCCTTTGTTCCGGTCTTCTAATCAGGAACACAGGGTTACACAAAAAGATCTTCTAAAGATATAGGATGTTAGGCAGAAAAAAATAGATGTATAATTAAAGATTTTCATCTCTTAAGATACTGAAAAGCTCTGAAGACATCTTGCTGTTACTGCCATGGTTAAGATGACTTGAATATTTTGGTTCTTAAACTAAGTTAAATGCATGTAAAATGTTACAGTTGTTCCAAACAATGACTATGGCTTATACTTTTCTGCTCCACTGAGATGAAACCTCTGACAAGTTTGGAGGGCATATCGATTTTCTGGTAGAAGTGTTAATGTTAGAAAGCCAAGGGAGATTCCTAAAACAGCTCTGCCTATCACGAATCAGTTCATTATACTTATGGCATATAAGTATATAAACATACTAATATAATATGAGTGAGAAATGTCTGATTTACACAATTGATTCAGTGTTAACTAAAAGCAGAAAGCACTTCTCAACATTTATATAAACTAGTATATCTAGTGAGGATTTAAGAAAAATTTAGAATATATATTTTAATGTTTATGTCAAATTATTTGTTTATTTTTAACTGTTTATTTTTTAATTATTGTGAGTTGTGGGGCTTGAAATCAGGACCTGGACACTGTCCCTCAGCTCTTCATCGCAAGACTAGTGCTCTACCACTTGAACCACTGCCAGTTTTCTGGTGGCTCATTGGTGATAAGAGTCTCACAGACTTTCCTGCCTAGGTTGGCTTTAAACCATGATTCTCAGTTCTTAGACTCCTTAGTAGCTAGGGTTACAAGCATGAACCACTGGCTCCTTGCTACATTATTATTTTTTACACATTTATGAAGAATGGAGAGGTAATCACATTCATTTATATGTTGTGTCATGACCAAGCTATATCATATTCACTAATTTCTGTGTGTAAGATTCTTTTTTAGTGAGACTTCTAAAAATCATATCTTTTGGCAGTGATGAAATATCTATTCTTAAGTATAATCACTTTGCTTCTTGTGCAATACAATTAATATATTTATTTTAGTCTTGGAAGTCTGCTAATTAACCTTATATAAAACAAGAATGTAACATGAAAGAAATTCATGGTTCCATTACTTAATTTAGGAAAACAGTTATGCCTTTGTTTTCAATTATATTTCTGTGGGAATGTGTAAAATTCATTGATTTAACTGTTAAAATCGATAACAGTTACATTATACCAAGTTGATTCAAACTTGTATTTGAAAATTGCACACTTAACACAAATGTACTTCCACTTTCTCCTAACACATAATTAAAAATACAGAAAAGCAAAACTTTGTGTTAGTCGTTCATGTGTAGAATCCTAGAAGCTCAAGAGCCTAAGACCTGAAGATTTTGGTTCAATGTCAGTCCAAACAGACAAAAATGTGAAAAATTATCTCCAATTATCCAGCAAGAAGCATAAGGGGAGGATGTGGCTCAAGGAATAAAGTGTCATGAACCATGAGCAAAAAATGCAAGGGAGAATATTAAAATTGAGTTCAAACTTTAAAAATGGCATATACACACAAAACAAGAACAAAAAAGTAGTATGGACATGAATAATGATGACAAAATAGTAGAAAAGATCATGAGAAATATTGTGTAAACATATGGAATACAGAAATCATTTGACAGGTTTTTAATTCACGAGAGGGAAAAGTCTCAGTCTCATTTGTACAATCTCATTGTACTGATTGTGTTGAAACCTGGCTAACGGGTAACCCATGAAAGAGTGGATTATATGAACTGACTTGGCTTACATTGCAGGTTATTATGCACCATGTCACTCTGGTGAATTCTAAAATTGTGCTTGTTAATTTAAATAAAAACTTATGAAAGAGAATGTGGTTCACACAGATAAGGATCCTTATTGTGAGGCTTCAGACCAGTGCTTTTGTTTATCATCACTCCTGCTTTACCTTCATTCCCTTGTGCATCTAAACCTTACTAAACTGCACCAAGCCAAGGCTTAAACTAGAGCCCCTGCCTTAATCCCTCCTTTCTCTTGCAACAATTCATTTCACATGCTATCTCTGTCTTAGCATTAGTGGTTTTCGTTCTAATCCCCACCAGAAAAGTCTTTTATTCATGTAAACCCACAATAAATAACTTAGTTAGAAAAGGGAGTAAAGATTTAGGCTGAAGTTCTCATCTGTGGTTTGCTCCCTAATAAATCTGTAAAACACTATCTCTTTTTTCTCCATGGTTTCTGAGTCGAACAAAAAATTGATTTGGTTTGATGTAATCCCATTTATCCAGAATTACTTTGGATGTTTAACCTGTGCCAAGAAGCCCTCGTGTTTCCCCTAACTCTTCCTGTAACATTCTCAAGTATCTGGACTTACATTGAGGTCTTCCATCCATTTGGAATTGATTCTGGTGCAGGGGGATATATAAGGATCTAAATTCATTTTCTGTGTACAGCCAATTCTACTGGCACACTTTATTGAAGAGGCTGTTTTTCTACCCTCCTGTGATTCTGGCTTCCTTATCAAAGATTATGTGCCTATAGGTGTGGCTTCATGTCTGGGCCTTCAATTCTGTTGCATTGATGGAATTCTGTGCTTTCATTTGAAAGAATGGCATTACACCATGCCTGAGGTAATGGAAAGACTGGAAATTAGCTAGATCCAATTAAATATATGCTGCATGGTTTTCCTCATTTGTAATAACTAGATATGTCCATATGTTACAAATTATCCAATAGATAGTAAAGGACAAATAATTAAGGTTGGACATGATTAACTAATAGCACTGTAAGCATTCACACGGCAAGAACAAGGGAAGTTATTCTTAAAGATTCAAAATGGCTCAATAGTTATGTGCATATGACCATATAAAGTGATGCTTATTGCAATGAACTCTAAGAATCAATAATACATGTGAGATACATATATCTGTATATAATTTTAATAGATGTCATAAAATTAACCGACTCCCCTGTAATCTCAAAAGCAAAATTTTAAGTTCAGAAGATAAAATTGAGGAAAGTTTTCAATACATAAACTAAATACATAGGGGAAAATGTAAGAGGAAAAAGATAAGATGAAAAGTAGAGTAGCTATCTATTGAAGAATTTGTAAACAATTTCCAAAACTATACAAGAGAGCTGGGTTACAGTTCAGTTGTAGAATAGACTAATATAAACAAAGACATGGGTTCAATCTCCAAGAAGGCTAAATAATAAGTTAATAAATAGCAATAATAAAATAATTCTTTGAAATAAATACTTTCATATAAGAGGGGCCTGAATCCTACCAGTAAGAAAAAATACAATTCTTGTATCCAATGACATGAAACTATAAGAAATAAGAGATAATGGATTTCCTTTTCTATCCTTTACTTTCCTTTTCTGCTTTCTTCTTTTCTTTTTTCACTTGGCACTACTGGTGCATGAAGCTAAAGCTATGACACTTTAGATTATTTTTCAGATGAGGTCTTACTTTTTGGCCAAGCCTTCCTTGAGCAATAATCTCTTAACTATGGCTTTCACAAACGTAATATAACAGGGAAATTACACTATATCTAGCTTTCTTTGTTTTTGTAGTCTCTCACGAATTTTTTTCATCAGATCTGGCCCTGAATATCAGTCTTCTAAAATTCTGCCTTCTAATTAGCAAGGTATATTTCATCTCAGGTTGGACTCAGACAATTTTTCAATGTAAACATTCATTATTGACTTCTGTTTTCTAGATATCATTAAATTCAATCGAGTTAAGTATGGACCTTTATTATATTATAAGGAGAACACAGAGAAAAAATACAATCCTCAACAGAAAAAACAGTCCTGGAAGAATACGAATACCAAATTTCAAACTCTACAATAAAGCCATGGTAATCAAAACAGCTTGGTCCTGGCACAAGTACAGACCTCAGGACCAATGGAATAGAATTGAAAACCCAGAAATGAACCTACAGACCGATAGCCATCTAATCTTCTATAAGGGAGCTAAAAAATAGAATGGAAGAAAGACAGCCTCTTCAGTACATGTTGCTGGCAAAATTGGTAAACTACTTGCAGAAAACTAAAGCTAGATCCTTATAAATCACCCTGCACCAGAATCAACTCCAAATGGATCAAAGACCTCAGAGTCAACGCGGACATTCTGAAAAAATTACAGGATGGAATAGGAGAAAAGCTAGGTCTCCTTGGCATAGGCTGAAATTTTCTTAATAAAGATCCAGAAACACAACAAATCTAAGAAAGATTGGACAAATGGGATTGAAAGAAATTGCAGAGCTTCTGCATGGCAAAGGACATAACTAGCAAGATCAATAGAAAGCCCACCGATTGGGAGAAGTAATTCACTAGCCATACAACGGACAAGGGTCTCATATCTAAAATATACCGGGAACTCAAAAAATTAAATCCCCCAACAACAAATCTTCAAAGAAACAACTGTCCAATAAATAAGTGGGCTAAAGACGTAAAGAGAAACTTCTCTGAAGAGGAAAGAAGAATGGCCAATAGACACATGAAGAAATGCTCAACCTCTCTAGCCATAAAAGAAATGCAAATCAATACAACATTGAGATATCACCTCACCTCAGTCAGAATGGCTATAATCAAGAACTCTAATAACAACAGATGATGGAGGAGATGTGGACAGGAGGGAACCTTACTGCATTGTTTGTGGGAGTGTAAATTTGCTCAACCACTTTCTAAAATACTATGGAGGTTCCTTAAAAGACTCCACATAGAGCTCCCCTATGACCCAGCAATCCCACTTTTGGGCATTTACCCAAATGTTGACAAACAAGACCACATTAAAGCTACCAGCACGACTATGTTTATTGAAGCCTTACTATAGTTAAGATATGGAACCAACCCAGATGCCCCTCAGTAGATGAATGGATCAAGAAAATGTGTGTATATAAACAATGGAATTCTATGCCTCCATCAGAAAAAATGACATTTCCATATTTGTTAGGAAATGGAAAGACTTGGAATAAATTATATTAAGTGAGTAAGCCAGGCCCAAAGAAATATAGGTCCCATGGTTTCTCTTATTTTCCATAACTAGTATATGTCTGTCAAGCAGAAAAAGTCAGATAAGTTGATGTTATAGAAATGAACTCTAAGATAAGGATTCAAATGTTTTTTTTTCTTTCACGCAATTGTTTCTAACACATTTATAAGTTTATTTCTTTGTTGCTTTGTATGTCCCTCCCCCACGGTATAACCCATGCTTTCATTGTATTTGATGTTGTTACAATTTGTAGAGGAGAAGGGCAAAACAAATCGTTTAAATAGGGATACAGGTGGACATACTGAAACAATGAGAGCTACAAGTCGTTATGTCAAAAACGAACTTTACAACTGTGGTGGGGTGGAGCAAGTTTGGTTAGTGGGGCAGGGGGTGGATGGGATGGGAATGGGAAACAAAGGAAGGGGCTACAATGCTTGATAAGAAATGTACTCATCATCTTGTGCATGTAATTGTAACCCCTCTGTACAGTATTTTCACAATAAAAAAAACTCACATAAAAGAAGAACACAGAGAAATCCCTTGAATATTTTTTCCAGTTTATTTATATATTGCTAGTATGACATCACAAGTAGTACACTAATACTTCACAAGTACCTTATGCAGACTTCAGTTATTTAAATTATTTTGTGCAAATATTAAGTCCAATATAGTTTTATTAACTCTATATGAATATACCATATTTACAGATAAGTTTCTTACCAAAAATAAGTCTGTCTCGTGCTTCACTTTTATAATTAAACACACTACTTCTCTTTGTTCCATCCCAAACCTGTTTTATCCTGGCAACCAACACATTTTTTCCCTCTGATTTCTAGATCATGCAATAAATAAGCTTTTAGGATTGCCTTTTAATCTATGGTAGATTATTCCCAGGTATTGGATGCCTTAATATTGTATTGAGTTCACTCAAGTTGCTTTTTGGTTCTGTCATTATAAAATTTAGCACAATTTGTTTCCCTTTCACTTGAAGAAAGCCTGAATTAATTTCCATTCTTTGACTAGAGGAAATAATGCTGTTATAAACCTCTGTGTTTTGGCCTTTGGGTGAACGTTAGTTTTTATTTCTACGAGATAATGCCTGAAGAGCTCAATTCCTGTGCTATACTGTGGGTGGTTGCATATTTTATATTTTAGGAACCTGACAAAATGTGTTCAGAAGTGCCTTTCCTATTTGACATCCTGCCAGCATCCAGTTTCTCTGTTTCTTGATAGCATTTAGTATTGTCATTATTGTATTATGTAAAGTTATTATACATGTTTTATGATGTAATTTTAGTTTCAATGTACATTTATTTGATGACTGGTGATGTTTTCCTTGTGCTTATTTTCCACAAGAAGTATTGTTTTGGTTTGTAATTGATGTTCGTTTTTTAACATTAGGTTTTGAGAGTTCTAGGCAGAGTCTAAACTTGAGGCATTCTTCAGGTATAGGATTTGCAAAAATTTTATCCTTGACTACGGGTACCCTTCATCATCATTATATTCATCATCATCATCATCATCATCATCATCATTATCATCATCATTATCATCATCATCATCATCATCACTGTTAGTATTACTACTATTACTTTTGTACATGTATGTGTCCTCTTGGGGTTTGAACTCAGGGTCCTTGAGATTTCTTGCAATTTGTTAACAATTTACCATTTGACTCATGCCAAACTTCTGGGGTTTTTTGCCGTTACTCAGAGGTACGATTCTCAGGGACTTTATTTTGTGGGTTGCCTTCAAATAGCAATACTCAAATCACAGACTCCCAAGTAGCTAGGATGAGATATATGAGCCCCCTACTCCCAACTTCTATTCACTACTTGCATATGAGCTTTCACAGACCAAATTATTTTACACTTTTGTTGACTTCCACTACATCAAGCTTTCCTTTCCTATAACTTCAATGCCAAATGTAAGAATTCTTCATTTCAAAAATTGTCAAGACATCTTTTTGTGCTTTACATTTACATAACTCTTTTTGTTTTATATGCCACGTTTTAATCCTGAAGTTAATATTTGAATTAATTATGTTTAAATCAATGTCACTTTTTAATTCTCCCAAATACTCTCTACCCTATCACCACTGATTAAGCGGAATGTTATTCCACAAATGTTTGGTTTTACACTCATTAAATATACCTTGATAATATGTATGTAGCTCTAATCTGGTGCCCTACAGACTCATTGAGCTGTATAATCTTTCCTCTACAATTTGTATAACAATTTTACACTAACAGTTTTAATACTGGACAGAGGAATATATTCCAGTTTATTTTTCTTTGTCAATGAGTCAAAGAGTGCTGGTCAAGTATTTACAGAAATTTTCATAAAATTAAAAATAAAGCTGTGAAACTCGGTACTGGTAGCTCACGCTTCTAATCCTAGCTGCATAGGAGGCTGAGATCTGAAGATTACGGTTCAAAGCCAGCTGGAACGGGAATGTCTGTGTGAATCTAATCTCCAATTAACCACCAGAAAACCAGAAGTGACACAGTTGCTCAATGGGTAGAGGACTCACTTTGAGCTGAAGAGCTGAGGGACAGTGCCCAGCTCAGATTTCAAGCCCCATGAATGACCAAAAAAAGCGGTGTGGGGGACAATTAACATCTTTGCTCAATTATATCCTCTAATCCACAAAAACTATATGTCTCCATTTATTTAGATTGTTGCTTTTATATTCAGCATTGTATAATTGTCAATGACAGTGGGTGAATAACACTGAAATACATTTTGACGATGTGTGAACCTAGCACAAAGATATTCTAAGAAAGCAGTTGAAAATTAAGGGGCAATAGGAATGGAGAAAGACAGAAAAGTTTAATAAGGCCCTTGATCAATATGTGAGTGTAAAATATTTCAGTAATATTACTTCTTACAAATAATGTACACCAACTAATAAATATCTTCCAAAGGCATTGGTATTCAAGTATGACATAAAGGATATAAACAGATTTTGTGTTGAAATGAGAAAGATAAATGAGAAAATGTACTTATAGTAATTGTGTAAATGAAGAAATTTGGTCAATATTCTGAGGGCTCATGGCTCACTGGATTAGAAGGCTGTTGGTATCTAAGATAATACTAAAATGTTAGACATGAGCCTATCTTTAAGAATGCTTAAAGTTATGGTTTTTCAGTCAGTATTCTTTTTGTTGTTGTTGTTTACATGGACTTACTTTGGAAACACTAATATTACATGGGAGAAGTGTGTAAAATAGACTACATTATCTAATTATATGAGGTTTTAAAATTGGCCCATCTGTAGAGGTAGAATATTAAATAATTGCTGCTAAAGTGGAGGGTAGGTTGAAATTATGACAGGAAATGACTACTAATAAATATTGGAGTATTTTGAGAGGGTAGTGATGATAAAATCTTCTAGAACTGAAGGTGATGTTCATAGTCCAACACTTTAGCTTTCTAAGAATTATTGTACTTTATCGAAGAATTACAGAATGCATTTGCTTTAACCTTAGAAAAATTTTTAGATTAGTAGTGGGTGAATCTGAGTGATAATTTAGAATTTAAAATCACAGAATTCTGAAAGGCATATGTTTAGTATGTTGATGAATAAGACTATCAATAAAATATGATGTGATATATCTTCTGAGTGACTATATACGTCATTGAGAATCAGTGAATATTCTACAAAATTATGTAAATTGAGGGAAGAAATAGGATTGAGAGGGATGAGAGATAATGATCATCAAGATGCATTATATTGGGCTGGGAATGTGGCTTAATGTAGACTTAGTGGTATTGGTTTGTATGCATGTGTATACATGTGTAATGCCCTGAATGGGCATGTCAATATTTTATTATATGTTATTGTAAAAGGTTTTGCTATGTATATTCCTATACATGTGTCTCATGGGACATATGTTGAAATATATTTTGAATATAAAGTTATGATTCAAAATGTTGTATCATAGTGGCAACTTTATGTGTAATATCTAAAAGATTGCCAGTATATTTAACAAACTGACTATATCAATTTAAGTGCCAAGAACCAATATATAAGGGTTCCAATTTCTACGTAGTGGTTGTGCAGTGCTCTCTTATTGTTTCTATTTCCACTAATCACTACATGTATGCAATGTCTAGTTATGTTATGACCTTTCACTATGTTCTTTGGTTGTTCGTATATTAGTATAGAGATAGATATTTGGATTTTTTGATAACTTATTCAGGATGGTTAAAGTTTTTCGTTGGCATTAATATGCTCTTAATATATTTCTGATTCTATTCTCTTTAAATAAATGTATATGTATACACACTATGTGTACATATGCATATATTCATACATATATGTTTATATATACAAATACCTATATATGTATACACATATATGAATATACAGATGTGAACATACATGTATGTAGACATATATGTATATTATTATTTTCATTTGTCTGTGAGACAAACATGTCCTTTATTGATTTTACTTTATTTTATGGTTAAGATATTGTACAGAGGGGTTACATTTACATGAGTAAGGCAATGAGTACATTGCTTGTTGATCATTGTTACCTTTTCCCTTCCTTGTTGTTGTCCCACTATCCCTTCCTGCCTCCAGCTCCCACATTCCTATTTCCCCACCCCTCACAGCATGAAGTGGTAAAGTTGGTTTCCAATATACTGTCTTGTGGGTATCTTTGTTGCAATGGGTCATCCTGTGTCCTTGTTTCAGAGTTTTGTAATTCCCCTTCCCCTCCCCAGGTTAGACATGTATATACAAGATGCAGCGTATCATAATCGAGTACAGTGACAACAGGGGATATGCCATAGGGGAAAGAATATACAAAGGAAACAACAACAAAATGAATAAAATGCCATTGCACATTTTCAACAGTAACAACAAATACAGCACGCTCAAACATGTCCTTTATTACCAAGGTAAATATTGCAGTTCATGTCCTTATCATTTTTGGAAGGTCGCAAAAATGTTTTGTAGCATTCCATGTGGATTTATAGCTTCAATTTTTGATAAATCGATCTACTCATAAGGTACCTGAGAGCTGTCTTCTGAAGCCAAAAAGGCAGTCTTCTACAGCTTGATTCCAAACCACTTGTACGTTTACCTTGTACTAAGAATACTGACTCAAGCCCAATGCCACTGGCTCACACCTATACTCCTAACTACTCAGGAAGTTGAGATCTGAGGATAGCAGTTCAAAGCCAGCCTGGGCAGGAAAAGTCCATGAGACTCATCTCCAATAAACCATAAGAAAACAAGAAGTGGGGCTTTGGCTCAAGTTGTAGAGCTCTAGCCTTGAGCTGAAGAGATGAGAGAAAGGACCCAAGCCCAGAGTTCAAGGACCAGGACCATCACCATCATCCACCACCACCAACAACAAAAAGAATACTGACTCAATAAGCAATACTATTAAGCACTATTAAAGATAGGCTCAAGTTTAACATTTTAGTTCTATCTTAGAAACCAAGAACCTTCTATTCCTATGAGGCATAAGCCCTCAGAATGTTGACAAAATTTCTTAGTTTATTTACACAATTACTTTAAGTATGTATTTTATCTTCTATCTTTCATTTCACCACAGAATCTGTTTATCCTTTATGTCATACTTGAATACCAATGCCTATGGAAGATATTTATTAATTGGTGTATATTATTGTAAAACGAAATCTTATTGAAATATTTTACACACTCACATATTGATCAAAGGCCTGATTAACTTGTTTTTGTTTTTCTCCATTCCCATTGCCCCTTAATTTTCAACTGTTTTCTGTGAACTTCTTTATGCTATCTTTACACATGTCAAAATGCATTAAAATGTTGTTCACAAAACTTCTCAACAAAATTTTGGCCAACCGACTTCAACAATTCATCTAAAAAATCATACACCACGATCAAACAGGATTCATTTCAGGGATGCAAAGCTGGTTCAATATACGCAAATCAATTAATATTATTCATCACATCAACAGGAGCAAGAATAAGAACCACATGGTTATCTCAATAGATGCAGAAAAAGCATTCGACAAGATCCAACACCCCTTTATGATGAAGGTTTTGGAAAAAATAGGAATCCATGGAACATTTCTCAATACAATAAAGGCTGTATATGACAAACATACAGCCAGCATTATACAAAATGGTGAAAAACTAAAGCCATTTCCTCTTAACTCAGGAACAAGACAAGGATGCCCACTCTCTCCACTTCTCTTCAATCTAGTATTAGAATGCCTAGCTACAGCAATAACACAAGATGCAGACATAAAGGGGATCCAAATAGGGAAAGAAGAAATAAAAGTCTCCCTCTTTGCAGATGACATGATCTTGTATTTAAAGAATCCCATAGACTCCACTCCCAAATTACTCAAGCTGATTCAAAACTTTGGCAAAGTAGCAGGTTATAAAATTAACCCCCCAAAATCAATGGCTTTTCTGTATGCCAATAATGAGAAAAGTGTGGCTGAAATTAGGAAATCAACTCCAGTCTTAATAGCCCCACAAAAAATTAAATACCTAGGAATTAACTAAAGAAGTGAAGGACCTCTATGATGAAAACTTTAAAATCTTGAAAAAGGAAATCAACACAGAACTTAAAAAATGGCAAAACCTCCCTTGCTCCTGGATTGGAAAGATTAACATCGTGAAAATGGCAATACTTCCCAAGGCTATCTACAAATTCAACGCAATACCTATCAAAATTCTACCCTCATTCTTCAAGGAAATAGAAGAGGCAATCCAAAAATTCATATGGAACAATAAAAGACCCCGAATAGCAAAAACGCTCCTCAATGGAAAGAACACTGCTGCAGGAATATCAATTCCAAATTTCAAACTCTACTATAAAGCCATAGTAATCAAAACAGCTTGGTATTGGCATAAGAACAGACCTCAGGACCAATGGAATAGAATTGAAAACCCAGAAATGCACCTACAGCCTATAGCCATCTAATCTTCGATAAGGGAGCTAAAACAATAGAATGGAAGAAAAGAAAGACAGCCTCTTCAGTAAATGGTGCTGGCAAAATTGGTTAACTACATGTAGAAAACTAAAGCTAGATCCTTATATATCACCCTGCACCAGAATCAACTCCAAATGGATCAAAGACCTTGAACTCAAAGCAGACACTCTGAAAACATTACAGGATGGAATAGGAGAAACCCTAGGTCTCCTTGGCTCAGGCCGAAATTTTCTGAATAGAGACCCGGAAACACAACAATCAAAGAAAGGATGGACAAATGGGATTGCATAAGGTTGCAGAGCTTCTGCATGGCAAATGACATAGCTAGCAAGATCAATAGAAAGCCCACGGATTGGGAGAAGATCGTTACTAGCCATACAACGGACAAGGGTCTCATATCTAAAATATATTTGGAACTCAAAAAATTAAACCACCCAACAACAAATCCTCAAAGAAACAACTGCCCAATAAATAAGTGGGTGAAAGACTAAAAAGAAGCTTCTCTGAAGAAGAAAGAAGGATGGCCAATAGACACATGAAGAAATGTTCAACATCCCTAGCCATAAAAGAAATGCAAATCAAAACAACATTGAGATATCACCTCACTCCAGTTAGAATAGCAAAAATGAAGAACTCTAACAACAACAGATGCTGGAGGGGATGTGGACAGAAAGGAACCTTACTTCATTGTTGGTGGGAATGTAAACATGTTCAACCACTTTGGAAAGCAGTATGGAGGTTCCTCAAAAGACTTCACATAGAACTCCCCTATGACCCAGCAATCCCACTTTTGTGCATTTACCCTAATGTTTACAAAAAAGACCACACTAAAGCTACCAGCACAACTATGTTTATTGCAGCATTATTTACCATAGCTAAGATATGGAACCAGCCCAGATGCCCCTCAGTAGATGAATGGATCAAGAAAATGTGGTATATATACACAATGGAATTCTATGCCTCCATCAGAAAGAATGACATTTCCCCATTTGCTAGGAAATGGAAAGGCTTGGAAAAAATTATATTATGTGAAGTAAGCCAGGCCCAAAGAAACATAGGTCCCATGGTTTCCCTTATTTGCAATATCTAGTATAGGTATGAGTCAAGCGGAAATAGTCAGATAATGTGATGTTAGGAAAACGAACCCTTAAATATGTATTTTAATGTTTTCGTTTCTTTCATGCATGTGTTTCTAACGTATTTATAAGATTATTTCTTTGTTGCTTTGTATGTCCCTCCCCCACAGGGTAACCCCCGCTTTCACTATATTTGATGTCAGTATAACATGTGGAGGAGATGTGGACAAACAAGTCTTTTAAAGATTCACCTGGACCTGTTGCAACAATGAGAAGTACAAAATGTCATGTCAAAACCAGCTTTACAATGTCGATGTGGGGGGGAGGGGGGGTATGATTGGGTGGGGGGGGAGGGGGAGGGTGGGAAGGGAGGTGAAAGGTAAACAAAGGAGGAGGCTGCAGTGCTTGGTAAGAAATGTATGCATTATCCTGCCCATGTAATTGTAACCCCTCTGTACAGTATGTTCTCAAATAAAATAAAATAAAATTAAAAAAAAATGTTGTTCACTCACTGTCATTGAAAATTATACAATGCTGAAATCTAAATAAATGGAGCAAAAATCTAAATAAATGGAGACATATAGTTTTTGTGGATTGGAGGATACAATTGAACAAAGATATAAATTGTGAACTCCCTTTTGTTTTTGGTCATTCATTGGGCTTGAAATCTGTTACTGGGCAATGTCCCTCAGCTCTTCAGCTTAAAGTGAGTTCTGTGTCATTTCTGGTTTTCTCGTGGTTAATTTGACATAAGAGTCTCAGGGAGATTCTTGTTTCAGCTGGCTTTGAACCGCAATCTTCAGATCTCAGTCTCCTATGCAGCTAGGATTACAAGCATTAGCCAACGGTGCCCAGGTTCACAGTTTTATGTATAACTTTATGACAATTTCTAAAAACACCTGACCAGCTATCTTTGACTGACTGACAAAGGAATGTAAACTGGAATATATTTCTCTATTCAATATTAAAACTGTTAGTGTAAATGTTATATTTGTATAGGAAAGATTATACAGCTCAATGGGTCTGTAGGGCAGCAGATTAGATCAATATAAATATTAACAAAGGATATTTAATAAGGGGTAAAACCAAACATTTGTGGAGTGGCGTTCTCTTTAATAAGTGGTGATAGGGTAGACAGTATTTGGGAGAATTAAAAAGTGAATATTGAATTAAACAGTTGATTCATATGTTAACTTCAAGCAGGATTAAAACGTGGCATATAAAACAAAAAGAGTTATGTAAATGTAAAGCAAAGAAAGATGTCTTAACAATTTTGGAGATGAAGAATTCTTAAATTTGGCATTAAAATTATAGGAAAGGAAGGCTTGATGTAGTAGAAATCAATAAAAGTGTAAAATAATTTGGTCAGTGAACACTCATATGCAAGTAGTGAATAGAAATTGGAAGTAAGGAACTCATGTATCTCATCCTAGCTACGTGGGAGGCTGTGATTTGAGTATTGCTGTTTGAAGGCAGCCCACAAAGTAAAGTCCCTGAGAATCGTACCTCTGATTAATTGCAAAAAAGCCAGAAGTTTGGCATGAGTCAAATGGTAAATTGTTAACAAATTGCAAGAAATCTCAAGGACCCTGAGTTCAAGCCCCAAGAGCATACATACATGTACAAAAGTAATAGTAGTAATACTAATAGTGATGATGATGATGATGATGATGATGATGAAGATGATGGTGATGATGATGGTAATGATGATGATGATTATGATGAAGCGTACACATAGTCAACGGTAAAATATTTGCAAATCCTACACCTGAAGAATGCCTCAAATCTAGACTCTACATGGAATTCTCAGAACATAATTTTAAAAAGAACAATTATAAACCAACAAAACACATCTTGTGAAAAATAAGCACAGTGAAGAACCTCAGTCATCAAATAAGTGCACATAAAACTAAAATTACATCATAAAACCTATATGAGAATTACTTCACATAATACAATATTGACCATACAAAATGCTATCAAGAAACAGAGAAACTGGATACTGGCAGGAATGTCAAATGGGAAAGCTCTTCTGAAAATATTTTGACATGTTCCTAGAATACAAAATATGCAAATACCCACCATATAGTAGAGGAATTGAGCTCTTCAGGCTTTGTCTCATAGAAATAAAAGGTAACGTTCACCCAAAGGCCAAAACACAGAGGATTAAAGCAGCATTATTTCCTCTAGTCAAAAAAATGGAAATCAATTTAGGCTTTCTTCAAGTGAATGGGAAATCAATTGTGCTACATTCTCTAATGACAGAACCAAAAGGCAACTTGAGAGAATACAATACAATATTAAGGCATACAATAACTGTGAATAATCTACCATAGATTTGAAAGCAATATTAAAAGCTTAATTATTGCAAGATCTAGAAGCCGGAGACAAAACAAAATGTGTTGTTTGCCAAGATGAAACAGGTTTGGGATGGGACAAATAGAAGTAGTGGGTTTAATTATAAAAAGGAAGCATGAGACAGACGTATTTTTGGTAAAGAAACGTATCTGTAAATATGGTATATTCATATAGAATTGATAAAAGTATACTTTGCTTAATATGTGCACAAGATAATTAAAACAACTGAAGTCTGAATAAGGTACTTGTGAAATATTAATGTCCTATTCATGATGTCATACTACAAATATAGAATAAATTGGAAAAGTATTCAAGAGATATATCTGTGTTTGTCTTATAACATCATAAAGATGCATACTTAACTCGATTGAATTTAATGTTATCTAGAAAACATAAGTCAATATTGAATGTTTACATTGAAAAATGGGGTCCAAGCTTGAGAAGAAATATACCTTGATAATTGGAAGGCAAAGATTTAGAAGATTGATATCAAGGTCAGTTCTTATAAAAGAAAATTCGTGAGAAAATACAAAAACAAAGAAAGCTAGATATAGTGTAATTTCCCTGATATCTCACGTTTGTGAAAACCATAGTTAAGAGAGTATTGCTCAAGGGAGGCTTGGCCAAAAAGTAAGAACTCATCTGAAAAATAAAGTGTCAGAGCTTTAGCTTCATGCACCAGTAGTGCCAAAAGAAAAAAGAAAAGCAGAAAGCAGAAAAGGAAAGTAAAGGATAGAAAAGGAAAGCCATTTTTCTTATTTCTTGTAGTTTCATGTCATTGGATACAAGAATTGTATTTTTTCTTACTGGTAGGATTCAGGCCCCTCTTATATGAAAGTATTTATTTTAAACAATTATTTTATTATTGCTATTTATTAACTTATTATTTGGCCTTCTTGGAGATTGAACCCATGTCTTTGTATATGTTAGTCTAGTTCTACAACTGAGCTGTAACCCAGCTCTCTTGTATAGTTTTGGAAATTGTTTACAAATTCTTCAATAGATAGCTACTCTACTTTCATCTTATCTTTTTCCTCTTACATTTTCCCCTAGGTATTTAGTTTATGTATTGAAAACTTTCCTCAATTTTATCTTCTGAACTTAAAATTTTGCTTTTGAGATTACAGGGGAGTCGGTTAATTTTATGACATCTATTAAAATTATATACAGATATATGTATCTCACATGTATTATTGATTCTTAGAGTTCATTGCAATAAGCATCACTTTATATGGTCATATGCACATAACTATTGAGCCATTTTGGTTCTTTAAGAATAACTTCCCTTGTTCTTGCCATGCGAATGCTTACAGTGCTATTAGTTAATCATGTCCAACCTTAATTATTTGTCCTTTACTATCTATTGGATAATTTGTAATATATGGACAACCTTAATTATTTGTCCTTTACTATCTATTGGATAATTTGTAATATATGGGCATATCTAGTTATTACAAATGAGGAAAACCATGCAGCATATATTTAATTGGATCTAGCTAATTTCCAGTCTTTCCATTCCCTCAGGCATGGTGTAATGCCATTCTTTCAAATGAAAGCACAGAATTCCATCAATGCAACAGAATTGAAGGCCCAGACATGAAGCCACACCTATAGGCACATAGTCTTTGATAAGGAAGCCAGAATCACAGGAGGGTAGAAAAACAGCCTCTTCAATAAAGTGTGCCAGTAGAATTGGCTGTACACAGAAAATGAATTTAGATCCTTATATATCCCCCTGCACCAGAATCAATTCCAAATGGATGGAAGACCTCAATGTAAGTCCAGATACTTGAGAATGTTACAGGAAGAGTTAGGGGAAACACGAGGGCTTCTTGGCACAGGTTAAACATCCAAAGTAATTCTGGATAAATGGGATTACATCAAACCAAATCAATTTTTTGTCCGACTCAGAAGTCATGGAGAAAAAAGAGATAGTGTAGCACAGTTTTATTAGGGAGCAAACCTACAGATGAAAGCCTCAGCCTATGCTAAATCCTTATTCCCTTTTCTAACTACTGTATTTATTGTGGATTTACATGAATATAAGAGTTTTTTGGTGGGGATTAGAATGAAAACAACTAATTCGAAGACAGAGATAGCATGTGAAATGTGTTGTAGCTGGAGAAAGGAGGAATTAAGGCAGTGGGGTCTAGTTCAAAGCCTTTGTTTGTTGCCAGCTAAGTAAGGTCTAGCTGCACAAGGTAAGTGGGCATAAAACAGGATTGATTATAAAAAAAAGCTCTGGTCTGTAGCCTCAATATAAGGACCCCAGTCTGTGTGGACCAAACAATCTCTAACATGAGGTTTTATTTAAATTAACAAGCATGATTTTAGATTTTTGCAGAGTGGGATGATCCATAGTCACAGGAAATGTCTGCTATGTCAGGTAATCCAATCTACTCTTTCACATGTTACCCAATGACCAGGTTTCAACGCAAAGGAATACAATGAGATTTTACAAATGAGACTGAGACTTTTCTCTGTCATGAATCAAACTTCTGTCAAATAATTTCTGTCTTCCTAATGTTTATACATTTCTCATGATCTTTCCTACTGTTTTCTCTTCATTTTTGATGTTGATATTATTTTTGTTCTTGTCTTGTGTGTATATGCCATTTTTTAGGGCTTGAACTCAATGTTTAATTGTCTCCCTTGTATTTTTTGCTCATAGTTCATGGCACTTTATTCCTTGAGCCACATCCTCACCTTATGCTTCTTGCTGGATAATTGGAAATAATTTTTCACATTTTTGTCTGTTTGGACTGATATTGAGCCAAATTCTTCAGGTCTTACGCTTCTGAGCTTCTAGGATTCTACACGTGAACAACTAACACCAAGTTTTGCTTTTCTGTATTTTTAATTATGTGTTAGGAGAAAGTGGAAGTATATTTGTGTTAAGTGTGCAATTTTCAAATATAAGTTTGAATCAACTTGATATAATGTATCTGTTATCAGTTTTAACAGATAAATAAATGAATTGTACACATTACCACAGAAATATAATTAAAAACAAAGGCATATTGTTTTCTTAAAACACGGATAGGAACCATGAATTTCTTGCACTTTACAATTCATGTTTTATATAATTTTGATTAGCAGATTTCTATGAATAAATGTAAATATCTTAATTTTATACCACAAGAGGCAAAGTTACTTTCTTTAAGAATAGATATTTCATCACAGTCAGAAGGTAAGTTTGTGAGCATTCTCACTAAACAGAAATGTTACATGCAGAAATTAATGGATATGATATAGCTTGACTATTACACAATCTATGAGTGAAGAGAATTTCCCCTCAATACTTCATAAATGTATAAAAAATAATTATGTATCTAGGCGCCAGTGGCTCATACTTGTAACCCTAACTACTAAGGAGTCTGAGAACAGAGAATCATGGTTCAAACCTAGGCAGTTAAGTCTGTGAGACTCTTATCACTAAGGAGCCACCAGAAAACTGGCAGTTGCTCAAGGGGAAGAGCACTAGTCTTGAGATGAAGTGTTGAGGAACAGTGTCCAGGCCCCAATTTCAAGCCCCACGACTGACAATAATTAAAAATAAACAAATACTTTGACATAAACTTTAAAATATATATTCTAAAATTTGTTAAATCCTCATTAGATATACTAATTTATATAAATGTAGAGAAGTGTTTTCTGGTTTTAGTTGTCATTGAATCAATTGTGTAAGTCAGACATTTCTCACTCAATTCATATATGTATCTTTATATACTTATATGCCATAAGTATAATGAACTGATTCGTGATAGGCAGTGCTGTTTTAGGAATCTACTTTGTCAGAGGTTTTATCTCATTGGAGAAGAAAAGTATAAGCCATAATCATTGTTTGGAACACCTGTAACATTTTAAGTGCATTTCACTTAGTTTAAGAACCAAAACATAAACAAAGGAGGAGGCTGCAATGCTTGGTAAGAAATGTACGCATTATCCTGCCCATGTAATTGTAACTCCTCTGTACAGTATGTTCACAAATAAAAAAAAAAAGAACCAAAACCTTCAAGTCATCTTACCCATGCCAATAACAGCAAGATGTCTTCAGAGCTTTTCAGTATGTTAAGAGATGAAAATCTTTAATTATACATCTATTTTTTTCTGCCTAACATTCTATATCTTAAGAAGGTCTTTTTATCTAACCTTGTATTCCTGATTAGAAGACCGGAACAAAGGCAATAATGAAAATAGTGGAGGGAAATACTTGAAAACAGTTTAAAAAGCAATCGCAGACACTCCTGTCTTCCCCTGATGATGAGAATGTTCGTTAAAGTATCACGTTTTGTTATCATTTAAAAAGGAATAATTAAACTTTAATTAGCAGTGAATAAGAGAACAGAAAACTTTGTTTGGAGACAGTGTGACTATGAACAATCCATCATAAGTATAATGGATTTATTTTGTTTTTCTTTGTAGTTGCCAAAATAATAGAGAGCAACACAGAAAGGCTAGAAAACACCTAAGCCAAAGCAGTAAACTTTTGCCTAAAAACTAATTATGAGGTTGTGACTCTTTCAAAGTCATGCTTGCAAAGTGTGAAAGTGTATTTACTTTAATGTGAACAATAAAAAATATAAAATTCCTTTATTAATGTTTTACATATCTTGACTAGGTCTTCTCGTGTTGGAGACGAGGAAAGGTATGAAAAAGTTCAAGATTTTTTGTCTGTTCCCCAAGATCATTCTTATTTATCAGCAATAGCAACGGAAGTAGCCTTGGTTACTCTTAGTATTATGCTTGTTTACATTTAGAAGGATTATTTGTTCCTGGGTTATAAGCTGCAAACCCATGAGTATTAATGAAGAGTCATTTCCTGAGAGGAATGTTGCTGTGTAATAAAAACTGAAATATCAAAGACTTAGCATAGTAGAAACTATTTTCTAGCTATATCATAATCTGAATGTGTAGATTTTGTTTCCCATTGAATCAGTAGATCCATTTTTGTTATATTCTTTTTCACCATCTAGGCGATCCTATAACATCCTATACCATCCTGGGATTGCTGTTCCTGGATTCTCTAATTTCTGTTGGAATGTTAGGAAGGATAGAAAATTGAGTTTCTGTTTCTGTTTTACCTTATTTTTTTATTACTTTAGAAAGGGTAGCTCAAAATGACATAAATTATTTCTATAATATTAGGAGACAGATTTCATTTCCACATTCTTACCCTAGCCTTCTACGTAAGTCAGGTACTTAGCGATCCCCAAATGTGAAAATAAAGAGAGGGAACTTCTTATTTAAATATTATTTAGAATTTCAAGAGCTCATTAATGCAAGTCCCTTAGTAGTATGTACATCATTCATGTGTACAAACCTGGTGGCTACTTTTTCATATTCTCAAAAATTAGGACATGTGGTGTCCCTGTAGTTGCATCAGGAAATGGCTGTAGTTAAGTTAGTTTACTAAACCAAATTTGCTGTAAAATATTTCTACAAGTTAATTGTCTTGAATAATCTGTATTTATCATTTTACAGTTCTAAAGGACATAAATCTAAAAGAAGTCTCACTAGATTAAAATAGAGCCACTGACAGAGCTAAAATATTTTTCAAATGATTCTAGTAAAAAAGGCATTTACTTCATGTTTTGCTTTCCAGAATTTCAAAATCTGGGTTGTTGTCTTTTCCTTTATCTTCCAATGTAGCATCTTTACATCTTTGCGATGGTTCTTTCCTAATCATGTCCCTTTCGAACTTCAGATGAGACTTTTAAGTACCCATTTGAGTATACTTCCCCCATCTTATAATTATTCAAATTTGTGTTCCTTGAGTAATAAAAGATGATTATTTTACAAACATATTTAATGCAAATCTACATTTAAGGAATTAGAATTAATGTAGACAGATATATGGAAGATATTTTACTGTCTACCACAATGAATGTGTAGCATTCTTTCTACAATAACCTGTTATTCTTTCATTAAATTTGAATCACATATTTCTTCAATGAAATATAACTAGGAAAAAATAGTCCCTGAAAACTATTAATCCTGATTAAAATATTGTCATGTACTAGAAATTGTAAATGCCAGAGAGCATCTCCTGGAGTAGTTCTGACACTATCACTTTTTATACATTCTGATTAAAATCTTTTCTTTTCAATAGCATTTGATTGTTATTATTTTGGAATTATGTTTAATATTTATTTGACTGTTATTTTTAAACTATACATCATGAATACTGGTTCACTTTTTCTAACTTTTTTGTCCAATCTATTTCTGAAAGAATCACAGTTTTTTGTATTACATAACTACTTGTTGAAGTTGAAACAGTGTGGAGAGGGAAAAAAGAAAAAAAGATGTCTCTCTGTGTATTTTACGTTAAAAATGCACCTAGAAGCTATTTGTCTTAAAATCATCCATTTTCATTATGTTTACATTCTGATAAAATTTAGCCTCTCAACTCACACAATGTTAATGCAGTCTTATTTCATGCCTCCCAAAAGCAAACAGCAAATTAATTTTTATTTAATTTTTTTAATTTTAAAATTATTATTTATTTGAAAAACTATGCTTTAAAGAGTTAGCCAAGGCAAATGGTTTATTAGATATTTAGAGTCATGTTCAGACACTGTGGTGGAAGCCAGAAAGAGAAAAAAATCACGTTTTTATTCTTCCTTGAGCCACTCTAATTTACTTCATCTACTTCTGGAAGAATGAAATTCTTGATTTGAAGTCATTTGCTTGATATCCACAATGTGTCATTCTTCCTTTATTAATAGGAGAATTAGAAGAAATGATGAGAATTCACATTAGGAAATGGAGAAGAGGAAAAGAGAAGAAGAATTGTTGATATTTTGTTCTTCCTCATCTCAATCACAAGGTCTGGATAATGATTGTGAATATTAGATACAGTGCTCTAGAGTGATTATACCAATCTATATGAAAAGGTAACCCCACAAGTGATTACATGAAGAATGATTATTTATAAAAAAAATATAATAGCATCAAACAGGCAATGTTATCTATTTGTTTAGTTCTTGTTTAGTATTTGTTAAATTCTGGTATTCTGTATTCACCTATCATAAAAATATACATGAATGGTAAGAAACTAACATCTTAATTTACATTCTAATGTTGGCTTAGTTCTCCCTGTTATATATATGTAGCTGTATTTGAGTTTTGCCTCAGTTTTACATGCTATGTTCTTCCAGTATATAAGTTGAAAGAAGACTCCCTCTGGAAATATGCTATTTTTATAGGTAAGGGAAAACAAGTCAGCTGTTACACACAGATAATAAGATAGAAATCTTCCCCTAGAAATATTTTTCACCATTTCTGGTCATTTTTGTAAGCTGAAGTAAGTCACATGACCCATCTTGATACTTCAGAATAGAGGTAAATCTCACCTACAGGAAGCTGAAACAGGACATAGAGTAGTATGCCAAGATATGCAACATTTGCCTTAAAGAAGAAAAAGAATAGAACTATAATACAATCAATCATACTTGCCATCACATGTCACTTCAAGAAGGAAGCTATTGTGTACCTTTGTTCCTAAAACTATTGAGTTTTTCAAATTCTGTCTTTTATTCTTGGATGTTACAGGAATTAGAAAGTATTTTGATACTGAGACAGCAAAAAAATCTCTAAGAAAGCTGGAGTAATCATTTTAATACTACATTTTGTTCTGCTAGGAAAAGATATCATTTTATAGACAACACTTTAGACTTTCTTACCTAGTATCTTTTTTCCAGAACTGGATTTTGTTAATGTATGTGACTATCCACAAGAATAAATGTCTTCATTTATCTGCATCTTGTGCAGACAGCATAGTCAATTAGATGTAAGTGGGAGTTTATCAGTAGCACTTCTTAAAAATGCAAAAAAAAAATGTGGACAGGGAGCTAATATACATATTTTTCCACAATTACCTTCCACATCCTCCTTCTTTCTTCCTAGGAAACACATCCAAAAAGGCTAACATATTTGGCTCTTGACTTTTAAACTGGAAACAGAATGTTATGGATGTCAGAGATGACTGTTAATAGTGTTTTCCATTATAATGTCACATGCAACAGCCCTATGAGTCCTGCAGGTCTTAACAGTACTTCTTGAGTGATGTGATAGGAATGTCAGCCTTACTGGACTTAATATTGTTTTCCACTTCCTTTTCTACCACCTGGATTGAATTATAATACATACTAAAGGAATGAAAATATAATGCCATCTTAACAAGTCCCATTGCAAATTTAGAACTTTGGCGCTGGGCGGGTGGGGGGGGGATGCGGGGGGAAATCAGTGGGTAGGGATGGTAAGGTGAAGCAAAGGAGGAGGTAACAATCCTTGATAAGATATGTACTCAATAGCTTGGCTCATGAAATTGTAACCTGTCTGTACTGCATTTTCACAATTAAAAAACTTATTAACATAAAAAAGAAAATCATTTAGGGCTCTGGGAATTTGGCTTCATGGTACCGTGATTTCCTAGCATTCTTGAAATCCTGGGTTCAATTCCTAAGTACCACATAAACAGAAAAAGAAACACTGGAAATGGTTCTGTGCCTCAAGTGGTAGAGTGCTAGCTTAGAGCAAAGAAAAAAAGCTCAGGAACATATTCCTGGCCCTCAGTTCAAGCACCAGGACTGTCAAATAAGTCACTTAGCTAGTAAATGCAAAATAAAGAACCCATACTTGGAATATATAATTGCTCCTTCCAACTGATACCTAACAATAGCCCTTAATTCTTATACTTTACCTATATTAGAATTCTGTGTTGAAAAAAAAAAACTTTTTTGTTGATAGGTCACTGCAATTAATGCCAGGAATGTGCTTAGATATCAGGTGAAGATTAATCCTGGAAATTCAAAGATTCCAGGCTTTTGAGTGGTCACTGCTAATCACAATCAGAAGGGTAGTCTAAGTGAGATTTGGAAAACTTTTTGGTCAGTCATGGCAACAAAAAGGCAGAGGCTAATAAACAGTTGTGACAGAAGAGAAGGAATAAATCCAGATACAATGAATAAATAATAATAATAACTAAGGCATACCAGAAACTCTTCTAGGGAACAATTTTTGGTTATTGAAGAACTAGTTATCAACTAAGCTTATTCTTTATTTCCTTTAGCATTCTAAATTACTTAGATTAGTTCTCTGAGTGATAAATTGTATATCCTTGTATCCTGTTCTTTCATACCTGAAATCTTTTGGTTTCTAAAAATCTGTCTTTCTATATTTCTCTATGAACAATTTCTGATACTAAATCCACATACACAGACAGCAGAGGATGCTAATATAAAAGTCCCATAGCTCATGAGTCATTAATGAAACAACATGGAAAAGGAGGACATATGTATTGTTATCTCAGTTTTTCTGTTTTTTTTTTCTTTTCTTTTCCTTTTTTTTGTGGGTCCGGTCGTGGGGCCTGAACTCTGGGCCTGGGCGCTGTCCCTCAGCTCTTCAGCTCAAGGCTAGCGCTCTACCACTTGAGCCATAGCGCCACTTCCGGTTTTTTTCTTTCTGCTTATGTAGTGCTGAGGAATCGAATCCAGCTCCTCAGGCATGCAAGGCAAGTGCTCTACCACTGAGCCACCTTCCCATCCCATATCTCAGTTTTTCTGAAAAGTTGCAATGTCATCCTTTGCTTCAAATTTCCATTCTTCGTCTATATAGTGTCAGTAAGTGCACTAAATGGAAATATGAGCCAGATGCTAGTGGCTCACGACGGTAATACGAGCTACTCAGGAAGTTGAGACCGGAGGATTGTGGTTCAAAGCAGCCTGGTCAGAAAAGTCCATGAGACCCTTATCTTCAATTAACCACCAGGAACCAGGAAGTGGTGCTGTAGCTAAAATGATAGAGTGTTCAACTTGAGCTGAATAGCTTAGGGACAGCACCCAGGATCAGAATTCAAGTTTCCCCAAAAGGAACAACAAGGTCAATAGTAATGTTCCCAAGCAAAAAAATATGCTAAATTGATTCAGTGCACCTACTTTTTCTGAGTTATTTAAGTTATGGCTTCTTTGCTGGATGTATTCTCTTCTTTTAAAAATTGTCAAATATTACATTTATAATAAACTTCATCTAAATAATTCTTGGTTCAAAAGAGAAACCCATACAGTTGATGTCACTTGGCTTTCTTACTATCTCAGTTTAAAGCCAACCCAGGCAAGAGAGTCTGTCAAACTCTTACCTGTAATTAAACACTAAAAAAGCCAGAAGTGGAGTTTTGGCTCAAGCAGTGGAGTACTACCTTTGGGCCAGGAGGGCAGGAAAGACAACTGTTGAGGGACAGGGTCCAGCCTCTGAGTTCAAGTCCCAGAACCAGCAAAAACTAAACAAGCAAACAAGGAAACAAAAACCCCACATATTTCTTTGGGATCAACCTTAAAGCATTGGTTTGAAAAGAAGAACCTTTTCCTGATCATACTCACTGGATCCTGCTTTTTGGAAGCCTTATTGCTATGGAGAACTCAGGACCAGACTAAAGAAATGGAAAACTGACTTCTGCAATAAGAGAATCATCTCAGGAGGGAAATATCCATGCATAAGACACATTAAAACTTCCATTTCTTTGTTTCTTTGCAGTAGAACAGTTTTTTTTTGTTTGTTTTGTTTTTTGCCTTTTTCGATTTTGTTATTGTGAAAATACTGTACAATTACATGGCCATTGTAATGGGTGCATTTCTTATCAAGCATTGTTGTCCTCTCCTTTGTTCCCCTTCCTATCCCTTTCTCTTTCCTCCCCAACTCCCTCCCTCCCCGACTAATGTTGAAAAGTTCGTTTTTCGACATAAAGTCTTATACATTTCATTGTTGTAACTACGTTAATTCCATTTTTCTATGCTGGCCTTCAAGGGGAATATTGTTTTCTTTTGTACTACTCTCAACTAGATGTTTACAGAAAAGTTTTATATGAGTAAAGAACACACACCAAGTCAGGTACAGAGATTCCTTAAAGCCTGAATTCTTTCCTTCTAGAGTAAAAAGAACAACACATATTAACTTGAACTTTGTCATTTCACTATGTTCAATTTCTCTCTTGGAATCAGTTTCCACTTGCAGTAACAGTTCCTTCCACTTACTTCCAAAAACAATCTACAGTGCTGCTCCAGGAAAAATGAATGTTTTCTGGCTTCACTGAAATAGCTCAAGTATATCTATGGACATGAGGTAACACTTGTTTCAGAGACAACTTAGTAATGAGAAAATATGGAATTTACATGGCTTATAAAACATTAGCCATGTACATATGGCCATATAAGACTATGTTAAGTGAAATGAGCCCCAAATAAGGATACAACTTGTTTTTATCTTTCTAGCTATTGTTTTTAATGTGTCTAACATGTACTATGTGATTTTTTTGTTTTTCTATTTTATTCCTCCATAGTATAACCCCTGTTGTCACTGTATTTGATGTCGGTGACCCGCATCTTGAATATATATTTTTCTAATATGGGGAAGGGAAAGGAAATAACAAAATGCTGAAACAAGGATACAGTATGACCCATTTTAACAATGAGATGAACAAGACACTATGTAGAAAACGAATTGTATAACTTGGGGAGGGGAGGATGGGATTTGGGATAGTGAGGAGAAAAGGGATTGCAGAGGAAAAACAAAAGAAGAGGCAACAATGCTTGATAGATAATGTACTCATTAACTTACTTACGTAACTCTAACCCCTCTGTTCACTATTTTTACAATAAAAAGCATGAAAAAACCATTTTCCTGGAGCACCTTATGTTCAAATTGAATAAAAGCTCTGTAAACTAAGACCACTTTTGAGTGGGAAGAAGGTTCTCAGAAACATTTATTGTGTGTTAGTGTGTTGTGTATTATTTCCCAACTGTACATAAGTTAACAGTAGGAGAAACAATGGGAATAATAGGAGAAAGAGAAGCTCTGTGTTTAAGTATAATGGTTCAATACACTATAGAAGACTCTGCAAAAAGACAAATTTGAAACAATAAAGCCAAGGCTAGTTTATGTAGATCTATGGGAGTGATATAGAGAGACATTATTACTAAGTAGAACATGAAGGATGAGGTCACTCTCTTTCATCTACTAGCTCTAAATCATGGTAGCTAATCAGGCAAATTTGTAAAAAGAAGAATAATTCTGGTTCCAAAGCAAGTCGGATATAAGAGCATGGACTTAACTGGAAAAAATGCCATGTTGGGAGAGCAGGAATTAAACTAGCAATGAACTGGTGGCTAAGATCACATCTCTTTTTCTTTTCTTTTTTTCTCCTTTTTTTTGATAGTAGTGGGGCTTGAAGTGTGGGCGTGGGCACTGTCCCTCTGCTCTTCAGCACAGGGTTAGCAGTCTACCATATGAGCCACAATGCCATTTCCAATTTTCTGGTGGTTAATTGGAGATAAGTGCCTTGGAAACTTTCCTACTCGTGCTGGATTTGAATTGAAATCCTCAAATCTCAGCCTCCTGAATAGCTAGGATTATCGCCATGAGTCACTGGCACACGGCTTAAGATCACATTTCTAACAGTGTACATTCAGGACATGTAATGTGTATGTTCATCTAACTTTATATGAATTCTTGTGTTAAAAATCTGGGCTACAGTTTAGACTTTCCACTCCTAAAAATGTTTCTAGGTTAAAAGTTGATACTCATGTAAAAATGAAACCTAAGATTGTAAAAATATTTGGGAAGTTCAGTTTGCATCCAGGTTGGGCAGAACAGTCTTTGAGACACTACCTATAATTAACCAGCCAAAAGCTGCATTGGAGGAATGGCTCAAGTGATGGAATACCAGTTATGAGCAAGATTGCTGGATAAGAGCTTGAGGTTTTTGCATACATACATACAAACATGCACATACAAACAGAGGCGCTTATATGTGCAAACACATACATGAAACAATTCTCTGAATGTGTAGAAAAGTTAGAAAATGATAGAAAATATGTCCTGAGTAAGACTAGAACAAGTGATAATTTTTAACATCAGAAAGTCCTCAAGTACGAGGCAACAATGCCTGATAAGAAATGTACTCTTTACCTTGCCCATGTTATTGTAACCCTTCTTATGGTATTTTTACAATTAAAAAAAAAAACTAAACATAAAAAAGAAAGTCCTCAAGTGAACTTTCCCCAATAAAGCTTGAGAATATTACATAGGTAGGGCCCAGAGATAATAAGAAAGTCAAGTAATCATTATTAAAGGAATCAGGTCCATCCATGGAGGAATGAATCAGAGACCAGAGCAGGTGCATCTGAAAATGTTTATATCCTGTGTCAAATGTTAGAACAGGGGCTGGGAAGGTGGCTCAGTGGTCGAGCACTTGCCTTGCATGCATGAGGCCCTGAGTTCGATTCATCAGCCCACATAAGCAAAAAGATAAAAAGCCAGAAGTGGCACTGTGGCTCAACTGGTAGAGCATTAGTCTTGAGCTGAAGAGCTGAGGGACAGCACCCAGGCCTAGAGGTCAGGCCCCACGACCAGACACCAAAAAAAAAGATAGAACATCTTTAAAAATTGTACATAAACATTCTGAGCAGTCAGTCTACTGGATAAGATAATCGGAGAAGTTCAGAATTGATAGTCTGTTTCTAGATTAAATAAACCAACTAACTATAGCTGGGTAATGTGATAAAAGCCTGGAATTCTAGCACTCAGACTAAGACACGTGATTAGAGAGTGGAATTACATAGTGATACCTTCCCTGTACCAGGTAGTATAATTTTGTCTCAATAAAACAAACCAAACAAGAACATAATACAGAATTGGAAGTTTGAACTAATTTTGTCATTATATTTTGAAAAGTCAAGATTCCTAATGAAATGCAGCTCATATATATTCCTCAGTTATGTTTTAAATGCTCACTTCATTACAGAACATTCCTAGATGCAAAATGCCTCATGATGCCCAACCAAAATTTTGAAAAAGTAAGTCTCATTCTGTTGGATTCCAAACAAATGATGAAGGATTACAAAATGTTAAGCCTGGAGAAATAGCAAAGTTCATCTAATGTAGGAATTTGTAGAACTGGCTAAATTGGAATTAAGATTTAAAATAAATATTTTTGTTAGTAATTTCTGGACAGGTCTGGGCAGATTCCTGTGACCTGCTAAATGATGGTCTTGTTTTCTCCCAAGGCCTGAGTTGGAGCTGGCAGCTCAGCTGGGCCTTTGTCAGTATTGTAGATGGAGATCTCCAGTAGTGGGGTGGGGGATGGGTGCCTTCCCCTCCTCTGCTCCCTGAGAAGGAGTGAGGATATCAAGTTTCTACACAAGTTGCCTGAGTCTTGGTTCCTGGGTCATCTCTGGTATGCGATCTGCAGGATGAAGATATCTGCTACATGTCAGTTCATGCTGATGTTAAGTAGAATCCGCTCGCCCACTGGGTCTGGCGCCTTAAACTGTACTCTCTGTGTTGCAGATATGGTAGCTATGGCTGCTGCCTCCACTGCTACCAAGGCTGCTGGCACGTTCACAGATCTGTCCCTCTCCCTGGATTTTCCCTCTCTTTCCAAAATCTCTGTACTGTGATGGCACACTTGGTGTAATTCTCTGGCCTAGGATGTTCACTGGAACACTAAAACTGCTTTCTATGCTAAAGCTTGTTTAGCCTTCAGCTTCTCCTCCGCATCTTCCTCCAATCTCCCGTTTCCTATGATTTTAATTCCAATATTTGTTCACATAAATTTCTAATCATCATTTTAAACCATCTTGTTTTTTTTTTTTTATAACAAACACCATAATGGTCTAGAGCTGTCTAATCTTTGCATAAAAGCTAATGAGTACCAAGATAATATTTATCCTTTTACATTAATCCATCTATTTTCATCTTTATAAATTCCTGTATAAGGCAATGGTTCATCGGTCAGCTCAGGAAATATGATGTCACTAACTTTATATTTTGTGAGAAACCACCATCTAATCCCTATAATGTAAGCTGGACCAAACTTAGTCATAACTCTTGGAGGAATCTTTCTTTTCCCTTTTATTATCAGGAGTCCCTTTTTCTATAACTCTGTGCTTTTGGGATAACTCCTTCTGGTTTAGTTTAATTCAATAATTCTACCTGTTGTAACATATCTGGAAATTTTAAATTTCTATATTTACTATGAGTGAACAACAAAAATGCTTGTGAAGTGGCAGGAGTTTCTGGAGGCAGCGTTACATCAGATGATATATTGATTGGGGCACTGTCCACATCTATTCTTTGGTCCTAGTCTTTATTATTTAGAGAAGAAAAAAACAACATGCTCTGTTTGTGGATCAATAAAAAAATAGTCAAAATGAGAAAAAAAGGCAACAAATGTACAACCAAGAAGAATGTTGTAAGAATAAAAGTAGAGGCAATAAAGGTGCAGCCAAGTGTATAGGAATCCTTGAACCAACACCCCCTTCCTGCAGGCATGTTTCCATGAAGCTTATGCTTTGCCTGGCACGATCTCTCATACAGACTCAGCAGGAGGTGGCATGGCATTTCTTCCTTTTTTATTTTTTAATTGAAGCTCATGAATGTCTTGGCGCACAGAAGTGACAGATCTAAAGATCAGCAGGAAAATGACTGGAAATATAAGAAAAAGAATTAGGAAAATTGATCCCACAATGGCAATTATAATTATTAACTGAATCCAATCCAGAGGATTGAGGGCCTCCAAGTTATGCTTAAGTAACTCCGCCAGAGATTGTAAATTTTTTACATCTTAATGAGCTTTACTAACTGCTGTAATTTTGTCCTGTAAAGGCTCCATATCATGAGAAATATCATTATCTCTCCAAACTCCTAACAAATGATTTTTGGTGGCATTCCAATTAAAAGAAAAGTCATATGTTAGAGGAGTAACACAGATATATTTAAAACTAGCTTGACATTTGAGAGTTGTGTTGTGAAATTTTGAACTTCCTGACCTATTATAGCCAGAACCACTTCCTCCAGGGCATTTACTTTCATTTCTAATTTTTTATCTATACTTCGTTTTTCTGCTAGAGCTAATGAAACATTTTTGCTTAAATCATTAACAAAATGAGCAGTGTTTACTTCATTTACTAAGGCTGATGTAGAAATGGCTAAAGAGGTAATTATTGTTATTAAAGCACTTATTCCTAAAATCAAGGCCGCAACAAAGCGTTTTGGCCACAACATAATATCCAGAGTTTTCAGCATTTGTAAAGCAGAATTTTTAATCCAAGGGTCATTTTGTAGAACTACAGGTAACATTACATACAAAGGTCTTTTTAAAATAAAAATTACAGAATATGTTTTATCTAGAGAAGAAGTAAGACAATTAGTAAAAACACAATCCTTACAGCTAATACAATAAGATTTTCACTGATTAATAATAATTGGATCATCAAGTTTTCCAGCTAAAATTCCGAAGGATAACCCACACGTGCTCTTACCCCAACTGCAGTACTGATAGTTTCTTTGGGCTTTTTCAGTAAAATCTGTTTGTTGCTACAAAAAATCTGAACAAAGCCGGCTGAGTGCCTGTTTTATTGTGAAAGGGAGAGTGACACCAAAATGGAAGCCACCCACCCTGGAGTGAGCCATGCGTATCAGGAGCATAGCTTTAAACTTTCGTGAATTATGTTTTAAGTAGGCGGCATAATCATAATCGAGGTTAGCAATGGAAAAATAAAAAGTACTATCTAGTGCCCCATAGGGTTGTAAAAAAGAAGCCTTTTGAAACCACATTCCCACAAGTTTGGTGAGGTAATTAATGCATCCCAAAATTGATCTTTGTCATGATATTTTTGTAGGCAGTTACCTAAATGTATATTCCTCTTGGGAATGACAAAGGATTCATTATAAGTATGAACGCCTAAGGTCATCATGCCAATTTCCCACATCAATCTTTTTTTTGAACGTTTTATCATTGGATTGATCAAGCGCATCAATCAAAAAAGTTCTATAGTTTATAGGCAATCACCCGCGGAGATATTTTTCCTGATAGCGTTATGCAAATTAGGGTGGTATCTGTCATTCCCTCATAATTAATTATTTGAGAAGTCATATGAGAATTAGAATAGTCCTCCAAACTCCCTAGCAGGTCACTATTATTTGTCATTACCTTTATTATATACTCATCCCCCCATCCCACCGGATGTAGAAGAGGAGGATTAGGAACATATGCCCAGTATTGTTCACCTGAAACAAACGCTGCCTGCACAGCAATAATGGCAAGCATAGCAAGAAACATATTTTCAACAGTGATAGTCTTTTCTGTAGAAACCACACATCCTCCGCAGAATGGGTGAGCTTCTTAATTTGTTCCCAAGTTGGTGGTTGGGCTTCTTTCATTGTCTTCACCTGTTGATGAGAAAGGTGAAGCCTTTTGAGCTTTTGCATGACTTTCTTCATCTGCATCTTCTGCTTTTTTTCTGGGTTTTTGTTATTATTGTAGGGGCGCATAAATCGGTGGGGAATCCAGATGGGTGACTTGGTATGCTGTGGAAACACACACGCATACCCTCTTCCCCAGGTGATTAATACATCAGGCCCTTTCCAGGTGCCTGTGAGCAAATCTTTCCATTTAACTTTTGGCTGAACTTTTAATCCAATTTCTCCCCAATGTTTTTGCATAAGTGTAAAATTTTATTCATTAGTATTAAGGTGATTAATTACAAGCATGTTGTAATGCTTGATGGGGAAAGTATTATTGATTTTTTTTGTCTCTAACTGGATTTTTAATATTTGGTGACTTCTTTCAATTATTGCTTGACCTTGAGGCTTATAAGGATTCCCTGTAGTATGTTCTATATTCCACATACACAAAATCTTTTAAAGGCTTGTGATGTATAAGCAAGTGCATTATCAGTTTTTAGTCACTTGGGAAGCCCCATAACTTGAAAGCAAGTCATTAGATATTGTATAACAACTTTTACTGCTTCTCCTATACAAGCTGAGGCGTGCATTAACATGAGAAAAGCTGTCTACTGTGACATGTATATAAGACAAATTTCCAAGTTCTGAGATGTGAGTAATGTCCATTTTCCAGAAAACCTGAGGTTTAATCCTTTGAGAATTAACTCCTAATTTTAATGGATTGTAAACATCTGTACAATAATCACAATTTTTACAATTTGTCTAGCCTGTTCTCTAGTTAAGCTAAACATTCTTCGTAAGGCTAATGAATTTTGATGATGCATTGCATGACTCTTTTGTGCTACTTCTAATACATTACAGAAGATAGTTTTTCTAGTTAATAAGTCAGCCATCATATTTTCAACTGAAAGAGGACCTGGTAAATTTGTATGTCCTCTTATGTGTCCAATAAATAATTTTTCTTTTCTAAGTTGAATTAATTTTTGTAACTGTTGTAACAAGCCTATAATTTTTGATTGTCCTGATAAAAGAGCTGTCTCTATGGCTGGAAATAGGGGGGTGGTCTGGAATGTATACCACCGAAGCTCCTTCTAAAGGTGTTGTGGTTACCACAAATGGAAAAATGTTTACCTCTTACACAAATTTTAATAAAGGATGTTGAGGAACATGAAATTTTATTTGTTCTGTATAATTTAATAATGCTAATCCCAAATTATCATCATTCGGTAATAATATTTTTAATTGTTGTTTATTATAAGGTATAATTATATTATGCATTTCTTTCCCAAATAACTCTCGGGACCTACTCCTTGCCTTGAGTTGACTACACAAATATACATAAGAGGCTACCATTCTTGTCTGAGTGTGAGGCAAGTGAAGCTATTCCAGGACTCCATCTTGCCATAAACATTCTGTAGGAGTATAAGTTGTCTTTATTATTATAAAATCCCAGTCTTTATTAAACTCCAATTGGACCACTTTTGCTTGTTGTATCTTTTCTTCCACAAATGAAATTTTTTCTAACATTATTGAAGTCAATTGTCTCTTAGATTTAGGATTAGAATCCCCCTTTAGGGCTTCAAACAATGAGTATAATTCTCCTGTGGTAATTTTTAACTAGGGTCTAACCCAATTTATATTTCCTAGTAAATTTTGAAAATCATTTAATGTTTTTAATTTATCTAGCCTAATACTTATTTTTTGTGACATGATGTAATCATCATGTATTATTTTTCCTAAACAATTTAAATGTTTATTATGTTGAATTTTATCTGGAGCAATAAGCAAACCAAAGCTGGTGAATTGTTCAATGGTTAATTGTTAAAATCTATTCTATTAAATGTTTACTTTCAGCAGCTATTAAAATATCGTCCATATAATGAATAATATAAGCATTAGAGAACTCTTTCCTAGTTTTTTGTAAAGTTTTATCCACAAATTTTTGACACAATGTAGGAGAATTTTTCAGGCTTTGTGGCAAGACCTTCCACTGTTATCTCTGCCAGGGCCTTTTCAAATTACATGAGGGCACATGAAATGCAAATCTTTGAGAATCATTAGGATCAAATTTTATTGTAAAAAAGCAATCGTGAAAATCAATGACTATTATATAAGGTCCTTTAGGAACAGCCACAGGGGATGGAAGTCTTGGCTCAATATCCCCCATCTCATGCATGGTGTTATTAATGGCTCTGAGGTCTTGTAACAACCTCTATTTCCCAGATTTATTTTTAATTACAAAAATTGGAGCATTCCAAGAGCTACTGGATTCCTCTAAATGTCCTTTTCTGCAATTGCTCATTTACCAATTGTTCTACAGCCTATATCTTCTCTTGAGATATGGGCCACTGATCAACCCACACAGGCTGATCATTTTTCCATGATATTGCATCAGCAAACTTGTCATCAGCGGACCCTATGAAAAATTTTGTACATTAAAGGAATTTGAAGTAACTAATTTTAGTTCCATGTTTTGCATTATGTCTCTGCCTCATAATGTAAAGGGCGACGAAGACATAATATAAGGTTGAAAATTTCCAAATCTATTTTCACACTCCCATTTTAAAATTTTTGAACTTTGAGCAACATTGTTAGCCATACCCAATCCCATTAATGCAGATTTTGTCTTCATAATTGGCCAGGATGAGGGCCAGTCTTTTCCTGCAATACATGTTTGGTCTGCCCCGTGTCCAAGAAACCTTTAATAGGCTTGCTATTCACTTTTATAGTGTTCATGGGTCGACCCAGGCCAGAGTTTCTCTGGAACTGAAACCTCCTGTACCTCAATCTTGTTTTAGGATTTGATTTGGAAGATGGCCATAATTTAAAATTAAGATTTGAGCTATTCTTTGATCCTTATGTATTTGTATATTTTCTTTTAAAGACCTTACCATTACTTTAATTTCCCTTTGATAATCTGCATCAACTACTCTCGGTAATACCTCAAAATTTTTCTTGTAATTTGAGCTTCTATCAATTATCAAGCCCACAGTTCCTTCAATTACAGGACCAGGAACTTGAGTGTCTATTAGCTGAACACCATCCATGATAGAGATAATGTAATCTCTATTTGCTGCCAGATCTAACCATGCACTTCCTGGAGTAGCTCTTGGCAAATGCCATACTGTAAATGGAGGAGACAAGGGATTTAAGGGAACAGATCCCTTAGAGGATTTTTGTGTAACAGTAGGTGTTTACCCTCTTTGTTTACGGGGCTGAGGGAGCACCCCTCTTCTCTTTTTTTTGTCTCCTTTTCTTCTTCTGTTAGGGGAGTTCCATCCTTATGATATTTTGATCTACACTCATTTTTCCAATTATTGCCTTTCTTACATCCTGGACAAAGTCCAGGCGCTTTACCCTTTTTATTGTTACTAGGTTTATTTTGCTTTTATTGACAATCTTTACTCATGTGTTCTGACTGGCCACATGAGAAACAGACCCCATTTCTGGCCTGAGGTCGCGACTTATGTAATTTTTGTGCATAAGCACTGAATGGTTCTTCTTTCATTGCTGCAGCATATGTTATTCTTTGAATGACTGCTGGTGAGGCATCTATGCATGCTTTAACATAATCTTGCAATAATCCTGTCTTTCTTATGGGCCTTATGAGTTCTTTACATAGTGAATTTAAATTTTCCCATGCCAATTGTTTGAGCAATAGCTCCATTCCTTCAGATGGGGGAAGCATTAGCTGCAAGGCCACTTCTAATCTAGCCACAAATTCTTTATAAGGCTCATCTTGTTTTTGCTGAATACCAGCTAATCTCATTTCTATACTAACCTTCTTCCAGTTTTTTATAGATAAGCTTCCCTCCTCAGGAAACCAGGGTGAAACCCTTAAAACAAACTCATAGAACTCCACAAGAGATTTCTTAGAAACATGATTACCTCTACTTTCCAACATGTGTTTTAACACAGAGAGAAATAATTCCTTATTTCTAGACTGAGAATGCCCCATGATTTTAAATAACTGCTCATCGTCTTATGCTGATCAGCCTTTATCAGGGAGCCTGCAGCGCTCTGATGAGGTCCTATCCTTTGCTTGAAAATAATGAGAGTAAGAGAAGAAACAACTTACCTTTCTAAGAATTATCTGTACAGCTTCAAGCTGCATGTGCTTTCGAGCCCGACGCTGGGCGTCACCTGCAACCGACCAGCTCGGCCAGAGCACTGGGACTGATGGGACAGGGATCTTGGGATAGGTGGGCAAGGAGAGGTGAAGTGACAAACAGACACAGACTCAAAAGAGTTGTATCTGATTGTATCTTTATTGAGGAGAATTAACATTATGGGTTACATGAAAATAGATGACTATCCCACCAACTCTTTAAGCTAAGTGGTGCAAGAAAAGTCTACCATATTGATTAATACAATGCATCATCTATTCAGCCTTTTTTAATGTTTATTAATTAACAGACCTAAGACAGGGCTGTACTTACATTGTACTCTCCTTAGTTTTTCCATATATTATCAAGTCCCTTTGAAACCATCCTAATAACCACTTCCAGTTTGAGTCAGGCACTGTCCGTTTCCTCTGATTTTAATCCCAATATTTGTTCACATAAATTTCTAATCATCATTTTAAACCATCTTGTTGTTTTTTGATAACAAACACCATAATGGTCTAGAGCTGCCTAATCTTCGCATAAAAGCTAATGAGTACCAAGATACTCTTTTTCCTTTTACATTAATCCATCTAATTTCATCTTTATAAATTCCTGTATAAGGCAATGGTTCATCGGTCAGCTCAGGAAATATGATGTCACTATCTATATGTTTTGTGAGAAACCACCATCTAATCCCTATAACGCAAGCTGGACCAAACTTAGTCATAACTGTTGGGGGAATCTTTCTTTTCCTTTTATTATCAAGGTTCCCTTTTTCTATAACTCTCTGTGATTTGGGGATAACTCGTTCTGGTTTTGTTTAATTCGTTAATTCTGCCTGTTGTAACATATCTGAAAATTTTAAATTTCTATATTTATTATGAGTGAACAGCAAAATTGCTTGTGAAGTGGCAGGAGTTTCGGGAGGCAGCGTCACATCAGATGATATATTGATTGGGGCACTGTCCACATCTAATCTTTGGTCTTAGTCTTTATTATTTAGAGAAGAAAAAAAACAACATTCTCTGTTCACGGATCAATAGAAAAATAGCCAAAACGTGAATAAAGGCAACAAATATACAACCAAGAAGAATATAGTAAGAATAAAGATAGAGGCAATAAAGGTGAAGCCAAGTGTATAAGAATCCTTGAACTAACACCTCCTTCTTGCAGGCATGTTTCCATGAAGCTTAGGCTTTGCTTGGCGCGATCTCTCATGCAGACTCAGCCGGAGGTGGTATGGCAGATGGAGTCTGTTATTAATCATGCAACAGGTGTGAGATTATAAAACAAAACTTCGCTGTCTTTCATCACCTATCCCCATGAGGAAGGGGATCCTTCACTCTATTCAGTTTTGCAGCTGGGAAAATGAGGCATGGAGAATCTGGGTGACCTACTCGTGACCCCAAGCTCACAGGAAGCTCGGCCTGACTTCTCTGCCATACTCCCTAGTACAGTGGATGCTATGCAGTCCATTTCTTATGGTAGGAAGTCCTCTGTTTGTCAGTCATGGGGCTTGAGCTTTGGGCCTGAGTACTGTCCCCGAGCTCCTCACATCTAGGCTAGTGCTCTACCACATGAGCCACAGCATCACTTCTGGTTTTCTGGCAGTTCTTTGAGGATAATAGTCTCACAGACGTTCCTGCCCGGGCTAACTATGATCCCTGATCTTCACATCTCAGCCTCCTGTGTAGGTAGGATTATAGGCTTGAACCACCGGCACCCAGCTTAAGTGTAATTCCAGCCTTCTTTCTCTCTCTGTCTCTCTCTCTCACAGGAACTGGTTGAATGGGTGCTGGAGGAGGTGGCCCATCATCCCCATCTGGCTGGAACCCAAGGTGGCCCTCTCATTCTGAATGTGGGCTGTGGGTCAAGAGCTGTGTCGCTCAGCCTGTTGAACCAGCTTCATGAGGTAAGCCCCTCTGTGTCCCGGCTAGACTGTGACGTTATTCATTGTCCATCCCATGAGTCCTTCCCCATATCTTTCTCCTAGACCTTTGAAGGAAAGTGGTTGAGGAGGCATCACATTGTCACCCTGCCCAGCATGATCCCGGGCCTCTGACCCTCAACCTCACCTATCTGGCCAGACCCTGGCTATAAGGTAATGAAACCACTCCGTGTCTACTACCCTTTGCTGGGGTGTGTCGTTTCGATTAGGGGGGCGGGATGCAGAGGAAAGACCCCAGACCTAACACCTCCTGGGAGACATTTATTCTTGTGACAGAGCCAAGTCATTGCTGTGGATAAGGAGGAAGGCACCATCAGACTGAAAAGGAACAACACTCAAAGATAGGTAGGCTGTTGAAGTATCACACCCACTCATGTCTGCTTCCCACTCCCAACAAAGGGGTTCATTGTGGGTGGCTCAGCCCTGGGACTAAGGGATTATAAGTGGATGGTGGCAGCCAGGAGCTCGTGGTTCCTGCCCATCATCCTGGCTATTTTGGGAAGCTGAGGTCTGATGGTCATGACTCAGAGCCAGCCTGGTCAGGAGAGTCTCTGATATTCTTATCTCCCATAAACCACCTCCCTCCCAAAAAGCACACAAAAAAGCCAGATTTGGTGCTGTGGCTCAAGTGGTAGAGCCTCAGCCTTGAACAAAAGAAGCTCAGGATAACAGCCAGGACCTGAATCCAAGCCCTAGGACTCACACAATAATAATAAAATAAATGAACTGTGTACACCTTTTATCTGTCTACAAAGAAAGAGGATTCAGTCTTCTCGCTGGTACTTGTAGCTAAAGACAAGGGGCTTCCCTTGATGTTCCCCAAAACTTCTTTTTCTCTCCTTTATCTGTCTAGGCTTCGGTTGCAGGACATAATTCGAATCATCCCCCTGGATGTGACCTCAGGTACCCTCCCCACCCGCCTTCCTTGGGGTGAGTATCCTGGATGCACTCCCTGCTGGGATGATTAGGAACCAGAGAGATGGCAGTAGGTATCACTGACACATACTCACACACCCACACCCACACTCCCTCGAACACACTACTAGGCCCACTCAGACTAGCCTTTTCCAAAGAAACTTTATCTCCTTGCATTAACTGACCTAGGAGAGGATCTTGATCCATGGAACTGATTATTTTAACTAGGGCTTGCTAGTTGACAGGAGAAAAATGGGAGCAAAAAAAAAAAGCCTGTGGTACTTGTCACTTGGGGCTCAGGCTCACAACTGTCATCCTGGCTCCTCGGGAAGCTGAAGATCTGAGGATCATGGTTTGAAGTCAGCCATAAGTTGGAAAGCCTGTGAGAATCTACTCTCCATGGAACCACCAAAAAGCCTGAAGTGGAGCTGTGGCTCAAGTGGTATAACACCAGCCTTGAGCACGAAAACTCAGAGAGACAGATCCCAGATCCTGAGTTCAAGCCCACACAAAGAAATGGCCCCTTCTTGCTGCCCACAGACTGCCCAGGCCTCGAGCACCCTCTCGCAGAGTGTGATATAACACCTGTCCCTGGGTGGTGTATCAGGACCTTCAGAAATCCGGTGGTGGAGGCCAGGCCTTCCCCTTCATGCTCTTTCAACCCACACTGGATAGAAAGTAGAGAGTGATAAGGCCAGAAGCCTGCAGAGCAGAGAGGCTCCAGCTTTGCCAAGGTGATCAGAACAGGCTTCTTAGAGGCAGCACTTGAAAAGGGGGTCTTGCTTAGCAAGAAGGATCTGACAGGAAGCACAGAGAGCAAAGGTGCTTCAGATGATGGACAACATAGCAGAGCATGTTCATTTCCAGCCAGGGATGTTGGTGAGAAGCTCAGTACACATGTGCAAGACTGTCTGGAGACAGGCCCAATGGGTCACAGAAGAACAGTTATGCAGGTCTGGGATTGTGTCTTAGAGGTAGAGGGTTTGCCTAGAATGCAGGAAACCCCGGGTTTGAAACCTAGGTCGTGCATACACAGAAAATGCTGGAAGTGGTACAGTGGCTCAGGTGGAAGAGAGCTTGTCTGGAGCCAAAGAAACTCAGGGACTACGCCCAGGCCCCAAGATCAAGGCCAAGGGCTATCAATATAAGCGACCTTGATGATGGGTAGAAGGCTATGCCCTGTAGCTCTTAGTAGATCCATCCATGCTTTGTGTATCCTTCTTTGACAGAAGGGAGGTGGACACTCCTTCTGCCCTGGACAGCCCTGGACTGCGTTATCAGCAACACTCTCAACGTCTTTCACCAGGACATGGAGCAGCTGGCCCCAGAAATCTTCAGGTACCTGTTTTGTGGGGCGGAGGGGGGGAATACAAGGCAGCCCCCAGAAATCCTATTGGGTCTGATCTGCCCTGGACGACCAGGCCATCCAGAGGAGGTAAATAGGAGCTTAGAGAGGGTTAGTAATGTGGAGGGGCCCCTTTAATGCCCATTGCCCCACCCAGATTCTGAGCCTCCCTTTGCTGTCCCTGAGAGAGGTAGAGGGATGTCTAGGTGGTAGCCTCTAGAGGAGTACTAGCTGGAAATTCTGAAGTACGAGACACCTTAAGCCATGTGTAAGTGGCTCACGCCTGTCATTCCACGCCTGTCATCTTGGCCACTCGGGAGGCTGAGATCCAGAGGATCTCATTTCCCAGACCAGGTAGGAAAGTCTCACGAGAGCTTCATTTCCAATCTGCAACTGGAAGTGGCACTGTGGCTCAAGTGGTAGAGCACTGATCATAAGGAAAATTAGAATTCAGAGACAGTACCCAAGACCTGAGTTCAAGCCCCTCAACCAAAAACAAAAAATGAAAGAAAGAAATGAAGAAAGAAATAGAGAGAGAGAGAGAAATTAAGAGAGAGAGAGAGAAAGAAAGAAAGAAAAAAGAAAGAAAGAGAGAGAGAAATTAAGAGAGAGAGAAAGAAAAAGAAAGAAAGAAAGAAAGAAAGAAAGAAAGAAAGAAAGAAAGAAAGAAAGAAAGAAAGAAAGAAAGAAAGAAAGAAAGAAAGAAAGAAAG